>NW_026947588.1:0-601568 GCF_034190915.1 Cavia porcellus
TATGGGTGTGTGTTACATTACATTCACAAGTAGGAGTGAGGAAAATCATCGCGGGGTGGTGCGCATTGTATGTGTGTGTGTTACATTACATTCACTAGTAGCAGTGACAAAAACATCACGGGGTGGTGCGCATTGTATGGGTGTGTGTTACATTACATTCACTAGTAGGAGTGTGAAAAACATCACGGGGTGGTGTGAATCGGAGGGTCTGAATTAGGATAGGCAGTGAGTGGCAATGTAGGATGGAGAAAAGCACGGCGGGGTGGTCAGCATGGGGAGGTCAGGGAACATGCAGTGGCAATGTAGGATAGGTTTCTGAAAAATATCGCGGGGTGGTGCGCATTGTTTGGGTGTGTGTTACATTACATTCACTAGTAGGAGTGAGAAAAACATCATGGGGTGGTGTGAATCGGAGGGTCTGAATTAGGAATAGGCAGTGAGTGGCAATGTAGGATGGAGAAAAGCACCGCGGGGTGGTCAGCATGGGGAGGTCAGGGAACATGCAGTGGCAATGTAGGATAGGTTTCTGAAAAACATCGCGGGGTGGTGCGCATTGTATGGGTGTGTGTTACATTACATTCACTAGTAGGAGTGAGAAAAACATCACGGGGTGGTGTGAATCCGAGGGTCTGAATTAGGATAGGGAGTGAGTGGCAATGTAGGATGGAATAAAGCACCGCGGGGTGGTCAGCATGGGGAGGTCAGGGAACATGCAGTGGCAATGTAGGATAGGTTTTTGAAAAACATCGCGGGGTGGTGCGCATTGTATGGGTGTGTGTTACATTACATTCACTAGTAGCACTGAGAAAAACATCGCGGGGTGGTGCGCATTGTATGGGTGTGTGTTACATTACATTCACTAGTAGCAGTGAGAAAAACATCACAGGGTGGTGCGCATTGTATGGGTGTGTGTTACATTACATTCACTAGTAGGAGTGAGAAAAACATCACTGGGTGGTGTGAATCGGAGGTTCTGAATAAGGATAGGCAGTGAGTGGCAATGTAGGATGGAGAAAAGCACCGCGGGATGGTCAGCATGGGGAGGTCAGGGAACATGCAGTGGCAATGTAGGATAGGTTTCTGAAAAACATCGCGGAGTGGTGCGCATTGTATGGGTGTGTGTTACATTACATTCACTAGTAGGAGTGAGAAAAACGTCACGGGGTGGTGAACATTGTATGGGTGTGTGTTACATTACATTCACTAGTAGGAGTGAGAAAAACATCACGGGGTGGTGTGAATCGGAGGGTCTGAATTAGCATAGGCAGTGAGTGGCAATGTAGGATGGAGAAAAGCACCGCGGGGTGGTCAGCATGGGGAGGTCAGGGAACATGCAGTGGCAATGTAGGATAGGTTTCTGAAAAACATCGCGGGGTGGTGCGCATTGTATGGGTGTGTGTTACATTACATTCACAAGTAGGAGTGAGAAAAGCATCACGGGGTGGTGCGCGTTGTATGGGTGTGTGTTACATTACATTCACTAGTAGGAGTGAGAAAAACATCACGGGGTGGTGTGAATTGGAGGGTCTGAATTAGGATAGGCAGTGAGTGGCAATGTAGGATGGAGAAAAGCACCGCGGGGTGGTCAGCATGGGGAGGTCAGGGAACATGCAGTGGCAATGTAGGATAGGTTTCTGAAAAACATCGCGGGGTGGTGCGCATTGTATGGGTGTGTGTTACATTACATTCACTAGTAGGAGTGAGAAAAACATCACGGGGTGGTGTGAATCGGAGGGTCTGAATTAGGATAGGCAGTGAGTGGCAATGTAGAATGGAGAAAAGCACGGCGGGGTGGTCAGCATTGGGAGGTCAGGGAACATGCAGTGGCAAAGTAGGATAGGTTTCTGAAAAACATCGCGGGGTGGTGCGCATTGTATGGGTGTGTGTTACATTACATTCACAAGTAGGAGTGAGAAAAGCATCACGGGGTGGTGCGCGTTGTATGGGTGTGTGCTACATTACATTCACTACTAGGAGTGAGAAAAACATGACGGGGTGGTGGGAATCGGAGGGTCTGAATTAGGATAGGCAGTGAGTGGCAATGTAGGATGGAGAAAAGCACCGCGGGGTGGTCAGCATGGGGAGGTCAGGGAACATGCAGTGGCAATGTAGGATAGGTTTCTGAAAAACATCGCGGGGTGGTGCGCATTGTATGGGTGTGTGTTACATTACATTCACTAGTAGGAGTGAGAAAAACATCGCGGGGTGGTGCGCATTGTATGGGTGTGTGTTACATTACATTCACTAGTAGCAGTGAGAAAAACATGGCGGGGTGGTGCGCATTGTATGGGTGTGTGTTACATTACATTCACTAGTAGCAGTGACAAAAACATCACGGGGTGGTGCGCATTGTATGGGTGTGTGTTACATTACATTCACTAGTAGGAGTGAGAAAAACATCACGGGGTGGTGTGAATCGGAGGGTCTGAATTAGGATAGGCAGTGAGTGGCAATGTAGGATGGAGAAAAGCACGGCGGGGTGGTCAGCATGGGGAGGTCAGGGAACATGCAGTGGCAATGTAGGATAGGTTTCTGAAAAATATCGCGGGGTGGTGCGCATTGTATGGGTGTGTGTTACATTACATTCACTAGTAGGAGTGAGAAAAACATCATGGGGTGGTGTGAATCGGAGGGTCTGAATTAGGAATAGGCAGTGAGTGGCAATGTAGGATGGAGAAAAGCACCGCGGGGTGGTCAGCATGGGGAGGTCACGGAACATGCAGTGGCAATGTAGGATAGGTTTCTGAAAAACATCGCGGGGTGGTGCGCATTGTATGGGTGTGTGTTACATTACATTCACAAGTAGGAGTGACAAAAGCATCACGGGGTGGTGCGCGTTGTATGGGTGTGTGTTACATTACATTCACTAGTAGGAGTGAGAAAAACATCACGGGGTGGTGTGAATCCGAGGGTCTGAATTAGGATAGGCAGTGAGTGGCAATGTAGGATGGAGAAAAGCACCGCGGGGTGGTCAGCATGGGGAGGTCAGGGAACATGCAGTGGCAATGTAGGATAGGTTTCTGAAAAACATCGCGGGGTGGTGCGCATTGTATGGGTGTGTGTTACATTACATTCACTAGTAGGAGTGAGAAAAACATCACGGGGTGGTGAACATTGTATGGGTGTGTGTTACATTACATTCACTAGTAGGAGTGAGAAAAACATCACGGGGTGGTGAGAATCGGAGGGTCTGAATTAGGATAGGCAGTGAGTGGCAATGTAGGATGGAGAAAAGCACCGCGGGGTGGTCAGCATGGGGAGGTCAGGGAACATGCAGTGGCAATGTAGGATAGGTTTCTGAAAAACATCGCGGGGTGGTGCGCATTGTATGGGTGTGTGTTACATTACATTCACTAGTAGGAGTGAGAAAAACATCGCGGGGTGGTGCGCATTCTATGGGTGTTTGTTACATTACATTCACTAGTAGCAGTGAGAAAAACATCACGGGGTGGTGCGCATTGTATGGGTGTGTGTTACATTACATTCACTAGTAGGAGTGAGAAAAACATCACGGGGTGGTGTGAATTGGAGGGTCTGAATTAGCATAGGCAGTGAGTGGCAATGTAGAATGGAGAAAAGCACCGTGGGGTGGTCAGCATGGGGAAGTCAGGGAACATGCAGTGGCAATGTAGGATAGGTTTCTGAAAAACATCGCGGGGTGGTGCGCATTGTAAAGGTGTGTATTACATTACATTCACAAGTAGGATTGAGAAAAGCATCACGGGGTATTGCGCGTTGTATGGGTGTGTGTTACATTACATTCACTAGTAGGAGTGAGAAAAACATCACGGGGTGGTGTGAATTGGAGGGTCTGAATTAGGATAGGCAGTGAGTGGCAATGTAGGATGGAGAAAAGCACCGCGGGGTGGTCAGCATGGGGAGGTCAGGGAACATGCAGTGGCAATGTAGGATAGGTTTCTGAAAAACATCGCGGGGTGGTGCGCATTGTATGGGTGTGTGTTACATTACATTCACTAGTAGGAGTGAGAAAAACATCGCGGGGTGGTGGGCATTGTATGGGTGTGTGTTACATTACATTCACTAGTAGCAGTGAGAAAAACATGGCCTGGTGGTGCGCATTGTATGGGTGTGTGTTACATTACATTCACTAGTAGGAGTGAGAAAAACATCACGGGGTGGTGTGAATCGGAGGGTCTGAATTAGGATAGGCAGTGAGTGGCAATGTAGGATGGAGAAAAGCACGGCGGGGTGGTCAGCATGGGGAGGTCAGGGAACATGCAGTTGCAATGTAGGATAGGTTTCTGAAAAACATCGCGGGGTGGTGCGCATTGTATGGGTGTGTGTTACATTACATTCACTAGTAGGAGTGAGAAAAACATCATGGGGTGGTGTGAATCGGAGGGTCTGAATTAGGAATAGGCAGTGAGTGGCAATATAGGATGGAGAAAAGCAACGCGGGGTGGTCAGCATGGGGAGGTCAGGGAACATGCAGTGGCAATGTACGATAGGTTTCTGAAAAACATCGCGGGGTGGTGCGCATTGTATGGGTGTGTGTTACATTACATTCACAAGTAGGAGTGACAAAAGCATCACGGGGTGGTGCGCGTTGTATGGGTGTGTGTTACATTACATTCACTAGTAGGAGTGAGAAAAACATCACGGGGTGGTGTGAATCGGAGGGTCTGAATTAGGATAGGCAGTGAGTAGCAATGTAGGATAGAGAAAAGCACCGCGGGGTGGTCAGCATGGGGAGGTCAGGGAACATGCAGTGGCAATGTAGGATAGGTTTCTGAAAAACATCGCGGGGTGGTGCGCATTGTATGGGTGTGTGTTACATTACATTCACTAGTAGGAGTGAGAAAAACATCACGGGGTGGTGCGCATTGTATGGCTGTGTGTTACATTACATTCACTAGTAGGAGTCAGAAAAACATCACGGGGTGGTGTGAATCGGAGGGTCTGAATTAGCATAGGCAGTGAGTGGCAATGTAGGATGGAGAAAAGCACCGCGGGGTGGTCAGCATGGGGAGGTCAGGGAACATACAGTGGCAATGTAGGATAGGTTTCTGAAAAACATCGCGGGGTGGTGCGCATTGTATGGGTGTGTGTTACATTACATTCACAAGTAGGAGTGAGAAAAGCATCACGGGGTGGTGCGCGTTGTATGGGTGTGTGTTACATTACATTCACTAGTAGGAGTGAGAAAAACATCACGGGGTGGTGTGAATTGGAGGGTCTGAATTAGGATAGGCAGTGAGTGGCAATGCAGGATGGAGAAAGCACCGCGGGGTGGTCAGCATGGGGAGGTCAAGGAAGATGCAGTGGCAATGTAGGATAGGTTTCTGAAAAACAACGCGGGGTGGTGCGCATTGTATGGGTGTGTGTTACATTACATTCACTAGTAGGAGTGAGAAAAACATCACGGGGTGGTGTGAATCGGAGGGTCTGAATTAGGATAGGCAGTGAGTGGCAATGTAGAATGGAGAAAAGCACTGCGGGGTGGTCAGCATGGGGAGGTCAGGGAACATGCAGTGGCAAAGTAGGATAGGTTTCTGAAAAACATCGCGGGGTGGTGCGCATTGTATGGGTGTGTGTTACATTACATTCACAAGTAGGAGTGAGAAAAGCATCACGGGGTGGTGCGCGTTGTATGGGTGTGTGCTACATTACATTCACTAATAGGAGTGAGAAAAACATGACGGGGTGGTGGGAATCGGAGGGTCTGAATTAGGATAGGCAGTGAGTGGCAATGTAGGATGGAGAAAAGCACCGCGGGGTGGTCAGCATGGGGAGGTCAGGGAACATGCAGTGGCAATGTAGGATAGGTTTCTGAAAAGCATCGCGGGGTGGTGCGCATTGAATGGGTGTGTGTTACATTACATTCACTAGTAGGAGTGAGAAAAACATCGCGGGGTGGTGCGCATTGTATGGGTGTGTGTTACATTACATTCACTAGTAGCAGTGAGAAAAACGTGGCGGGGTGGTGCGCATTGTATGGGAGTGTGTTACATTACATTCACTAGTAGCAGTGACAAAAACATCACGGGGTGGTGCGCATTGTATGGGTGTGTGTTACATTACATTCACTAGTAGGAGTGAGAAAAACATCATGGGGTGGTGTGAATCGGAGGGTCTGAATTAGGAATAGGCAGTGAGTGGCAATGTAGGATGGAGAAAAGCACCGCGGTGTGGTCAGCATGGGGAGGTCAGGGAACATGCAGTGGCAATGTAGGATAGGTTTCTGAAAAACATCGCGGGGTGGTGCGCATTGTATGGGTGTGTGTTACATTACATTCACAAGTAGGAGTCAGAAAAAAATCACGGGGTGGTGCGCATTGTATGGGTGTGTGTTACAATACATTCACTAGTAGGAGTGAGAAAAAAATCACGGGGTGGTGCGCATTGTATGGGTGTGTGTTACAATACATTCACAAGTAGGAGTGAGAAAAGCATCACGGGGTGGTGCGCGTTGTATGGGTGTGTGTTACATAACATTCACTAGTAGGAGTGAGAAAAACATCACGGGGTGGTTTGAATTGGAGGGTCTGTATTAGGATAGGCAGTGAGTGGCAATGTAGGATGGAGAAAAGCACCGCGGGGTGGTCAGCATGGGGAGGTCAGGGAACATGCAGTGGCAATGTAGGATAGGTTTCTGAAAAACATCGCGGGGTGGTGCGCATTGTATGGGTGTGTGTTACATTACATTCACTAGTAGGAGTGAGAAAAACATGGCGGGGTGGTGCGCATTGTATGGGTGTGTGTTACATTACATTCACTAGTAGCAGTGACAAAAACATCACGGGGTGGTGCGCATTGTATGGGTGTGTGTTACATTACATTCACTAGTAGGAGTGAGAAAAACATCACGGGGTGGTGTGAATCGGAGGGTCTGAATTAGGATAGGCAGTGAGTGGCAATGTAGGATGGAGAAAAGCACGGCGGGGTGGTCAGCATGGGGAGGTCAGGGAACATGCAGTGGCAATGTAGGATAGGTTTCTGAAAAACATCGCGGGGTGGTGCGCATTGTATGGGTGTGTGTTACATTACATTCACTAGTAGGAGTGAGAAAAACATCATGGGGTGGTGTGAATCGGAGGGTCTGAATTAGGAATAGGCAGTGAGTGGCAATGTAGGATGGAGAAAAGCACCGCGGGGTGGTCAGCATGGGGAGGTCAGGGAACATGTAGTGGCAATGTAGGATAGGTTTCTGAAAAACATCGCGGGGTGGTGCGCATTGTATGGGTGTGTGTTACATTACATTCACAAGTAGGAGTCAGAAAAAAATCACGGGGTGGTGCGCATTGTATGGGTGTGTGTTACAATACATTCACTAGTAGGAGTGAGAAAAACAGCACGGGGTGGTGCGCATTGTATGGGTGTGTGTTACATTACATTCACTAGTAGGAGTGAGAAAAACAGCACGGGGTGATGTGAATCGGAGGGTCTGAATTAGGATAGGCAGTGAGTGGCAATGTAGGATGGAGAAAAGCACCGCGGGTTGGTCAGCATGGGGAGGTCAGGGAACATGCAGTGGCAATGTAGAATAGGTTTCTGAAAAACATCGCGGGGTGGTGCGCATTGTATGGCTGTGTGTTACATTACATTCACTAGTAGGAGTGAGATAAACATCACGGGGTGGTGCGCATTGTATGGGTGTGTGTTACATTACATTCACTAGTAGGAGTGAGAAAAACATCACGGGGTGGTGTGAATCGGAGGGTCTGAATTAGGATAGGCAGTGAGTGGCAATGTAGGATGGAGAAAAGCACCGCGGGATGGTCAGCATGGGGAGGTCAGGGAACATGCAGTGGCAATGTAGGATAGGTTTCTGAAAAACATCGCGGAGTGGTGCGCATTGTATGGGTGTGTGTTACATTACATTCACTAGTAGGAGTGAGAAAAACATCACAGGGTGGTGAACATTGTATGGGTGTGTGTTACATTACATTCACTAGTAGGAGTGAGAAAAACATCACGGGGTGGTGAGAATCGGAGGGTCTGAATTAGGATAGGCAGTGAGTGGCAATGTAGGATGGAGAAAAGCACCGCGGGGTGGTCAGCATGGGGAGGTCAGGGAACATGCAGTGGCAATGTAGGATAGGTTTCTGAAAAACATCGCGGGGTGGTGCGCATTGTATGGGTGTGTGTTACATTACATTCACTAGTAGGAGTGAGAAAAACATCGCGGGGTGGTGCGCATTCTATGGGTGTGTGTTACATTACATTCACTAGTAGCAGTGAGAAAAACATCACGGGGTGGTGCGCATTGTATGGGTGTGTGTTACATTACATTCACTAGTAGGAGTGAGAAAAACATCTCGGGGTGGTGTGAATTGGAGGGTCTGAATTAGCATAGGCAGTGAGTGGCAATGTAGAATGGAGAAAAGCACCGTGGGGTGGTCAGCATGGGGAGGTCAGGGAACATGCAGTGGCAATGTAGGATAGGTTTCTGAAAAACATCGCGGGGTGGTGCGCATTGTAAAGGTGTGTATTACATTACATTCACAAGTAGGAGTGAGAAAAGCATCACGGGGTGGTGCGCGTTGTATGGGTGTGTGTTACATTACATTCACTAGTAGGAGTGAGAAAAACATCACGGGGTGGTGTGAATTGGAGGGTCTGAATTAGGATAGGCAGTGAGTGGCAATGTAGGATGGAGAAAAGCACCGCGGGGTGGTCAGCATGGGGAGGTCAGGGAACATGCAGTGGCAATGTAGGATAGGTTTCTGAAAAACATCGCGGGGTGGTGCGCATTGTATGGGTGTGTGTTACATTACATTCACTAGTAGGAGTGAGAAAAACATCGCGGGGTGGTGCGCATTGTATGGGTGTGTGTTACATTACATTCACTAGTAGGAGTGAGAAAAACATCACGGGGTGGTGTGAATCGGAGGGTCTGAATTAGGATAGGCAGTGAGTGGCAATGTAGGATGGAGAAAAGCACGGCGGGGTGGTCAGCATGGGGAGGTCAGGGAACATGCAGTTGCAATGTAGGATAGGTTTCTGAAAAACATCGCGGGGTGGTGCGCATTGTATGGGTGTGTGTTACATTACATTCACTAGTAGGAGTGAGAAAAACATCATGGGGTGGTGTGAATCGGAGGGTCTGAATTAGGAATAGGCAGTGAGTGGCAATGTAGGATGGAGAAAAGCAACGCGGGGTGGTCAGCATGGGGAGGTCAGGAAACATGCAGTGGCAATGTACGATAGGTTTCTGAAAAACATCGCGGGGTGGTGCGCATTGTATGGGTGTGTGTTACATTACATTCACAAGTAGGAGTGACAAAAGCATCACGGGGTGGTGCGCGTTGTATGGGTGTGTGTTACATTACATTCACTAGTAGGAGTGAGAAAAACATCACGGGGTGGTGTGAATCGGAGGGTCTGAATTAGGATAGGCAGTGAGTGGCAATGTAGGATGGAGAAAAGCACCGCGGGGTGGTCAGCATGGGGAGGTCAGGGAACATGCAGTGGCAATGTAGGATAGGTTTCTGAAAAACATCGCGGGGTGGTGCGCATTGTATGGGTGTGTGTTACATTACATTCACTAGTAGGAGTGAGAAAAACATCACGGGGTGGTGCGCATTGTATGGCTGTGTGTTACATTACATTCACTAGTAGGAGTGAGAAAAACATCACGGGGTGGTGCGCGTTGTATGGGTGTGTGTTACATTACATTCACTAGTAGGAGTGAGAAAAACATCACGGGGTGGTGTGAATTGGAGGGTCTGAATTAGGATAGGCAGTGAGTGGCAATGCAGGATGGAGAAAAGCACCGCGGGGTGGTCAGCATGGGGAGGTCAAGGAAGATGCAGTGGCAATGTAGGATAGGTTTCTGAAAAACATCGCGGGGTGGTGCGCATTGTATGGGTGTGTGTTACATTACATTCACTAGTAGGAGTGAGAAAAACATCACGGGGTGGTGTGAATCGGAGGGTCTGAATTAGGATAGGCAGAGAGTGGCAATGTAGAATGGAGAAAAGCACTGCGGGGTGGTCAGCATTTGGAGGTCAGGGAACATGCAGTGGCAAAGTAGGATAGGTTTCTGAAAAACATCGCGGGGTGGTGCGCATTGTATGGGTGTGTGTTACATTACATTCACAAGTAGGAGTGAGAAAAGCATCACGGGGTGGTGCGCGTTGTATGGGTGTGTGCTACATTACATTCACTAGTAGGAGTGAGAAAAACATGACGGGGTGGTGGGAATCGGAGGGTCTGAATTAGGATAGGCAGTGAGTGGCAATGTAGGATGGAGAAAAGCACCGCGGGGTGGTCAGCATGGGGAGGTCAGGGAACATGCAGTGGCAATGTAGGATAGGTTTCTGAAAAACATCGCGGGGTGGTGCGCATTGAATGGGTGTGTGTTACATTACATTCACTAGTAGGAGTGAGAAAAAAATCGCGGGGTGGTGCGCATTGTATGGGTGTGTGTTACATTACATTCACTAGTAGCAGTGAGAAAAACATGGCGGGGTGGTGCGCAGTGTATGGGTGTGTGTTACATTACATTCACTAGTAGCAGTGACAAAAACATCACGGGGTGGTGCGCATTGTATGGGTGTGTGTTACATTACATTCACTAGTAGGAGTGAGAAAAACATCATGGGGTGGTGTGAATCGGAGGGTCTGAATTAGGAATAGGCAGTGAGTGGCAATGTAGGATGGAGAAAAGCACCGCGGTGTGGTCAGCATGGGGAGGTCAGGGAACATGCAGTGGCAATGTAGGATAGGTTTCTGAAAAACATCGCGGGGTGGTGAGCATTGTATGGGTGTGTGTTACATTACATTCACAAGTAGGAGTCAGAAAAAAATCACGGGGTGGTGCGCATTGTATGGGTGTGTGTTACAATACATTCACTAGTAGGAGTGAGAAAAAGAGCACGGGGTGGTGCGCATTGTATGGGTGTGTGTTACATTACATTCACTAGTAGGAGTGAGAAAAACATCACGGGGTGATGTGAATCGGAGGGTCTGAATTAGGATAGGCAGTGAGTGGCAATGTAGGATGGAGAAAAGCACCGCGGGGTGGTCAGCATGGGGAGGTCAGGGAACATGCAGTGGCAATGTAGAATAGGTTTCTGAAAAAGCTCGCGGGGTGGTGCGCATTGTATGGGTGTGTGTTACATTACATTCACTAGTAGGAGTGAGATAAACATCACGGGGTGGTGCGCGTTGTATGGGTGTGTGTTACATTACATTCACTAGTAGGAGTGAGAAAAACATCACGGGGTGGTGTGAATTGGAGGGTCTGAATTAGGATAGGCAGTGAGTGGCAATGTAGGATGGAGAAAAGCACCGCGGGGTGATCAGCATGGGGAGGTCAGGGAACATGCAGTGGCAATGTAGGATAGGTTTCTGAAAAACATCGCGGGGTGGTGCGCATTGTATGGGTGTGTGTTACATTACATTCACTAGTAGGAGTGGAAAAACATCACGGGGTGGTGTGAATCGGAGGGTCTGAATTAGGATAGGCAGTGAGTGGCAATGTAGAATGGAGAAAAGCACGGCGGGGTGGTCAGCATTGGGAGGTAAGGGAACATGCAGTGGCAAAGTAGGATAGGTTTCTGAAAAACATCGCGGGGTGGTGCGCATTGTATGGGTGTGTGTTACATTACATTCACTAGTAGGAGTGAGAAAAACATCGCGGGGTGGTGCGCATTGTATGGGTGTGTGTTACATTACATTCACTAGTAGCAGTGAGAAAAACATGGCCTGGTGGTGCGCATTGTATGGGTGTGTGTTACATTACATTCACTAGTAGCAGTGACAAAAACATCACGGGGTGGTGGGCATTGTATGGGTGTGTGTTACATTACATTCACTAGTAGGAGTGAGAAAAACATCACGGGGTGGTGAACATTGTATGGGTGTGTGTTACATTACATTCAATAGTAGGAGTGAGAAAAACATCACGGGGTGGTGTGAATCAGAGGGTCTGAATTAGGATAGGCAGTGAGTGGCAATGTAGGATGGAGAAAAGCACCGCGGGGTGGTCAGCATGGGGAGGTCAGGGAACATGCAGTGGCAATGTAGGATAGGTTTCTGAAAAACATCGCGGGGTGGTGCACATTGTATGGGTGTGTGTTACATTACATTCACTAGTAGGAGTGAGAAAAACATCGCGGGGTGGTGCGCATTGTATGGGTGTGTGTTACATTACATTCACTAGTAGGAGTGAGAAAAACATCACGGGGTGGTGCGCATTGTATGGGTGTGTGTTACATTACATTCACTAGTAGGAGTGAGAAAAACATCACGGGGTGGTGTGAATCGGAGGGTCTGAATTAGCATAGGCAGTGAGTGGCAATGTCGGATGGAGAAAAGCACCGCGGGGTGGTCAGCATGGGGAGGTCAGGGAACATGCAGTGGCAATGTAGGATAGGTTTCTGAAAAACATCGCGGGGTGGTGCGCATTGTATGGGTGTGTGTTACATTACATTCACAAGAAGGAGTGAGAAAAGCATCACGGGGTGGTGCGCGTTGTATGGGTGTGTGTTACATTACATTCACTAGTAGGAGTGAGAAAAACATCACGGGGTGGTGTGAATTGGAGGGTCTGAATTAGGATAGGCAGTGAGTGGCAATGTAGGATGGAGAAAAGCAGCGCGGGTTGGTCAGCATGGGGAGGTCAGGGAACATGCAGTGGCAATGTAGGATAGGTTTCTGAAAAACATCGCGGGGTGGTGCGCATTGTATGGGTGTGTGTTACATTACATTCACTAGTAGGAGTGAGAAAAACATCACGGGGTGGTGTGAATCGGAGGGTCTGAATTAGGATAGGCAGTGAGTGGCAATGTAGAATGGAGAAAAGCACGGCGGGGTGGTCAGCATTGGGAGGTCAGGGAACATGCAGTGGCAAAGTAGGATAGGTTTCTGAAAAACATCGCGGGGTGGTGCGCATTGTATGGTTGTGTGTTACATTACATTCACAAGTAGGAGTGAGAAAAGCATCACGGGGTGGTGCGCGTTGTATGGGTGTGTGTTACATTACATTCACTAGTAGCAGTGAGAAAAACATCACGGGGTGGTGCGCATTGTATGGGTGTGTGTTACATTACATTCACAAGTAGGAGTGAGAAAATCATCGCGGGGTGGTGCGCATTGTATGTGTGTGTGTTACATTACATTCACTAGTAGCAGTGACAAAAACATCACGGGGTGGTGCGCATTGTATGGGTGTGTGTTACATTACATTCACTAGTAGGAGTGTGAAAAACATCACGGGGTGGTGTGAATCGGAGGGTCTGAATTAGGATAGGCAGTGAGTGGCAATGTAGGATGGAGAAAAGCACGGCGGGGTGGTCAGCATGGGGAGGTCAGGGAACATGCAGTGGCAATGTAGGATAGGTTTCTGAAAAATATCGCGGGGTGGTGCGCATTGTTTGGGTGTGTGTTACATTACATTCACTAGTAGGAGTGAGAAAAACATCATGGGGTGGTGTGAATCGGAGGGTCTGAATTAGGAATAGGCAGTGAGTGGCAATGTAGGATGGAGAAAAGCACCGCGGGGTGGTCAGCATGGGGAGGTCAGGGAACATGCAGTGGCAATGTAGGATAGGTTTCTGAAAAACATCGCGGGGTGGTGCGCATTGTATGGGTGTGTGTTACATTACATTCACTAGTAGGAGTGAGAAAAACATCACGGGGTGGTGTGAATCCGAGGGTCTGAATTAGGATAGGGAGTGAGTGGCAATGTAGGATGGAATAAAGCACCGCGGGGTGGTCAGCATGGGGAGGTCAGGGAACATGCAGTGGCAATGTAGGATAGGTTTTTGAAAAACATCGCGGGGTGGTGCGCATTGTATGGGTGTGTGTTACATTACATTCACTAGTAGCACTGAGAAAAACATCGCGGGGTGGTGCGCATTGTATGGGTGTGTGTTACATTACATTCACTAGTAGCAGTGAGAAAAACATCACAGGGTGGTGCGCATTGTATGGGTGTGTGTTACATTACATTCACTAGTAGGAGTGAGAAAAACATCACTGGGTGGTGTGAATCGGAGGTTCTGAATAAGGATAGGCAGTGAGTGGCAATGTAGGATGGAGAAAAGCACCGCGGGATGGTCAGCATGGGGAGGTCAGGGAACATGCAGTGGCAATGTAGGATAGGTTTCTGAAAAACATCGCGGAGTGGTGCGCATTGTATGGGTGTGCGTTACATTACATTCACTAGTAGGAGTGAGAAAAACGTCACGGGGTGGTGAACATTGTATGGGTGTGTGTTACATTACATTCACTAGTAGGAGTGAGAAAAACATCACGGGGTGGTGTGAATCGGAGGGTCTGAATTAGCATAGGCAGTGAGTGGCAATGTAGGATGGAGAAAAGCACCGCGGGGTGGTCAGCATGGGGAGGTCAGGGAACATGCAGTGGCAATGTAGGATAGGTTTCTGAAAAACATCGCGGGGTGGTGCGCATTGTATGGGTGTGTGTTACATTACATTCACAAGTAGGAGTGAGAAAAGCATCACGGGGTGGTGCGCGTTGTATGGGTGTGTGTTACATTACATTCACTAGTAGGAGTGAGAAAAACATCACGGGGTGGTGTGAATTGGAGGGTCTGAATTAGGATAGGCAGTGAGTGGCAATGTAGGATGGAGAAAAGCACTGCGGGGTGGTCAGCATGGGGAGGTCAGGGAACATGCAGTGGCAATGTAGGATAGGTTTCTGAAAAACATCGCGGGGTGGTGCGCATTGTATGGGTGTGTGTTACATTACATTCACTAGTAGGAGTGAGAAAAACATCACGGGGTGGTGTGAATCGGAGGGTCTGAATTAGGATAGGCAGTGAGTGGCAATGTAGAATGGAGAAAAGCACGGCGGGGTGGTCAGCATTGGGAGGTCAGGGAACATGCAGTGGCAAAGTAGGATAGGTTTCTGAAAAACATCGCGGGGTGGTGCGCATTGTATGGGTGTGTGTTACATTACATTCACAAGTAGGAGTGAGAAAAGCATCACGGGGTGGTGCGCGTTGTATGGGTGTGTGCTACATTACATTCACTACTAGGAGTGAGAAAAACATGACGGGGTGGTGGGAATCGGAGGGTCTGAATTAGGATAGGCAGTGAGTGGCAATGTAGGATGGAGAAAAGCACCGCGGGGTGGTCAGCATGGGGAGGTCAGGGAACATGCAGTGGCAATGTAGGATAGGTTTCTGAAAAACATCGCGGGGTGGTGCGCATTGTATGGGTGTGTGTTACATTACATTCACTAGTAGGAGTGAGAAAAACATCGCGGGGTGGTGCGCATTGTATGGGTGTGTGTTACATTACATTCACTAGTAGCAGTGAGAAAAACATGGCGGGGTGGTGCGCATTGTATGGGTGTGTGTTACATTACATTCACTAGTAGCAGTGACAAAAACATCACGGGGTGGTGCGCATTGTATGGGTGTGTGTTACATTACATTCACTAGTAGGAGTGAGAAAAACATCACGGGGTGGTGTGAATCGGAGGGTCTGAATTAGGATAGGCAGTGAGTGGCAATGTAGGATGGAGAAAAGCACGGCGGGGTGGTCAGCATGGGGAGGTCAGGGAACATGCAGTGGCAATGTAGGATAGGTTTCTGAAAAATATCGCGGGGTGGTGCGCATTGTATGGGTGTGTGTTACATTACATTCACTAGTAGGAGTGAGAAAAACATCATGGGGTGGTGTGAATCGGAGGGTCTGAATTAGGAATAGGCAGTGAGTGGCAATGTAGGATGGAGAAAAGCACCGCGGGGTGGTCAGCATGGGGAGGTCAGGGAACATGCAGTGGCAATGTAGGATAGGTTTCTGAAAAACATCGCGGGGTGGTGCGCATTGTATGGGTGTGTGTTACATTACATTCACAAGTAGGAGTGACAAAAGCATCACGGGGTGGTGCGCGTTGTATGGGTGTGTGTTACATTACATTCACTAGTAGGAGTGAGAAAAACATCACGGGGTGGTGTGAATCCGAGGGTCTGAATTAGGATAGGCAGTGAGTGGCAATGTAGGATGGAGAAAAGCACCGCGGGGTGGTCAGCATGGGGAGGTCAGGGAACATGCAGTGGCAATGTAGGATAGGTTTCTGAAAAACATCGCGGGGTGGTGCGCATTGTATGGGTGTGTGTTACATTACATTCACTAGTAGGAGTGAGAAAAACATCGCGTGGTGGTGCGCATTGTATGAGTGTGTGTTACATTACATTCCCTAGTAGCAGTGAGAAAAACATCACGGGGTGGTGTGAATCGGAGGGTCTGAATTAGGATAGGCAGTGAGTGGCAATGTAGGATGGAGAAAAGCACCGCGGGGTGGTCAGCATGGGGAGGTCAGGGAACATGCAGTGGCAATGTAGGATAGGTTTCTGAAAAGCATCGCGGGGTGGTGCGCATTGTATGGGTGTGTGTTACAATACATTCACTAGTAGGAGTGAGAAAAACATCACGGGGTGGTGCGCATTGTATGGGTGTGTGTTACATTACATTCACTAGTAGGAGTGAGAAAAACATCACGGGGTGATGTGAATCGGAGGGTCTGAATTAGGATAGGCAGTGAGTGACAATGTAGGATGGAGAAAAGCACCGCGGGGTGGTCAGCATGGGGAGGTCAGGGAACATGCAGTGGCAATGTAGGATAGGTTTCTGAAAAACATCGCGGGGTGGTGCGCATTGTATGGGTGTGTGTTACATACATTCACTAGTAGGAGTGAGATAAACATCACGGGGTGGTGCGCATTGTATGGGTGTGTGTTACATTACATTCACTAGTAGGAGTGAGAAAAACATCACGGGGTGGTGCGCATTGTATGGGTGTGTGTTACATTACATTCACTATTAGGAGTGAGAAAAACATCACGGGGTGGTGTGAATCTGAGGGTCTGAATAAGGATAGGCAGTGAGTGGCAATGTAGGATGGAGAAAAGCACCGCGGGGTGGTCAGCATGGGGAGGTCAGGGAACATGCAGTGGCAATGTAGGATAGGTTTCTGAAAAACATCACGGTGTGGTGTGCATTGTATGGGTGTGTGTTACATTACATTCACTAGTAGGAGTGAGAAAAACATCACGGGGTGGTGCGCATTGTATGGGTGTGTGTTACATTACATTCACTAGTAGGAGTGAGAAAAACATCACGGGGTGGTGTGAATCCGAGGGTCTGAATTAGGTTAGGCAGTGAGTGGCAATGTAGGATGGAGAAAAGCACCGCGGGGTGGTCAGCATGGGAAGGTCAGGGAACATGCAGTGGCAATGTAGGATAGGTTTCTGAAAAACATCGCGGGGTGGTGCGCATTGTATGGGTGTGTGTTACATTACATTCACTAGTAGGAGTGAGAAAAACATCGCGGGGTGGTGCGCATTGTATGGGTGTGTGTTACATTACATTCACTAGTAGCACTGAGAAAAACATCGCGGGGTGGTGCGCATTGTATGGGTGTGTGTTACATTACATTCACTAGTAGCAGTGAGAAAAACATCACGGGGTGGTGCGCATTGTATGGGTGTGTGTTACATTACATTCACAAGTAGGAGTGAGAAAATCATCGCGGGGTGGTGCGCATTGTATGTGTGTGTGTTACATTACATTCACTAGTAGCAGTGACAAAAACATCACGGGGTGGTGCGCATTGTATGGGTGTGTGTTACATTACATTCACTAGTAGGAGTGTGAAAAACATCACGGGGTGGTGTGAATCGGCGGGTCTGAATTAGGATAGGCAGTGAGTGGCAATGTAGGATGGAGAAAAGCACGGCGGGGTGGTCAGCATGGGGAGGTCAGGGAACATGCAGTGGCAATGTAGGATAGGTTTCTGAAAAATATCGCGGGGTGGTGCGCATTGTTTTGGTGTGTGTTACATTACATTCACTAGTAGGAGTGAAAAAACATCATGGGGTGGTGTGAATCGGAGGGTCTGAATTAGGAATAGGCAGTGAGTGGCAATGTAGGATGGAGAAAAGCACCGCGGGGTGGTCAGCATGGGGAGGTCAGGGAACATGCAGTGGCAATGTAGGATAGGTTTCTGAAAAACATCGCGGGGTGGTGTGCATTGTATGGGTGTGTGTTACATTACATTCACAAGTAGGAGTGACAAAAGCATCACGGGGTGGTGCGCGTTGTATGGGTGTGTGTTACATTACATTCACTAGTAGGAGTGAGAAAAACATCACGGGGTGGTGTGAATCCGAGGGTCTGAATTAGGATAGGGAGTGAGTGGCAATGTAGGATGGAGAAAAGCACCGCGGGGTGGTCAGCATGGGGAGGTCAGGGAACATGCAGTGGCAATGTAGGATAGGTTTTTGAAAAACATCGCGGGGTGGTGCGCATTGTATGGGTGTGTGTTACATTACATTCACTAGTAGCACTGAGAAAAACATCGCGGGGTGGTGCGCATTGTATGGGTGTGTGTTACATTACATTCACTAGTAGCAGTGAGAAAAACATCACGGGGTGGTGCGCATTGTATGGGTGTGTGTTACATTACATTCACTAGTAGGAGTGAGAAAAACATCACTGGGTGGTGTGAATCGGAGGTTCTCAATAAGGATAGGCAGTGAGTGGCAATGTAGGATGGAGAAAAGCACCGCGGGATGGTCAGCATGGGGAGGTCAGGGAACATGCAGTGGCAATGTAGGATAGGTTTCTGAAAAACATCGCGGAGTGGTGCGCATTGTATGGGTGTGTGTTACATTACATTCACAAGTAGGAGTGAGAAAAACATCACGGGGTGGTGAACATTGTATGGGTGTGTGTTACATTACATTCACTAGTAGGAGTGAGAAAAACATCACGGGGTGGTGTGAATCGGAGGGTCTGAATTAGCATAGGCAGTGAGTGGCAATGTAGGATGGAGAAAAGCACCGCGGGGTGGTCAGCATGGGGAGGTCAGGGAACATGCAGTGGCAATGTAGGATAGGTTTCTGAAAAACATCGCGGGGTGGTGCGCATTGTATGGGTGTGTGTTACATTACATTCACAAGTAGGAGTGAGAAAAGCATCACGGGGTGGTGCGCGTTGTATGGGTGTGTGTTACATTACATTCACTAGTAGGAGTGAGAAAAACATCACGGGGTGGTGTGAATTGGAGGGTCTGAATTAGGATAGGCAGTGAGTGGCAATGTAGGATGGAGAAAAGCACCGCGGGGTGGTCAGCATTGGGAGGTCAGGGAACATGCAGTGGCAAAGTAGGATAGGTTTCTGAAAAACATCGCGGGGTGGTGCGCATTGTATGGGTGTGTGCTACATTACATTCACTACTAGGAGTGAGAAAAACATGACGGGGTGGTGGGAATCGGAGGGTCTGAATTAGGATAGGCAGTGAGTGGCAATGTAGGATGGAGAAAAGCACCGCGGGGTGGTCAGCATGGGGAGGTCAGGGAACATGCAGTGGCAATGTAGGATAGGTTTCTGAAAAACATCGCGGGGTGGTGCGCATTGTATGGGTGTGTGTTACATTACATTCACTAGTAGGAGTGAGAAAAACATCGCGGGGTGGTGCGCATTGTATGGGTGTGTGTTACATTACATTCACTAGTAGCAGTGAGAAAAACATGGCCTGGTGGTGCGCATTGTATGGGTGTGTGTTACATTACATTCACTAGTAGCAGTGACAAAAACATCACGGGGTGGTGCGCATTGTATGGGTGTGTGTTACATTACATTCACTAGTAGGAGTGAGAAAAACATCACGGGGTGGTGTGAATCGGAGGGTCTGAATTAGGATAGGCAGTGAGTGGCAATGTAGGATGGAGAAAAGCACGGCGGGGTGGTCAGCATGGGGAGGTCAGGGAACATGCAGTGGCAATGTAGGATAGGTTTCTGAAAAATATCGCGGGGTGGTGCGCATTGTATGGGTGTGTGTTACATTACATTCACTAGTAGGAGTGAGAAAAACATCATGGGGTGGTGTGAATCGGAGGGTCTGAATTAGGAATAGGCAGTGAGTGGCAATGTAGGATGGAAAAAGCACCGCGGGGTGGTCAGCATGGGGAGGTCAGGGAACATGCAGTGGCAATGTAGGATAGGTTTCTGAAAAACATCGCGGGGTGGTGCGCATTGTATGGGTGTGTGTTACATTACATTCACAAGTAGGAGTGACAAAAGCATCACGGGGTGGTGCGCGTTGTATGGGTGTGTGTTACATTACATTCACTAGTAGGAGTGAGAAAAACATCACGGGGTGGTGTGAATCCGAGGGTCTGAATTAGGATAGGCAGTGAGTGGCAATGTAGGATGGAGAAAAGCACCGCGGGGTGGTCAGCATGGGGAGGTCAGGGAACATGCAGTGGCAATGTAGGATAGGTTTCTGAAAAACATCGCGGGGTGGTGCGCATTGTATGGGTGTGTGTTACATTACATTCACTAGTAGGAGTGAGAAAAACATCGCGTGGTGGTGGGCATTGTATGAGTGTGTGTTACATTACATTCCCTAGTAGCAGTGAGAAAAACATCACGGGGTGGTGTGAATCGGAGGGTCTGAATTAGGATAGGCAGTGAGTGGCAATGTAGGATGGAGAAAAGCACCGCGGGGTGGTCAGCATGGGGAGGTCAGGGAACATGCAGTGGCAATGTAGGATAGGTTTCTGAAAAGCATCGCGGGGTGGTGCGCATTGTATGGGTGTGTGTTACAATACATTCACTAGTAGGAGTGAGAAAAACATCACGGGGTGGTGCGCATTGTATGGGTGTGTGTTACATTACATTCACTAGTAGGAGTGAGAAAAACATCACGGGGTGATGTGAATCGGAGGGTCTGAATTAGGATAGGCAGTGAGTGACAATGTAGGATGGAGAAAAGCACCGCGGGGTGGTCAGCATGGGGAGGTCAGGGAACATGCAGTGGCAATGTATGATAGGTTTCTGAAAAACATCGCGGGGTGGTGCGCATTGTATGGGTGTGTGTTACATTACATTCACTAGTAGGAGTGAGATAAACATCACGGGGTGGTGCGCATTGTATGGGTGTGTGTTACATTACATTCACTAGTAGGAGTGAGAAAAACATCACGGGGTGGTGCGCATTGTATGGGTGTGTGTTACATTACATTCACTATTAGGAGTGAGAAAAACATCACGGGGTGGTGTGAATCTGAGGGTCTGAATAAGGATAGGCAGTGAGTGGCAATGTAGGATGGAGAAAAGCACCGCGGGGTGGTCAGCATGGGGAGGTCAGGGAACATGCAGTGGCAATGTAGGATAGGTTTCTGAAAAACATCACGGTGTGGTGTGCATTGTATGGGTGTGTGTTACATTACATTCACTAGTAGGAGTGAGAAAAACATCACGGGGTGGTGCGCATTGTATGGGTGTGTGTTACATTACATTCACTAGTAGGAGTGAGAAAAACATCACGGGGTGGTGTGAATCCGAGGGTCTGAATTAGGTTAGGCAGTGAGTGGCAATGTAGGATGGAGAAAAGCACCGCGGGGTGGTCAGCATGGGAAGGTCAGGGAACATGCAGTGGCAATGTAGGATAGGTTTCTGAAAAACATCGCGGGGTGGTGCGCATTGTATGGGTGTGTGTTACATTACATTCACTAGTAGGAGTGAGAAAAACATCGCGGGGTGGTGCGCATTGTATGGGTGTGTGTTACATTACATTCACTAGTAGCACTGAGAAAAACATCGCGGGGTGGTTCGCATTGTATGGGTGTGTGTTACATTACATTCACTAGTAGCAGTGAGAAAAACATCACGGGGTGGTGCGCATTGTATGGGTGTGTGTTACATTACATTCACTAGTAGGAGTGAGAAAAACATCACGGGGTGGTGTGAATCGGAGGTTCTGAATAAGGATAGGCAGTGAGTGGCAATGTAGGATGGAGAAAAGCACCGCGGGGTGGTCAGCATGGGGAGGTCAGAGAACATGCAGTGGCAATGTAGGATAGGTTTCTGAAAAACATCGCGGGGTGGTGCACATTGTATGGGTGTGTGTTACATTACATTCACTAGTAGGAGTGAGAAAAACATCGCGGGGTGGTGCGCATTTTATGTGTGTGTGTTACATTACATTCACTAGTAGCAGTGAGAAAAACATGGCCTGGTGGTGCGCATTGTATGGGTGTGTGTTACATTACATTCACTAGTAGCAGTGACAAAAACATCACGGGGTGGTGGGCATTGTATGGGTGTGTGTTACATTACATTCACTAGTAGGAGTGAGAAAAACATCACGGGGTGGTGAACATTGTATGGGTGTGTGTTACATTACATTCACTAGTAGCAGTGACAAAAACATCACGGGGTGGTGGGCATTGTATGGGTGTGTGTTACAGTACATTCACTAGTAGCAGTGAGAAAAACATGGCCTGGTGGTGCGCATTGTATGGGTGTGTGTTACATTACATTCACTAGTAGCAGTGACAAAAACATCACGGGGTGGTGGGCATTGTATGGGTGTGTGTTACATTACATTCACTAGTAGGAGTGAGAAAAATATCACGGGGTGGTGCGCATTGTATGGGTGTGTGTTACATTACATTCACTAGTAGGAGTGAGAAAAACATCACGGGGTGGTGTGAATCGGAGGGTCTGAATTAGCATAGGCAGTGAGTGGCAATGTAGGATGGAGAAAAGCACCGCGGGGTGGTCAGCATGGGGAGGTCAGGGAACATGCAGTGGCAATGTAGGATAGGTTTCTGAAAAACATCGCGGGGTGGTGCGCATTGTATGGGTGTGTGTTACATTACATTCACAAGAAGGAGTGAGAAAAGCATCACGGGGTGGTGCGCGTTGTATGGGTGTGTGTTACATTACATTCACTAGTAGGAGTGAGCAAAACATCACGGGGTGGTGTGAATTGGAGGGTCTGAATTAGGATAGGCAGTGAGTGGCAATGTAGGATGGAGAAAAGCACCGCGGGGTGGTCAGCATGGGGAGGTCAGGGAACATGCAGTGGCAATGTAGGATAGGTTTCTGAAAAACATCGCGGGGTGGTGCGCATTGTATGTTTGTGTGTTACATTACATTCACTAGTAGGAGTGAGAAAAACATCACGGGGTGGTGTGAATCGGAGGGTCTGAATTAGGATAGGCAGTGAGTGGCAATGTAGAATGGAGAAAAGCACGTCGGGGTGGTCAGCATTGGGAGGTCAGGGAACATGCAGTGGCAAAGTAGGATAGGTTTCTGAAAAACATCGCGGGGTGGTGCGCATTGTATGGTTGTGTGTTACATTACATTCACAAGTAGGAGTGAGAAAAGCATCACGGGGTGGTGCGCGTTGTATGGGAGTGTGTTACATTACATTCACTAGTAGCAGTGAGAAAAACATCACGGGGTGGTGCGCATTGTATGGGTGTGTGTTACATTACATTCACAAGTAGGAGTGAGAAAATCATCGCGGGGTGGTGCGCATTGTATGTGTGTGTGTTACATTACATTCACTAGTAGCAGTGACAAAAACATCACGGGGTGGTGCGCATTGTATGGGTGTGTGTTACATTACATTCACTAGTAGGAGTGTGAAAAACATCACGTGGTGGTGTGAATCGGAGGGTCTGAATTAGGATAGGCAGTGAGTGGCAATGTAGGATGGAGAAAAGCACGGCGGGGTGGTCAGCATGGGGAGGTCAGGAAACATGCAGTGGCAATGTAGGATAGGTTTCTGAAAAATATCGCGGGGTGGTGCGCATTGTTTGGGTGTGTGTTACATTACATTCACTAGTAGGAGTGAGAAAAACATCATGGGGTGGTGTGAATCGGAGGGTCTGAATTAGGAATAGGCAGTGAGTGGCAATGTAGGATGGAGAAAAGCACCGCGGGGTGGTCAGCATGGGGAGGTCAGGGAACATGCAGTGGCAATGTAGGATAGGTTTCTGAAAAACATCGCGGGGTGGAGCGCATTGTATGGGTGTGTGTTACATTACATTCACAAGTAGGAGTGACAAAAGCATCACGGGGTGGTGCGCGTTGTATGGGTGTGTGTTACATTACATTCACTAGTAGGAGTGAGAAAAACATCACGGGGTGGTGTGAATCCGAGGGTCTGAATTAGGATAGGGAGTGAGTGGCAATGTAGGATGGAGAAAAGCACCGCGGGGTGGTCAGCATGGGGAGGTCAGGGAACATGCAGTGGCAATGTAGGATAGGTTTTTGAAAAACATCGCGGGGTGGTGCGCATTGTATGGGTGTGTGTTACATTACATTCACTAGTAGCACTGAGAAAAACATCGCGGGGTGGTGCGCATTGTATGGGTGTGTGTTACATTACATTCACTAGTAGCAGTGAGAAAAACATCACGGGGTGGTGCGCATTGTATGGGTGTGTGTTACATTACATTCACTAGTAGGAGTGAGAAAAACATCACTGGGTGGTGTGAATCGGAGGTTCTGAATAAGGATAGGCAGTGAGTGGCAATGTAGGATGGAGAAAAGCACCGCGGGGTGGTCAGCATGGGGAGGTCAGGGAACATGCAGTGGCAATGTAGGATAGGTTTCTGAAAAACATCGCGGAGTGGTGCGCATTGTATGGGTGTGTGTTACATTACATTCACAAGTAGGAGTGAGAAAAACATCACGGGGTGGTGAACATTGTATGGGTGTGTGTTACATTACATTCACTAGTAGGAGTGAGAAAAACATCACGGGGTGGTGTGAATCGGAGGGTCTGAATTAGCATAGGCAGTGAGTGGCAATGTAGGATGGAGAAAAGCACCGCGGGGTGGTCAGCATGGGGAGGTCAGGGAACATGCAGTGGCAATGTAGGATAGGTTTCTGAAAAACATCGCGGGGTGGTGCGCATTGTATGGGTGTGTGTTACATTACATTCACAAGTAGGAGTGAGAAAAGCATCACGGGGTGGTGCGCGTTGTATGGGTGTGTGTTACATTACATTCACTAGTAGGAGTGAGAAAAACATCACGGGGTGGTGTGAATTGGAGGGTCTGAATTAGGATAGGCAGTGAGTGGCAATGTAGGATGGAGAAAAGCACCGCGGGGTGGTCAGCATTGGGAGGTCAGGGAACATGCAGTGGCAAAGTAGGATAGGTTTCTGAAAAACATCGCGGGGTGGTGCGCATTGTATGGGTGTGTGCTACATTACATTCACTACTAGGAGTGAGAAAAACATGACGGGGTGGTGGGAATCGGAGGGTCTGAATTAGGATAGGCAGTGAGTGGCAATGTAGGATGGAGAAAAGCACCGCGGGGTGGTCAGCATGGGGAGGTCAGGGAACATGCAGTGGCAATGTAGGATAGGTTTCTGAAAAACATCGCGGGGTGGTGCGCATTGTATGGGTGTGTGTTACATTACATTCACTAGTAGGAGTGAGAAAAACATCGCGGGGTGGTGCGCATTGTATGGGTGTGTGTTACATTACATTCACTAGTAGCAGTGAGAAAAACATGGCCTGGTGGTGCGCATTGTATGGGTGTGTGTTACATTACATTCACTAGTAGCAGTGACAAAAACATCACGGGGTGGTGCGCATTGTATGGGTGTGTGTTACATTACATTCACTAGTAGGAGTGAGAAAAACATCACGGGGTGGTGTGAATCGGAGGGTCTGAATTAGGATAGGCAGTGAGTGGCAATGTAGGATGGAGAAAAGCACGGCGGGGTGGTCAGCATGGGGAGGTCAGGGAACATGCAGTGGCAATGTAGGATAGGTTTCTGAAAAATATCGCGGGGTGGTGCGCATTGTATGGGTGTGTGTTACATTACATTCACTAGTAGGAGTGAGAAAAACATCATGGGGTGGTGTGAATCGGAGGGTCTGAATTAGGAATAGGCAGTGAGTGGCAATGTAGGATGGAAAAAGCACCGCGGGGTGGTCAGCATGGGGAGGTCAGGGAACATGCAGTGGCAATGTAGGATAGGTTTCTGAAAAACATCGCGGGGTGGTGCGCATTGTATGGGTGTGTGTTACATTACATTCACAAGTAGGAGTGACAAAAGCATCACGGGGTGGTGCGCGTTGTATGGGTGTGTGTTACATTACATTCACTAGTAGGAGTGAGAAAAACATCACGGGGTGGTGTGAATCCGAGGGTCTGAATTAGGATAGGCAGTGAGTGGCAATGTAGGATGGAGAAAAGCACCGCGGGGTGGTCAGCATGGGGAGGTCAGGGAACATGCAGTGGCAATGTAGGATAGGTTTCTGAAAAACATCGCGGGGTGGTGCGCATTGTATGGGTGTGTGTTACATTACATTCACTAGTAGGAGTGAGAAAAACATCGCGTGGTGGTGGGCATTGTATGAGTGTGTGTTACATTACATTCCCTAGTAGCAGTGAGAAAAACATCACGGGGTGGTGTGAATCGGAGGGTCTGAATTAGGATAGGCAGTGAGTGGCAATGTAGGATGGAGAAAAGCACCGCGGGGTGGTCAGCATGGGGAGGTCAGGGAACATGCAGTGGCAATGTAGGATAGGTTTCTGAAAAGCATCGCGGGGTGGTGCGCATTGTATGGGTGTGTGTTACAATACATTCACTAGTAGGAGTGAGAAAAACATCACGGGGTGGTGCGCATTGTATGGGTGTGTGTTACATTACATTCACTAGTAGGAGTGAGAAAAACATCACGGGGTGATGTGAATCGGAGGGTCTGAATTAGGATAGGCAGTGAGTGACAATGTAGGATGGAGAAAAGCACCGCGGGGTGGTCAGCATGGGGAGGTCAGGGAACATGCAGTGGCAATGTATGATAGGTTTCTGAAAAACATCGCGGGGTGGTGCGCATTGTATGGGTGTGTGTTACATTACATTCACTAGTAGGAGTGAGATAAACATCACGGGGTGGTGCGCATTGTATGGGTGTGTGTTACATTACATTCACTAGTAGGAGTGAGAAAAACATCACGGGGTGGTGCGCATTGTATGGGTGTGTGTTACATTACATTCACTATTAGGAGTGAGAAAAACATCACGGGGTGGTGTGAATCTGAGGGTCTGAATAAGGATAGGCAGTGAGTGGCAATGTAGGATGGAGAAAAGCACCGCGGGGTGGTCAGCATGGGGAGGTCAGGGAACATGCAGTGGCAATGTAGGATAGGTTTCTGAAAAACATCACGGTGTGGTGTGCATTGTATGGGTGTGTGTTACATTACATTCACTAGTAGGAGTGAGAAAAACATCACGGGGTGGTGCGCATTGTATGGGTGTGTGTTACATTACATTCACTAGTAGGAGTGAGAAAAACATCACGGGGTGGTGTGAATCCGAGGGTCTGAATTAGGTTAGGCAGTGAGTGGCAATGTAGGATGGAGAAAAGCACCGCGGGGTGGTCAGCATGGGAAGGTCAGGGAACATGCAGTGGCAATGTAGGATAGGTTTCTGAAAAACATCGCGGGGTGGTGCGCATTGTATGGGTGTGTGTTACATTACATTCACTAGTAGGAGTGAGAAAAACATCGCGGGGTGGTGCGCATTGTATGGGTGTGTGTTACATTACATTCACTAGTAGCACTGAGAAAAACATCGCGGGGTGGTTCGCATTGTATGGGTGTGTGTTACATTACATTCACTAGTAGCAGTGAGAAAAACATCACGGGGTGGTGCGCATTGTATGGGTGTGTGTTACATTACATTCACTAGTAGGAGTGAGAAAAACATCACGGGGTGGTGTGAATCGGAGGGTCTGAATTAGGATAGGCAGTGAGTGGCAATGTAGGATGGAGAAAAGCACGGCGGGGTGGTCAGCATGGGGAGGTCAGGGAACATGCAGTGGCAATGTAGGATAGGTTTCTGAAAAATATCGCGGGGTGGTGCGCATTGTATGGGTGTGTGTTACATTACATTCACTAGTAGGAGTGAGAAAAACATCATGGGGTGGTGTGAATCGGAGGGTCTGAATTAGGAATAGGCAGTGAGTGGCAATGTAGGATGGAAAAAGCACCGCGGGGTGGTCAGCATGGGGAGGTCAGGGAACATGCAGTGGCAATGTAGGATAGGTTTCTGAAAAACATCGCGGGGTGGTGCGCATTGTATGGGTGTGTGTTACATTACATTCACAAGTAGGAGTGACAAAAGCATCACGGGGTGGTGCGCGTTGTATGGGTGTGTGTTACATTACATTCACTAGTAGGAGTGAGAAAAACATCACGGGGTGGTGTGAATCCGAGGGTCTGAATTAGGATAGGCAGTGAGTGGCAATGTAGGATGGAGAAAAGCACCGCGGGGTGGTCAGCATGGGGAGGTCAGGGAACATGCAGTGGCAATGTAGGATAGGTTTCTGAAAAACATCGCGGGGTGGTGCGCATTGTATGGGTGTGTGTTACATTACATTCACTAGTAGGAGTGAGAAAAACATCGCGTGGTGGTGGGCATTGTATGAGTGTGTGTTACATTACATTCCCTAGTAGCAGTGAGAAAAACATCACGGGGTGGTGTGAATCGGAGGGTCTGAATTAGGATAGGCAGTGAGTGGCAATGTAGGATGGAGAAAAGCACCGAGGGGTGGTCAGCATGGGGAGGTCAGGGAACATGCAGTGGCAATGTAGGATAGGTTTCTGAAAAGCATCGCGGGGTGGTGCGCATTGTATGGGTGTGTGTTACAATACATTCACTAGTAGGAGTGAGAAAAACATCACGGGGTGGTGCGCATTGTATGGGTGTGTGTTACATTACATTCACTAGTAGGAGTGAGAAAAACATCACGGGGTGATGTGAATCGGAGGGTCTGAATTAGGATAGGCAGTGAGTGACAATGTAGGATGGAGAAAAGCACCGCGGGGTGGTCAGCATGGGGAGGTCAGGGAACATGCAGTGGCAATGTATGATAGGTTTCTGAAAAACATCGCGGGGTGGTGCGCATTGTATGGGTGTGTGTTACATTACATTCACTAGTAGGAGTGAGATAAACATCACGGGGTGGTGCGCATTGTATGGGTGTGTGTTACATTACATTCACTAGTAGGAGTGAGAAAAACATCACGGGGTGGTGCGCATTGTATGGGTGTGTGTTACATTACATTCACTATTAGGAGTGAGAAAAACATCACGGGGTGGTGTGAATCTGAGGGTCTGAATAAGGATAGGCAGTGAGTGGCAATGTAGGATGGAGAAAAGCACCGCGGGGTGGTCAGCATGGGGAGGTCAGGGAACATGCAGTGGCAATGTAGGATAGGTTTCTGAAAAACATCACGGTGTGGTGTGCATTGTATGGGTGTGTGTTACATTACATTCACTAGTAGGAGTGAGAAAAACATCACGGGGTGGTGCGCATTGTATGGGTGTGTGTTACATTACATTCACTAGTAGGAGTGAGAAAAACATCACGGGGTGGTGTGAATCCGAGGGTCTGAATTAGGTTAGGCAGTGAGTGGCAATGTAGGATGGAGAAAAGCACCGCGGGGTGGTCAGCATGGGAAGGTCAGGGAACATGCAGTGGCAATGTAGGATAGGTTTCTGAAAAACATCGCAGGGTGGTGCGCATTGTATGGGTGTGTGTTACATTACATTCACTAGTAGGAGTGAGAAAAACATCGCGGGGTGGTGCGCATTGTATGGGTGTGTGTTACATTACATTCACTAGTAGCACTGAGAAAAACATCGCGGGGTGGTTCGCATTGTATGGGTGTGTGTTACATTACATTCACTAGTAGCAGTGAGAAAAACATCACGGGGTGGTGCGCATTGTATGGGTGTGTGTTACATTACATTCACTAGTAGGAGTGAGAAAAACATCACGGGGTGGTGTGAATCGGAGGTTCTGAATAAGGATAGGCAGTGAGTGGCAATGTAGGATGGAGAAAAGCACCGCGGGGTGGTCAGCATGGGGAGGTCAGAGAACATGCAGTGGCAATGTAGGATAGGTTTCTGAAAAACATCGCGGGGTGGTGCACATTGTATGGGTGTGTGTTACATTACATTCACTAGTAGGAGTGAGAAAAACATCGCGGGGTGGTGCGCATTTTATGTGTGTGTGTTACATTACATTCACTAGTAGCAGTGAGAAAAACATGGCCTGGTGGTGCGCATTGTATGGGTGTGTGTTACATTACATTCACTAGTAGCAGTGACAAAAACATCACGGGGTGGTGGGCATTGTATGGATGTGTGTTACATTACATTCACTAGTAGGAGTGAGAAAAACATCACGGGGTGGTGAACATTGTATGGGTGTGTGTTACATTACATTCACTAGTAGCAGTGACAAAAACATCACGGGGTGGTGGGCATTGTATGGGTGTGTGTTACATTACATTCACTAGTAGCAGTGAGAAAAACATGGCCTGGTGGTGCGCATTGTATGGGTGTGTGTTACATTACATTCACTAGTAGCAGTGACAAAAACATCACGGGGTGGTGGGCATTGTATGGGTGTGTGTTACATTACATTCACTAGTAGGAGTGAGAAAAACATCACGGGGTGGTGCGCATTGTATGGGTGTGTGTTACATTACATTCACTAGTAGGAGTGAGAAAAACATCACGGGGTGGTGTGAATCGGAGGGTCTGAATTAGCATAGGCAGTGAGTGGCAATGTAGGATGGAGAAAAGCACCGCGGGGTGGTCAGCATGGGGAGGTCAGGGAACATGCAGTGGCAATGTAGGATAGGTTTCTGAAAAACATCGCGGGGTGGTGCGCATTGTATGGGTGTGTGTTACATTACATTCACAAGAAGGAGTGAGAAAAGCATCACGGGGTGGTGCGCGTTGTATGGGTGTGTGTTACATTACATTCACTAGTAGGAGTGAGCAAAACATCACGGGGTGGTGTGAATTGGAGGGTCTGAATTAGGATAGGCAGTGAGTGGCAATGTAGGATGGAGAAAAGCACCGCGGGGTGGTCAGCATGGGGAGGTCAGGGAACATGCAGTGGCAATGTAGGATAGGTTTCTGAAAAACATCGCGGGGTGGTGCGCATTGTATGTGTGTGTGTTACATTACATTCACTAGTAGGAGTGAGAAAAACATCACGGGGTGGTGTGAATCGGAGGGTCTGAATTAGGATAGGCAGTGAGTGGCAATGTAGAATGGAGAAAAGCACGTCGGGGTGGTCAGCATTGGGAGGTCAGGGAACATGCAGTGGCAAAGTAGGATAGGTTTCTGAAAAACATCGCGGGGTGGTGCGCATTGTATGGTTGTGTGTTACATTACATTCACAAGTAGGAGTGAGAAAAGCATCACGGGGTGGTGCGCATTGTATGGGAGTGTGTTACATTACATTCACTAGTAGCAGTGAGAAAAACATCACGGGGTGGTGCGCATTGTATGGGTGTGTGTTACATTACATTCACAAGTAGGAGTGAGAAAATCATCGCGGGGTGGTGCGCATTGTATGTGTGTGTGTTACATTACATTCACTAGTAGCAGTGACAAAAACATCACGGGGTGGTGCGCATTGTATGGGTGTGTGTTACATTACATTCACTAGTAGGAGTGTGAAAAACATCACGTGGTGGTGTGAATCGGAGGGTCTGAATTAGGATAGGCAGTGAGTGGCAATGTAGGATGGAGAAAAGCACGGCGGGGTGGTCAGCATGGGGACGTCAGGAAACATGCAGTGGCAATGTAGGATAGGTTTCTGAAAAATATCGCGGGGTGGTGCGCATTGTTTGGGTGTGTGTTACATTACATTCACTAGTAGGAGTGAGAAAAACATCATGGGGTGGTGTGAATCGGAGGGTCTGAATTAGGAATAGGCAGTGAGTGGCAATGTAGGATGGAGAAAAGCACCGCGGGGTGGTCAGCATGGGGAGGTCAGGGAACATGCAGTGGCAATGTAGGATAGGTTTCTGAAAAACATCGCGGGGTGGTGCGCATTGTATGGGTGTGTGTTACATTACATTCACAAGTAGGAGTGACAAAAGCATCACGGGGTGGTGCGCGTTGTATGGGTGTGTGTTACATTACATTCACTAGTAGGAGTGAGAAAAACATCACGGGGTGGTGTGAATCCGAGGGTCTGAATTAGGATAGGGAGTGAGTGGCAATGTAGGATGGAGAAAAGCACCGCGGGGTGGTCAGCATGGGGAGGTCAGGGAACATGCAGTGGCAATGTAGGATAGGTTTTTGAAAAACATCGCGGGGTGGTGCGCATTGTATTGGTGTGTGTTACATTACATTCACTAGTAGCACTGAGAAAAACATCGCGGGGTGGTGCGCATTGTATGGGTGTGTGTTACATTACATTCACTAGTAGCAGTGAGAAAAACATCACGGGGTGGTGCGCATTGTATGGGTGTGTGTTACATTACATTCACTAGTAGGAGTGAGAAAAACATCACTGGGTGGTGTGAATCGGAGGTTCTGAATAAGGATAGGCAGTGAGTGGCAATGTAGGATGGAGAAAAGCACCGCGGGATGGTCAGCATGGGGAGGTCAGGGAACATGCAGTGGCAATGTAGGATAGGTTTCTGAAAAACATCGCGGGGTGGTGCGCATTGTATGGGTGTGTGTTACATTACATTCACTAGTAGGAGTGAGAAAAACATCGCGGGGTGGTGCGCATTGTATGGGTGTGTGTTACATTACATTCACTAGTAGCAGTGAAAAAAACATCACGGGGTGGTGCGCATTGTATGGGTGTGTGTTACATTACATTCACTAGTAGGAGTGAGAAAAACATCACGGGGTGGTGTGAATCGGAGGTTCTGAATAAGGATAGGCAGTGAGTGGCAATGTAGGATGGAGAAAAGCACCGCGGGGTGGTCAGCATGGGGAGGTCAGGGAACATGCAGTGGCAATGTAAGATAGGTTTCTGAAAAACATCGCAGAGTGGTGGGCATTGTATGGGTGTGTGTTACATTACATTCACTAGTAGGAGTGAGAAAAACATCACGGGGTGGTGAACATTGTATGGGTGTGTGTTACATTACATTCAATAGTAGGAGTGAGAAAAACATCACGGGGTGGTGTGAATCGGAGGGTCTGAATTAGGATAGGCAGTGAGTGGCAATGTAGGATGGAGAAAAGCACCGCGGGGTGGTCAGCATGGGGAGGTCAGGGAACATGCAGTGGCAATGTAGGATAGGTTTCTGAAAAACATCGCGGGGTGGTGCGCATTGTATGGGTGTGTGTTACATTACATTCACTAGTAGGAGTGAGAAAAACATCGCGGGGTGGTGCGCATTGTATGGGTGTGTGTTACATTACATTAACTAGTAGCAGTGAGAAAAACATCACGGGGTGGTGCGCATTGTATGGGTGTGTGTTACATTACATTCACTAGTAGGAGTGAGAAAAACATCACGGGGTGGTGTGAATCGGAGGGTCTGAATTAGCATAGGCAGTGAGTGGCAATGTAGGATGGAGAAAAGCACCGCGGGGTGGTCAGCATGGGGAGGTCAGGGAACATGCAGTGGCAATGTAGGATAGGTTTCTGAAAAACATCGCGGGGTGGTGCGCATTGTATGGGTGTGTGTTACATTACATTCACAAGTAGGAGTGAGAAAAGCATCACGGGGTGGTGCGCGTTGTATGGGTGTGTGCTACATTACATTCACTACTAGGAGTGAGAAAAACATGACGGGGTGGTGGGAATCGGAGGGTCTGAATTAGGATAGGCAGTGAGTGGCAATGTAGGATGGAGAAAAGCACCGCGGGGTGGTCAGCATGGGGAGGTCAGGGAACATGCAGTGGCAATGTAGGATAGGTTTCTGAAAAACATCGCGGGGTGGTGCGCATTGTATGGGTGTGTGTTACATTACATTCACTAGTAGGAGTGAGAAAAACATCGCGGGGTGGTGCGCATTGTATGGGTGTGTGTTACATTACATTCACTAGTAGCAGTGAGAAAAACATGGCCTGGTGGTGCGCATTGTATGGGTGTGTGTTACATTACATTCACTAGTAGCAGTGACAAAAACATCACGGGGTGGTGCGCATTGTATGGGTGTGTGTTACATTACATTCACTAGTAGGAGTGAGAAAAACATCACGGGGTGGTGTGAATCGGAGGGTCTGAATTAGGATAGGCAGTGAGTGGCAATGTAGGATGGAGAAAAGCACCGCGGGGTGGTCAGCATGGGGAGGTCAGGGAACATGCAGTGGCAATGTAGGATAGGTTTCTGAAAAACATCGCGGGGTGGTGCGCATTGTATGGGTGTGTGTTACATTACATTCACAAGTAGGAGTGACAAAAGCATCACGGGGTGGTGCGCATTGTATGAGTGTGTGTTACATTACATTCCCTAGTAGCAGTGAGAAAAACATCACGGGGTGGTGTGAATCGGAGGGTCTGAATTAGGATAGGCAGTGAGTGGCAATGTAGGATGGAGAAAAGCACCGCGGGGTGGTCAGCATGGGGAGGTCAGGGAACATGCAGTGGCAATGTAGGATAGGTTTCTGAAAAGCATCGCGGGGTGGTGCGCATTGTATGGGTGTGTGTTACAATACATTCACTAGTAGGAGTGAGAAAAACATCACGGGGTGGTGCGCATTGTATGGGTGTGTGTTACATTACATTCACTAGTAGGAGTGAGAAAAACATCACGGGGTGATGTGAATCGGAGGGTCTGAATTAGGATAGGCAGTGAGTGACAATGTAGGATGGAGAAAAGCACCGCGGGTTGGTCAGCATGGGGAGGTCAGGGAACATGCAGTGGCAATGTAGGATAGGTTTCTGAAAAACATCGCGGGGTGGTGCGCATTGTATGGGTGTGTGTTACATTACATTCACTAGTAGGAGTGAGATAAACATCACGGGGTGGTGCGCATTGTATGGGTGTGTGTTACATTACATTCACTAGTAGGAGTGAGCAAAACATCACGGGGTGGTGTGAATTGGAGGGTCTGAATTAGGATAGGCAGTGAGTGGCAATGTAGGATGGAGAAAAGCACCGCGGGGTGGTCATCATGGGGAGGTCAGGGAACATGCAGTGGCAATGTAGGATAGGTTTCTGAAAAACATCGCGGGGTGGTGCGCATTGTATGTGTGTGTGTTACATTACATTCACTAGTAGGAGTGAGAAAAACATCACGGGGTGGTGTGAATCGGAGGGTCTGAATTAGGATAGGCAGTGAGTGGCAATGTAGAATGGAGAAAAGCACGTCGGGGTGGTCAGCATTGGGAGGTCAGGGAACATGCAGTGGCAAAGTAGGATAGGTTTCTGAAAAACATCGCGGGGTGGTGCGCATTGTATGGTTGTGTGTTACATTACATTCACAAGTAGGAGTGAGAAAAGCATCACGGGGTGGTGCGCATTGTATGGGAGTGTGTTACATTACATTCACTAGTAGCAGTGAGAAAAACATCACGGGGTGGTGCGCATTGTATGGGTGTGTGTTACATTACATTCACAAGTAGGAGTGAGAAAATCATCGCGGGGTGGTGCGCATTGTATGTGTGTGTGTTACATTACATTCACTAGTAGCAGTGACAAAAACATCACGGGGTGGTGCGCATTGTATGGGTGTGTGTTACATTACATTCACTAGTAGGAGTGTGAAAAACATCACGTGGTGGTGTGAATCGGAGGGTCTGAATTAGGATAGGCAGTGAGTGGCAATGTAGGATGGAGAAAAGCACGGCGGGGTGGTCAGCATGGGGACGTCAGGAAACATGCAGTGGCAATGTAGGATAGGTTTCTGAAAAATATCGCGGGGTGGTGCGCATTGTTTGGGTGTGTGTTACATTACATTCACTAGTAGGAGTGAGAAAAACATCATGGGGTGGTGTGAATCGGAGGGTCTGAATTAGGAATAGGCAGTGAGTGGCAATGTAGGATGGAGAAAAGCACCGCGGGGTGGTCAGCATGGGGAGGTCAGGGAACATGCAGTGGCAATGTAGGATAGGTTTCTGAAAAACATCGCGGGGTGGTGCGCATTGTATGGGTGTGTGTTACATTACATTCACAAGTAGGAGTGACAAAAGCATCACGGGGTGGTGCGCGTTGTATGGGTGTGTGTTACATTACATTCACTAGTAGGAGTGAGAAAAACATCACGGGGTGGTGTGAATCCGAGGGTCTGAATTAGGATAGGGAGTGAGTGGCAATGTAGGATGGAGAAAAGCACCGCGGGGTGGTCAGCATGGGGAGGTCAGGGAACATGCAGTGGCAATGTAGGATAGGTTTTTGAAAAACATCGCGGGGTGGTGCGCATTGTATTGGTGTGTGTTACATTACATTCACTAGTAGCACTGAGAAAAACATCGCGGGGTGGTGCGCATTGTATGGGTGTGTGTTACATTACATTCACTAGTAGCAGTGAGAAAAACATCACGGGGTGGTGCGCATTGTATGGGTGTGTGTTACATTACATTCACTAGTAGGAGTGAGAAAAACATCACTGGGTGGTGTGAATCGGAGGTTCTGAATAAGGATAGGCAGTGAGTGGCAATGTAGGATGGAGAAAAGCACCGCGGGATGGTCAGCATGGGGAGGTCAGGGAACATGCAGTGGCAATGTAGGATAGGTTTCTGAAAAACATCGCGGGGTGGTGCGCATTGTATGGGTGTGTGTTACATTACATTCACTAGTAGGAGTGAGAAAAACATCGCGGGGTGGTGCGCATTGTATGGGTGTGTGTTACATTACATTCACTAGTAGCAGTGAAAAAAACATCACGGGGTGGTGCGCATTGTATGGGTGTGTGTTACATTACATTCACTAGTAGGAGTGAGAAAAACATCACGGGGTGGTGTGAATCGGAGGTTCTGAATAAGGATAGGCAGTGAGTGGCAATGTAGGATGGAGAAAAGCACCGCGGGGTGGTCAGCATGGGGAGGTCAGGGAACATGCAGTGGCAATGTAAGATAGGTTTCTGAAAAACATCGCAGAGTGGTGGGCATTGTATGGGTGTGTGTTACATTACATTCACTAGTAGGAGTGAGAAAAACATCACGGGGTGGTGAACATTGTATGGGTGTGTGTTACATTACATTCAATAGTAGGAGTGAGAAAAACATCACGGGGTGGTGTGAATCGGAGGGTCTGAATTAGGATAGGCAGTGAGTGGCAATGTAGGATGGAGAAAAGCACCGCGGGGTGGTCAGCATGGGGAGGTCAGGGAACATGCAGTGGCAATGTAGGATAGGTTTCTGAAAAACATCGCGGGGTGGTGCGCATTGTATGGGTGTGTGTTACATTACATTCACTAGTAGGAGTGAGAAAAACATCGCGGGGTGGTGCGCATTGTATGGGTGTGTGTTACATTACATTAACTAGTAGCAGTGAGAAAAACATCACGGGGTGGTGCGCATTGTATGGGTGTGTGTTACATTACATTCACTAGTAGGAGTGAGAAAAACATCACGGGGTGGTGTGAATCGGAGGGTCTGAATTAGCATAGGCAGTGAGTGGCAATGTAGGATGGAGAAAAGCACCGCGGGGTGGTCAGCATGGGGAGGTCAGGGAACATGCAGTGGCAATGTAGGATAGGTTTCTGAAAAACATCGCGGGGTGGTGCGCATTGTATGGGTGTGTGTTACATTACATTCACAAGTAGGAGTGAGAAAAGCATCACGGGGTGGTGCGCGTTGTATGGGTGTGTGCTACATTACATTCACTACTAGGAGTGAGAAAAACATGACGGGGTGGTGGGAATCGGAGGGTCTGAATTAGGATAGGCAGTGAGTGGCAATGTAGGATGGAGAAAAGCACCGCGGGGTGGTCAGCATGGGGAGGTCAGGGAACATGCAGTGGCAATGTAGGATAGGTTTCTGAAAAACATCGCGGGGTGGTGCGCATTGTATGGGTGTGTGTTACATTACATTCACTAGTAGGAGTGAGAAAAACATCGCGGGGTGGTGCGCATTGTATGGGTGTGTGTTACATTACATTCACTAGTAGCAGTGAGAAAAACATGGCCTGGTGGTGCGCATTGTATGGGTGTGTGTTACATTACATTCACTAGTAGCAGTGACAAAAACATCACGGGGTGGTGCGCATTGTATGGGTGTGTGTTACATTACATTCACTAGTAGGAGTGAGAAAAACATCACGGGGTGGTGTGAATCGGAGGGTCTGAATTAGGATAGGCAGTGAGTGGCAATGTAGGATGGAGAAAAGCACCGCGGGGTGGTCAGCATGGGGAGGTCAGGGAACATGCAGTGGCAATGTAGGATAGGTTTCTGAAAAACATCGCGGGGTGGTGCGCATTGTATGGGTGTGTGTTACATTACATTCACAAGTAGGAGTGACAAAAGCATCACGGGGTGGTGCGCATTGTATGAGTGTGTGTTACATTACATTCCCTAGTAGCAGTGAGAAAAACATCACGGGGTGGTGTGAATCGGAGGGTCTGAATTAGGATAGGCAGTGAGTGGCAATGTAGGATGGAGAAAAGCACCGCGGGGTGGTCAGCATGGGGAGGTCAGGGAACATGCAGTGGCAATGTAGGATAGGTTTCTGAAAAGCATCGCGGGGTGGTGCGCATTGTATGGGTGTGTGTTACAATACATTCACTAGTAGGAGTGAGAAAAACATCACGGGGTGGTGCGCATTGTATGGGTGTGTGTTACATTACATTCACTAGTAGGAGTGAGAAAAACATCACGGGGTGATGTGAATCGGAGGGTCTGAATTAGGATAGGCAGTGAGTGACAATGTAGGATGGAGAAAAGCACCGCGGGTTGGTCAGCATGGGGAGGTCAGGGAACATGCAGTGGCAATGTAGGATAGGTTTCTGAAAAACATCGCGGGGTGGTGCGCATTGTATGGGTGTGTGTTACATTACATTCACTAGTAGGAGTGAGATAAACATCACGGGGTGGTGCGCATTGTATGGGTGTGTGTTACATTACATTCACTATTAGGAGTGAGAAAAACATCACGGGGTGGTGTGAATCTGAGGGTCTGAATAAGGATAGGCAGTGAGTGGCAATGTAGGATGGAGAAAAGCACCGCGGGGTGGTCAGCATGGGGAGGTCAGGGAACATGCAGTGGCAATGTAGGATAGGTTTCTGAAAAACATCACGGTGTGTTGCGCATTGTATGGGTGTGTGTTACATTACATTCACTAGTAGGAGTGAGAAAAACATCACGGGGTGGTGCGCATTGTATGGGTGTGTGTTACATTACATTCACTAGTAGGAGTGAGAAAAACATCACGGGGTGGTGTGAATCCGAGTGTCTGAATTAGGTTAGGCAGTGAGTGGCAATGTAGGATGGAGAAAAGCACCGCGGGGTGGTCAGCATGGGAAGGTCAGGTAACATGCAGTGGCAATGTAGGATAGGTTTCTGAAAAACATCGCGGGGTGGTGCGCATTGTATGGGTGTGTGTTACATTACATTCACTAGTAGGAGTGAGAAAAACATCGCGGGGTGGTGCGCATTGTATGGGTGTGTGTTACATTACATTCACTAGTAGCACTGAGAAAAACATCGCAGAGTGGTGCGCATTGTATGGGTGTGTGTTACATTACATTCACTAGTAGCACTGAGAAAAACATCGCGGGGTGGTGCGCATTGTATGGGTGTGTGTTACATTACATTCACTAGTAGCAGTGAGAAAAACATCACGGGGTGGTGCGCATTGTATGGGTGTGTGTTACATTACATTCACTAGTAGGAGTGAGAAAAACATCACGGGGTGGTGTGAATCGGAGGTTCTGAATAAGGATAGGCAGTGAGTGGCAATGTAGGATGGAGAAAAGCACCGCGGGGTGGTCAGCATGGGGAGGTCAGGGAACATGCAGTGGCAATGTAGGATAGGTTTCTGAAAAACATCGCGGGGTGGTGCGCATTGTATGGGTGTGTGTTACATTACATTCACTAGTAGGAGTGAGAAAAACATCGCGGGGTGGTGCGCATTGTATGGGTGTGTGTTACATTACATTCACTAGTAGCAGTGAGAAAAACATGGCCTGGTGGTGCGCATTGTATGCGTGTGTGTTACATTACATTCACTAGTAGCAGTGACAAAAACATCACGGGGTGGTGGGCATTGTATGGGTGTGTGTTACATTACATTCACTAGTAGGAGTGAGAAAAACATCACGGGGTGGTGAACATTGTATGGGTGTGTGTTACATTACATTCAATAGTAGGAGTGAGAAAAACATCACGGGGTGGTGTGAATCGGAGGGTCTGAATTAGGATAGGCAGTGAGTGGCAATGTAGGATGGAGAAAAGCACCGCGGGGTGGTCAGCATGGGGAGGTCAGGGAACATGCAGTGGCAATGTAGGATAGGTTTCTGAAAAACATCGCGGGGTGGTGCGCATTGTATGGGTGTGTGTTACATTACATTCACTAGTAGGAGTGAGAAAAACATCGCGGGGTGGTGCGCATTGTATGGGTGTGTGTTACATTACATTCACTAGTAGGAGTGAGAAAAACATCACGGGGTGGTGCGCATTGTATGGGTGTGTGTTACATTACATTCACTAGTAGGAGTGAGAAAAACATCACGGGGTGGTGTGAATCGGAGGGTCTGAATTAGCATAGGCAGTGAGTGGCAATGTAGGATGGAGAAAAGCACCGCGGGGTGGTCAGCATGGGGAGGTCAGGGAACATGCAGTGGCAATGTAGGATAGGTTTCTGAAAAACATCGCGGGGTGGTGCGCATTGTATGGGTGTGTGTTACATTACATTCACAAGAAGGAGTGAGAAAAGCATCACGGGGTGGTGCGCGTTGTATATGTGTGTGTTACATTACATTCACTAGTAGGAGTGAGAAAAACATCACGGGGTGGTGTGAATTGGAGGGTCTGAATTAGGATAGGCAGTGAGTGGCAATGTAGGATGGAGAAAAGCACCGCGGGGTGGTCAGCATGGGGAGGTCAGGGAACATGCAGTGGCAATGTAGGATAGGTTTCTGAAAAACATCGCGGGGTGGTGCGCATTGTATGGGTGTGTGTTACATTACATTCACTAGTAGGAGTGAGAAAAACATCACGGGGTGGTGTGAATCGGAGGGTCTGAATTAGGATAGGCAGTGAGTGGCAATGTAGAATGGAGAAAAGCACGGCGGGGAGGTCAGCATTGGGAGGTCAGGGAACATGCAGTGGCAAAGTAGGATAGGTTTCTGAAAAACATCGCGGGGTGGTGCGCATTGTATGGTTGTGTGTTACATTACATTCACAAGTAGGAGTGAGAAAAGCATCACGGGGTGGTGCGCGTTGTATGGGTGTGTGTTACATTACATTCACTAGTAGCAGTGAGAAAAACATCACGGGGTGGTGCGCATTGTATGGGTGTGTGTTACATTACATTCACAAGTAGGAGTGAGAAAATCATCGCGGGGTGGTGCGCATTGTATGTGTGTGTGTTACATTACATTCACTAGTAGCAGTGACAAAAACATCACGGGGTGGTGCGCATTGTATGGGTGTGTGTTACATTACATTCACTAGTAGGAGAGTGAAAAACATCACGGGGTCGTGTGAATCGGAGGGTCTGAATTAGGATAGGCAGTGAGTGGCAATGTAGGATGGAGAAAAGCACGGCGGGGTGGTCAGCATGGGGAGGTCAGGGAACATGCAGTGGCAATGTAGGATAGGTTTCTGAAAAATATCGCGGGGTGGTGCGCATTGTTTGGGTGTGTGTTACATTACATTCACTAGTAGGAGTGAGAAAAACATCATGGGGTGGTGTGAATCGGAGGGTCTGAATTAGGAATAGGCAGTGAGTGGCAATGTAGGATGGAGAAAAGCACCGCGGGGTTGTCAGCATGGGGAGGTCAGGGAACATGCAGTGGCAATGTAGGATAGGTTTCTGAAAAACATCGCGGGGTGGTGCACATTGTATGGGTGTGTGTTACATTACATTCACAAGTAGGAGTGACAAAAGCATCACGGGGTGGTGCGCGTTGTATGGGTGTGTGTTACATTACATTCACTAGTAGGAGTGAGAAAAACATCACGGGGTGGTGTGAATCCGAGGGTCTGAATTAGGATAGGGAGTGAGTGGCAATGTAGGATGGAGAAAAGCACCGCGGGGTGGTCAGCATGGGGAGTTCAGGGAACATGCAGTGGCAATGTAGGATAGGTTTCTGAAAAACATCGCGGGGTGGTGGGCATTGTATGGGTGTGTGTTACATTACATTCACTAGTAGGAGTGAGAAAAACATCACGGGGTGGTGCGCATTGTATGGGGGTGTGTTACATTACATTCACTAGTAGGAGTGAGAAAAACATCACGGGGTGGTGTGAATCGGAGGGTCTGAATTAGGATAGGCATTGAGTGGCAATGTAGGATGGAGAAAAGCACACGGGGTGGTCAGCATGGGGAGGTCAGGGAACATGCAGTGGCAATGTAGGATAGGTTTTTGAAAAATATCGCGGGGTGGTGCGCATTGTATGGGTGTGTGTTACATTACATTCACTAGTAGCACTGAGAAAAACATCGCGGGGTGGTGCGCTTTGTATGGGTGTGTGTTACATTACATTCACTAGTAGCAGTTTGAAAAACATCACGGGGTGGTGCGCATTGTATGGGTGTGTGTTACATTACATTTACTAGTAGGAGTGAGAAAAACATCACTGGGGGGTGTGAATCGGAGGTTCTGAATAAGGATAGGCAGTGAGTTGCAATGTAGGATGGAGAAAAGCACCGCGGGATGGTCAGCATGGGGAGGTCAGGGAACATGCAGTGGCAATGTAGGATAGGTTTCTGAAAAACATCGCGGAGTGGTGCGCATTGTATGGGTGTGTGTTACATTACATTCACTAGTAGGAGTGAGAAAAACATCACGGGGTGGTGAACATTGTATGGGTGTGTGTTACATTACATTCAATAGTAGGAGTGAGAAAAACATCACGGGGTGGTGTGAATCGGAGGGTCTGAATTAGGATAGGCAGTGAGTGGCAATGTAGGATGGAGAAAAGCACCGCGGGGTGGTCAGCATGGGGAGGTCAGGGAACATGCAGTGGCAATGTAGGATAGGTTTCTGAAAAACATCGCGGGGTGGTGCGCATTGTATGGGTGTGTGTTACATTACATTCACTAGTAGGAGTGAGAAAAACATCGCGGGGTGGTGCGCATTGTATGGGTGTGTGTTACATTACATTCACTAGTAGCAGTGAGAAAAACATCACGGGGTGGTGCGCATTGTATAGGTGTGTGTTACATTACATTCACTAGTAGGAGTGAGAAAAACATCACGGGGTGGTGTGAATCGGAGGGTCTGAATTAGCATAGGCAGTGAGTGGCAATGTAGGATGGAGAAAAGCACCGCGGGGTGGTCAGCATGGGGAGGTCAGGGAACGTGCAGTGGCAATGTAGGATAGGTTTCTGAAAAACATCGCGGGGTGGTGCGCATTGTATGGGTGTGTGTTACATTACATTCACAAGTAGGAGTGAGAAAAGCATCACGGTGTGGTGCGCGTTGTATGGGTGTGTGTTACATTACATTCACTAGTAGGAGTGAGAAAAACATCACGGGGTGGTGTGAATTGGAGGGTCTGAATTAGGATAGGCAGTGAGTGGCAATGTAGGATGGAGAAAAGCACCGCGGGGTGGTCAGCATGGGGAGGTCAGGGAACATGCAGTGGCAATGTAGGATAGGTTTCTGAAAAACATCGCGGGGTGGTGCGCATTGTATGGGTGTGTGTTACATTACATTCACTAGTAGGAGTGAGAAAAACATCACGGGGTGGTGTGAATCGGAGGGTCTGAATTAGGATAGGCAGTGAGTGGCAATGTAGAATGGAGAAAAGCACGGCGGGGAGGTCAGCATTGGGAGGTCAGGGAACATGCAGTGGCAAAGTAGGATAGGTTTCTGAAAAACATCGCGGGGTGGTGCGCATTGTATGGTTGTGTGTTACATTACATTCACAAGTAGGAGTGAGAAAAGCATCACGGGGTGGTGCGCGTTGTATGGGTGTGTGTTACATTACATTCACTACTAGCAGTGAGAAAAACATCACGGGGTGGTGCGCATTGTATGGGTGTGTGTTACATTACATTCACAAGTAGGAGTGAGAAAATCATCGCGGGGTGGTGCGCATTGTATGTGTGTGTGTTACATTACATTCACTAGTAGCAGTGACAAAAACATTACGGGGTGGTGCGCATTGTATGGGTGTGTGTTACATTACATTCACTAGTAGGAGTGTGAAAAACATCACGGGGTGGTGTGAATCGGAGGGTCTGAATTAGGATAGGCAGTGAGTGGCAATGTAGGATGGAGAAAAGCACGGCGGGGTGGTCAGCATGGGGAGGTCAGGGAACATGCAGTGGCAATGTAGGATAGGTTTCTGAAAAATATCGCGGGGTGGTGCGCATTGTATGGTTGTGTGTTACATTACATTCACAAGTAGGAGTGAGAAAAGCATCACGGGGTGGTGCGCGTTGTATGGGTGTGTGTTACATTACATTCACTAGTAGCAGTGAGAAAAACATCACGGGGTGGTGCGCATTGTATGGGTGTGTGTTACATTACATTCACAAGTAGGAGTGAGAAAATCATCGCGGGGTGGTGCGCATTGTATGTGTGTGTGTTACATTACATTCACTAGTAGCAGTGACAAAAACATTACGGGGTGGTGCGCATTGTATGGGTGTGTGTTACATTACATTCACTAGTAGGAGTGTGAAAAACATCACGGGGTGGTGTGAATCGGAGGGTCTGAATTAGGATAAGCAGTGAGTGGCAATGTAGGATGGAGAAAAGCACGGCGGGGTGGTCAGCATGGGGAGGTCAGGGAACATGCAGTGGCAATGTAGGATAGGTTTCTGAAAAACATCGCGGGGTGGTGCGCATTGTATGGGTGTGTGTTACATTACATTCACAAGTAGGAGTGACAAAAGCATCACGGGGTGGTGCGCGTTGTATGGGTGTGTGTTACATTACATTCACTAGTAGGAGTGAGAAAAACATCACGGGGTGGTGTGAATCCGAGGGTCTGAATTAGGATAGGGAGGGAGTGGCAATGTAGGATGGAGAAAAGCACCGCGGGGTGGTCAGCATGGGGAGGTCAGGGAACATGCAGTGGCAATGTAGGATAGGTTTCTGAAAAACATCGCGGGGTGGTGGGCATTGTATGGGTGTGTGTTACATTGCATTCACTAGTAGGAGTGAGAAAAACATCACGGGGTGGTGCGCATTGTATGGGGGTGTGTTACATTACATTCACTAGTAGGAGTGAGAAAAACATCACGGGGTGGTGTGAATCGGAGGGTCTGAATTAGGATAGGCATTGAGTGGCAATGTAGGATGGAGAAAAGCACACGGGGTGCTCAGCATGGGGAGGTCAGGGAACATGCAGTGGCAATGTAGGATAGGTTTATGAAAAACATCGCGGGGTGGTGCGCATTGTATGGGTGTGTGTTACATTACATTCACTAGTAGCACTGAGAAAAACATCGCGAGGTGGTGCGCTTTGTATGGGTGTGTGTTACATTACATTCACTAGTAGCAGTGTGAAAAACATCACGGGGTGGTGCGCATTGTATGGGTGTGTGTTACATTACATTTACTAGTAGGAGTGAGAAAAACATCACTGGGTGGTGTGAATCGGAGGTTCTGAATAAGGATAGGCAGTGTGTGGCAATGTAGGATGGAGAAAAGCACCGCGGGATGGTCAGCATGGGGAGGTCAGGGAACATGCAGTGGCAATGTAGGATAGGTTTCTGAAAAACATCGCGGAGTGGTGCGCATTGTATGGGTGTGTGTTACATTACATTCACTACTAGGAGTGAGAAAAACATCACGGGGTGGTGAACATTGTATGGGTGTGTGTTACATTACATTCACTAGTACGAGTGAGAAAAACATCACGGGGTGGTGTGAATCGGAGGTTCTGAATAAGGATAGGCAGTGAGTGGCAATGTAGGATGGAGAAAAGCACCGCGGGGTGGTCAGTATGGGGAGGTCAGGGAACATGCAGTGGCAATGTAGGATAGGTTTCTGAAAAACATCGCAGAGTGGTGGGCATTGTATGGGTGTGTGTTACATTACATTCACTAGTAGGAGTGAGAAAAACATCACGGGTTGGTGAACATTGTATGGGTGTGTGTTACATTACATTCAATAGTAGGAGTGAGAAAAAAATCACGGGGTGGTGTGAATCGGAGGGTCTGAATAAGGATAGGCAGTGAGTGGCAATGTAGGATGGAGAAAAGCACCGCGGGGTGGTCAGCATGGGGAGGTCAGGGAACATGCAGTGGCAATGTAGGATAGGTTTCTGAAAAACATCGCGGGGTGGTGCGCATTGTATGGGTGTGTGTTACATTACATTCACTAGTAGGAGTGAGAAAAACATCGCGGGGTGGTGCGCATTGTATGGGTGTGTGTTACATTACATTCACTAGTAGCAGTGAGAAAAACATCACGGGGTGGTGCGCATTGTATGGGTGTGTGTTACATTACATTCACTAGTAGGAGTGAGAAAAACATCACGGGGTGGTGTGAATCGGAGGGTCTGAATTAGCATAGGCAGTGAGTGGCAATGTAGGATGGAGAAAAGCACCGCGGGGTGGTCAGCATGGGGAGGTCAGGGAACATGCAGTGGCAATGTAGGATAGGTTTCTGAAAAACATCGCGGGGTGGTGCGCATTGTATGGGTGTGTGTTACATTACATTCACAAGTAGGAGTGAGAAAAGCATCACGGGGTGGTGCGCGTTGTATGGGTGTGTGTTACATTACATTCACTAGTAGGAGTGAGAAAAACATCACGGGGTGGTGTGAATTGGAGGGTCTGAATTAGGATAGGCAGTGAGTGGCAATGTAGGATGGAGAAAAGCACCGCGGGGTGGTCAGAATGGGGAGGTCAGGGAACATGCAGTGGCAATGTAGGATAGGTTTCTGAAAAACTTCGCGGGGTGGTGCGCATTGTATGGGTGTGTGTTACATTACATTCACTAGTAGGAGTGAGAAAAACATCACGGGGTGATGTGAATCGGAGGGTCTGAATTAGGATAGGCAGTGAGTGGCAATGTAGAATGGAGAAAAGCACGGCGGGGTGGTCAGCATTGGGAGGTCAGGGAACATGCAGTGGCAAAGTAGGATAGGTTTCTGAAAAACATCGCGGGGTGGTGCGCATTGTATGGGTGTGTGTTACATTACATTCACAAGTAGGAGTGAGAAAAGCATCACGGGGTGGTGCGCGTTGTATGGCTGTGTGCTACATTACATTCACTACTAGGAGTGAGAAAAACATGACGGGGTGGTGGGAATCGGAGGGTCTGAATTAGGATAGGCAGTGAGTGGCAATGTAGGATGGAGAAAAGTACCGCGGGGTGGTCAGCATGGGGAGGTCAGGGAACATGCAGTGGCAATGTAGGATAGGTTTCTGAAAAACATCGCCGGGTGGTGCGCATTGTATGGGTGTGTGTTACATTACATTCACTAGTAGAAGTGAGAAAAACATCGCGGGGTGGTGCGCATTGTATGGGTGTGTGTTACATTACATTCACTAGTAGCAGTGAGAAAAACATGGCCTGGTGGTGCGCATTGTATGGGTGTGTGTTACATTACATTCACTAGTAGCAGTGACAAAACATCACGGGGTGGTGCGCATTGTATGGGTGTGTGTTACATTACATTCACTAGTAGGAGTGAGAAAAACATCACGGGGTGGTGTGAATCGGAGGGTCTGAATTAGGATAGGCAGTGAGTGGCAATGTAGGATGGAGAAAAGCACGGCGGGGTGGTCAGCATGGGGAGGTCAGGGAACATGCAGTGGCAATGTAGGATAGGTTTTTGAAAAATATCGCGGGGTGGTGCGCATTGTATGGGTGTGTGTTACATTACATTCACTAGTAGGAGTGAGAAAAACATCATGGGGTGGTGTGAATCGGAGGGTCTGAATTAGGAATAGGCAGTGAGTGGCAATGTAGGATGGAGAAAAGCACCGCGGGGTGGTCAGCATGGGGAGGTCAGGGAACATGCAGTGGCAATGTAGGATAGGTTTCTGAAAAACATCGCGGGGTGGTGCGCATTGTATGCGTGTGTGTTACATTACATTCACAAGTAGGAGTGACAAAAGCATCACGGGGTGGTGCGCGTTGTATGGGTGTGTGTTACATTACATTCACTAGTAGGAGTGAGAAAAACATCACGGGGTGGTGTGAATCCAAGGGTCTGAATTAGGATAGGCAGTGAGTGGCAATGTAGGATGGAGAAAAGCACCGCGGGGTGGTCAGCATGGGGAGGTCAGAGAACATGCAGTGGCAATGTAGGATAGGTTTCTGAAAAACATCGCGGGGTGGTGCGCATTGTATGGGTGTGTGTTACATTACATTCACTAGTAGGAGTGAGATAAACATCACGGGGTGGTGCGCATTGTATGGGTGTGTGTTACATTACATTCACTAGTAGGAGTGAGAAAAACATCACGGGGTGGTGCGCATTGTATGGGTGTGTGTTACATTACATTCACTAGTAGGAGTGAGAAAAACATCACGGGGTGGTGCGCATTGTATGGGTGTGTGTTACATTACATTCACTAGTAGGAGTGAGAAAAACATCACGGGGTGGTGTGAATCCGAGGGTCTGAATTAGGATAGGCAGTGAGTGGCAATGTAGGATGGAGAAAAGCACCGCGGGGTGGTCAGCATGGGAAGGTCAGGGAACATGCAGTGGCAATGTAGGATAGGTTTCTGAAAAACATCGCGGGGTGGTGCGCATTGTATGGGTGTGTGTTACATTACATTCACTAGTAGGAGTGAGAAAAACATCGCGGGGTGGTGCGCATTGTATGGGTGTGTGTTACATTACATTCACTAGTAGCACTGAGAAAAACATCGCGGGGTGGTGCGCATTGTATGGGTGTGTGTTACATTACATTCACTAGTAGCACTGAGAAAAACATCGCGGGGTGGTGCGCATTGTATGGGTGTGTGTTACATTACATTCACTAGTAGCAGTGAGAAAAACATCACGGTGTGGTGCGCATTGTATGGGTGTGTGTTACATTACATTCACTAGTAGGAGTGAGAAAAACATCACGGGGTGGTGTGAATCGGAGGTTCTGAATAAGGATAGGCAGTGAGTGGCAATGTAGGATGGAGAAAAGCACCGCGGGGTGGTCAGCATGGGGAGGTCTGGGAACATGCAGTGGCAATGTAGGATAGGTTTCTGAAAAACATCGCGGAGTGGTGCGCATTGTCTGGGTGTGTGTTACATTACATTCACTAGTAGGAGTGAGAAAAATATCACGGGGTGGTGAACATTGTATGGGTGTGTGTTACATTACATTCACTAGTAGGAGTGAGAAAAACATCATGGGATGGTGTGAATCGGAGGTTCTGAATAAGGATAGGCAGTGAGTGGCAATGTAGGATGGAGAAAAGCACCCCGGGGTGGTCAGCATGTGGAGGTCAGGGAACATGCAGTGGCAATGTAGGATAGGTTTCTGAAAAACATCGCGGAGTGGTGCGCATTGTATGGGTGTGTGTTACATTACATTCACTAGTAGGAGTGAGAAAAACATCACGGGGTGGTGAACATTGTATGGGTGTGTGTTACATTACATTCACTAGTAGGAGTGAGAAAAACATCACGGGGTGGTGTGAATCAGAGGGTCTGAATTAGGATAGGCAGTGAGTGGCAATGTAGGATGGAGAAAAGCACCGCGGGGTGGTCAGCATGGGGAGGTCAGGGAACATGCAGTGGCAATGTAGGAGAGTTTCTGAAAAACATCGCGGGGTGGTGCGCATTGTATGGGTGTGTGTTACATTACATTCAAAAGTGGGAGTGAGAAAAGCATCACGGGGTGGTGCGCGTTGTATGGGTGTGTGTTACATTATATTCACTAGTAGGAGTGAGAAAAACATCACGGGGTCGTGTGAATCGGAGGGTCTGAATTAGGATAGGCAGTGAGTGGCAATGTAGGATGGAGAAAAGCACGGCGGGGTGGTCAGCATGGGGAGGTCAGGGAACATGCAGTGGCAATGTAGGATAGGTTTCTGAAAAACATTCCGGGGTGGTGCGCATTGTATGGGTGTGTGTTACATTACATTCACTAGTAGGAGTGAGAAAAACATCATGGGGTGGTGTGAATCGGAGGGTCTGAATTAGGAATAGGCAGTGAGTGGCAATGTAGGATGGAGAAAAGCACCGCGGGGTTGTCAGCATGGGGAGGTCAGGGAACATGCAGTGGCAATGTAGGATAGGTTCCTGAAAAACATCGCGGGGTGGTGCGCATTGTATGGGTGTGTGTTACATTACATTCACTAGTAGGAGTGAGAAAAACATCGCGGGGTGGTGCGCATTGTATGGGTGTGTGTTACATTACATTCACTAGTAGCAGTGAGAAAAACATCACGGGGTGGTGCGCATTGTATGGGTGTGTGTTACATTACATTCACTAGTAGGAGTGAGAAAAACATCACGGGGTGGTGTGAATCGGAGGGTCTGAATTAGCATAGGCAGTGAGTGGCAATGTATGATGGAGAAAAGCACCGCTGGGTGGTCAGCATGGGGAGGTCAGGGAACATGCAGTGGCAATGTAGGATAGGTTTCTGAAAAACATCGCGGAGTGGTGCGCATTGTATGGGTGTGTGTTACATTACATTCACTAGTAGGAGTGAGAAAAACATCACGGGGTGGTGAACATTGTATGGGTGTGTGTTACAATACATTCACTAGTAGGAGTGAGAAATCATCACGGGGTGGTGTGAATCGGAGGGTCTGAATTAGGATAGGCAGTGAGTGGCAATGTAGGATGGAGAAAAGCACCGCGGGTTGGTCAGCATGGGGAGGTCAGGGAACATGCAGTGGCAATGTAGGATAGGTTTCTGAAAAACATCGCGGGGTGGTGCGAATTGTATGGGTGTGTGTTACATTACATTCACAAGTGGGAGTGAGAAAAGCATCGCGGGGTGATGCGCATTGTATGGGTGTGTGTTACATTACATTCACTAGTAGGAGTGAGAAAAACATCGCGGGGTGGTGCGCATTGTATGGGTGTGTGTTACATTACCTTCACTAGTAGCACTGAGAAAAACATCGCGGGGTGGTGCGCATTGTATGGGTGTGTGTTACATTACATTCACTAGTAGCAGTGAGAAAAACATCACGGGGTGGTGCGCATTGTATGGGTGTGTGTTACATTACATTCACTAGTAGGAGTGAGAAAAACATCACGGGGTGGTGTGAATCGGAGGTTCTGAATAAGGATAGGCAGTGAGTGGCAATGTAGGATGGAGAAAAGCACCGCGGGGTGGTCAGCATGGGGAGGTCAGGGAACATGCAGTGGCAATGTAGGATAGGTTTCTGAAAAACATCGCGGAGTGGTGCGCATTGTATGGGTGTGTGTTACATTACATTCACTAGTAGGAGTGAGAAAAACATCACGGGGTTGTGAACATTGTATGGGTGTGTGTTACATTACATTCACTAGTAGGAGTGAGAAAAACATCACGGGGTGGTGAACATTGTATGGGTGTGTGTTACATTACATTCACTAGTAGGAGTGAGAAAAACATCACGGGGTGGTGTGAATCGGAGGGTCTGAATTAGGATAGGCAGTGAGTGGCAATGTAGGATGGAGAAAAGCACCGCGGGGTGGTCAGCATGGGGAGGTCAGGGAACATGCAGTGGCAATGTAGGAGAGTTTCTGAAAAACATCGCGGGGTGGTGCGCATTGTATGGGTGTGTGTTACATTACATTCACAAGTGGGAGTGAGAAAAGCATCACGGGGTGGTGCGCGTTGTATGGGTGTGTGTTACATTACATTCACTAGTAGGAGTGAGAAAAACATCACGGGGTCGTGTGAATCGGAGGGTCTGAATTAGGATAGGCAGTGAGTGGCAATGTAGGATGGAGAAAAGCACGGCGGGGTGGTCAGCATGGGGAGGTCAGGGAACATGCAGTGGCAATGTAGGATAGGTTTCTGAAAAACATCGCGGGGTGGTGCGCATTGTATGGGTGTGTGTTACATTACATTCACTAGTAGGAGTGAGAAAAACATCATGGGGTGGTGTGAATCGGAGGGTCTGAATTAGGAATAGGCAGTGAGTGGCAATGTAGGCTGGAGAAAAGCACTGCGGGGTGGTCAGCATGGGGAGGTCAGGGAACATGCATTGGCAATGTAGGATAGGTTTCTGAAAAAACATCGCGGGGTGGTGCGCATTGTATGGGTGTGTGTTACATTACATTCACTAGTAGGAGTGAGAAAAACATCGCGGGGTGGTGCGCATTGTATGGGTGTGTGTTACATTACATTCACTAGTAGTAGTGAGAAAAACATCACGTGGTGGTGCGCATTGTATGGGTGTGTGTTACATTACATTCACTAGTAGGAGTGAGAAAAACATCACGGGGTGGTGTGAATCGGAGGGTCTGAATTAGCATATGCAGTGAGTGGCAATGTAGGATGGAGAAAAGCACCGCGGGGTGGTCAGCATGCGGAGGTCAGGGAACATCCAGTGGCAATGTAGGATAGGTTTCTGAAAAACATCGCGGGGTGGTGCGCATTGTATGGGTGTGTGTTACATTACATTCACAAGTGGGAGTGAGAAAAGCATCACGGGGTGGTGCGCATTGTATGGGTGTGTGTTACATTACATTCACTAGTAGGAGTGAGAAAAACATCGCGGGGTGGTGCGCATTGTATGGGTGTGTGTTACATTACATTCACTAGTAGCACTGAGAAAAACATCGCGGTGTGGTGCGCATTGTATGGGTGTGTGTTACATTACATTCACTAGTAGGAGTGAGAAAAACATCATGGGGTGGTGTGAATCGGAGGGTCTGAATTAGGAATAGGCAGTGAGTGGCAATGTAGGATGGAGAAAAGCACCGCGGGGTGGTCAGCATGGGGAGGTCAGGGAACATGCAGTGGCAATGTAGGATAGGTTTCTGAAAAACATCGCGGGGTGGTGCGCATTTTATGGGTGTGTGTTACATTACATTCACTAGTAGGAGTGAGAAAAACATCGCGTGGTGGTGCGCATTGTATGGGTGTGTGTTACATTACATTCACTAGTAGTAGTGAGAAAAACATCACGGGGTGGTGCGCATTGTATGGGTGTGTGTTACATTACATTCACTAGTAGGAGTGAGAAAAACATCACGGGGTGGTGTGAATCGGAGGGTCTGAATTAGCATATGCAGTGAGTGGCAATGTAGGATGGAGAAAAGCACCGCGGGGTGGTCAGCATGGGGAGGTCAGGGAACATGCAGTGGCAATGTAGGATAGGTTTCTGAAAAACATCGCGGGGTGGTGCGCATTGTATGGGTGTGTGTTACATTACATTCACAAGTGGGAGTGAGAAAAGCATCACGGGGTGGTGCGCATTGTATGGGTGTGTGTTACATTACATTCACTAGTAGGAGTGAGAAAAACATCGCGGGGTGGTGCGCATTGTATGGGTGTGTGTTACATTACATTCACTAGTAGGAGTGAGAAAAACATCATGGGGAGGTGTGAATCGGAGGGTCTGAATTAGGAATAGGCAGTGAGTGGCAATGTAGGATGGAGAAAAGCACCGCGGGGTGGTCAGCATGGGGAGGTCAGGGAACATGCAGTGGCAATGTAGGATAGGTTTCTGAAAAACATCGCGGGGTGGTGCGCATTGTATGGGTGTGTGTTACATTACATTCACTAGTAGGAGTGAGAAAAACATCGCGGGGTGGTGCGCATTGTATGGGTGTGTGTTACATTACATTCACTAGTAGCAGTGAGAAAAACATCACGGGGTGGTGCGCATTGTATGGGTGTGTGTTACATTACATTCACTAGTAGGAGTGAGAAAAACATCACGGGGTGGTGTGAATCGGAGGGTCTGAATTAGCATATGCAGTGAGTGGCAATGTAGGATGGAGAAAAGCACCGCGGGGTGGTCAGCATGGGGAGGTCAGGGAACATGCAGTGGCAATGTAGGATAGGTTTCTGAAAAACATCGCGGGGTGGTGCGCATTGTATGGGTGTGTGTTACATTACATTCACAAGTAGGAGTGAGAAAAGCATCACGGGGTGGTGCGCGTTGTATGGGTGTGTGTTACATTACATTCACTAGTAGGAGTGAGAAAAACATCACGGGGAGGTGTGAATTGGAGGGTCTGAATTAGGATAGGCAGTGAGTGGCAATGTAGGATGGAGAAAAGCACCGCGGGGTGGTCAGCATGGGGAGGTCAGGGAACATGCAGTGGCAATGTAGGATAGGTTTCTGAAAAACATCGCGGGGTGGTGCGCAATGTATGGGTGTGTGTTACATTACATTCACAAGTAGGAGTGAGAAAAGCATCACGGGGTGGTGCGCGTTGTATGGGTGTGTGCTACATTACATTCACTAGTAGGAGTGAGAAAAACATGACGGGGTGGTGGGAATCGGAGGGTCTGAATTAGGATAGGCAGTGAGTGGCAATGTAGGATGGAGAAAAGCACCGCGGGGTGGTCAGCATGGTGAGGTCAGGGAACATGCCCTGGCAATGTAGGATAGGTTTCTGAAAAACATCGCGGGGTGGTGCGCATTGTATGGGTGTGTGTTACATTACATTCACTAGTAGCACTGAGAAAAATATCGCGGGGTGGTGCGCATTGTATGGGTGTGTGTTACATTTCATTCACTAGTAGCAGTGAGAAAAACATCGCGGGGTGGTGCGCATTGTATGGGTGTGTGTTACATTACATTCACTAGTAGCAGTGACAAAAACATCACGGGGTGGTGCGCATTGTATGGGTGTGTGTTACATTACATTCACTAGTAGGAGTGAGAAAAACATCACGGGGTGGTGTGAATCGGAGGGTCTGAATTAGGATAGGCAGTGAGTGGCAATGTAGGATGGAGAAAAGCACCGCGGGGTGGTCAGCATGGGGAGGTCAGGGAACATGCAGTGGCAATGTAGTATAGGTTTCTGAAAAACATCGCGGGGTGGTGCGCATTGTATGGGTTGTGTTACATTACATTCACTAGTAGGAGTGAGAAAAACATCATGGGGTGGTGTGAATCCGAGGGTCTGAATTAGGATAGGCAGTGAGTGGCAATGTAGGATGGAGAAAAGCACCGCGGGGTGGTCAGCATGGGGAGGTCAGGGAACATGCAGTGGCAATGTAGGATAGGTTTCTGAAAAACATCGCGGGGTGGTGCGCATTGTATGGGTGTGTGTTACATTACATTCACTAGTAGGAGTGAGAAAAACATCGCGGGGTGGTGCGCATTGTATGGGTGTGTGTTACATTACATTCACTAGTAGCACTGAGAAAAACATCGCGGGGTGGTGCGCATTGTATGCGTTTGTGTTACATTACATTCACTATTAGCACTGAGAAAAACATCGCGGTGTGGTGCGCATTGTATGGGTGTGTGTTACATTACATTCACTAGTAGCAGTGAGAAAAACATCACGGGGTGGTGCGCATTGTATGGGTGTGTGTTACATTACATTCACTAGTAGGAGTGAGAAAAACATCACGGGGTGGTGTGAATCGGAGGTTCTGAATAAGGCTAGGCAGTGAGTGGCAATGTAAAATGGAGAAAAGCACCGCCGGGTGGTCAGCATGGGGAGGTCAGGGAACATGCAGTGGCAATGTAGGATAGGTTTCTGAAAAACATCGCGGAGTGGTGCGCATTGTATGGGTGTGTGTTACATTACATTCACTAGTAGGAGTGAGAAAAACATCACGGGGTTGTGAACATTGTATGGGTGTGTGTTACATTACATTCACTAGTAGGAGTGAGAAAAACATCACGGGGTGGTGTGAATCGGAGGTTCTGAATAAGGATAGGGAGTGAGTGGCAATGTAGGATGGAGAAAAGCACCGCGGGGTGGTCAGCATGGGGAGGTCAGGGAACATGCAGTGGCAATTTAGGATAGGTTTCTGAAAAACATCGCGGAGTGGTGCGCATTGTATGGGTGTGTGTTACATTACATTCACTAGTAGGAGTGAGAAAAACATCACGGGGTGGTGAACATTGTATGGGTGTGTGTTACATTACATTCACTAGTAGGAGTGAGAAAAACATCACGGGGTGGTGTGAATCGGAGGGTCTGAATTAGGATAGGCAGTGAGTGGCAATGTAGGATGGAGAAAAGCACCGCGGGGTGGTCAGCATGGGGAAGTCAGGGAACATGCAGTGGCAATGTAGGAGAGTTTCTGAAAAACATCGCGGGGTGGTGCGCATTGTATGGGTGTGTGTTACATTACATTCACAAGTCAGAGTGAGAAAAGCATCACGGGGTGGTGCGCGTTGTATGGGTGTGTGTTACATTACATTCACTAGTAGGAGTGAGAAAAACATCGTGGGGTGGTGCGCATTGTATGGGTGTGTGTTACATTACATTCACTAGTAGCATTGAGAAAAACATCACGGGGTGGTGCGCATTGTATGGGTGTGTGTTACATTACATTCACTAGTAGGAGTGAGAAAAACATCACGGGGTGGTGTGAATCGGAGGGTCTGAATTAGCATAGGCAGTGAGTGGCAATGTAGGATGGAGAAAAGCACCGCGGGGTGGTCACCATGGGGAGGTCAGGGAACATGCAGTGGCAATGTAGGATAGGTTTCTGAAAAACATCGCGGGGTGGTGCGCATTGTATGGGTGTGTGTTACATTACATTCACAAGTAGGAGTGAGAAAAGCATCACGGGGTGGTGCGCGTTGTATGGGTGTATGTTACATTACATTCACTAGTAGGAGTGAGAAAAACATCACGGTGTGGTGGGAATTGGAGGGTCTGAATTAGGATAGGCAGTGAGTGGCAATGTAGGATGGAGAAAAGCACCGCGGGGTGGTCAGCATGGGGAGGTCAGGGAACATGCAGTGGAAATGTAGGATAGGTTTCTGAAAAACATCGCGGGGTGGTCCGCATTGTATGGGTGTGTATTACATTACATTCACAAGTAGGACTGAGAAAAGCATCACGGGGTGGTGCGCGTTGTATGGGTGTGTTCTACATTACATTCACTAGTAGGAGTGAGAAAAACATGACGGGGTGGTGTGAATCGGAGGGTCTGAATTAGGATAGGCAGTGAGTGGCAATGTATGATGGAGAAAAGCACCGCGGGGTGGTCAGCATGGGGAGGTCAGGGAACATGCAGTGGCAATGTAGGATAGGTTTCTGAAAAACATCGCGGGGTGGTGCGCATTGTATGGGTGTGTGTTACATTACATTCACTAGTAGGAGTGAGAAAAACATCGCGGGGTGGTGCGCATTGTATGGGTGTGTGTTACATTACATTAACTAGTAGCAGTGAGAAAAACATCGCGGGGTGGTGCGCATTGTATGGGTGTGTGTTACATTACATTCACTAGTAGCAGTGACAAAAACATCACGGGGTGGTGCGCATTGTATGGGTGTGTGTTACATTACATTCACTAGTAGGAGTGAGAAAAACATCACGGGGTGGTGTGAATCGGAGGGTCTGAATTAGGATAGGCAGTGAGTGGCAATGTAGGATGGAGAAAAGCACGGCGGGGTGGTCAGCATGGGGAGGTCAGGGAACATGCAGTGGCAATGTAGGATAGGTTTCTGAAAAACATTGCGGGGTGGTGCGCATTGTATGGGTGTGTGTTACATTACATTCACTAGTAGGAGTGAGAAAAACATCATGGGGTGGTGTGAATCGGAGGGTCTGAATTAGGAATAGGCAGTGAGTGGCAATGTAGCATGGAGAAAAGCACCGCGGGGTGGTCAGCATGGGGAGGTCAGGGAACATGCAGTGGCAATGTAGGATAGGTTTCTGAAAAACATCGCGGGGTGGTGCGCATTGTATGGGTGTGTGTTACATTACATTCACTAGTAGGAGTGAGATAAACATCACGGGGTGGTGCGCATTGTATGGGTGTGTGTTACATTACATTCACTAGTATGAGCGAGAAAAACATCACGGGGTGGTGCGCATTGTATGGGTGTGTGTTACATTACATTCACTAGTAGCAGTGAGAAAAACATCACGGGTTGGTGTGAATCTGAGGGTCTGAATAAGGATAGGCAGTGAGTGGCAATGTAGGATGGAGAAAAGCACCGCGGGATGGTCAGCATGGGGAGGTCCGGGAACATGCAGTGGAAATGTAGGATAGGTTTCTGAAAAACATCGCGGGGTGGTGCGCATTGTATGGGTGTGTGTTACATTACATTCACTAGTAGGAGTGAGAAAAACATCACGGGGTGGTGCGCATTGTATGGGTGTGTGTTACATTACATTCACTAGTAGGAGTGAGAAAAACATCACGGGGTGGTGTGAATCGGAGGGTCTGAATTAGGATAGGCAGTGAGTGGCAATGTAGGATGGAGAAAAGCACCGCGGGGTGGTCAGCATGGGGAGGTCAGGGAACATGCAGTGGCAATGTAGGATAGGTTTCTGAAAAACATTGCGGGGTGGTGCGCATTGTATGGGTGTGTGTTACATTACATTCACTAGTAGGAGTGAGAAAAACATCATGGGGTGGTGTGAATCGGAGGGTCTGAATTAGGAATAGGCAGTGAGTGGCAATGTAGGATGGAGAAAAGCACCGCGGGGTGGTCAGCATGGGGAGGTCAGGGAACATGCAGTGGCAATGTAGGATAGGTTTCTGAAAAACATCGCGGGGTGGTGCGCATTGTATGGGTGTGTGTTACATTACATTCACTAGTAGGACTGAGAAAAACATCGCGGTGTGGTGCGCATTGTATGAGTGTGTGTTACATTACATTCCCTAGTAGCAGTGAGAAAAACATCACGGGGTGGTGTGAATCGGAGGGTCTGAATTAGGATAGGCAGTGAGTGGCAATGTAGGATGGAGAAAAGCACCGCGGGGTGGTCAGCATGGGGAGGTCAGGGAACATGCAGTGGCAATGTAGGATAGGTTTCTGAAAAACATGGCGGGGTGGTGCGCATTGTATGGGGGTGTGTTACAATACATTCACTAGTAGGAGTGAGAAAAACAGCACGGGGTGGTGCGTATTGTATGGGTGTGTGTTACATTACATTCACTAGTAGGAGTGAGAAAAACATCACGGGGTGGTGTGAATCGGAGGGTCTGAATTAGGATAGGCAGTGAGTGGCAATGTAGGATGGAGAAAAGCACCGCGGGGTGGTCAGCATGGGGAAGTCAGGGAACATGCAGTGGCAATGTAGGAGAGTTTCTGAAAAACATCGCGGGGTGGTGCGCATTGTATGGGTGTGTGTTACATTACATTCACAAGTCAGAGTGAGAAAAGCATCACGGGGTGGTGCGCGTTGTATGGGTGTGTGTTACATTACATTCACTAGTAGGAGTGAGAAAAACATCGTGGGGTGGTGCGCATTGTATGGGTGTGTGTTACATTACATTCACTAGTAGCATTGAGAAAAACATCACGGGGTGGTGCGCATTGTATGGGTGTGTGTTACATTACATTCACTAGTAGGAGTGAGAAAAACATCACGGGGTGGTGTGAATCGGAGGGTCTGAATTAGCATAGGCAGTGAGTGGCAATGTAGGATGGAGAAAAGCACCGCGGGGTGGTCACCATGGGGAGGTCAGGGAACATGCAGTGGCAATGTAGGATAGGTTTCTGAAAAACATCGCGGGGTGGTGCGCATTGTATGGGTGTGTGTTACATTACATTCACAAGTAGGAGTGAGAAAAGCATCACGGGGTGGTGCGCGTTGTATGGGTGTATGTTACATTACATTCAATAGTAGGAGTGAGAAAAACATCACGGTGTGGTGGGAATTGGAGGGTCTGAATTAGGATAGGCAGTGAGTGGCAATGTAGGATGGAGAAAAGCACCGCGGGGTGGTCAGCATGGGGAGGTCAGGGAACATGCAGTGGAAATGTAGGATAGGTTTCTGAAAAACATCGCGGGGTGGTCCGCATTGTATGGGTGTGTATTACATTACATTCACAAGTAGGACTGAGAAAAGCATCACGGGGTGGTGCGCGTTGTATGGGTGTGTTCTACATTACATTCACTAGTAGGAGTGAGAAAAACATGACGGGGTGGTGTGAATCGGAGGGTCTGAATTAGGATAGGCAGTGAGTGGCAATGTATGATGGAGAAAAGCACCGCGGGGTGGTCAGCATGGGGAGGTCAGGGAACATGCAGTGGCAATGTAGGATAGGTTTCTGAAAAACATCGCGGGGTGGTGCGCATTGTATGGGTGTGTGTTACATTACATTCACTAGTAGGAGTGAGAAAAACATCGCGGGGTGGTGCGCATTGTATGGGTGTGTGTTACATTACATTAACTAGTAGCAGTGAGAAAAACATCGCGGGGTGGTGCGCATTGTATGGGTGTGTGTTACATTACATTCACTAGTAGCAGTGACAAAAACATCACGGGGTGGTGCGCATTGTATGGGTGTGTGTTACATTACATTCACTAGTAGGAGTGAGAAAAACATCACGGGGTGGTGTGAATCGGAGGGTCTGAATTAGGATAGGCAGTGAGTGGCAATGTAGGATGGAGAAAAGCACGGCGGGGTGGTCAGCATGGGGAGGTCAGGGAACATGCAGTGGCAATGTAGGATAGGTTTCTGAAAAACATTGCGGGGTGGTGCGCATTGTATGGGTGTGTGTTACATTACATTCACTAGTAGGAGTGAGAAAAACATCATGGGGTGGTGTGAATCGGAGGGTCTGAATTAGGAATAGGCAGTGAGTGGCAATGTAGCATGGAGAAAAGCACCGCGGGGTGGTCAGCATGGGGAGGTCAGGGAACATGCAGTGGCAATGTAGGATAGGTTTCTGAAAAACATCGCGGGGTGGTGCGCATTGTATGGGTGTGTGTTACATTACATTCACTAGTAGGAGTGAGATAAACATCACGGGGTGGTGCGCATTGTATGGGTGTGTGTTACATTACATTCACTAGTATGAGCGAGAAAAACATCACGGGGTGGTGCGCATTGTATGGGTGTGTGTTACATTACATTCACTAGTAGCAGTGAGAAAAACATCACGGGTTGGTGTGAATCTGAGGGTCTGAATAAGGATAGGCAGTGAGTGGCAATGTAGGATGGAGAAAAGCACCGCGGGATGGTCAGCATGGGGAGGTCAGGGAACATGCAGTGGAAATGTAGGATAGGTTTCTGAAAAACATCGCGGGGTGGTGCGCATTGTATGGGTGTGTGTTACATTACATTCACTAGTAGGAGTGAGAAAAACATCACGGGGTGGTGCGCATTGTATGGGTGTGTGTTACATTACATTCACTAGTAGGAGTGAGAAAAACATCACGGGGTGGTGTGAATCGGAGGGTCTGAATTAGGATAGGCAGTGAGTGGCAATGTAGGATGGAGAAAAGCACCGCGGGGTGGTCAGCATGGGGAGGTCAGGGAACATGCAGTGGCAATGTAGGATAGGTTTCTGAAAAACATTGCGGGGTGGTGCGCATTGTATGGGTGTGTGTTACATTACATTCACTAGTAGGAGTGAGAAAAACATCATGGGGTGGTGTGAATCGGAGGGTCTGAATTAGGAATAGGCAGTGAGTGGCAATGTAGGATGGAGAAAAGCACCGCGGGGTGGTCAGCATGGGGAGGTCAGGGAACATGCAGTGGCAATGTAGGATAGGTTTCTGAAAAACATCGCGGGGTGGTGCGCATTGTATGGGTGTGTGTTACATTACATTCACTAGTAGGACTGAGAAAAACATCGCGGTGTGGTGCGCATTGTATGAGTGTGTGTTACATTACATTCCCTAGTAGCAGTGAGAAAAACATCACGGGGTGGTGTGAATCGGAGGGTCTGAATTAGGATAGGCAGTGAGTGGCAATGTAGGATGGAGAAAAGCACGGCGGGGTGGTCAGCATGGGGAGGTCAGGGAACATGCAGTGGCAATGTAGGATAGGTTTCTGAAAAACATTGCGGGGTGGTGCGCATTGTATGGGTGTGTGTTACATTACATTCACTAGTAGGAGTGAGAAAAACATCATGGGGTGGTGTGAATCGGAGGGTCTGAATTAGGAATAGGCAGTGAGTGGCAATGTAGCATGGAGAAAAGCACCGCGGGGTGGTCAGCATGGGGAGGTCAGGGAACATGCAGTGGCAATGTAGGATAGGTTTCTGAAAAACATCGCGGGGTGGTGCGCATTGTATGGGTGTGTGTTACATTACATTCACTAGTAGGAGTGAGATAAACATCACGGGGTGGTGCGCATTGTATGGGTGTGTGTTACATTACATTCACTAGTATGAGCGAGAAAAACATCACGGGGTGGTGCGCATTGTATGGGTGTGTGTTACATTACATTCACTAGTAGCAGTGAGAAAAACATCACGGGTTGGTGTGAATCTGAGGGTCTGAATAAGGATAGGCAGTGAGTGGCAATGTAGGATGGAGAAAAGCACCGCGGGATGGTCAGCATGGGGAGGTCCGGGAACATGCAGTGGAAATGTAGGATAGGTTTCTGAAAAACATCGCGGGGTGGTGCGCATTGTATGGGTGTGTGTTACATTACATTCACTAGTAGGAGTGAGAAAAACATCACGGGGTGGTGCGCATTGTATGGGTGTGTGTTACATTACATTCACTAGTAGGAGTGAGAAAAACATCACGGGGTGGTGTGAATCGGAGGGTCTGAATTAGGATAGGCAGTGAGTGGCAATGTAGGATGGAGAAAAGCACCGCGGGGTGGTCAGCATGGGGAGGTCAGGGAACATGCAGTGGCAATGTAGGATAGGTTTCTGAAAAACATTGCGGGGTGGTGCGCATTGTATGGGTGTGTGTTACATTACATTCACTAGTAGGAGTGAGAAAAACATCATGGGGTGGTGTGAATCGGAGGGTCTGAATTAGGAATAGGCAGTGAGTGGCAATGTAGGATGGAGAAAAGCACCGCGGGGTGGTCAGCATGGGGAGGTCAGGGAACATGCAGTGGCAATGTAGGATAGGTTTCTGAAAAACATCGCGGGGTGGTGCGCATTGTATGGGTGTGTGTTACATTACATTCACTAGTAGGACTGAGAAAAACATCGCGGTGTGGTGCGCATTGTATGAGTGTGTGTTACATTACATTCCCTAGTAGCAGTGAGAAAAACATCACGGGGTGGTGTGAATCGGAGGGTCTGAATTAGGATAGGCAGTGAGTGGCAATGTAGGATGGAGAAAAGCACCGCGGGGTGGTCAGCATGGGGAGGTCAGGGAACATGCAGTGGCAATGTAGGATAGGTTTCTGAAAAACATGGCGGGGTGGTGCGCATTGTATGGGGGTGTGTTACAATACATTCACTAGTAGGAGTGAGAAAAACAGCACGGGGTGGTGCGTATTGTATGGGTGTGTGTTACATTACATTCACTAGTAGGAGTGAGAAAAACATCACGGGGTGGTGTGAATCGGAGGGTCTGAATTAGGATAGGCAGTGAGTGGCAATGTAGGATGGAAAAAAGCACCGCGGGGTGGTCAGCATGGGGAAGTCAGGGAACATGCAGTGGCAATGTAGGAGAGTTTCTGAAAAACATCGCGGGGTGGTGCGCATTGTATGGGTGTGTGTTACATTACATTCACAAGTCAGAGTGAGAAAAGCATCACGGGGTGGTGCGCGTTGTATGGGTGTGTGTTACATTACATTCACTAGTAGGAGTGAGAAAAACATCGTGGGGTGGTGCGCATTGTATGGGTGTGTGTTACATTACATTCACTAGTAGCATTGAGAAAAACATCACGGGGTGGTGCGCATTGTATGGGTGTGTGTTACATTACATTCACTAGTAGGAGTGAGAAAAACATCACGGGGTGGTGTGAATCGGAGGGTCTGAATTAGCATAGGCAGTGAGTGGCAATGTAGGATGGAGAAAAGCACCGCGGGGTGGTCACCATGGGGAGGTCAGGGAACATGCAGTGGCAATGTAGGATAGGTTTCTGAAAAACATCGCGGGGTGGTGCGCATTGTATGGGTGTGTGTTACATTACATTCACAAGTAGGAGTGAGAAAAGCATCACGGGGTGGTGCGCGTTGTATGGGTGTATGTTACATTACATTCACTAGTAGGAGTGAGAAAAACATCACGGTGTGGTGGGAATTGGAGGGTCTGAATTAGGATAGGCAGTGAGTGGCAATGTAGGATGGAGAAAAGCACCGCGGGGTGGTCAGCATGGGGAGGTCAGGGAACATGCAGTGGAAATGTAGGATAGGTTTCTGAAAAACATCGCGGGGTGGTCCGCATTGTATGGGTGTGTATTACATTACATTCACAAGTAGGACTGAGAAAAGCATCACGGGGTGGTGCGCGTTGTATGGGTGTGTTCTACATTACATTCACTAGTAGGAGTGAGAAAAACATGACGGGGTGGTGTGAATCGGAGGGTCTGAATTAGGATAGGCAGTGAGTGGCAATGTATGATGGAGAAAAGCACCGCGGGGTGGTCAGCATGGGGAGGTCAGGGAACATGCAGTGGCAATGTAGGATAGGTTTCTGAAAAACATCGCGGGGTGGTGCGCATTGTATGGGTGTGTGTTACATTACATTCACTAGTAGGAGTGAGAAAAACATCGCGGGGTGGTGCGCATTGTATGGGTGTGTGTTACATTACATTAACTAGTAGCAGTGAGAAAAACATCGCGGGGTGGTGCGCATTGTATGGGTGTGTGTTACATTACATTCACTAGTAGCAGTGACAAAAACATCACGGGGTGGTGCGCATTGTATGGGTGTGTGTTACATTACATTCACTAGTAGGAGTGAGAAAAACATCACGGGGTGGTGTGAATCGGAGGGTCTGAATTAGGATAGGCAGTGAGTGGCAATGTAGGATGGAGAAAAGCACGGCGGGGTGGTCAGCATGGGGAGGTCAGGGAACATGCAGTGGCAATGTAGGATAGGTTTCTGAAAAACATTGCGGGGTGGTGCGCATTGTATGGGTGTGTGTTACATTACATTCACTAGTAGGAGTGAGAAAAACATCATGGGGTGGTGTGAATCGGAGGGTCTGAATTAGGAATAGGCAGTGAGTGGCAATGTAGCATGGAGAAAAGCACCGCGGGGTGGTCAGCATGGGGAGGTCAGGGAACATGCAGTGGCAATGTAGGATAGGTTTCTGAAAAACATCGCGGGGTGGTGCGCATTGTATGGGTGTGTGTTACATTACATTCACTAGTAGGAGTGAGATAAACATCACGGGGTGGTGCGCATTGTATGGGTGTGTGTTACATTACATTCACTAGTATGAGCGAGAAAAACATCACGGGGTGGTGCGCATTGTATGGGTGTGTGTTACATTACATTCACTAGTAGCAGTGAGAAAAACATCACGGGTTGGTGTGAATCTGAGGGTCTGAATAAGGATAGGCAGTGAGTGGCAATGTAGGATGGAGAAAAGCACTGCGGGATGGTCAGCATGGGGAGGTCAGGGAACATGCAGTGGAAATGTAGGATAGGTTTCTGAAAAACATCGCGGGGTGGTGCGCATTGTATGGGTGTGTGTTACATTACATTCACTAGTAGGAGTGAGAAAAACATCACGGGGTGGTGCGCATTGTATGGGTGTGTGTTACATTACATTCACTAGTAGGAGTGAGAAAAACATCACGGGGTGGTGTGAATCGGAGGGTCTGAATTAGGATAGGCAGTGAGTGGCAATGTAGGATGGAGAAAAGCACCGCGGGGTGGTCAGCATGGGGAGGTCAGGGAACATGCAGTGGCAATGTAGGATAGGTTTCTGAAAAACATTGCGGGGTGGTGCGCATTGTATGGGTGTGTGTTACATTACATTCACTAGTAGGAGTGAGAAAAACATCATGGGGTGGTGTGAATCGGAGGGTCTGAATTAGGAATAGGCAGTGAGTGGCAATGTAGGATGGAGAAAAGCACCGCGGGGTGGTCAGCATGGGGAGGTCAGGGAACATGCAGTGGCAATGTAGGATAGGTTTCTGAAAAACATCGCGGGGTGGTGCGCATTGTATGGGTGTGTGTTACATTACATTCACTAGTAGGACTGAGAAAAACATCGCGGTGTGGTGCGCATTGTATGAGTGTGTGTTACATTACATTCCCTAGTAGCAGTGAGAAAAACATCACGGGGTGGTGTGAATCGGAGGGTCTGAATTAGGATAGGCAGTGAGTGGCAATGTAGGATGGAGAAAAGCACCGCGGGGTGGTCAGCATGGGGAGGTCAGGGAACATGCAGTGGCAATGTAGGATAGGTTTCTGAAAAACATGGCGGGGTGGTGCGCATTGTATGGGGGTGTGTTACAATACATTCACTAGTAGGAGTGAGAAAAACAGCACGGGGTGGTGCGTATTGTATGGGTGTGTGTTACATTACATTCACTAGTAGGAGTGAGAAAAACATCACGGGGTGATGTGAATCGGAGGGTCTGAATTAGGATAGGCAGTGAGTGGCAATGTAGGATGTAGAAAAGCACCGCGGGGTGGTCAGCATGGGGAGGTCTGGGAACATGCAGTGGCAATGTAGGATAGGTTTCTGAAAAACATCGCGGGGTGGTGCCCATTGTATGGGTGTGTGTTACATGACATTCACTAGTAGGAGTGAGATAAACATCACGGGGTGGTGCGCATTGTATGGGTGTGTGTTACATTACATTCACTAGAAGGAGGGAGAAAAACAACACGGGGTGGTGCGCATTGTATGGGTGTGTGTTACATTACATTCACTAGTAGGAGTGAGATAAGCATCACGGGGTGGTGCGCATTGTATGGGTGTGTGTTACATTACATTCACTAGTAGGAGTGAGAAAAACATCGCGGGGTGGTGCGCATTGTATGGGTGTGTGTTACATTACATTCACTAGTAGGAGTGAGAAAAACATCACGGGGTGGTGTGAATCGGAGGGTCTGAATTAGGATAGGCAGTGAGTGGCAATGTAGGATGGAGAAAAGCACCGCGGGGTGGTCAGCATGGGGAGGTCAGGGAACATGCTGTGGCAATGTAGGATAGGTTTCTGAAAAACATCGCGGGGTGGTGCGCATTGTATGGGTGTGTGTTACATTACATTCACTAGTAGGAGTGAGAAAAACATCACGGGGTGGTGTGAATCGGAGGGTCTGAATTAGGATAGGCAGTGAGTGGCAATGTAGAATGGAGAAAAGCACCGCGGGGTGGTCAGCATTGGGAGGTCAGGGAACATGCAGTGGCAAAGTAGGATAGGTTTCTGAAAAACATCGCGGGGTGGTGCGCATTGTATGGGTGTGTGTTACATTACATTCACAAGTAGGAGTAAGAAAAGCACCACGTGGTGGTGCGTGTTGTATGGGTGTGTGTTACATTATATTCACTAGTAGGAGTGAGAAAAACATCACGGGGTGGTGTGAATCGGAGGGTCTGAATTAGGATAGGCAGGGAGTGGCAATGTAGGATGGAGAAAAGCACCGCGGGGTGGTCAGCATGGGGAGGTCAGGGAACATGCCGTGGCAATGTTGGATAGGTTTTTGAAAAACATCGCGGGGTGGTGCGCATTGTATGGGTGTGTGTTACATTACATTCACAAGTAGGAGTGAGAAAAGCATCACGGGGTGGTGCGCGTTGCATGGGTGTGTGTTACATTACATTCACAAGTGGGAGTGAGAAAAGCATCACGGGGTGGTGCGCATTGTATGGGTGTGTGTTACATTACATTCACTAGTAGGAGTGGGAAAAACATCGCGGGGTGGTGCGCATTGTATGGGTGTGTGTTACATTACATTCACTAGTAGCACTGAGAAAAACATCGCGGGGTGGTGCGCATTGTATGGGTGTGTGTTACATTACATTCACTAGTAGGAGTGAGAAAAACATCATGGGGTGGTGTGAATCGGAGGGTCTGAATTAGGAATAGGCAGTGAGTGGCAATGTAGGATGGAGAAAAGCACCGCGGGGTGGTCAGCATGGGGAGGTCAGGGAACATGCAGTGGCAATGTAGGATAGGTTTCTGAAAAACATCACGAGGTGGTGCGCATTGTATGGGTGTGTGTTACATTACATTCACTAGTAGGACTGAGAAAAGCATCGCGGTGTGGTGCGCATTGTATGAGTTGTGTTACATTACATTCCCTAGTAGCAGTGAGAAAAACATCACGGGGTGGTGTGAATCGGAGGGTCTGAATTAGGATAGGCAGTGAGTGGCAATGTAGGATGGAGAAAAGCACCGCGGGGTGGTCAGCATGGGGAGGTCAGGGAACATGCAGTGGCAATGTAGGATAGGTTTCTGAAAAACATCGCGGGGAGGTGCGCATTGTATGGGTGTGTGTTACAATACATTCACTAGTAGGAGTGAGAAAAACAGCACGGGGTGGTGCGTATTGTATGGGTGTGTGTTACATTACATTCACTTGTAGGAGTGAGAAAAACATCACGGGGTGATGTGAATCGGATGGTCTGAATTAGGATAGGCAGTGAGTGGCAATGTAGGATGGAGAAAAGCACCGCGGGGTGGTCAGCATGGGGAGGTCTGGGAACATGCAGTGGCAATGTAGGATAGGTTTCTGAAAAACATCGCGGGGTGGTGCGCATTGTATGGGTGTGTGTTACATTACATTCACTAGTAGGAGTGAGATAAACATCACGGGGTGGTGCGCATTGTATGGGTGTGTGTTACATTACATTCACTAGTATGAGTGAGAAAAACATCACGGGGTGGTGCGCATTGTATGGGTGTGTGTTACATTACATTCACTAGTAGCAGTGAGAAAAACATCACGGGTTGGTGTGAATCTGAGGGTCTGAATAAGGATAGGCAGTGAGTGGCAATGTAGGATGGAGAAAAGCACCGCGGGATGGTCAGCATGGGGAGGTCAGGGAACATGCAGTGGCAATGTAGGATAGGTTTCTGAAAAACATCGCGGGGTGGTGCGCATTGTATGGGTGTGTGTTACATTACATTCACTAGTAGCAGTGAGAAAAACATAACGGGGTGGTGCGCATTGTATGGGTGTGTGTTACATTACATTCACTAGTAGGAGTGAGGAAAACATCACGGGGTGGTGTGAATCGGAGGGTCTGAATTAGGATAGGCAATGAGTGGCAATGTAGGATGGAGAAAAGCACCGCCGGGTGGTCAGCATGGGGAGGTCAGGGAACATGCAGTGGCAATGTAGGATAGGTTTCTGAAAAACATTGCGGGGTGGTGCGCATTGTATGGGTGTGTGTTACATTACATTCACTAGTAGGAGTGAGAAAAACATCATGGGGTGGTGTGAATCGGAGGGTCTGAATTAGGAATAGGCAGTGAGTGGCAATGTAGGATGGAGAAAAGCACCGCGGGGTGGTCAGCATTGGGAGGTCAGGGAACATGCAGTGGCAATGTAGGATAGGTTTCTGAAAAACATCGCGGGGTGGTGCGCATTGTATGGGTGTGTGTTACATTACATTCACAAGTAGGAGCGACAAAAGCATCACGGGGTGGTGCGCGTTGTATGGGTGTGTGTTACATTACATTCACTAGTAGGAGTGAGAAAAACATCACGGGGTGATGTGAATCGGAGGGTCTGAATAAGGATAGGCAGTGAGTGGCAATGTAGGATGGAGAAAAGCACCGCGGGGTGGTCAGCATGGGGAGGTCTGGGAACATGCAGTGGCAATGTAGGATAGGTTTCTGAAAAACATCGCGGGGTGGTGCGCATTGTATGGGTGTGTGTTACATTACATTCACTAGTAGGAGTGAGATAAACATCACGGGGTGGTGCGCATTGTATGGGTGTGTGTTACATTACATTCACTAGTAGGAGTGAGAAAAACATCACGGGGTGGTGCGCATTGTATGGGTGTGTGTTACATTTCATTCACTAGTAGGAGTGAGATAAACATCACGGGGTGGTGCGCATTGTATGGGTGTGTGTTACATTACATTCACTAGTAGGAGTGAGAAAAACATCGCGGGGTGGTGCGCATTGTATGGGTGTGTGTTACATTACATTCACTAGTAGCAGTGAGAAAAACATCACGGGGTGGTGCGCATTGTATGGGTGTGTGTTACATTACATTCACTAGTAGGAGTGAGAAAAACATCACGGGGTGGTGTGAATCGGAGGGTCTGAATTAGGATAGGCAGTGAGTGGCAATGTAGGATGGAGAAAAGCACCGCGGGGTGGTCAGCATGGGGAGGTCAGGGAACATGCAGTGGCAATGTAGGATAGGTTTCTGAAAAACATCGCGGGGTGGTGCGCATTGTATGGGTGTGTGTTACATTACATTCACTAGTAGGAGTGAGAAAAACATCACGGGGTGGTGTGAATCGGAGGGTCTGAATTAGGATAGGCAGTGAGTGGCAATGTAGAATGGAGAAAAGCACCGCGGGGTGGTCAGCATTGGGAGGTCAGGGAACATGCAGTGGCAAAGTAGGATAGGTTTCTCAAAAACATCGCGGGGTGGTGCGCATTGTATGGGTGTGTGTTACATTACATTCACAAGTAGGAGTGAGAAAAGCATCACGTGGTGGTGCGTGTTGTATGGGTGTGTGTTACATTATATTCACTAGTAGGAGTGAGAAAAACATCACGGGGTGGTGTGAATCGGAGGGTCTGAATTAGGATAGGCAGGGAGTGGCAATGTAGGATGGAGAAAAGCACCGCGGGGTGGTCAGCATGGGGAGGTCAGGGAACATGCCGTGGCAATGTAGGATAGGTTTCTGAAAAACATCGCGGGGTGGTGCGCATTGTATGGGTGTGTGTTACATTACATTCACAAGTAGGAGTGAGAAAAGCATCACGGGGTGGTGCGCGTTGTATGGGTGTGTGTTACATTATATTCACAAGTGGGAGTGAGAAAAGCATCACGGGGTGGTGCGCATTGTATGGGTGTGTGTTACATTACATTCACTAGTAGGAGTGAGAAAAACATCATGGGGTGGTGTGAATCGGAGGGTCTGAATTAGGAATAGGCAGTGAGTTGCAACGTAGGATGGAGAAAAGCACCGCGGGGTGGTCAGCATGGGGAGGTCAGGGAACATGCAGTGGCAATGTAGGATAGGTTTCTGAAAAACATCGCGGGGTGGTGCGCATTGTATGGGTGTGTGTTACATTACATTCACTAGTAGGAGTGAGAAAAACATCGCGGGGTGGTGCGCATTGTATGGGTGTGTGTTACATTACATTCACTAGTAGCAGTGAGAAAAACATCACGGGGTGGTGCGCATTGTATGGGTGTGTGTTACATTACATTCACTAGTAGGAGTGAGAAAAACATCACGGGGTGGTGTGAATCGGAGGGTCTGAATTAGCATATGCAGTGAGTGGCAATGTAGGATGGAGAAAAGCACCGCGGGGTGGTCAGCATGGGGAGGTCAGTTAACATGCAGTGGCAATGTAGGATAGGTTTCTGAAAAACATCGCGGGTTGGTGCGCATTGTATGGGTGTGTGTTACATTACATTCACAAGTAGGAGTGAGAAAAACATCACGGGGTGGTGTGAATCGGAGGGTCTGAATTAGGCTAGGCAGTGAGTGTCAATGTAGAATGGAGAAAAGCACGGCGGGGTGGTCAGCATTGGGAGGTCAGGGAACATGCAGTGGCAAAGTAGGATAGGTTTCTGAAAAACATCGCGGGGTGGTGCGCATTGTATGGGTGTGTGTTACATTACATTCACAAGTAGGAGTGAGAAAAGCATCACGGGGTGGTGCGCGTTGTATGGGTGTGTGCTACATTACATTCACTAGTAGGAGTGAGAAAAACATTTGTGGTGGTGGGAATCGGAGGGTCTGAATTAGGATAGGCAGTGAGTGGCAATGTAGGATGGAGAAAAGCACCGCGGGGTGGTCAGCATGGGGAGGTCAGGGAACATGCAGTGGCAATGTAGGATAGGTTTCTGAAAAACATCGCGGGGTGGTGCGCATTGTATGGGTGTGTGTTACATTACATTCACTAGTAGGAGTGAGAAAAACATCGCGGGGTGGTGCGCATTCTATGGGTGTGTGTTACATTAAATTCACTAGTAGCAGTGAGAAAAACATCACGGGGTGGTGCGCATTGTATGGGTGTGTGTTACATTACATTCACTAGTAGGAGTGAGAAAAACATCACGGGGTGGTGTGAATCGGAGGGTCTGAATTAGCATATGCAGTGAGTGGCAATGTAGGATGGAGAAAAGCACCGCGGGGTGGTCAGCATGGGGAGGTCAGGGAACATGCAGTGGCAATGTAGGATAGGTTTCTGAAAAACATCGCGGGTTGGTGCGCATTGTATGGGTGTGTGTTACATTACATTCACAAGTAGGAGTGAGAAAAGCATCACGGGGTGGTGCGCGTTGTATGGGTGTGTGTTACATTACATTCACTAGTAGGAGTGAGAAAAACATCACGGGGAGGTGTGAATTGGAGGGTCTGAATTAGGATAGGCAGTGAGTGGCAATGTAGGATGGAGAAAAGCACCGCGGGGTGGTCAGCATGGGGAGGTCAGGGAACATGCAGTGGCAATGTAGGATAGGTTTCTGAAAAACATCGCGGGGTGGTGCGCATTGTATGGGTGTGTGTTACATTACATTCACTAGTAGGAGTGAGAAAAACATCACGGGGTGGTGTGAATCGGAGGGTCTGATTTAGGATAGGCAGTGAGTGGCAATGTAGAATGGAGAAAAGCACGGCGGGGTGGTCAGCATTGGGAGGTCAGGGAACATGCAGTGGCAATGTAGGATAGGTTTCTGAAAAACATCGCGGGGTGGTGCGCATTGTATGGGTGTGTGTTACATTACATTCACAAGTAGGAGTGAGAAAAGCATCACGGGGTGGTGCGCGTTGTATGGGTGTGTGCTACATTACATTCACTAGTAGGAGTGAGAAAAACATGACGGGGTGGTGGGAATCGGAGGGTCTGAATTAGGATAGGCAGTGAGTGGCAATGTAGGATGGAGAAAAGCACCGCTGGGTGGTCAGCATGGGGAGGTCAGGGAACATGCAGTGGCAATGTAGGATAGGTTTCTGAAAAACATCGCGGGGTGGTGCGCATTGTATGGGTGTGTGTTACATTACATTCACTAGTAGGAGTGAGAAAACATCGCGGGGTGGTGCGCATTGTACGGGTGTGTGTTACATTACATTCACTAGTAGCAGTGAGAAAAACATCGCGGGGTGGTGCGCATTGTATGGGTGTGTGTTACATTACATTCACTAGTAGCAGTGACAAAAACATCACGGGGTGGTGCGCATTGTATGGGTGTGTGTTACATTACATTCACTAGTAGGAGTGAGAAAAACATCACGGGGTGGTGTGAATCGGAGGGTCTGAATTAGGATAGGCAGTGAGTGGCAATGTAGGATGGAGAAAAGCACGGCGGGGTGGTCAGCATGTGGAGGTCAGGGAACATGCAGTGGCAATGTAGGATAGGTTTCTGAAAAACATCGCGGGGTGGTGCGCATTGTATGGGTGTGTGTTACATTACATTCACTAGTAGGAGTGAGAAAAACATCATGGGGTGGTGTGAATCGGAGGGTCTGAATTAGGAATAGGCAGTGAGTGGCAATGTAGGATGGAGAAAAGCACCGCGGGGTGGTCAGCATGGGGAGGTCAGGGAACATGCAGTGGCAATGTAGGATAGGTTTCTGAAAAACATCGCGGGGTGGTGCGCATTGTATGGGTGTGTGTTACATTACATTCACTAGTAGGAGTGAGAAAAACATCGCGGGGTGGTGCGCATTGTATGGGTGTGTGTTACATTACATTCACTAGTAGCAGTGAGAAAAACATCACGGGGTGGTGCGCATTGTACGGGTGTGTGTTACATTACATTCACTAGTAGGAGTGTGAAAAACATCACGGGGTGGTGTGAATCCGAGGGTCTGAATTAGCATATGCAGTGAGTGGCAATGTAGGATGGAGAAAAGCACCGCGGGGTGGTCAGCATGGGGAGGTCAGGGAACATGCAGTGGCAATGTAGGATACGTTTCTGAAAAACATCGCGGGGTGGTGCGCATTGTATGGGTGTGTGTTACATTACATTCACAAGTAGGAGTGAGAAAAGCATCACGGGGTGGTGCGCGTTGTATGGGTGTGTGTTACATTACATTCACTAGTAGGAGTGAGAAAAACATCACGGGGAGGTGTGAATTGGAGGGTCTGAATTTGGATAGGCAGTGAGTGGCAATGTAGGATGGAGAAAAGCACCGCGGGGTGGTCAGCATGGGGAGGTCAGGGAACATGCAGTGGCAATGTAGGATAGGTTTCTGAAAAACATCGCGGGGTGGTGCGCATTGTATGAGTGTGTGTTACATTACATTCACTAGAAGGAGTGAGAAAAACATCACGGGGTGGTGTGAATCGGAGGGTCTGAATTAGGATAGGCAGTGAGTGGCAATGTAGAATGGAGAAAAGCACGGCGGGGTGGTCAGCATTGGGAGGTCAGGGAACATGCAGTGGCAAAGTAGGATAGGTTTCTGAAAAACATCGCGGGGTGGTGCGCATTGTATGGGTGTGTGTTACATTACATTCACAAGTAGGAGTGAGAAAAGCATCACGGGGTGGTGCGCGTTGTATGGGTGTGTGCTACATTACATTCACTAGTAGGAGTGAGAAAAACATGACGGGGTGGTGGGAATCGGAGGGTCTGAATTAGGATAGGCAGTGAGTGGCAATGTAGGATGGAGAAAAGCACCGCGGGGTGGTCAGCATGGGGAGGTCAGGGAACATGCAGTGGCAATGTAGGATAGGTTTCTGAAAAACATCGCGGGGTGGTGCGCATTGTATGTTTGTGTGTTACATTACATTCACTAGTAGGAGTGAGAAAAACATCGCGGGGTGGTGCGCATTGTATGGGTGTGTGTTATATTACATTCACTAGTAGCAGTGAGAAAAACATCGCGGGGTGGTGCGCATTGTATGGGTGTGTGTTACATTACATTCACTAGTAGCAGTGACAAAAACATCACGGGGTGGTGCGCATTGTATGGGTGTGTGTTACATTACATTCACTAGTAGGAGTGAGAACAACATCACGGGGTGGTGTGAATCGGAGGGTCTGAATTAGGATAGGCAGTGAGTGGCAATGTAGGATGGAGAAAAGCACGGAGGGGTAGTCAGCATGGGGAGGTCAGGGAACATGCAGTGGCAATGTAGGATAGGTTTCTGAAAAACATCGCGGGGTGGTGCGCATTGTATGGGTGTGTGTTACATTACATTCACTAGTAGGAGTGAGAAAAACATCATGGGGTGGTGTGAATCGGAGGGTCTGAATTAGGAATAGGCAGTGAGTAGCAATGTAGGTTGGAGAAAAGCACCGTGGGGTGGTCAGCATGGGGAGGTCAGGGAACATGCAGTGGCAATGTAGGATAGGTTTCTGAAAAACATCGCGGGGTGGTGCGCATTGTATGGGTGTGTGTTACATTACATTCACAAGTAGGAGCGACAAAAGCATCACGGGGTGGTGCGCGTTGTATGGGTGTGTGTTACATTACATTCACTAGTAGGAGTGAGAAAAACATCACGGGGTGGTGTGAATCCGAGGGTCTGAATTAGGATAGGCAGTGAGTGGCAATGTAGGATGGAGAAAAGCACCGCGGGGTGGTCAGCATGGGGAGGTCAGGGAACATGCAGTGGCAATGTAGGATAGGTTTCTGAAAAACATCGCGGGGTGGTGCGCATTGTATGGGTGTGTGATACATTACATTCACTAGTAGGAGTGAGAAAAACATCGCGGGGTGGTGCGCATTGTATGAGTGTGTGTTACATTACATTCCCTAGTAGCAGTGAGAAAAACATCACGGGGTGTTGTGAATCGTAGGGTCTGAATTAGGATAGGCAGTGAGTGGCAATGTAGGATGGAGAAAAGCACCGCGGGGTGGTCAGCATGGGGAGGTCAGGGAACATGCCGTGGCAATGTAGGATAGGTTTCTGAAAAACATCGCGGGGTGGTGCGCATTGTATGGGTGTGTGTTACATTACATTCACTAGTAGGAGTGAGATAAACATCACGGGTGGTGCGCATTGTATGTGTGTGTGTTACATTACATTCACTAGTAGGAGTGAGAAAATCATCACGGGGTGGTGCGCATTGTATGGGTGTTTGTTACATTACATTCACTAGTAGGAGTGAGAAAAACATCATGGGGCGGTGTGAATCTGAGGGTCTGAATAAGGATAGGCAGTGAGTGGCAATGTAGGATGGAGAAAAGCACCGCGGGGTGGTCAGCATGGGGAGGTCAGGGAACATGCAGTGGCAATGTAGGATAGGTTTCTGAAAAACATCGCGGGGTGGTGCGAATTGTATGGGTGTGTGTTACATTACATTCACTAGTAGGAGTGAGAAAAACATCACGGGGTGGTGCGCATTGTATGGGTGTGTGTTACATTACATTCACTAGTAGGAGTGAGAAAAACATCACGGGGTGGTGCGCATTGTATGGGTGTGTGTTACATTACATTCACTAGTAGGAGTGAGAAAAACATCACGGGGTGGTGTGAATCCGAGGGTCTGAATTAGGATAGGCAGTGAGTGGCAATTTAGGATGGAGAAAAGCACCGCGGGGTGGTCAGCATGGGGAGGTCAGGGAACATGCAGTGGCAATGTAGGATAGGTTTCTGAAAAACATCGCGGGGTGGTGCGCATTGTATGGGTGTGTGTTACATTACATTCACTAGTAGGAGTGAGAAAAACATCGCGGGGTGGTGCGCATTGTATGGGTGTGTGTTACATTACATTCACTAGTAGCACTGAGAAAAACATCGCGGGGTGGTGCGCATTGTATGGGTTTGTGTTACATTACATTCACTAGTAGCACTGAGAAAAACATCGCGGTGTGGTGCGCATTGTATGGGTTTGTGTTACATTACATTCACTAGTAGCAGTGAGAAAAACATCACGGGGTGGTGCGCATTGTATGGGTGTGTGTTACATTACATTCACTAGTAGGAGTGAGAAAAACATCACGGGGTGGTGTGAATCGGAGGTTCTGAATAAGGATAGGCAGTGAGTGGCAATGTAGGATGGAGAAAAGCACCGCGGGGTGGTCAGCATTGGGAGGTCAGGGAAAATGCAGTGGCAATGTAGGATAGGTTTCTGAAAATCATCGCGGAGTGGTGCGCATTGTATGGGTGTGTGTTACATTACATTCACTAGTAGGAGTGAGAAAAACATCACGGGGTTGTGAACATTGTATGGGTGTGTGTTACATTACATTCACTAGTAGTAGTGAGAAAAACATCACGGGGTGGTGTGAATCGGAGGGTCCGAATTAGGATAGGCAGTGAGTGGCAATGTAGGATGGAGAAAAGCACCGCGGGGTGGTCAGCATGGGGAAGTCAGGGAACATGCAGTGGCAATGTAGGAGAGTTTCTGAAAAACATCGCGGGGTGGTGCGCATTGTATGGGTGTGTGTTACATTGCATTTACAAGTGGGAGTGAGAAAAGCATCACGGGGTGGTGCGCGTTGTATGGGTGTATGTTACATTACATTCACTAGTAGGAGTGAGAAAATCATCACGGTGTGGTGTGAATTGGAGGGTCTGAATTAGGATAGGCAGTGAGTGGCAATGTAGGATGGAGAAAAGCACCGCGGGGTGGTCAGCATGGGGAGGTCAGGGAACATGCAGTGGCAATGTAGGATAGGTTTCTGAAAAACATCGCGGGGTGGTGCGCATTGTATGGGTGTGTGTTACATTACATTCACTAGTAGGAGTGAGAAAAACATCGCGGGGTGGTGCGCATTGTATGGGTGTGTGTTACATTACATTCACTAGTAGCACTGAGAAAAACATCGCGGGGTGGTGCGCATTGTATGGGTGTGTGTTACATTACATTCACTAGTAGCAGTGAGAAAAACATCACGGGGTGGTGCGCATTGTATGGGTGTGTGTTACATTACATTCACTAGTAGGAGTGAGAAAAACATCACGGGTTGGTGTGAATCTGAGGGTCTGAATAAGGATAGGCAGTGAGTGGCAATGTAGGATGGAGAAAAGCACCGCGGGGTGGTCAGCATGGGGAGGTCAGGGAACATGCAGTGGCAATGTAGGATAGGTTTCTGAAAAACATCGCGGGGTGGTGGCATTGTATGGGTGTGTGTTACATTACATTCACTAGTAGGAGTGAGAAAAACATCACGGGGTGGTGCGCATTGTTTGGGTGTGTGTTACATTACATTCACTAGTAGGAGTGAGAAAAACATCACGGGGTGGTGTGAATCGGAGGGTCTGAATTAGGATAGGCAGTGAGTGGCAATGTAGGATGGAAAAAAGCACCGCGGGGTGGTCAGCATGGGGAGGTCAGGGAACATGCAGTGGCAATGTAGGATAGGTTTCTGAAAAACATCGCGGGGTGGTGCGCATTGTATGGGTGTGTGTTACATTACATTCACTAGTAGGAGTGAGAAAAACATCGCGGGGTGGTGCGCATTGTATGGGTGTGTGTTACATTACATTCACTAGTAGCAGTGAGAAAAACATCACGGGGTGGTGCGCATTGTATGGGTGTGTGTTACATTACATTCACTAGTAGGAGTGAGAAAAACATCAGGGGGGGTGTGAATCGGAGGGTCTGAATTTGGATAGGCAGTGAGTGGCAATGTAGGATGGAGAAAAGCACCGCGGGGTGGTCAGCATGGGGAGGTCAGGGAACATGCAGTGGCAATGTAGGATAGGTTTCTGAAAAACATCGCGGGGTGGTGCGCATTGTATGGGTGTGTGTTACATTACATTCACTAGTAGGAGTGAGAAAAACATCACGGGGTGGTGTGAATCGGAGGGTCTGAATTAGGATAGGCAGTGAGTGGCAATGTAGAATGGAGAAAAGCACCGCGGGGTGGTCAGCATGGGGAGGTCAGGGAACATGCAGTGGCAATGTAGGATAGGTTTCTGAAAAACATCGCGGGGTGGTGCGCATTGTATGGGTGTGTGTTACATTACATTCACAAGTAGGAGTGAGAAAAGCATCACGTGGTGGTGCTTGTTGTAAGGGTGTGTGTTACATTATATTCACTAGTAGGAGTGAGAAAAACATCACGGGGTGGTGTGAATCGGAGGGTCTGAATTAGGATAGGCAGGGAGTGGCAATGTAGGATGGAGAAAAGCCCCGCGGGGTGGTCAGCATGGGGAGGTCAGGGAACATGCCGTGGCAATGTAGGATAGGTTTCTGAAAAACATCGCGGGGTGGTGCGCATTGTATGGGTGTGTGTTACATTACATTCACAAGTAGGAGTGAGAAAAGCATCACGGGGTGGTGCGCGTTGTATGGGTGTGTGTTACATTACATTCACTAGTAGGAGTGAGAAAAACATCACGGGGTGGTGGGAATCGGAGGGTCTGAATTAGGATAGGCAGTGAGTGGCAATGTAGGATGGAGAAAAGCACCGCGGGGTGGTCAGCATGGGGAGGTCAGGGAACATGCAGTGGCAATGTAGGATAGGTTCCTGAAAAACATCGCTGGTTGGTGCGCATTGTATGGGTGTGTGTTACATAACATTCACTAGTAGGAGTGAGAAAAACATCGCGGGGTGGTGCGCATTGTATGCGTGTGTGTTACATTACATTCACTAGTAGCAGTGAGAAAAACATCGCGGGGTGGTGCGCATTGTATGGGTGTGTGTTACATTACATTCACTAGTAGCAGTGAGAAAAACATCACGGGGTGGTGCGCATTGTATGGGTGTGTGTTACATTACATTCACTAGTAGGAGTGAGAAATACATCACGGGGTGGTGTGAATCGGAGGTTCTGAATAAGGATAGGCAGTGAGTGGCAATGTAGGATGGAGAAAAGCACCGCGGGGTGGTCAGCATGGGGAGGTCAGGGAACATGCAGTGGCAATGTAGGACAGGTTTCTGAAAAACATCGCGGGGTGGTTCGCATTGTATGGGTGTGTGTTACATTACATTCACTAGTAGGAGAGAGAAAAGCATCACGGGGTGTTGCGCGTTGTATGGGTGTGTGTTACATTTCATTCACTAGTAGGAGTGAGAAAAACATCACGGGGTGGTGTGAATCGGAGGGTCTGAATTAGGATAGGCAGTGAGTGGCAATGTAGGATGGAGAAAAGCACCGCGGGGTGGTCAGCATGGGGAGGTCAGGGAACATGCAGTGGCAATGTAGGATAGGTTTCTGAAAAACATCGCGGGGTGGTGCGCATTGTATTGGTGTGTGTTACATTACATTCACTAGTAGGAGTGAGAAAAACATCACGGGGTTGTGAACATTGTATGGGTGTGTGTTACATTACATTCACTAGTAGGAGTGAGAAAAACATCACGGGGTGGTGTGAATCAGAGGTTCTGAATAAGGATAGGCAGTGAGTGGCAATGTAGGATGGAGAAAAGCACCGCGGGCTGGTCAGCATGGGGAGGTCAGGGAACATGCAGTGGCAATGTAGGATAGGATTCTGAAAAACATCGCGGAGTGGTGCGCATTGTATGGGTGTGTGTTACATTACATTCACTAGTAGGAGTGAGAAAAACATCACGGGGTGGTGAACATTGTATGGGTGTGTGTTACATTACATTCACTAGTAGGAGTGAGAAAAACATCACGGGGTGGTGTGAATCGGAGGGTCTGAATTAGGATAGGCAGTGAGTGGCAATGTAGGATGGAGAAAAGCACCGCGGGGTGGTCAGCATGGGGAGGTCAGGGAACATGCAGTGGCAATGTAGGAGAGTTTCTGAAAAACATCGCGGGGTGGTGCGCATTGTATGGGTGTGTGTTACATTACATTCACTAGTAGGAGTGAGAAAAGCATCACGGGGTGGTGCGCGTTGTATGGGTGTGTGTTACATTACATTCACTAGTAGGAGTGAGAAAAACATCACGGGGTCGTGTGAATCGGAGGGTCTGAATTAGGATAGGCAGTGAGTGGCAATGTAGGATGGAGAAAAGCACGGCGGGGTGGTCAGCATGGGGAGGTCAGGGAACATGCATTGGCAATGTAGGATAGGTTTCCGAAAAACATCGCGGGGTGGTGCGCATTGTATGGGTGTGTGTTACATTACATTCACTAGTAGGAGTGAGAAAAACATCATGGGGTGGTGTGAATCGGAGGGTCTGAATTAGGAATAGGCAGTGAGTGGCAATGTAGGATGGAGAAAAGCCCCGCGGGGTGGTCAGCATGGGGAGGTCAGGGAACATGCAGTGGCAATGTAGGATAGGTTTCTGAAAAACATCGCGGGGTGGTGCGCATTGTATGGGTGTGTGTTACATTACATTCACTAGTAGGAGTGAGAAAAACATCACGGGGTGGTGCGCATTGTATGGGTGTGTGTTACATTACATTCACTAGTAGGAGTGAGAAAAACATCACGGGTTGGTGTGAATCTGAGGGTCTGAATAAGGATAGGCAGTGAGTGGCAATGTAGGATGGAGAAAAGCACCGCGGGGTGGTCAGCATGGGGAGGTCAGGGAACATGCAGTGGCAATGTAGGATAGGTTTCTGAAAAACATCGCGGGGTGGTGCGCATTGTATGGGTGTGTGTTACATTACATTCACTAGTAGGAGTGAGAAAAACATCACGGGGTGGTGCGCATTGTATGGGTGTGTGTTACATTACATTCACTTGTAGGAGTGAGAAAAACATCACGGGGTGGTGTGAATCGGAGGGTCTGAATTAGGATAGGCAGTGAGTGGCAATGTAGGATGGAAAAAAGCACCGCGGGGTGGTCAGCATGGGGAGGTCAGGGAACATGCAGTGGCAATGTAGGATAGGTTTCTGAAAAACATCGCGGGGTGGTGCGCATTGTATGGGTGTGTGTTACAATACATTCACTAGTAGGAGTGAGAAAAACATCGCGGGGTGGTGCGCATTGTATGGGTGTGTGTTACATTACATTCACTAGTAGCAGTGAGAAAAACATCACGGGGTGGTGCGCATTGTATCAGTGTGTGTTACATTACATTCACTAGTAGGAGTGAGAAAAACATCACGGGGTGGTGTGAATCGGAGGGTCTGAATTTGGATAGGCAGTGAGTGGCAATGTAGGATGGAGAAAAGCACCGCGGGGTGGTCAGCATGGGGAGGTCAGGGAACATGCAGTGGCAATGTAGGATAGGTTTCTGAAAAACATCGCGGGGTGGTGCGCATTGTATGGGTGTGTGTTACATTACATTCACTAGTAGGAGTGAGAAAAACATCACGGGGTGGTGTGAATCGGAGGGTCTGAATTAGGATAGGCAGTGAGTGGCAATGTAGAATGGAGAAAAGCACCACGGGGTGGTCAGCATTGGGAGGTCAGGGAACATGCAGTGGCAAAGTAGGATAGGTTTCTGAAAAACATCGCGGGGTGGTGCGCATTGTATGGGTGTGTGTTACATTACATTCACAAGTAGGAGTGAGAAAAGCATCACGTGGTGGTGCTTGTTGTATGGGTGTGTGTTACATTATATTCACTAGTAGGAGTGAGAAAAACATCACGGGGTGGTGTGAATCGGAGGGTCTGAATTAGGATAGGCAGGGAGTGGCAATGTAGGATGGAGAAAAGCACCGCGGGGTGGTCAGCATGGGGAGGTCAGGGAACATGCCGTGGCAATGTAGGATAGGTTTCTGAAAAACATCGCGGGGTGGTGCGCATTGTATGGGTGTGTGTTACATTACATTCACAAGTAGGAGTGAGAAAAGCATCACGGGGTGGTGCGCGTTGTATGGGTGTGTGTTACATTACATTCACTAGTAGGAGTGAGAAAAACATCACGGGGTGGTGGGAATCGGAGGGTCTGAATTAGGATAGGCAGTGAGTGGCAATGTAGGATGGAGAAAAGCACCGCGGGGTGGTCAGCATGGGGAGGTCAGGGAACATGCAGTGGCAACGTAGGATAGGTTTCTGAAAAACATCGCTGGTTGGTGCGCATTGTATGGGTGTGTGTTACATAACATTCACTAGTAGGAGTGAGAAAAACATCGCGGGGTGGTGCGCATTGTATGCGTGTGTGTTACATTACATTCACTAGTAGCAGTGAGAAAAACATCGCGGGGTGGTGCGCATTGTATGGGTGTGTGTTACATTACATTCACTAGTAGCAGTGAGAAAAACATCACGGGGTGGTGCGCATTGTATGGGTGTGTGTTACATTACATTCACTAGTAGGAGTGAGAAATACATCACGGGGTGGTGTGAATCGGAGGTTCTGAATAAGGATAGGCAGTGAGTGGCAATGTAGGATGGAGAAAAGCACCGCGGGGTGGTCAGCATGGGGAGGTCAGGGAACATGCAGTGGCAATGTAGGACAGGTTTCTGAAAAACATCGCGGGGTGGTTCGCATTGTATGGGTGTGTGTTACATTACATTCACTAGTAGGAGAGAGAAAAGCATCACGGGGTGTTGCGCGTTGTATGGGTGTGTGTTACATTTCATTCACTAGTAGGAGTGAGAAAAACATCACGGGGTGGTGTGAATCGGAGGGTCTGAATTAGGATAGGCAGTGAGTGGCAATGTAGGATGGAGAAAAGCACTGCGGGGTGGTCAGCATGGGGAGGTCAGGGAACATGCAGTGGCAATGTAGGATAGGTTTCTGAAAAACATCGCGGGGTGGTGCGCATTGTATGGGTGTGTGTTACATTACATTCACTAGTAGGAGTGAGAAAAACATCACGGGGTTGTGAACATTGTATGGGTGTGTGTTACATTACATTCACTAGTAGGAGTGAGAAAAACATCACGGGGTGGTGTGAATCAGAGGTTCTGAATAAGGATAGGCAGTGAGTGGCAATGTAGGATGGAGAAAAGCACCGCGGGGTGGTCAGCATGGGGAGGTCAGGGAACATGCAGTGGCAATGTAGGATAGGATTCTGAAAAACATCACGGAGTGGTGCGCATTGTATGGGTGTGTGTTACATTACATTCACTAGTAGGAGTGAGAAAAACATCACGGGGTGTTGAACATTGTATGGGTGTGTGTTACATTACATTCACTAGTAGGAGTGAGAAAAACATCACGGGGTGGTGTGAATCGGAGGGTCTGAATTAGGATAGGCAGTGAGTGGCAATGTAGGATGGAGAAAAGCACCGCGGGGTGGTCAGCATGGGGAGGTCAGGGAACATGCAGTGGCAATGTAGGAGAGTTTCTGAAAAACATCGCGGGGTGGTGCGCATTGTATGGGTGTGTGTTACATTACATTCACTAGTAGGAGTGAGAAAAGCATCACGGGGTGGTGCGCGTTGTATGGGTGTGTGTTACATTACATTCACTAGTAGGAGTGAGAAAAACATCACGGGGTCGTGTGAATCGGAGGGTCTGAATTAGGATAGGCAGTGAGTGGCAATGTAGGATGGAGAAAAGCACGGTGGGGTGGTCAGCATGGGGAGGTCAGGGAACATGCAGTGGCAATGTAGGATAGGTTTCCGAAAAACATCGCGGGGTGGTGCGCATTGTATGGGTGTGTGTTACATTACATTCACTAGTAGGAGTGAGAAAAACATCATGGGGTGGTGTGAATCGGAGGGTCTGAATTAGTTATAGGCAGTGAGTGGCAATGTAGGATGGAGAAAAGCCCCGCGGGGTGGTCAGCATGGGGAGGTCAGGGAACATGCAGTGGCAATGTAGGATAGGTTTCTGAAAAACATCGCGGGGTGGTGCGCATTGTATGGGTGTGTGTTACATTACATTCACTAGTAGCAGTGAGAAAAACATCACGGGGTGGTGCGCATTGTATGGGTGTGTGTTACATTACATTCTCTAGTAGGAGTGAGAAAAACATCACGGGGTGGTGTGAATCGGAGGGTCTGAATTAGCATAGGCAGTGAGTGGCAATGTAGGATGGAGAAAAGCACCGCGGGGTGGTCAGCATGGGGAGGTCAGGGAACATGCAGTGGCAATGTATTATAGGTTTCTGAAAAACATCGCGGGGTGGTGCGCATTGTATGGGTGTGTGTTACATTACATTCACAAGTAGGAGTGAGAAAAGCATCACGGGGTGGTGCGCGTTGTATGGGTGTTTGCTACATTACATTCACTAGAAGGAGTGAGAAAAACATGACGGGGTGGTGGGAATCGGAGGGTCTGAATTAGGATAGGCAGTGAGTGGCAATGTAGGATGGAGAAAAGCACCGCGGGGTGGTCAGCATGGGGAGGTCAGGGAACATGCAGTGGCAATGTAGGATAGGTTTCTGAAAAACATCGCGGGGTGGTGCGCATTGTATGGGTGTGTGTTACATTACATTCACTAGTAGGAGTGAGAAAAACATCGCGGGGTGGTGCGCATTGTATGGGTGTGTGTTACATTACATTCACTAGTAGCAGTGAGAAAAACATCGCGGGGTGGTGCGCATTGTATGGGTGTGTGTTACATTACATTCACTAGCAGCAGTGACAAAAACATCACGGGGTGGTGCGCATTGTATGGGTGTGTGTTACATTACATTCACTAGTAGGAGTGAGAAAAACTTCACGGGGTGGTGTGAATCGGAGGTTCTGTATTAGGATAGGCAGTGAGTGGCAATGTAGGATGGAGAAAAGCACGGCGGGGTGGTCAGCATGGGGAGGTCTGGGAACATGCAGTGGCAATGTAGGATAGGTTTCTGAAAAACATCGCGGGGTGGTGCGCATTGTATGGGTGTGTGTTACATTACATTCACTAGTAGGAGTGAGAAAAACATCATGGGGTGGTGTGAATCGGAGGGTCTGAATTAGGAATAGGCAGTGAGTGGCAATGTAGGATGGAGAAAAGCACCGCGGGGTGGTCAGCATGGGGAGGTCAGGGAACATGCAGTGGCAATGTAGGATAGGTTTCTGAAAAACATCGCGGGGTGGTGCGCATTGTATGGGTGTGTGTTACATTACATTCACTAGTAGCAGTGAGAAAAACATCACGGGGTGGTGCGCATTGTATGGGTGTGTGTTACATTACATTCTCTAGTAGGAGTGAGAAAAACATCACGGGGTGGTGTGAATCGGAGGGTCTGAATTAGCATAGGCAGTGAGTGGCAATGTAGGATGGAGAAAAGCACCGCGGGGTGGTCAGCATGGGGAGGTCAGGGAACATGCAGTGGCAATGTATTATAGGTTTCTGAAAAACATCGCGGGGTGGTGCGCATTGTATGGGTGTGTGTTACATTACATTCACAAGTAGGAGTGAGAAAAGCATCACGGGGTGGTGCGCGTTGTATGGGTGTGTGCTACATTACATTCACTAGAAGGAGTGAGAAAAACATGACGGGGTGGTGGGAATCGGAGGGTCTGAATTAGGATAGGCAGTGAGTGGCAATGTAGGATGGAGAAAAGCACCGCGGGGTGGTCAGCATGGGGAGGTCAGGGAACATGCAGTGGCAATGTAGGATAGGTTTCTGAAAAACATCGCGGGGTGGTGCGCATTGTATGGGTGTGTGTTACATTACATTCACTAGTAGGAGTGAGAAAAACATCGCGGGGTGGTGCGCATTGTATGGGTGTGTGTTACATTACATTCACTAGTAGCAGTGAGAAAAACATCGCGGGGTGGTGCGCATTGTATGGGTGTGTGTTACATTACATTCACTAGCAGCAGTGACAAAAACATCACGGGGTGGTGCGCATTGTATGGGTGTGTGTTACATTACATTCACTAGTAGGAGTGAGAAAAACTTCACGGGGTGGTGTGAATCGGAGGTTCTGTATTAGGATAGGCAGTGAGTGGCAATGTAGGATGGAGAAAAGCACGGCGGGGTGGTCAGCATGGGGAGGTCTGGGAACATGCAGTGGCAATGTAGGATAGGTTTCTGAAAAACATCGCGGGGTGGTGCGCATTGTATGGGTGTGTGTTACATTACATTCACTAGTAGGAGTGAGAAAAACATCATGGGGTGGTGTGAATCGGAGGGTCTGAATTAGGAATAGGCAGTGAGTGGCAATGTAGGATGGAGAAAAGCACCGCGGGGTGGTCAGCATGGGGAGGTCAGGGAACATGCAGTGGCAATGTAGGATAGGTTTCTGAAAAACATCGCGGGGTGGTGCGCATTGTATGGGTGTGTGTTACATTACATTCACTAGTAGGACTGAGAAAAATATCGCGGTGTGGTGCGCATTGTATGAGTGTGTGTTACATTACATTCCCTAGTAGCAGTGAGAAAAACATCACGGGGTGGTGTGAATCGGAGGGTCTGAATTAGGATAGGCAGTGAGTGGCAATGTAGGATGGAGAAAAGCACCGCGTTGTGGTCAGTATGGGGAGGTCAGGGAACATGCAGTGGCAATGTAGGATAGGTTTCTGAAAAACATCGCGGGGTGGTGCGCATTGTATGGGTGTGTGTTACAATACATTCACTAGTAGGAGTGAGAAATACAGCACGGGGTGGTGCGTATTGGATGGGTGTGTGTTACATTACATTCACTAGTAGGAGTGGGAAAAACATCACGGGGTGATGTGAATCGGAGGGTCTCAATTAGGATAGGCAGTGAGTGGCAATGTAGGATGGAGAAAAGCACCGCGGGGTGGTCAGCATGGGGAGGTCAGGGAACATGCAGTGGCAATGTAGGATAGGTTTCTGAAAAACATCGCGGGGTGGTGCGCATTGTATGGGTGTGTGTTACATTACATTCACTAGTAGGACTGAGATAAACATCACGGGGTGGTGCGCATCGTATGGGTGTGTGTTACATTACATTCACTAGTAGGAGTGAGAAAAACATCACGGGGTGGTGCGCATTGTATGGGTGTGTGTTACATTACATTCACTAGTAGGAGTGAGAAAAACATCACGGGTTGGTGTGAATCTGAGGGTCTGAATAAGGATAGGCAGTGAGTGGCAATGTAGGATGGAGAAAAGCACCGCGAGGTGGTCAGCATGGGGAGGTCAGGGAACATGCAGTGGCAATGTAGGATAGGTTTCTGAAAAACATCGCGGGGTGGTGCGCATTGTATGGGTGTGTGTTACATTACATTCACTAGTAGGAGTGAGAAAAACATCACGGGGTGGTGCGCATTGTATGGGTGTGTGTTACATTACATTCACTAGTAGGACTGAGATAAACATCACGGGGTGGTGCGCATCGTATGGGTGTGTGTTACATTACATTCACTAGTAGGAGTGAGAAAAACATCACGGGGTGGTGCGCATTGTATGGGTGTGTGTTACATTACATTCACTAGTAGGAGTGAGAAAAACATCACGGGTTGGTGTGAATCTGAGGGTCTGAATAAGGATAGGCAGTGAGTGGCAATGTAGGATGGAGAAAAGCACTGCGGGGTGGTCAGAATGGGGAGGTCAGGGAACATGCAGTGGCAATGTAGGATAGGTTTCTGAAAAACATCGCGGGGTGGTGCGCATTGTATGGGTGTGTGTTACATTACATTCACTAGTAGGAGTGAGATAAACATCACGGGGTGGTGCGCATCGTATGGGTGTGTGTTACATTACATTCACTAGTAGGAGTGAGAAAAACATCACGGGGTGGTGCGCATTGTATGGGTGTGTGTTACATTACATTCACTAGTAGGAGTGAGAAAAACATCACGGGTTGGTGTGAATCTGAGGGTCTGAATAAGGATAGGCAGTGAGTGGCAATGTAGGATGGAGAAAAGCACTGCGGGGTGGTCAGAATGGGGAGGTCAGGGAACATGCAGTGGCAATGTAGGATAGGTTTCTGAAAAACATCGCGGGGTTGTGCGCATTGTATGGGTGTGTGTTACATTACATTCACTAGTAGGAGTGAGAAAAACATCACGGGGTGGTGTGAATCGGAGGGTCTGAATTAGGATAGGCAGTGAGTGGCAATGTAGGATGGAGAAAAGCACCGCGGGGTGGTCAGCATGGGGAGGTCAGGGAACATGCAGTGGCAATGTAGGATAGGTTTCTGAAAAACATCGCGGGGTGGTGCGCATTGTATGGGTGTGTGTTACATTACATTCACTAGTAGGAGTGAGAAAAACATCGCGGGGTGGTGCGCATTGTATGCGTGTGTGTTACATTACATTCACTAGTAGCAGTGAGAAAAACATCGCGGGGTGGTGCGCATTGTATGGGTGTGTGTTACATTACATTCACTAGTAGCAGTGAGAAAAACATCACGGGGTGGTGCGCATTGTATGGGTGTGTGTTACATTACATTCACTAGTAGGAGTGAGAAATACATCACGGGGTGGTGTGAATCGGAGGTTCTGAATAAGGATAGGCAGTGAGTGGCAATGTAGGATGGAGAAAAGCACCGCGGGGTGGTCAGCATGGGGAGGTCAGGGAACATGCAGTGGCAATGTAGGACAGGTTTCTGAAAAACATCGCGGGGTGGTTCGCATTGTATGGGTGTGTGTTACATTACATTCACTAGTAGGAGAGAGAAAAGCATCACGGGGTGTTGCGCGTTGTATGGGTGTGTGTTACATTTCATTCACTAGTAGGAGTGAGAAAAACATCAAGGGGTGGTGTGAATCGGAGGGTCTGAATTAGGATAGGCAGTGAGTGGCAATGTAGGATGGAGAAAAGCACTGCGGGGTGGTCAGCATGGGGAGGTCAGGGAACATGCAGTGGCAATGTAGGATAGGTTTCTGAAAAACATCGCGGGGTGGTGCGCATTGTATGGGTGTGTGTTACATTACATTCACTAGTAGGAGTGAGAAAAACATCACGGGGTTGTGAACATTGTATGGGTGTGTGTTACATTACATTCACTAGTAGGAGTGAGAAAAACATCACGGGGTGGTGTGAATCAGAGGTTCTGAATAAGGATAGGCAGTGAGTGGCAATGTAGGATGGAGAAAAGCACCGCGGGGTGGTCAGCATGGGGAGGTCAGGGAACATGCAGTGGCAATGTAGGATAGGATTCTGAAAAACATCGCGGAGTGGTGCGCATTGTATGGGTGTGTGTTACATTACATTCACTAGTAGGAGTGAGAAAAACATCACGGGGTGGTGAACATTGTATGGGTGTGTGTTACATTACATTCACTAGTAGGAGTGAGAAAAACATCACGGGGTGGTGTGAATCGGAGGGTCTGAATTAGGATAGGCAGTGAGTGGCAATGTAGGATGGAGAAAAGCACCGCGGGGTGGTCAGCATGGGGAGGTCAGGGAACATGCAGTGGCAATGTAGGAGAGTTTCTGAAAAACATCGCGGGGTGGTGCGCATTGTATGGGTGTGTGTTACATTACATTCACTAGTAGGAGTGAGAAAAGCATCACGGGGTGGTGCGCGTTGTATGGGTGTGTGTTACATTACATTCACTAGTAGGAGTGAGAAAAACATCACGGGGTCGTGTGAATCGGAGGGTCTGAATTAGGATAGGCAGTGAGTGGCAATGTAGGATGGAGAAAAGCACGGTGGGGTGGTCAGCATGGGGAGGTCAGGGAACATGCAGTGGCAATGTAGGATAGGTTTCCGAAAAACATCGCGGGGTGGTGCGCATTGTATGGGTGTGTGTTACATTACATTCACTAGTAGGAGTGAGAAAAACATCATGGGGTGGTGTGAATCGGAGGGTCTGAATTAGTTATAGGCAGTGAGTGGCAATGTAGGATGGAGAAAAGCCCCGCGGGGTGGTCAGCATGGGGAGGTCAGGGAACATGCAGTGGCAATGTAGGATAGGTTTCTGAAAAACATCGCGGGGTGGTGCGCATTGTATGGGTGTGTGTTACATTACATTCACTAGTAGCAGTGAGAAAAACATCACGGGGTGGTGCGCATTGTATGGGTGTGTGTTACATTACATTCTCTAGTAGGAGTGAGAAAAACATCACGGGGTGGTGTGAATCGGAGGGTCTGAATTAGCATAGGCAGTGAGTGGCAATGTAGGATGGAGAAAAGCACCGCGGGGTGGTCAGCATGGGGAGGTCAGGGAACATGCAGTGGCAATGTATTATAGGTTTCTGAAAAACATCGCGGGGTGGTGCGCATTGTATGGGTGTGTGTTACATTACATTCACAAGTAGGAGTGAGAAAAGCATCACGGGGTGGTGCGCGTTGTATGGGTGTTTGCTACATTACATTCACTAGAAGGAGTGAGAAAAACATGACGGGGTGGTGGGAATCGGAGGGTCTGAATTAGGATAGGCAGTGAGTGGCAATGTAGGATGGAGAAAAGCACCGCGGGGTGGTCAGCATGGGGAGGTCAGGGAACATGCAGTGGCAATGTAGGATAGGTTTCTGAAAAACATCGCGGGGTGGTGCGCATTGTATGGGTGTGTGTTACATTACATTCACTAGTAGGAGTGAGAAAAACATCGCGGGGTGGTGCGCATTGTATGGGTGTGTGTTACATTACATTCACTAGTAGCAGTGAGAAAAACATCGCGGGGTGGTGCGCATTGTATGGGTGTGTGTTACATTACATTCACTAGCAGCAGTGACAAAAACATCACGGGGTGGTGCGCATTGTATGGGTGTGTGTTACATTACATTCACTAGTAGGAGTGAGAAAAACTTCACGGGGTGGTGTGAATCGGAGGTTCTGTATTAGGATAGGCAGTGAGTGGCAATGTAGGATGGAGAAAAGCACGGCGGGGTGGTCAGCATGGGGAGGTCTGGGAACATGCAGTGGCAATGTAGGATAGGTTTCTGAAAAACATCGCGGGGTGGTGCGCATTGTATGGGTGTGTGTTACATTACATTCACTAGTAGGAGTGAGAAAAACATCATGGGGTGGTGTGAATCGGAGGGTCTGAATTAGGAATAGGCAGTGAGTGGCAATGTAGGATGGAGAAAAGCACCGCGGGGTGGTCAGCATGGGGAGGTCAGGGAACATGCAGTGGCAATGTAGGATAGGTTTCTGAAAAACATCGCGGGGTGGTGCGCATTGTATGGGTGTGTGTTACATTACATTCACTAGTAGCAGTGAGAAAAACATCACGGGGTGGTGCGCATTGTATGGGTGTGTGTTACATTACATTCTCTAGTAGGAGTGAGAAAAACATCACGGGGTGGTGTGAATCGGAGGGTCTGAATTAGCATAGGCAGTGAGTGGCAATGTAGGATGGAGAAAAGCACCGCGGGGTGGTCAGCATGGGGAGGTCAGGGAACATGCAGTGGCAATGTATTATAGGTTTCTGAAAAACATCGCGGGGTGGTGCGCATTGTATGGGTGTGTGTTACATTACATTCACAAGTAGGAGTGAGAAAAGCATCACGGGGTGGTGCGCGTTGTATGGGTGTGTGCTACATTACATTCACTAGAAGGAGTGAGAAAAACATGACGGGGTGGTGGGAATCGGAGGGTCTGAATTAGGATAGGCAGTGAGTGGCAATGTAGGATGGAGAAAAGCACCGCGGGGTGGTCAGCATGGGGAGGTCAGGGAACATGCAGTGGCAATGTAGGATAGGTTTCTGAAAAACATCGCGGGGTGGTGCGCATTGTATGGGTGTGTGTTACATTACATTCACTAGTAGGAGTGAGAAAAACATCGCGGGGTGGTGCGCATTGTATGGGTGTGTGTTACATTACATTCACTAGTAGCAGTGAGAAAAACATCGCGGGGTGGTGCGCATTGTATGGGTGTGTGTTACATTACATTCACTAGCAGCAGTGACAAAAACATCACGGGGTGGTGCGCATTGTATGGGTGTGTGTTACATTACATTCACTAGTAGGAGTGAGAAAAACTTCACGGGGTGGTGTGAATCGGAGGTTCTGTATTAGGATAGGCAGTGAGTGGCAATGTAGGATGGAGAAAAGCACGGCGGGGTGGTCAGCATGGGGAGGTCTGGGAACATGCAGTGGCAATGTAGGATAGGTTTCTGAAAAACATCGCGGGGTGGTGCGCATTGTATGGGTGTGTGTTACATTACATTCACTAGTAGGAGTGAGAAAAACATCATGGGGTGGTGTGAATCGGAGGGTCTGAATTAGGAATAGGCAGTGAGTGGCAATGTAGGATGGAGAAAAGCACCGCGGGGTGGTCAGCATGGGGAGGTCAGGGAACATGCAGTGGCAATGTAGGATAGGTTTCTGAAAAACATCGCGGGGTGGTGCGCATTGTATGGGTGTGTGTTACATTACATTCACTAGTAGGACTGAGAAAAACATCGCGGTGTGGTGCGCATTGTATGAGTGTGTGTTACATTACATTCCCTAGTAGCAGTGAGAAAAACATCACGGGGTGGTGTGAATCGGAGGGTCTGAATTAGGATAGGCAGTGAGTGGCAATGTAGGATGGAGAAAAGCACCGCGTTGTGGTCAGTATGGGGAGGTCAGGGAACATGCAGTGGCAATGTAGGATAGGTTTCTGAAAAACATCGCGGGGTGGTGCGCATTGTATGGGTGTGTGTTACAATACATTCACTAGTAGGAGTGAGAAATACAGCACGGGGTGGTGCGTATTGGATGGGTGTGTGTTACATTACATTCACTAGTAGGAGTGGGAAAAACATCACGGGGTGATGTGAATCGGAGGGTCTCAATTAGGATAGGCAGTGAGTGGCAATGTAGGATGGAGAAAAGCACCGCGGGGTGGTCAGCATGGGGAGGTCAGGGAACATGCAGTGGCAATGTAGGATAGGTTTCTGAAAAACATCGCGGGGTGGTGCGCATTGTATGGGTGTGTGTTACATTACATTCACTAGTAGGACTGAGATAAACATCACGGGGTGGTGCGCATCGTATGGGTGTGTGTTACATTACATTCACTAGTAGGAGTGAGAAAAACATCACGGGGTGGTGCGCATTGTATGGGTGTGTGTTACATTACATTCACTAGTAGGAGTGAGAAAAACATCACGGGTTGGTGTGAATCTGAGGGTCTGAATAAGGATAGGCAGTGAGTGGCAATGTAGGATGGAGAAAAGCACCGCGAGGTGGTCAGCATGGGGAGGTCAGGGAACATGCAGTGGCAATGTAGGATAGGTTTCTGAAAAACATCGCGGGGTGGTGCGCATTGTATGGGTGTGTGTTACATTACATTCACTAGTAGGAGTGAGAAAAACATCACGGGGTGGTGCGCATTGTATGGGTGTGTGTTACATTACATTCACTAGTAGGACTGAGATAAACATCACGGGGTGGTGCGCATCGTATGGGTGTGTGTTACATTACATTCACTAGTAGGAGTGAGAAAAACATCACGGGGTGGTGCGCATTGTATGGGTGTGTGTTACATTACATTCACTAGTAGGAGTGAGAAAAACATCACGGGTTGGTGTGAATCTGAGGGTCTGAATAAGGATAGGCAGTGAGTGGCAATGTAGGATGGAGAAAAGCACTGCGGGGTGGTCAGAATGGGGAGGTCAGGGAACATGCAGTGGCAATGTAGGATAGGTTTCTGAAAAACATCGCGGGGTGGTGCGCATTGTATGGGTGTGTGTTACATTACATTCACTAGTAGGAGTGAGATAAACATCACGGGGTGGTGCGCATCGTATGGGTGTGTGTTACATTACATTCACTAGTAGGAGTGAGAAAAACATCACGGGGTGGTGCGCATTGTATGGGTGTGTGTTACATTACATTCACTAGTAGGAGTGAGAAAAACATCACGGGTTGGTGTGAATCTGAGGGTCTGAATAAGGATAGGCAGTGAGTGGCAATGTAGGATGGAGAAAAGCACTGCGGGGTGGTCAGAATGGGGAGGTCAGGGAACATGCAGTGGCAATGTAGGATAGGTTTCTGAAAAACATCGCGGGGTTGTGCGCATTGTATGGGTGTGTGTTACATTACATTCACTAGTAGGAGTGAGAAAAACATCACGGGGTGGTGTGAATCGGAGGGTCTGAATTAGGATAGGCAGTGAGTGGCAATGTAGGATGGAGAAAAGCACCGCGGGGTGGTCAGCATGGGGAGGTCAGGGAACATGCAGTGGCAATGTAGGATAGGTTTCTGAAAAACATCGCGGGGTGGTGCGCATTGTATGGGTGTGTGTTACATTACATTCACTAGTAGGAGTGAGAAAAACATCGCGGGGTGGTGCGCATTGTATGGGTGTGCGTTACATTACATTCACTAGTAGCAGTGAGAAAAACATCATGGGGTGGTGCGCATTGTATGGGTGTGTGTTACATTACATTCACTAGTAGGAGTGAGAAAAACATCACGGGGTGGGGTCAATCGGAGGGTCTGAATTAGGATAGGCAGTGAGTGGCAATGTAGGATGGAGAAAAGCACCACGGGGTGGTCAGCATGGGGAGGTCAGGGAACATGCAGTGGCAATGTAGAATAGGTTTCTGAAAAACATCGCGGGGTGGTGCGCATTGTATGGGTGTGTGTTACATTACATTCACTAGTAGGAGTGAGAAAAACATCACGGGGTGGTGTGAATCGGAGGGTCTGAATTAGGATAGGCAGTGAGTGGCAATGTAGAATGGAGAAAAGCACCGCGGGGTGGTCAACATTGGGTGGTCAGGGAACATGCAGTGGCAAAGTAGGATAGGTTTCTGAAAAACAACGCGGGGTGGTGCGCATTGTATGGGTGTGTGTTACATTACATTCACAAGTAGGAGTGATAAAAGCATCACGTGGTGGTGCGTGTTGTATGGGTGTGTGTTACATTATATTCACTAGTAGGAGTGAGAAAAACATCATGGGGTGGTGTGAATCGGAGGGTCTGAATTAGGATAGGCAGGGAGTGGCAATGTAGGATGGAGAAAAGCACCGCGGGGTGGTCAGCATGGGGAGGTCAGGGAACATGCCGTGGCAATGTAGGATAGGTTTCTGAAAAACATCGCGGGGTGGTGCGCATTGTATGGGTGTGTGTTACATTACATTCACAAGTAGGAGCGAGAAAAGCATCACGGGGTGGTGCGCGTTGTATGAGTGTGTGTTACATTACATTCACTAGTAGGAGTGAGAAAAACATGACGGGGTGGTGGGAATCGGAGGGTCTGAATTAGGATAGTCAGTGAGTGGCAATGTAGGAAGGAGAAAAGCACCGCGGGGTGGTCAGCATGGGGAGGTCAGGGAACATGCAGTGGCAATGTAGGATAGGTTTCTGAAAAACATCGCGGGTTGGTGCGCATTGTATGGGTGTGTGTTACATTACATTCACTAGTAGGAGTGAGAAAAACATCGCGGGGTGGTGCGCATTGTATGGGTGTGTGTTACATTACATTCACTAGTAGCAGTGAGAAAAACATCGCGGGGTGGTGCGCATTGTATGGGTGTGTGTTACATTACATTCACTAGCAGCAGTGACAAAAACATCACGGGGTGGTGCGCATTGTATGGGTGTGTGTTACATTACATTCACTAGTAGGAGTGAGAAAAACATCACGGGGTGGTGTGAATCGGAGGGTCTGTATTAGGATAGGCAGTGAGTGGCAATGTAGGATGGAGAAAAGCACGGCGGGGTGGTCAGCATGGGGAGGTCTGGGAACATGCAGTGGCAATGTAGGATAGGTTTCTGAAAAACATCGCGGGGTGGTGCGCATTGTAGGGGTGTGTGTTACATTACATTCACTAGTAGGAGTGAGAAAAACATCATGGGGTGGTGTGAATCGGAGGGTCTGAATTAGGAATAGGCAGTGAGTGGCAATGTAGGATGGAGAAAAGCACCGCGGGGTGGTCAGCATGGGGAGGTCAGGGAACATGCAGTGGCAATGTAGGATAGGTTTCTGAAAAACATCGCGGGGTGGTGCGCATTGTATGGGTGTGTGTTACATTACATTCACTAGTAGGACTGAGAAAAACATCGCGGTGTGGTGCGCATTGTATGAGTGTGTGTTACATTACATTCCCTAGTAGCAGTGAGAAAAACATCACGGGGTGGTGTGAATCGGAGGGTCTGAATTAGGATAGGCAGTGAGTGGCAATGTAGGATGGAGAAAAGCACCGCGTTGTGGTCAGTATGGGGAGGTCAGGGAACATGCAGTGGCAATGTAGGATAGGTTTCTGAAAAACATCGCGGGGTGGTGCGCATTGTATGGGTGTGTGTTACAATACATTCACTAGTAGGAGTGAGAAAAGCAGCACGGGGTGGTGCGTATTGGATGGGTGTGTGTTACATTACATTCACTAGTAGGAGTGGGAAAAACATCACGGGGTGATGTGAATCGGAGGGTCTCAATTAGGATAGGCAGTGAGTGGCAATGTAGGATGGAGAAAAGCACCGCGGGGTGGTCAGCATGGGGAGGTCAGGGAACATGCAGTGGCAATGTAGGATAGGTTTCTGAAAAACATCGCTGGTTGGTGCGCATTGTATGGGTGTGTGTTACATAACATTCACTAGTAGGAGTGAGAAAAACATCGCGGGGTGGTGCGCATTGTATGCGTGTGTGTTACATTACATTCACTAGTAGCAGTGAGAAAAACATCGCGGGGTGGTGCGCATTGTATGGGTGTGTGTTACATTACATTCACTAGTAGCAGTGAGAAAAACACCACGGGGTGGTGCGCATTGTATGGGTGTGTGTTACATTACATTCACTAGTAGGAGTGAGAAAAACATCACGGGGTGGTGTGAATCGGAAGTTCTGAATAAGGATAGGCAGTGAGTGGCAATGTAGGATGGAGAAAAGCACCGCGGGGTCGTCAGCATGGGGAGGTCAGGGAACATGCAGTGGCAATGTAGGACAGGTTTCTGAAAAACATCGCGGGGTGGTTCGCATTGTATGGGTGTGTGTTACATTACATTCACTAGTAGGAGAGAGAAAAGCATCACGGGGTGTTGCGCGTTGTATGGGTGTGTGTTACATTTCATTCACTAGTAGGAGTGAGAAAAACATCACGGGGTGGTGTGAATCGGAGGGTCTGAATTAGGATAGGCAGTGAGTGGCAATGTAGGATGGAGAAAAGCACCGCGGGGTGGTCAGCATGGGGAGGTCAGGGAACATGCAGTGGCAATGTAGAATAGGTTTCTGAAAAACATCGCGGGGTGGTGCGCATTGTATGGGTGTGTGTTACATTACATTCACTAGTAGGAGTGAGAAAAACATCACGGGGTTGTGAACATTGTATGGGTGTGTGTTACATTACATTCACTAGTAGGAGTGAGAAAAACATCACGGGGTGGTGTGAATCGGAGTTTCTGAATAAGGATAGGCAGTGAGTGGCAATGTAGGATGGAGAAAAGCACCGCGGGGTGGTCAGCATGGGGAGGTCAGGGAACATGCAGTGGCAATGTAGGATAGGTTTCTGAAAAACATCGCGGAGTGGTGCGCATTGTATGGGTGTGTGTTACATTACATTCACTAGTAGGAGTGAGAAAAACATCACGGGGTGGTGAACATTGTATGGGTGTGTGTTACATTACATTCACTAGTAGGAGTGAGAAAAACATCACGGGGTGGTGTGAATCGGAGGGTCTGAATTAGGATAGGCAGTGAGTGGCAATGTAGGATGGAGAAAAGCACCGCGGGGTGGTCAGCATGGGGAGGTCAGGGAACATGCAGTGGCAATGTAGGAGAGTTTCTGAAAAACATCGCGGGGTGGTGCGCATTGTATGGGTGTGTGTTACATTACATTCACAAGTGGGAGTGAGAAAAGCATCACGGGGTGGTGCGCGTTGTATGGGTGTGTGTTACATTACATTCACTAGTAGGAGTGAGAAAAACATCACGGGGTCGTGTGAATCGGAGGGTCTGAATTAGGATAGGCAGTGAGTGGCAATGTAGGATGGAGAAAAGCACGGCGGGGTGGTCAGCATGGGGAGGTCAGGGAACATGCAGTGGCAATGTAGGATAGGTTTCCGAAAAACATCGCGGGGTGGTGCGCATTGTATGGGTGTGTGTTACATTACATTCACTAGTAGGAGTGAGAAAAACATCATGGGGTGGTGTGAATCGGAGGGTCTGAATTAGGAATAGGCAGTGAGTGGCAATGTAGGATGGAGAAAAGCACCGCGGGGTGGTCAGCATGGGGAGGTCAGGGAACATGCAGTGGCAATGTAGGATAGGTTTCTGAAAAACATCGCGGGGTGGTGCGCATTGTATGGGTGTGTGTTACATTACATTCACTAGTAGGAGTGAGAAAAACATCGCGGGTTGGTGCGCATTGTATGGGTGTGTGTTACATTACATTCACTAGTAGCAGTGAGAAAAACATCACGGGGTGGTGCGCATTGTATGGGTGTGTGTTACATTACATTCTCTAGTAGGAGTGAGAAAAAAATCACGGGGTGGTGTGAATCGGAGGGTCTGAATTAGCATAGGCAGTGAGTGGCAATGTAGGATGGAGAAAAGCACTGCGGGGTGGTCAGCATGGGGAGGTCAGGGAACATGCAGTGGCAATGTATTATAGGTTTCTGAAAAACATCGCGGGGTGGTGCGCATTGTATGGGTGTGTGTTACATTACATTCACAAGTAGGAGTGAGAAAAGCATCACGGGGTGGTGCGCGTTGTATGGGTGTGTGCTACATTACATTCACTAGAAGGAGTGAGAAAAACATGACGGGGTGGTGGGAATCGGAGGGTCTGAATTAGGATAGGCAGTGAGTGGCAATGTAGGATGGAGAAAAGCACCGCGGGGTGGTCAGCATGGGGAGGTCAGGGAATATGCAGTGGCAATGTAGGATAGGTTTCTGAAAAACATCGCGGGGTGGTGCGCATTGTATGGGTGTGTGTTACATTACATTCACTAGTAGGAGTGAGAAAAACATCGCGGGGTGGTGCGCATTGTATGGGTGTGTGTTACATTACATTCACTAGTAGCAGTGAGAAAAACATCGCGGGGTGGTGCGCATTGTATGGGTGTGTGTTACATTACATTCACTAGCAGCAGTGACAAAAACATCACGGGGTGGTGCGCATTGTATGGGTGTGTGTTACATTACATTCACTAGTAGGAGTGAGAAAAACATCACGGGGTGGTGTGAATCGGAGGGTCTGTATTAGGATAGGCAGTGAGTGGCAATGTAGGATGGAGAAAAGCACGGCGGGGTGGTCAGCATGGGGAGGTCTGGGAACATGCAGTGGCAATGTAGGATAGGTTTCTGAAAAACATCGCGGGGTGGTGCGCATTGTATGGGTGTGTGTTACAATACATTCACTAGTAGGACTGAGATAAACATCACGGGGTGGTGCGCATCGTATGGGTGTGTGTTACATTACATTCACTAGTAGGAGTGAGAAAAACATCACGGGGTGGTGCGCATTGTATGGGTGTGTGTTACATTACATTCACTAGTAGGAGTGAGAAAAACATCACGGGTTGGTGTGAATCTGAGTGTCTGAATAAGGATAGGCAGTGAGTGGCAATGTAGGATGGAGAAAAGCACCGCGGGGTGGTCAGCATGGGGAGGTCAGGGAACATGCAGTGGCAATGTAGGATAGGTTTCTGAAAAACATCGCGGGGTGGTGCGCATTGTATGGGTGTGTGTTACATTACATTCACTAGTAGGAGTGAGAAAAACATCACGGGGTGGTGCGCATTGTATGGGTGTGTGTTACATTACATTCACTAGTAGGAGTGAGAAAAACATCACGGGGTGGTGTGAATCGGAGGGTCTGAATTAGGATAGGCAGTGAGTGGCAATGGAGAATGGAGAAAAGCACCGCGGGGTGGTCAACATTGGGAGGTCAGGGAACATGCAGTGGCAAAGTAGGATAGGTTTCTGAAAAACAACGCGGGGTGGTGCGCATTGTATGGGTGTGTGTTATATTACATTCACAAGTAGGAGTGATAAAAGCATCACGTGGTGGTGCGTGTTGTATGGGTGTGTGTTACATTATATTCACTAGTAGGAGTGAGAAAAACATCACGGGGTGGTGTGAATCGGAGGGTCTGAATTAGGATAGGCAGGGAGTGGCAATGTAGGATGGAGAAAAGCACCGCGGGGTGGTCAGCATGGGGAGGTCAGGGAACATGCCGTGGCAATGTAGGATAGGTTTCTGAAAAACATCGCGGGGTGGTGCGCATTGTATGGGTGTGTGTTACATTACATTCACAAGTAGGAGCGAGAAAAGCATCACGGGGTGGTGCGCGTTGTATGGGTGTGTGTTACATTACATTCACTAGTAGGAGTGAGAAAAACATGACGGGGTGGTGGGAATCGGAGGGTCTGAATTAGGATAGGCAGTGAGTGGCAATGTAGGAAGGAGAAAAGCACCGCGGGGTGGTCAGCATGGGGAGGTCAGGGAACATGCAGTGGCAATGTAGGATAGGTTTCTGAAAAACATCGCGGGTTGGTGCGCATTGTATGGGTGTGTGTTACATTACATTCACTAGTAGGAGTGAGAAAAACATCGCGGGGTGGTGCGCATTGTATGGGTGTGTGTTACATTACATTCACAAGTAGCAGTGAGAAAAACATCGCGGGGTGGTGCGCATTGTATGGGTGTGTGTTACATTACATTCACTAGCAGCAGTGACAAAAACATCACGGGGTGGTGCGCATTGTATGGGTGTGTGTTACATTACATTGACTAGTAGGAGTGAGAAAAACATCACGGGGTGGTGTGAATCGGAGGGTCTGTATTAGGATAGGCAGTGAGTGGCAATGTAGGATGGAGAAAAGCACGGCGGGGTGGTCAGCATGGGGAGGTCTGGGAACATGCAGTGGCAATGTAGGATAGGTTTCTGAAAAACATCGCGGGGTGGTGCGCATTGTATGGGTGTGTGTTACATTACATTCACTAGTAGGAGTGAGAAAAACATCATGGGGTGGTGTGAATCGGAGGGTCTGAATTTGGAATAGGCAGTGAGTGGCAATGTAGGATGGAGAAAAGCACCGCGGGGTGGTCAGCATGGGGAGGTCAGGGAACATGCAGTGGCAATGTAGGATAGGTTTCTGAAAAACATCGCGGGGTGGTGCGTATTGGATGGGTGTGTGTTACATTACATTCACTAGTAGGACTGAGAAAAACTTCGCGGTGTGGTGCGCATTGTATGAGTGTGTGTTACATTACATTCCCTAGTAGCAGTGAGAAAAACATCACGGGGTGGTGTGAATCGGAGGGTCTGAATTAGGATAGGCAGTGAGTGGCAATGTAAGATGGAGAAAAGCACCGCGTTGTGGTCAGTATGGGGAGGTCAGGGAACATGCAGTGGCAATGTAGGATAGGTTTCTGAAAAACATCGCGGGGTTGTGCGCATTGTATGGGTGTGTGTTACAATACATTCACTAGTAGGAGTGAGAAAAACAGCACGGGGTGGTGCGTATTGGATGGGTGTGTGTTAGATTACATTCACTAGTAGGAGTGGGAAAAACATCACGGGGTGATGTGAATCGGAGGGTCTCAATTAGGATAGGCAGTGAGTGGCAATGTAGGATGGAGAAAAGCACCGCGGGGTGGTCAGCATGGGGAGGTCAGGGAACATGCAGTGGCAATGTAGGATAGGTTTCTGAAAAACATCGCGGGGTGTTGCGCATTGTATGGGTGTGTGTTACATTACATTCACTAGTAGGACTGAGATAAACATCACGGGGTGGTGCGCATCGTATGGGTGTGTGTTACATTACATTCACTAGTAGGAGTGAGAAAAACATCACGGGGTGGTGCGCATTGTATGGGTGTGTGTTACATTACATTCGCTAGTAGGAGTGAGAAAAACATCACGGGTTGGTGTGAATCTGAGGGTCTGAATAAGGATAGGCAGTGAGTGGCAATGTAGGATGGAGAAAAGCACCGCGGGGTGGTCAGCATGGGGAGGTCAGGGAACATGCAGTGGCAATGTAGGATAGGTTTCTGAAAAACATCGCGGGGTGGTGCGCATTGTATGGGTGTGTGTTACATTACATTCACTAGTAGGAGTGAGAAAAACATCACGGGGTGGTGCGCATTGTATGGGTGTGTGTTACATTACATTCACTAGTAGGAGTGAGAAAAACATCACGGGGTGGTGTGAATCGGAGGGTCTGAATTAGGATAGGCAGTGAGTGGCAATGTAGGATGGAGAAAAGCACCGCGTTGTGGTCAGCATGGGGAGGTCAGGGAACATGCAGTGGCAATGTAGGATAGGTTTCTGAAAAACATCGCGGGGTGGTGCGCATTGTATTTGTGTGTGTTACAATACATTCACTAGTAGGAGTGAGAAAAACAGCACGTGGTGGTGCGTATTGGATGGGTGTGTGTTACATTACATTCACTAGTAGGAGTGGGAAAAACATCACGGGGTGATGTGAATCGGAGGGTCTCAATTAGGATAGGCAGTGAGTGGCAATGTAGGATGGAGAAAAGCACCGCGGGGTGGTCAGCATGGGGAGGTCAGGGAACATGCAGTGGCAATGTAGGATAGGTTTCTGAAAAACATCGCGGGGTGGTGCGCATTGTATGGGTGTGTGTTACATTACATTCACTAGTAGGACTGAGATAAACATCACGGGGTGGTGCGCATCGTATGGGTGTGTGTTACATTACATTCACTAGTAGGAGTGAGAAAAACATCACGGGGTGGTGCGCATTGTATGGGTGTGTGTTACATTACATTCACTAGTAGGAGTGAGAAAAACATCACGGGTTGGTGTGAATCTGAGGGTCTGAATAAGGATAGGCAGTGAGTGGCAATGTAGGATGGAGAAAAGCACCGCGGGGTGGTCAGAATGGGGAGGTCAGGGAACATGCAGTGGCAATGTAGGATAGGTTTCTGAAAAACATCGCGGGGTGGTGCGCATTGTATGGGTGTGTGTTACATTACATTCACTAGTAGGAGTGAGAAAAACATCACGGGGTTGTGCGCATTGTATGGGTGTGTGTTACATTACATTCACTAGTAGGAGTGAGAAAAACATCACGGGGTGGTGTGAATCGGAGGGTCTGAATTAGGATAGGCAGTGAGTGGCAATGTAGGATGGAGAAAAGCACCGCGGGGTGGTCAGCATGGGGAGGTCAGGGAACATGCAGTGGCAATGTAGGATAGGTTTCTGAAAAACATCGCGGGGTGGTGCGCATTGTATGGGTGTGTGTTACATTACATTCACTAGTAGGAGTGAGAAAAACATCACGGGGTGGTGTGAATCGGAGGGTCTGAATTAGGATAGGCAGTGAGTGGCAATGTAGGATGGAGAAAAGCACCGCGGGGTGGTCAGCATGGGGAGGTCAGGGAACATGCAGTGGCAATGTAGGATAGGTTTCTGAAAAACATCGCGGGGTGGTGCGCATCGTATGGGTGTGTGTTACATTACATTCACTAGTAGGACTGAGATAAACATCACGGGGTGGTGCGCATCGTATGGGTGTGTGTTACATTACATTCACTAGTAGGAATGAGAAAAACATCACGGGGTGGTGCGCATTGTATGGGTGTGTGTTACATTACATTCACTAGTAGGAGTGAGAAAAACATCACGGGTTGGTGTGAATCTGAGGGTCTGAATAAGGATAGGCAGTGAGTGGCAATGTAGGATGGAGAAAAGCACCGCGGGGTGGTCAGAATGGGGAGGTCAGGGAACATGCAGTGGCAATGTAGGATAGGTTTCTGAAAAACATCGCGGGGTGGTGCGCATTGTATGGGTGTGTGTTACATTACATTCACTAGTAGGAGTGAGAAAAACATCACGGGGTGGTGTGAATCGGAGGGTCTGAATTAGGATAGGCAGTGAGTGGCAATGTAGGATGGAGAAAAGCACCGCGGGGTGGTCAGCATGGGGAGGTCAGGGAACATGCAGTGGCAATGTAGGATAGGTTTCTGAAAAACATCGCGGGGTGGTGTGCATTGTATGGGTGTGTGTTACATTACATTCACTAGTAGGAGTGAGAAAAACATCGCGGGGTGGTGCGCATTGTATGGGTGTGCGTTACATTACATTCACTAGTAGCAGTGAGAAAAACATCACGGGGTGGTGCGCATTGTATGGGTGTGTGTTACATTACATTCACTAGTAGGAGTGAGAAAAACATCACGGGGTGGGGTCAATCTTAGGGTCTGAATTAGGATAGGCAGTGAGTGGCAATGTAGGATGGAGAAAATCACCACGGGGTGGTCAGCATGGGGAGGTCAGGGAACATGCAGTGGCAATGTAGAATAGGTTTCTGAAAAACATCGCGGGGTGGTGCGCATTGTATGGGTGTGTGTTACATTACATTCACTAGTAGGAGTGAGAAAAACATCACGGGGTGGTGTGAATCATAGGGTCTGAATTAGGATAGGCAGTGAGTGGCAATGTAGAATGGAGAAAAGCACCGCGGGGTGGTCAACATTGGGAGGTCAGGGAACATGCAGTGGCAAAGTAGGATAGGTTTCTGAAAAACAACGCGGGGTGGTGCGCATTGTATGGGTGTGTGTTACATTACATTCACAAGTAGGAGCGAGAAAAGCATCACGGGGTGGTGCGCGTTGTATGGGTGTGTGTTACATTACATTCACTAGTAGGAGTGAGAAAAACATGACGGGGTGGTGGGAATCGGAGGGTCTGAATTAGGATAGGCAGTGAGTGGCAATGTAGGAAGGAGAAAAGCACCGCGGGGTGGTCAGCATGGGGAGGTCAGGTAACATGCAGTGGCAATGTAGGATAGGTTTCTGAAAAACATCGCGGGTTGGTGCGCATTGTATGGGTGTGTGTTACATTCACTAGTAGGAGTGAGAAAAACATCGCGGGGTGGTGCGCATTGTATGGGTGTGTGTTACATTACATTCACAAGTAGCAGTGAGAAAAACATCGCGGGGTGGTGCGCATTGTATGGGTGTGTGTTACATTACATTCACTAGCAGCAGTGACAAAAACATCACGGGGTGGTGCGCATTGTATGGGTGTGTGTTACATTACATTCACTAGTAGGAGTGAGAAAAACATCACGGGGTGGTGTGAATCGGAGGGTCTGTATTAGGATAGGCAGTGAGTGGCAATGTAGGATGGAGAAAAGCACGGCGGGGTGGTCAGCATGGGGAGGTCTGGGAACATGCAGTGGCAATGTAGGATAGGTTTCTGAAAAACATCGCGGGGTGGTGCGCATTGTATGGGTGTGTGTTACATTACATTCACTAGTAGGAGTGAGAAAAACATCATGGGGTGGTGTGAATCGGAGGGTCTGAATTAGGAATAGGCAGTGAGTGGCAATGTAGGATGGAGAAAAGCACCGCGGGGTGGTCAGCATGGGGAGGTCAGGGAACATGCAGTGGCAATGTAGGATAGGTTTCTGAAAAACATCGCGGGGTGGTGCGCATTGTATGGGTGTGTGTTACATTACATTCACTAGTAGGACTGAGAAAAACATCGCGGTGTGGTGCGCATTGTATGAGTGTGTGTTACATTACATTCCCTAGTAGCAGTGAGAAAAACATCACGGGGTGGTGTGAATCGGAGGGTCTGAATTAGGATAGGCAGTGAGTGGCAATGTAGGATGGAGAAAAGCACCGCGTTGTGGTCAGTATGGGGAGGTCAGGGAACATGCAGTGGCAATGTAGGATAGGTTTCTGAAAAACATCGCGTGGTGGTGCGCATTGTATGGGTGTGTGTTACAATACATTCACTAGTAGGAGTGAGAAAAACAGCACGGGGTGGTGCGTATTGGATGGGTGTGTGTTACATTACATTCACTAGTAGGAGTGGGAAAAACATCACGGGGTGATGTGAATCGGAGGGTCTCAATTAGGATAGGCAGTGAGTGGCAATGTAGGATGGAGAAAAGCACCGCGGGGTGGTCAGCATGGGGAGGTCAGGGAACATGCAGTGGCAATGTAGGATAGGTTTCTGAAAAACATCGCGGGGTGGTGCGCATTGTATGGGTGTGTGTTACATTACATTCACTAGTAGGACTGAGATAAACATCACGGGGTGGTGCGCATCGTATGGGTGTGTGTTACATTACATTCACTAGTAGGAGTGAGAAAAACATCACGGGGTGGTGCGCATTGTATGGGTGTGTGTTACATTACATTCACTAGTAGGAGTGAGAAAAACATCACGGGTTGGTGTGAATCTGAGGGTCTGAATAAGGATAGGCAGTGAGTGGCAATGTAGGATGGAGAAAAGCACCGCGGGGTGGTCAGCATGGGGAGGTCAGGGAACATGCAGTGGCAATGTAGGATAGGTTTCTGAAAAACATCGCGGGGTGGTGCGCATTGTATGGGTGTGTGTTACATTACATTCACTAGTAGGAGTGAGAAAAACATCACGGGGTGGTGCGCATTGTATGGGTGTGTGTTACATTACATTCACTAGTAGGAGTGAGAAAAACATCACGGGGTGGTGTGAATCGGAGGGTCTGAATTAGGATAGGCAGTGAGTGGCAATGTAGGATGGAGAAAAGCACCGCGTTGTGGTCAGCATGGGGAGGTCAGGGAACATGCAGTGGCAATGTAGGATAGGTTTCTGAAAAACATCGCGGGGTGGTGCGCATTGTATGGGTGTGTGTTACAATACATTCACTAGTAGGAGTGAGAAAAACAGCACGGGGTGGTGCGTATTGGATGGGTGTGTGTTACATTACATTCACTAGTAGGAGTGGGAAAAACATCACGGGGTGATGTGAATCGGAGGGTCTCAATTAGGATAGGCAGTGAGTGGCAATGTAGGATGGAGAAAAGCACCGCGGGGTGGTCAGCATGGGGAGGTCCGGGAACATGCAGTGGCAATGTAGGATAGGTTTCTGAAAAACATCGCGGGGTGGTGCGCATTGTATGGGTGTGTGTTACATTACATTCACTAGTAGGACTGAGATAAACATCACGGGGTGGTGCGCATCGTATGGGTGTGTGTTACATTACATTCACTAGTAGGAGTGAGAAAAACATCACGGGGTGGTGCGCATTGTATGGGTGTGTGTTACATTACATTCACTAGTAGGAGTGAGAAAAACATCACGGGTTGGTGTGAATCTGAGGGTCTGAATAAGGATAGGCAGTGAGTGGCAATGTAGGATGGAGAAAAGCACCGCGGGGTGGTCAGAATGGGGAGGTCAGGGAACATGCAGTGGCAATGTAGGATAGGTTTCTGAAAAACATCGCGGGGTGGTGCGCATTGTATGGGTGTGTGTTACATTACATTCACTAGTAGGAGTGAGAAAAACATCACGGGGTTGTGCGCATTGTATGGGTGTGTGTTACATTACATTCACTAGTAGGAGTGAGAAAAACATCACGGGGTGGTGTGAATCGGAGGGTCTGAATTAGGATAGGCAGTGAGTTGCAATGTAGGATGGAGAAAAGCACCGCGGGGTGGTCAGCATGGGGAGGTCAGGGAACATGCAGTGGCAATGTAGGATAGGTTTCTGAAAAACATCGCGGGGTGGTGCGCATTGCATGGGTGTGTGTTACATTACATTCACTAGTAGGAGTGAGAAAAACATCGCGGGGTGGTGCGCATTGTATGGGTGTGCGTTACATTACATTCACTAGTAGCAGTGAGAAAAACATCACGGGGTGGTGCGCATTGTATGGGTGTGTGTTACATTACATTCACTAGTAGGAGTGAGAAAAACATCACGGGGTGGGGTCAATCGGAGGGTCTGAATTAGGATAGGCAGTGAGTGGCAATGTAGGATGGAGAAAAGCACCGCGGGGTGGTCAGCATGGGGAGGTCAGGGAACATGCAGTGGCAATGTAGAATAGGTTTCTGAAAAACATCGCGGGGTGGTGCGCATTGTATGGGTGTGTGTTACATTACATTCACTAGTAGGAGTGAGAAAAACATCACGGGGTGGTGTGAATCGGAGGGTCTGAATTAGGATAGGCAGGGAGTGGCAATGTAGGATGGAGAAAAGCACCGCGGGGTGGTCAGCATGGGGAGGTCAGGGAACATGCCGTGGCAATGTAGGATAGGTTTCTGAAAAACATCGCGGGGTGGTGCGCATTGTATGGGTGTGTGTTACATTACATTCACAAGTAGGAGCGAGAAAAGCATCACGGGGTGGTGCGCGTTGTATGGGTGTGTGTTACATTACATTCACTAGTAGGAGTGAGAAAAACATGACGGGGTGGTGGGAATCGGAGGGTCTGAATTAGGATAGGCAGTGAGTGGCAATGTAGGAAGGAGAAAAGCACCGCGGGGTGGTCAGCATGGGGAGGTCAGGGAACATGCAGTGGCAATGTAGGATAGGTTTCTGAAAAACATCGCGGGTTGGTGCGCATTGTATGGGTGTGTGTTACATAACATTCACTAGTAGGAGTGAGAAAAACATCGCGGGTTGGTGCGCATTGTATGCGTGTGTGTTACATTACATTCACTAGTAGCAGTGAGAAAAACATCGTGGGGTGGTGCGCATTGTATGGGTGTGTGTTACATTACATTCACTAGTAGCAGTGAGAAAAACATCACGGGGTGGTGCGCATTGTATGGGTGTGTGTTACATTACATTCACTAGTAGGAGTGAGAAAAACATCACGGGGTGGTGTGAATCGGAGGTTCTGAATAAGGATAGGCAGTGAGTGGCAATGTAGGATGGAGAAAAGCACCGCGGGGTGGTCAGCAATGGGAGGTCAGGTAACATGCAGTGGCAATGTAGGATAGGTTTCTGAAAAACATCGCGGGGTGGTGCGCATTGTATGGCTGTGTGTTACATTACATTCACAAGTGGGAGTGAGAAAAGCATCACAGGGTGGTGCGCGTTGCATGCGTGTGTGTTACATTACATTCACTAGTAGGAGTGAGAAAAACATCACGGGGTCGTGTGAATCGGAGGGTCTGAATTAGGATAGGCAGTGAGTGGCAATGTAGGATGGAGAAAAGCACCGCGGGGTGGTCAGCATGCGGAGGTCATGGAACATGCAGTGGCAATGTAGGACAGGTTTCTGAAAAACATCGCGGGGTGGTGCGCATTGTATGGGTGTGTGTTACATTACATTCACTAGTAGGAGAGAGAAAAGCATCACGGGGTGGTGCACGTTGTATGGTTGTGTGTTACATTTCATTCACTAGTAGGAGTGAGAAAAACATCACGGCGTGGTGTGAATCGGAGGGTCTGCATTAGGATAGGCAGTGAGTGGCAATATAGGATGGAGAAAAGCACCGCGGGGTGGTCAGCATGGGGAGGTCAGGGAACATGCAGTGGCAATGTAGGATAGGTTTCTGAAAAACATCGCGGGGTGGTGCGCATTGTATGGGTGTGTGTTACATTACATTCACTAGTAGGAGTGAGAAAAACATCACGGGGTGGTGTGAATCGGAGGGTCTGAATTAGGATAGGCAGTGAGTGGCAATGTAGAATGGAGAAAAGCACCGCGGGGTGGTCAGCATTGGGAGGTCAGGGAACATGCAGTGGCAAAGTAGGATAGGTTTCTGAAAAACATCGCGGGGTGGTGCGCATTGTATGGGTGTGTGTTATATTACATTCACAAGCAGGAGTGAGAGAAGCATCACGGGGTGGTGCGCGTGGTATGGGTGTGTGTTACTTTACATTCACTAGTAGGAGTGAGAAAAACATGACGGGGTGGTGGGAATCGGAGGGTCTGAATTAGGATAGGCAGTGAGTGGCAATGTAGGATGGAGAAATGCACCGCGGGGTGGTCAGCATGGGGAGGTCAGGGAACATGCAGTGGCAATGTAGGATAGGTTTCTGAAAAACATCGCGGGGTGGTGCGCATTGTATGGGTGTGTGTTACATAACATTCACTAGTAGGAGTGAGAAAAACTTCGCGGGTTGGTGCGCATTGTTTGGGTGTGTGTTACATTACATTCACTAGTAGCAGTGAGAAAAACATCATGGGGTGGTGCGCATTGTATGGGTGTGTGTTACATTACATTCACTAGTAGGAGTGAGAAAAACATCACGGGGTGGTGAACATTGTATGGGTGTGTGTTGCATTACATTCACTAGTAGGAGTGAGAAAAACATCACGGGGTGGTGTGAATCGGAGGGTCTGAATTAGGATAGGCAGTGAGTGGCAATGTAGGATGGAGAAAAGCACCGCGGGGTGGTCAGCATGGGGAGGTCAGGGAACATTCAGTGGCAATGTAGGATAGGTTTCTGAAAAACATCGCGGGGTGGTGCGCATTGTATGGGTGTGTGTTACATTACATTCACAAGTGGGAGTGAGAAAAGCATCACGGGGTGCTGCGCGTTGTATGGGTGTGTGATACATTACATTCACTGGTAGGAGTGAGAAAAACATCACGGGATGGTGTGAATCGGAGGGTCTGAATTAGGATAGGCAGTGAGTGGCAATGTAGGATGGAGAAAAGCACCGCGGGGTGGTCAGCATGGGGAGGTCAGGGAACATGCAGTGGCAATGTAGGATAGGTTTCTGAAAAACATCGCGGGGTGGTGCGCATTGTATGGGTGTGTGTTACATTTCGTTCACTAGTAGGAGTGAAAAAAACATCCCGGGGAGGTGAACATTGTATGGGTGTGTGTTACATTACATTCACTAGTAGGAGTGAGAAAAACATCACGGGGTGGTGTGAATCGGAGGGTCTGAATTAGGATAGGCAGTGAGTGGCAATGTAGGATGGAGAAAAGCACCGCGGGGTGGTCAGCATGGGGAGGTCAGGGAACATGCAGTGGCAATGTAGGATAGGTTTCTGAAAAACATCGCGGGGTGGTGCGCATTGTATGGGTGTGTGTTACATTACATTCACTAGTAGGAGTGAGAAAAACATCACGGGGTGGTGCGCATTGTATGGGTGTGTGTTACATTACATTCACTAGTAGGAGTGAGAAAAACATCACGGGGTGGTGTGAATCGGAGGTTCTGAATAAGGATAGGCAGTGAGTGGCAATGTAGGATGGAGAAAAGCACCGCGGGGTGGTCAGCAATGGGAGGTCAGGTAACATGCAGTGGCAATGTAGGATAGGTTTCTGAAAAACATCGCGGGGTGGTGCGCATTGTATGGCTGTGTGTTACATTACATTCACAAGTGGGAGTGAGAAAAGCATCACAGGGTGGTGCGCGTTGTATGGGTGTGTGTTACATTACATTCACTAGTAGGAGTGAGAAAAACATCACGGGGTGGTGTGAATCGGAGGGTCTGAATTAGGATAGGCAGTGAGTGGCAATGTAGGATGGAGAAAAGCACCACGGGGTGGTCAGCATGCGGAGGTCAGGGAACATGCAGTGGCAATGTAGGACAGGTTTCTGAAAAACATCGCGGGGTGGTGCGCATTGTATGGGTGTGTGTTACATTACATTCACTAGTAGGAGAGAGAAAAGCATCACGGGGTGGTGCACGTTGTATGGTTGTGTGTTACATTTCATTCACTAGTAGGAGTGAGAAAAACATCACGGCGTGGTGTGAATCGGAGGGTCTGCATTAGGATAGGCAGTGAGTGGCAATATAGGATGGAGAAAAGCACCGCGGGGTGGTCAGCATGGGGAGGTCAGGGAACATGCAGTGGCAATGTAGGATAGGTTTCTGAAAAACATCGCGGGGTGGTGCGCATTGTATGGGTGTGTGTTACATTACATTCACTAGTAGGAGTGAGAAAAACATCACGGGGTGGTGTGAATCGGAGGGTCTGAATTAGGATAGGCAGTGAGTGGCAATGTAGAATGGAGAAAAGCACCGCGGGGTGGTCAGCATTGGGAGGTCAGGGAACATGCAGTGGCAAAGTAGGATAGGTTTCTGAAAAACATCGCGGGGTGGTGCGCATTGTATGGGTGTGTGTTATATTACATTCACAAGCAGGAGTGAGAAAAGCATCACGGGGTGGTGCGCGTGGTATGGGTGTGTGTTACTTTACATTCACTAGTAGGAGTGAGAAAAACATGACGGGGTGGTGGGAATCGGAGGGTCTGAATTAGGATAGGCAGTGAGTGGCAATGTAGGATGGAGAAATGCACCGCGGGGTGGTCAGCATGGGGAGGTCAGGGAACATGCAGTGGCAATGTAGGATAGGTTTCTGAAAAATATCGCGGGGTGGTGCGCATTGTATGGGTGTGTGTTACATAACATTCACTAGTAGGAGTGAGAAAAACTTCGCGGGTTGGTGCGCATTGTTTGGGTGTGTGTTACATTACATTCACTAGTAGCAGTGAGAAAAACATCATGGGGTGGTGCGCATTGTATGGGTGTGTGTTACATTACATTCACTAGTAGGAGTGAGAAAAACATCACGGGGTGGTGAACATTGTATGGGTGTGTGTTGCATTACATTCACTAGTAGGAGTGAGAAAAACATCACGGAGTGGTGTGAATCGGAGGGTCTGAATTAGGATAGGCAGTGAGTGGCAATGTAGGATGGAGAAAAGCACCGCGGGGTGGTCAGCATGGGGAGGTCAGGGAACATTCAGTGGCAATGTAGGACAGGTTTCTGAAAAACATCGCGGGGTGGTGCGCATTGTATGGGTGTGTGTTACATTACATTCACAAGTGGGAGTGAGAAAAGCATCACGGGGTGGTGCGCGTTGTATGGGTGTGTGTTACAATACATTCACTGGTAGGAGTGAGAAAAACATCACGGGATGGTGTGAATCGGAGGGTCTGAATTAGGATAGGCAGTGAGTGGCAATGTAGGATGGAGAAAAGCACCGCGGGGTGGTCAGCATGGGGAGGTCAGGGAACATGCAGTGGCAATGTAGGATAGGTTTCTGAAAAACATCGCGGGGTGGTGCGCATTGTATGGGTGTGTGTTACATTTCGTTCACTAGTAGGAGTGAAAAAAACATCCCGGGGAGGTGAACATTGTATGGGTGTGTGTTACATTACATTCACTAGTAGGAGTGAGAAAAACATCACGGGGTGGTGTGAATCGGAGGGTCTGAATTAGGATAGGCAGTGAGTGGCAATGTAGGATGGAGAAAAGCACCGCGGGGTGGTCAGCATGGGGAGGTCAGGGAACATGCAGTGCCAATGTAGGATAGGTTTCTGAAAAACATCGCGGGGTGGTGCGCATTGTATGGGTGTGTGTTACATTACATTCACTAGTAGGAGTGAGAAAAACATCGCGGGGTGGTGCGCATTGTATGGGTGTGTGTTACATTACATTCACTAGTAGCAGTGAGAAAAACATCGCGGGGTGGTGCGCATTGTATGGGTGTGTGTTACATTACATTCACTAGCAGCAGTGACAAAAACATCACGGGGTGGTGCGCATTGTATGTGTGTGTGTTACATTACATTCACTAGTAGGAGTGAGAAAAACATCACGGGGTGGTGTGAATCGGAGGGTCTGTATTAGGATAGGCAGTGAGTGGCAATGTAGGATGGAGAAAAGCACCGCGGGGTGGTCAGCATGGGGAGGTCAGGGAACATGCAGTGGCAATGTAGGATAGGTTTCTGAAAAACATCGCGGGGTGGTGCGCATTGTATGGGTGTGTGTTACATTACATTCACTAGTAGGACTGAGATAAACATCACGGGGTGGTGCGCATCGTATGGGTGTGTGTTACATTACATTCACTAGTAGGAGTGAGAAAAACATCACGGGGTGGTGCGCATTGTATGGGTGTGTGTTACATTACATTCACTAGTAGGAGTGAGAAAAACATCACGGGTTGGTGTGAATCTGAGGGTCTGAATAAGGATAGGCAGTGAGTGGCAATGTAGGATGGAGAAAAGCACCGCGGGGTGGTCAGCATGGGGAGGTCAGGGAACATGCAGTGGCAATGTAGGATAGGTTTCTGAAAAACATCGCGGGGTGGTGCGCATTGTATGGGTGTGTGTTACATTACATTCACTAGTAGGAGTGAGAAAAACATCACGGGGTGGTCCGCATTGTATGGGTGTGTGTTACATTACATTCACTAGTAGGAGTGAGAAAAACATCACGGGGTGGTGTGAATCGGAGGGTCTGAATTAGGATAGGCAGTGAGTGGCAATGTAGGATGGAGAAAAGCACCGCGTTGTGGTCAGCATGGGGAGGTCAGGGAACATGCAGTGGCAATGTAGGATAGGTTTCTGAAAAACATCGCGGGGTGGTGCGCATTGTATGGGTGTGTGTTACAATACATTCACTAGTAGGAGTGAGAAAAACAGCACGGGGTGGTGCGTATTGGATGGGTGTGTGTTACATTACATTCACTAGTAGGAGTGGGAAAAACATCACGGGGTGATGTGAATCGGAGGGTCTCAATTAGGATAGGCAGTGAGTGGCAATGTAGGATGGAGAAAAGCACCGCGGGGTGGTCAGCATGGGGAGGTCCGGGAACATGCAGTGGCAATGTAGGATAGGTTTCTGAAAAACATCGCGGGGTGGTGCGCATTGTATGGGTGTGTGTTACATTACATTCACTAGTAGGACTGAGATAAACATCACGGGGTGGTGCGCATCGTATGGGTGTGTGTTACATTACATTCACTAGTAGGAGTGAGAAAAACATCACGGGGTGGTGCGCATTGTATGGGTGTGTGTTACATTACATTCACTAGTAGGAGTGAGAAAAACATCACGGGTTGGTGTGAATCTGAGGGTCTGAATAAGGATAGGCAGTGAGTGGCAATGTAGGATGGAGAAAAGCACCGCGAGGTGGTCAGAATGGGGAGGTCAGGGAACATGCAGTGGCAATGTAGGATAGGTTTCTGAAAAACATCGCGGGGTGGTGCGCATTGTATGGGTGTGTGTTACATTACATTCACTAGTAGGAGTGAGAAAAACATCACGGGGTTGTGCGCATTGTATGGGTGTGTGTTACATTACATTCACTAGTAGGAGTGAGAAAAACATCACGGGGTGGTGTGAATCGGAGGGTCTGAATTAGGATAGGCAGTGAGTTGCAATGTAGGATGGAGAAAAGCACCGCGGGGTGGTCAGCATGGGGAGGTCAGGGAACATGCAGTGGCAATGTAGGATAGGTTTCTGAAAAACATCGCGGGGTGGTGCGCATTGTATGGGTGTGTGTTACATTACATTCACTAGTAGGAGTGAGAAAAACATCGCGGGGTGGTGCGCATTGTATGGGTGTGCGTTACATTACATTCACTAGTAGCAGTGAGAAAAACATCACGGGGTGGTGCGCATTGTATGGGTGTGTGTTACATTACATTCACTAGTAGGAGTGAGAAAAACATCACGGGGTGGGGTCAATCGGAGGGTCTGAATTAGGATAGGCAGTGAGTGGCAATGTAGGATGGAGAAAAGCACCGCGGGGTGGTCAGCATGGGGAGGTCAGGGAACATGCAGTGGCAATGTAGAATAGGTTTCTGAAAAACATCGCGGGGTGGTGCGCATTGTATGGGTGTGTGTTACATTACATTCACTAGTAGGAGTGAGAAAAACATCACGGGGTGGTGTGAATCGGAGGGTCTGAATTAGGATAGGCAGGGAGTGGCAATGTAGGATGGAGAAAAGCACCGCGGGGTGGTCAGCATGGGGAGGTCAGGGAACATGCCGTGGCAATGTAGGATAGGTTTCTGAAAAACATCGCGGGGTGGTGCGCATTGTATGGGTGTGTGTTACATTACATTCACAAGTAGGAGCGAGAAAAGCATCACGGGGTGGTGCGCGTTGTATGGGTGTGTGTTACATTACATTCACTAGTAGGAGTGAGAAAAACATGACGGGGTGGTGGGAATCGGAGGGTCTGAATTAGGATAGGCAGTGAGTGGCAATGTAGGAAGGAGAAAAGCACCGCGGGGTGGTCAGCATGGGGAGGTCAGGGAACATGCAGTGGCAATGTAGGATAGGTTTCTGAAAAACATCGCGGGTTGGTGCGCATTGTATGGGTGTGTGTTACATAACATTCACTAGTAGGAGTGAGAAAAACATCGCGGGGTGGTGCGCATTGTATGCGTGTGTGTTACATTACATTCACTAGTAGCAGTGAGAAAAACATCGTGGGGTGGTGCGCATTGTATGGGTGTGTGTTACATTACATTCACTAGTAGCAGTGAGAAAAACATCACGGGGTGGTGCGCATTGTATGGGTGTGTGTTACATTACATTCACTAGTAGGAGTGAGAAAAACATCACGGGGTGGTGTGAATCGGAGGTTCTGAATAAGGATAGGCAGTGAGTGGCAATGTAGGATGGAGAAAAGCACCGCGGGGTGGTCAGCAATGGGAGGTCAGGTAACATGCAGTGGCAATGTAGGATAGGTTTCTGAAAAACATCGCGGGGTGGTGCGCATTGTATGGCTGTGTGTTACATTACATTCACAAGTGGGAGTGAGAAAAGCATCACAGGGTGGTGCGCGTTGTATGCGTGTGTGTTACATTACATTCACTAGTAGGAGTGAGAAAAACATCACGGGGTCGTGTGAATCGGAGGGTCTGAATTAGGATAGGCAGTGAGTGGCAATGTAGGATGGAGAAAAGCACCGCGGGGTGGTCAGCATGCGGAGGTCAGGGAACATGCAGTGGCAATGTAGGACAGGTTTCTGAAAAACATCGCGGGGTGGTGCGCATTGTATGGGTGTGTGTTACATTACATTCACTAGTAGGAGAGAGAAAAGCATCACGGGGTGGTGCACGTTGTATGGTTGTGTGTTACATTTCATTCACTAGTAGGAGTGAGAAAAACATCACGGCGTGGTGTGAATCGGAGGGTCTGCATTAGGATAGGCAGTGAGTGGCAATATAGGATGGAGAAAAGCACCGCGGGGTGGTCAGCATGGGGAGGTCAGGGAACATGCAGTGGCAATGTAGGATAGGTTTCTGAAAAACATCGCGGGGTGGTGCGCATTGTATGGGTGTGTGTTACATTACATTCACTAGTAGGAGTGAGAAAAACATCACGGGGTGGTGTGAATCGGAGGGTCTGAATTAGGATAGGCAGTGAGTGGCAATGTAGAATGGAGAAAAGCACCGCGGGGTGGTCAGCATTGGGAGGTCAGGGAACATGCAGTGGCAAAGTAGGATAGGTTTCTGAAAAACATCGCGGGGTGGTGCGCATTGTATGGGTGTGTGTTATATTACATTCACAAGCAGGAGTGAGAGAAGCATCACGGGGTGGTGCGCGTGGTATGGGTGTGTGTTACTTTACATTCACTAGTAGGAGTGAGAAAAACATGACGGGGTGGTGGGAATCGGAGGGTCTGAATTAGGATAGGCAGTGAGTGGCAATGTAGGATGGAGAAATGCACCGCGGGGTGGTCAGCATGGGGAGGTCAGGGAACATGCAGTGGCAATGTAGGATAGGTTTCTGAAAAACATCGCGGGGTGGTGCGCATTGTATGGGTGTGTGTTACATAACATTCACTAGTAGGAGTGAGAAAAACTTCGCGGGTTGGTGCGCATTGTTTGGGTGTGTGTTACATTACATTCACTAGTAGCAGTGAGAAAAACATCATGGGGTGGTGCGCATTGTATGGGTGTGTGTTACATTACATTCACTAGTAGGAGTGAGAAAAACATCACGGGGTGGTGAACATTGTATGGGTGTGTGTTGCATTACATTCACTAGTAGGAGTGAGAAAAACATCACGGGGTGGTGTGAATCGGAGGGTCTGAATTAGGATAGGCAGTGAGTGGCAATGTAGGATGGAGAAAAGCACCGCGGGGTGGTCAGCATGGGGAGGTCAGGGAACATTCAGTGGCAATGTAGGATAGGTTTCTGAAAAACATCGCGGGGTGGTGCGCATTGTATGGGTGTGTGTTACATTACATTCACAAGTGGGAGTGAGAAAAGCATCACGGGGTGCTGCGCGTTGTATGGGTGTGTGATACATTACATTCACTGGTAGGAGTGAGAAAAACATCACGGGATGGTGTGAATCGGAGGGTCTGAATTAGGATAGGCAGTGAGTGGCAATGTAGGATGGAGAAAAGCACCGCGGGGTGGTCAGCATGGGGAGGTCAGGGAACATGCAGTGGCAATGTAGGATAGGTTTCTGAAAAACATCGCGGGGTGGTGCGCATTGTATGGGTGTGTGTTACATTTCGTTCACTAGTAGGAGTGAAAAAAACATCCCGGGGAGGTGAACATTGTATGGGTGTGTGTTACATTACATTCACTAGTAGGAGTGAGAAAAACATCACGGGGTGGTGTGAATCGGAGGGTCTGAATTAGGATAGGCAGTGAGTGGCAATGTAGGATGGAGAAAAGCACCGCGGGGTGGTCAGCATGGGGAGGTCAGGGAACATGCAGTGGCAATGTAGGATAGGTTTCTGAAAAACATCGCGGGGTGGTGCGCATTGTATGGGTGTGTGTTACATTACATTCACTAGTAGGAGTGAGAAAAACATCACGGGGTGGTGCGCATTGTATGGGTGTGTGTTACATTACATTCACTAGTAGGAGTGAGAAAAACATCACGGGGTGGTGTGAATCGGAGGTTCTGAATAAGGATAGGCAGTGAGTGGCAATGTAGGATGGAGAAAAGCACCGCGGGGTGGTCAGCAATGGGAGGTCAGGTAACATGCAGTGGCAATGTAGGATAGGTTTCTGAAAAACATCGCGGGGTGGTGCGCATTGTATGGCTGTGTGTTACATTACATTCACAAGTGGGAGTGAGAAAAGCATCACAGGGTGGTGCGCGTTGTATGGGTGTGTGTTACATTACATTCACTAGTAGGAGTGAGAAAAACATCACGGGGTGGTGTGAATCGGAGGGTCTGAATTAGGATAGGCAGTGAGTGGCAATGTAGGATGGAGAAAAGCACCGCGGGGTGGTCAGCATGCGGAGGTCAGGGAACATGCAGTGGCAATGTAGGACAGGTTTCTGAAAAACATCGCGGGGTGGTGCGCATTGTATGGGTGTGTGTTACATTACATTCACTAGTAGGAGAGAGAAAAGCATCACGGGGTGGTGCACGTTGTATGGTTGTGTGTTACATTTCATTCACTAGTAGGAGTGAGAAAAACATCACGGCGTGGTGTGAATCGGAGGGTCTGCATTAGGATAGGCAGTGAGTGGCAATATAGGATGGAGAAAAGCACCGCGGGGTGGTCAGCATGGGGAGGTCAGGGAACATGCAGTGGCAATGTAGGATAGGTTTCTGAAAAACATCGCGGGGTGGTGCGCATTGTATGGGTGTGTGTTACATTACATTCACTAGTAGGAGTGAGAAAAACATCACGGGGTGGTGTGAATCGGAGGGTCTGAATTAGGATAGGCAGTGAGTGGCAATGTAGAATGGAGAAAAGCACCGCGGGGTGGTCAGCATTGGGAGGTCAGGGAACATGCAGTGGCAAAGTAGGATAGGTTTCTGAAAAACATCGCGGGGTGGTGCGCATTGTATGGGTGTGTGTTATATTACATTCACAAGCAGGAGTGAGAAAAGCATCACGGGGTGGTGCGCGTGGTATGGGTGTGTGTTACTTTACATTCACTAGTAGGAGTGAGAAAAACATGACGGGGTGGTGGGAATCGGAGGGTCTGAATTAGGATAGGCAGTGAGTGGCAATGTAGGATGGAGAAATGCACCGCGGGGTGGTCAGCATGGGGAGGTCAGGGAACATGCAGTGGCAATGTAGGATAGGTTTCTGAAAAACATCGCGGGGTGGTGCGCATTGTATGGGTGTGTGTTACATAACATTCACTAGTAGGAGTGAGAAAAACTTCGCGGGTTGGTGCGCATTGTTTGGGTGTGTGTTACATTACATTCACTAGTAGCAGTGAGAAAAACATCATGGGGTGGTGCGCATTGTATGGGTGTGTGTTACATTACATTCACTAGTAGGAGTGAGAAAAACATCACGGGGTGGTGAACTTTGTATGGGTGTGTGTTGCATTACATTCACTAGTAGGAGTGAGAAAAACATCACGGGGTGGTGTGAATCGGAGGGTCTGAATTAGGATAGGCAGTGAGTGGCAATGTAGGATGGAGAAAAGCACCGCGGGGTGGTCAGCATGGGGAGGTCAGGGAACATTCAGTGGCAATGTAGGACAGGTTTCTGAAAAACATCGCGGGGTGGTGCGCATTGTATGGGTGTGTGTTACATTACATTCACAAGTGGGAGTGAGAAAAGCATCACGGGGTGGTGCGCGTTGTATGGGTGTGTGTTACAATACATTCACTGGTAGGAGTGAGAAAAACATCACGGGATGGTGTGAATCGGAGGGTCTGAATTAGGATAGGCAGTGAGTGGCAATGTAGGATGGAGAAAAGCACCGCGGGGTGGTCAGCATGGGGAGGTCAGGGAACATGCAGTGGCAATGTAGGATAGGTTTCTGAAAAACATCGCGGGGTGGTGCGCATTGTATGGGTGTGTGTTACATTTCGTTCACTAGTAGGAGTGAAAAAAACATCCCGGGGAGGTGAACATTGTATGGGTGTGTGTTACATTACATTCACTAGTAGGAGTGAGAAAAACATCACGGGGTGGTGTGAATCGGAGGGTCTGAATTAGGATAGGCAGTGAGTGGCAATGTAGGATGGAGAAAAGCACCGCGGGGTGGTCAGCATGGGGAGGTCAGGGAACATGCAGTGCCAATGTAGGATAGGTTTCTGAAAAACATCGCGGGGTGGTGCGCATTGTATGGGTGTGTGTTACATTACATTCACTAGTAGGAGTGAGAAAAACATCGCGGGGTGGTGCGCATTGTATGGGTGTGTGTTACATTACATTCACTAGTAGCAGTGAGAAAAACATCGCGGGGTGGTGCGCATTGTATGGGTGTGTGTTACATTACATTCACTAGCAGCAGTGACAAAAACATCACGGGGTGGTGCGCATTGTATGGGTGTGTGTTACATTACATTCACTAGTAGGAGTGAGAAAAACATCACGGGGTGGTGTGAATCGGAGGGTCTGTATTAGGATAGGCAGTGAGTGGCAATGTAGGTTGGAGAAAAGCACGGCGGGGTGGTCAGCATGGGGAGGTCTGGGAACATGCAGTGGCAATGTAGGATAGGTTTCTGAAAAACATCGCGGGGTGGTGCGCATTGTATGGGTGTGTGTTACAATACATTCACTAGTAGGACTGAGATAAACATCACGGGGTGGTGCGCATCGTATGGGTGTGTGTTACATTACATTCACTAGTAGGAGTGAGAAAAACATCACGGGGTGGTGCGCATTGTATGGGTGTGTGTTACATTACATTCACTAGTAGGAGTGAGTAAAACATCACGGGTTGGTGTGAATCTGAGGGTCTGAATAAGGATAGGCAGTGAGTGGCAATGTAGGATGGAGAAAAGCACCGCGGGGTGGTCAGCATGGGGAGGTCAGGGAACATGCAGTGGCAATGTAGGATAGGTTTGTGAAAAACATCGCGGGGTGGTGTGCATTGTATTTGTGTGTGTTACAATACATTCACTAGTAGGAGTGAGAAAAACAGCACGTGGTGGTGCGTATTGGATGGGTGTGTGTTACATTACATTCACTAGTAGGAGTGGGAAAAACATCACGGGGTGATGTGAATCGGAGGGTCTCAATTAGGATAGGCAGTGAGTGGCAATGTAGGATGGAGAAAAGCACCGCGGGGTGGTCAGCATGGGGAGGTCAGGGAACATGCAGTGGCAATGTAGGATAGGTTTCTGAAAAACATCGCGGGGTGGTGCGCATTGTATGTGTGTGTGTTACATTACATTCACTAGTAGGACTGAGATAAACATCACGGGGTGGTGCGCATCGTATGGGTGTGTGTTACATTACATTCACTAGTAGGAGTGAGAAAAACATCACGGGGTGGTGCGCATTGTATGGGTGTGTGTTACATTACATTCACTAGTAGGAGTGAGAAAAACATCACGGGTTGGTGTGAATCTGAGGGTCTGAATAAGGATAGGCAGTGAGTGGCAATGTAGGATGGAGAAAAGCACCGCGGGGTGGTCAGAATGGGGAGGTCAGGGAACATGCAGTGGCAATGTAGGATAGGTTTCTGAAAAACATCGCGGGGTGGTGCGCATTGTATGGGTGTGTGTTACATTACATTCACTAGTAGGAGTGAGAAAAACATCACGGGGTTGTGCGCATTGTATGGGTGTGTGTTACATTACATTCACTAGTAGGAGTGAGAAAAACATCACGGGGTGGTGTGAATCGGAGGGTCTGAATTAGGATAGGCAGTGAGTGGCAATGTAGGATGGAGAAAAGCACCGCGGGGTGGTCAGCATGGGGAGGTCAGGGAACATGCAGTGGCAATGTAGGATAGGTTTCTGAAAAACATCGCGGGGTGGTGCGCATTGTATGGGTGTGTGTTACATTACATTCACTAGTAGGAGTGAGAAAAACATCGCGGGGTGGTGCGCATTGTATGGGTGTGCGTTACATTACATTCACTAGTAGCAGTGAGAAAAACATCACGGGGTGGTGCGCATTGTATGGGTGTGTGTTACATTACATTCACTAGTAGGAGTGAGAAAAACATCACGGGGTGGGGTCAATCGGAGGGTCTGAATTAGGATAGGCAGTGAGTGGCAATGTAGGATGGAGAAAAGCACCACGGGGTGGTCAGCATGGGGAGGTCAGGGAACATGCAGTGGCAATGTAGAATAGGTTTCTGAAAAACATCGCGGGGTGGTGCGCATTGTATGGGTGTGTGTTACATTACATTCACTAGTAGGAGTGAGAAAAACATCACGGGGTGGTGTGAATCGGAGGGTCTGAATTAGGATAGGCAGTGAGTGGCAATGGAGAATGGAGAAAAGCACCGCGGGGTGGTCAACATTGGGAGGTCAGGGAACATGCAGTGGCAAAGTAGGATAGGTTTCTGAAAAACAACGCGGGGTGGTGCGCATTGTATGGGTGTGTGTTACATTACATTCACAAGTAGGAGTGATAAAAGCATCACGTGGTGGTGCGTGTTGTATGGGTGTGTGTTACATTATATTCACTAGTAGGAGTGAGAAAAACATCACGGGGTGGTGTGAATCGGAGGGTCTGAATTAGGATAGGCAGGGAGTGGCAATGTAGGATGGAGAAAAGCACCGCGGGGTGGTCAGCATGGGGAGGTCAGGGAACATGCCGTGGCAATGTAGGATAGGTTTCTGAAAAACATCGCGGGGTGGTGCGCATTGTATGGTTGTGTGTTACATTACATTCACAAGTAGGAGCGAGAAAAGCATCACGGGGTGGTGCGCGTTGTATGGGTGTGTGTTACATTACATTCACTAGTAGGAGTGAGAAAAACATGACGGGGTGGTGGGAATCGGAGGGTCTGAATTAGGATAGGCAGTGAGTGGCAATGTAGGAAGGAGAAAAGCACCGCGGGGTGGTCAGCATGGGGAGGTCAGGGAACATGCAGTGGCAATGTAGGATAGGTTTCTGAAAAACATCGCGGGTTGGTGCGCATTGTATGGGTGTGTGTTACATTACATTCACTAGTAGGAGTGAGAAAAACATCGCGGGGTGGTGCGCATTGTATGGGTGTGTGTTACATTACATTCACAAGTAGCAGTGAGAAAAACATCGCGGGGTGGTGCGCATTGTATGGGTGTGTGTTACATTACATTCACTAGCAGCAGTGACAAAAACATCACGGGGTGGTGCGCATTGTATGGGTGTGTGTTACATTACATTCACTAGTAGGAGTGAGAAAAACATCACGGGGTGGTGTGAATCGGAGGGTCTGTATTAGGATAGGCAGTGAGTGGCAATGTAGGATGGAGAAAAGCACGGCGGGGTGGTCAGCATGGGGAGGTCTGGGAACATGCAGTGGCAATGTAGGATAGGTTTCTGAAAAACATCGCGGGGTGGTGCGCATTGTATGGGTGTGTGTTACATTACATTCACTAGTAGGAGTGAGAAAAACATCATGGGGTGGTGTGAATCGGAGGGTCTGAATTAGGAATAGGCAGTGAGTGGCAATGTAGGATGGAGGAAAGCACCGCGGGGTGGTCAGCATGGGGAGGTCAGGGAACATGCAGTGGCAATGTAGGATAGGTTTCTGAAAAACATCGCGGGGTGGTGCGCATTGTATGGGTGTGTGTTACATTACATTCACTAGTAGGACTGAGAAAAACATCGCGGTGTGGTGCGCATTGTATGAGTGTGTGTTACATTACATTCCCTAGTAGCAGTGAGAAAAACATCACGGGGTGGTGTGAATCGGAGGGTCTGAATTAGGATAGGCAGTGAGTGGCAATGTAAGATGGAGAAAAGCACCGCGTTGTGGTCAGTATGGGGAGGTCAGGGAACATGCAGTGGCAATGTAGGATAGGTTTCTGAAAAACATCGCGGGGTGGTGCGCATTGTATGGGTGTGTGTTACAATACATTCACTAGTAGGAGTGAGAAAAACAGCACGGGGTGGTGCGTATTGGATGGGTGTGTGTTACATTACATTCACTAGTAGGAGTGGGAAAAACATCACGGGGTGATGTGAATCGGAGGGTCTCAATTAGGATAGGCAGTGAGTGGCAATGTAGGATGGAGAAAAGCACCGCGGGGTGGTCAGCATGGGGAGGTCAGGGAACATGCAGTGGCAATGTAGGATAGGTTTCTGAAAAACATCGCGGGGTGGTGCGCATTGTATGGGTGTGTGTTACATTACATTCACTAGTAGGACTGAGATAAACATCACGGCGTGGTGCGCATCGTATGGGTGTGTGTTACATTACATTCACTAGTAGGAGTGAGAAAAACATCACGGGGTGGTGCGCATTGTATGGGTGTGTGTTACATTACATTCACTAGTAGGAGTGAGAAAAACATCACGGGTTGGTGTGAATCTGAGGGTCTGAATAAGGATAGGCAGTGAGTGGCAATGTAGGATGGAGAAAAGCACCGCGGGGTGGTCAGCATGGGGAGGTCAGGGAACATGCAGTGGCAATGTAGGATAGGTTTCTGAAAAACATCGCGGGGTGGTGCGCATTGTATGGGTGTGTGTTACATTACATTCACTAGTAGGAGTGAGAAAAACATCACGGGGTGGTGCGCATTGTATGGGTGTGTGTTACATTACATTCACTAGTAGGAGTGAGAAAAACATCACGCGGTGGTGTGAATCGGAGGATCTGAATTAGGATAGGCAGTGAGTGGCAATGTAGGATGGAGAAAAGCACCGCGTTGTGGTCAGCATGGGGAGGTCAGGGAACATGCAGTGGCAATGTAGGATAGGTTTCTGAAAAACATCGCGGGGTGGTGCGCATTGTATTTGTGTGTGTTACAATACATTCACTAGTAGGAGTGAGAAAAACAGCACGTGGTGGTGCGTATTGGATAGGTGTGTGTTACATTACATTCACTAGTAGGAGTGGGAAAAACATCACGGGGTGATGTGAATCGGAGGGTCTCAATTAGGATAGGCAGTGAGTGGCAATGTAGGATGGAGAAAAGCACCGCGGGGTGGTCAGCATGGGGAGGTCAGGGAACATGCAGTGGCAATGTAGGATAGGTTTCTGAAAAACATCGCGGGGTGGTGCGCATTGTATGGGTGTGTGTTACATTACATTCACTAGTAGGACTGAGATAAACATCACGGGGTGGTGTGCATCGTATGGGTGTGTGTTACATTACATTCACTAGTAGGAGTGAGAAAAACATCACGGGGTGGTGCGCATTGTATGGGTGTGTGTTACATTACATTCACTAGTAGGAGTGAGAAAAACATCACGGGTTGGTGTGAATCTGAGGGTCTGAATAAGGATAGGCAGTGAGTGGCAATGTAGGATGGAGAAAAGCACCGCGGGGTGGTCAGAATGGGGAGGTCAGGGAACATGCAGTGGCAATGTAGGATAGGTTTCTGAAAAACATCGCGGGGTGGTGCGCATTGTATGGGTGTGTGTTACATTACATTCACTAGTAGGAGTGAGAAAAACATCACGGGGTTGTGCGCATTGTATGGGTGTGTGTTACATTACATTCACTAGTAGGAGTGAGAAAAACATCACGGGGTGGTGTGAATCGGAGGGTCTGAATTAGGATAGGCAGTGAGTGGCAATGTAGGATGGAGAAAAGCACCGCGGGGTGGTCAGCATGGGGAGGTCAGGGAACATGCAGTGGCAATGTAGGATAGGTTTCTGAAAAACATCGCGGGGTGGTGTGCATTGTATGGGTGTGTGTTACATTACATTCACTAGTAGGAGTGAGAAAAACATCGCGGGGTGGTGCGCATTGTATGGGTGTGCGTTACATTACATTCACTAGTAGCAGTGAGAAAAACATCACGGGGTGGTGCGCATTGTATGGGTGTGTGTTACATTACATTCACTAGTAGGAGTGAGAAAAACATCACGGGGTGGGGTCAATCGGAGGGTCTGAATTAGGATAGGCAGTGAGTGGCAATGTAGGATGGAGAAAAGCACCACGGGGTGGTCAGCATGGGGAGGTCAGGGAACATGCAGTGGCAATGTAGAATAGGTTTCTGAAAAACATCGCGGGGTGGTGCGCATTGTATGGGTGTGTGTTACATTACATTCACTAGTAGGAGTGAGAAAAACATCACGGGGTGGTGTGAATCGGAGGGTCTGAATTAGGATAGGCAGTGAGTGGCAATGTAGAATGGAGAAAAGCACCGCGGGGTGGTCAACATTGGGAGGTCAGGGAACATGCAGTGGCAAAGTAGGATAGGTTTCTGAAAAACAACGCGGGGTGGTGCGCATTGTATGGGTGTGTGTTACATTACATTCACAAGTAGGAGCGAGAAAAGCATCACGGGGTGGTGCGCGTTGTATGGGTGTGTGTTACATTACATTCACTAGTAGGAGTGAGAAAAACATGACGGGGTGGTGGGAATCGGAGGGTCTGAATTAGGATAGGCAGTGAGTGGCAATGTAGGAAGGAGAAAAGCACCGCGGGGTGGTCAGCATGGGGAGGTCAGGTAACATGCAGTGGCAATGTAGGATAGGTTTCTGAAAAACATCGCGGGTTGGTGCGCATTGTATGGGTGTGTGTTACATTCACTAGTAGGAGTGAGAAAAACATCGCGGGGTGGTGCGCATTGTATGGGTGTGTGTTACATTACATTCACAAGTAGCAGTGAGAAAAACATCGCGGGGTGGTGCGCATTGTATGGGTGTGTGTTACATTACATTCACTAGCAGCAGTGACAAAAACATCACGGGGTGGTGCGCATTGTATGGGTGTGTGTTACATTACATTCACTAGTAGGAGTGAGAAAAACATCACGGGGTGGTGTGAATCGGAGGGTCTGTATTAGGATAGGCAGTGAGTGGCAATGTAGGATGGAGAAAAGCACGGCGGGGTGGTCAGCATGGGGAGGTCTGGGAACATGCAGTTTTCAATGTAGGATAGGTTTCTGAAAAACATTGCGGGGTGGTGCGCATTGTATGGGTGTGTGTTACATTACATTCACTAGTAGGAGTGAGAAAAACATCATGGGGTGGTGTGAATCGGAGGGTCTGAATTAGGAATAGGCAGTGAGTGGCAATGTAGGATGGAGAAAAGCACCGCGGTGTGGTCAGCATGGGGAGGTCAGGGAACATGCAGTGGCAATGTAGGATAGGTTTCTGAAAAACATCGCGGGGTGGTGCGCATTGTATGGGTGTGTGTTACATTACATTCACTAGTAGGACTGAGAAAAACATCGCGGTGTGGTGCGCATTGTATGAGTGTGTGTTACATTACATTCCCTAGTAGCAGTGAGAAAAACATCACGGGGTGGTGTGAATCGGAGGGTCTGAATTAGGATAGGCAGTGAGTGGCAATGTAGGATGGAGAAAAGCACCGCGTTGTGGTCAGTATGGGGAGGTCAGGGAACATGCAGTGGCAATGTAGGATAGGTTTCTGAAAAACATCGCGGGGTGGTGCGCATTGTATGGGTGTGTGTTACATTACATTCACTAGTAGGACTGAGATAAACATCACGGGGTGGTGCGCATCGTATGGGTGTGTGTTACATTACATTCACTACTAGGAGTGAGAAAAACATCACGGGGTGGTGCGCATTGTATGGGTGTGTGTTACATTACATTCACTAGTAGGAGTGAGAAAAACATCACGGGTTGGTGTGAATCTGAGGGTCTGAATAAGGATAGGCAGTGAGTGGCAATGTAGGATGGAGAAAAGCACCGCGGGGTGGTCAGAATGGGGAGGTCAGGGAACATGCAGTGGCAATGTAGGATAGGTTTCTGAAAAACATCGTGGGGTGGTGCGCATTGTATGGGTGTGTGTTACATTACATTCACTAGTAGGAGTGAGAAAAACATCACGGGGTTGTGCGCATTGTATGGGTGTGTGTTACATTACATTCACTAGTAGGAGTGAGAAAAACATCACGGGGTGGTGTGAATCGGAGGGTCTGAATTAGGATAGGCAGTGAGTGGCAATGTAGGATGGAGAAAAGCACCGCGGGGTGGTCAGCATGGGGAGGTCAGGGAACATGCAGTGGCAATGTAGGATAGGTTTCTGAAAAACATCGCGGGGTGGTGTGCATTGTATGGGTGTGTGTTACATTACATTCACTAGTAGGAGTGAGAAAAACATCGCGGGGTGGTGCGCATTGTATGGGTGTGCGTTACATTACATTCACTAGTAGCAGTGAGAAAAACATCACGGGGTGGTGCGCATTGTATGGGTGTGTGTTACATTACATTCACTAGTAGGAGTGAGAAAAACATCACGGGGTGGGGTCAATCGGAGGGTCTGAATTAGGATAGGCAGTGAGTGGCAATGTAGGATGGAGAAAAGCACCACGGGGTGGTCAGCATGGGGAGGTCAGGGAACATGCAGTGGCAATGTAGAATAGGTTTCTGAAAAACATCGCGGGGTGGTGCGCATTGTATGGGTGTGTGTTACATTACATTCACTAGTAGGAGTGAGAAAAACATCACGGGGTGGTGTGAATCGGAGGGTCTGAATTAGGATAGGCAGTGAGTGGCAATGTAGAATGGAGAAAAGCACCGCGGGGTGGTCAACATTGGGAGGTCAGGGAACATGCAGTGGCAAAGTAGGATAGGTTTCTGAAAAACAACGCGGGGTGGTGCGCATTGTATGGGTGTGTGTTACATTACATTCACAAGTAGGAGCGAGAAAAGCATCACGGGGTGGTGCGCGTTGTATGGGTGTGTGTTACATTACATTCACTAGTAGGAGTGAGAAAAACATGACGGGGTGGTGGGAATCGGAGGGTCTGAATTAGGATAGGCAGTGAGTGGCAATGTAGGAAGGAGAAAAGCACCGCGGGGTGGTCAGCATGGGGAGGTCAGGTAACATGCAGTGGCAATGTAGGGTAGGTTTCTGAAAAACATCGCGGGTTGGTGCGCATTGTATGGGTGTGTGTTACATTCACTAGTAGGAGTGAGAAAAACATCGCGGGGTGGTGCGCATTGTATGGGTGTGTGTTACATTACATTCACAAGTAGCAGTGAGAAAAACATCGCGGGGTGGTGCGCATTGTATGGGTGTGTGTTACATTACATTCACTAGCAGCAGTGACAAAAACATCACGGGGTGGTGCGCATTGTATGGGTGTGTGTTACATTACATTCACTAGTAGGAGTGAGAAAAACATCACGGGGTGGTGTGAATCGGAGGGTCTGTATTAGGATAGGCAGTGAGTGGCAATGTAGGATGGAGAAAAGCACGGCGGGGTGGTCAGCATGGGGAGGTCTGGGAACATGCAGTGGCAATGTAGGATAGGTTTCTGAAAAACATCGCGGGGTGGTGCGCATTGTATGGGTGTGTGTTACATTACATTCACTAGTAGGAGTGAGAAAAACATCATGGGGTGGTGTGAATCGGAGGGTCTGAATTAGGAATAGGCAGTGAGTGGCAATGTAGGATGGAGAAAAGCACCGCGGTGTGGTCAGCATGGGGAGGTCAGGGAACATGCAGTGGCAATGTAGGATAGGTTTCTGAAAAACATCGCGGGGTGGTGCGCATTGTATGGGTGTGTGTTACATTACATTCACTAGTAGGACTGAGAAAAACATCGCGGTGTGGTGCGCATTGTATGAGTGTGTGTTACATTACATTCCCTAGTAGCAGTGAGAAAAACATCACGGGGTGGTTTGAATCGGAGGGTCTGAATTAGGATAGGCAGTGAGTGGCAATGTAGGATGGAGAAAAGCACCGCGTTGTGGTCAGTATGGGGAGGTCAGGGAACATGCAGTGGCAATGTAGGATAGGTTTCTGAAAAACATCGCGGGGTGGTGCGCATTGTATGGGTGTGTGTTACAATACATTCACTAGTAGGAGTGAGAAAAACAGCACGGGGTGGTGCGTATTGGATGGGTGTGTGTTACATTACATTCACTAGTAGGAGTGGGAAAAACATCACGGGGTGATGTGAATCGGAGGGTCTCAATTAGGATAGGCAGTGAGTGGCAATGTAGGATGGAGAAAAGCACCGCGGGGTGGTCAGCATGGGGAGGTCAGGGAACATGCAGTGGCAATGTAGGATAGGTTTCTGAAAAACATCGCGGGGTGGTGCGCATTGTATGGGTGTGTGTTACATTACATTCACTAGTAGGACTGAGATAAACATCACGGGGTGGTGCGCATCGTATGGGTGTGTGTTACATTACATTCACTAGTAGGAGTGAGAAAAACATCACGGGGTGGTGCGCATTGTATGGGTGTGTGTTACATTACATTCACTAGTAGGAGTGAGAAAAACATCACGGGTTGGTGTGAATCTGAGGGTCTGAATAAGGATAGGCAGTGAGTGGCAATGTAGGATGGAGAAAAGCACCGCGGGGTGGTCAGCATGGGGAGGTCAGGGAACATGCAGTGGCAATGTAGGATAGGTTTCTGAAAAACATCGCGGGGTGGTGCGCATTGTATGGGTGTGTGTTACATTACATTCACTAGTAGGAGTGAGAAAAACATCACGGGGTGGTGCGCATTGTATTGGTGTGTGTTACATTACATTCACTAGTAGGAGTGAGAAAAACATCACGGGGTGGTGTGAATCGGAGGGTCTGAATTAGGATAGGCAGTGAGTGGCAATGTAGGATGGAGAAAAGCACCGCGTTGTGGTCAGCATGGGGAGGTCAGGGAACATGCAGTGGCAATGTAGGATAGGTTTCTGAAAAACATCGCGGGTTGGTGCGCATTGTATGGGTGTGTGTTACATTCAGTAGTAGGGGTGAGAAAAACATCACGGGGTGGTGCGCATTGTATGGGTGTGTGTTACATTACATTCACAAGTAGCAGTGAGAAAAACATCGCGGGGTGGTGCGCATTGTATGGGTGTGTGTTACATTACATTCACTAGCAGCAGTGACAAAAACATCACGGGGTGGTGCGCATTGTATGGGTGTGTGTTACATTACATTCACTAGTAGGAGTGAGAAAAACATCACGGGGTGGTGTGAATCGGAGGGTCTGTATTAGGATAGGCAGTGAGTGGCAATGTAGGATGGAGAAAAGCACGGCGGGGTGGTCAGCATGGGGAGGTCTGGGAACATGCAGTGGCAATGTAGGATAGGTTTCTGAAAAACATCGCGGGGTGGTGCGCATTGTATGGGTGTGTGTTACATTACATTCACTAGTAGGAGTGAGAAAAACATCATGGGGTGGTGTGAATCGGAGGGTCTGAATTAGGAATAGGCAGTGAGTGGCAATGTAGGATGGAGAAAAGCACCGCGGTGTGGTCAGCATGGGGAGGTCAGGGAACATGCAGTGGCAATGTAGGATAGGTTTCTGAAAAACATCGCGGGGTGGTGCGCATTGTATGGGTGTGTGTTACATTACATTCACTAGTAGGACTGAGAAAAACATCGCGGTGTGGTGCGCATTGTATCAGTGTGTGTTACATTACATTCCCTAGTAGCAGTGAGAAAAACATCACGGGGTGGTGTGAATCGGAGGGTCTGAATTAGGATAGGCAGTGAGTGGCAATGTAGGATGGAGAAAAGCACCGCGTTGTGGTCAGTATGGGGAGGTCAGGGAACATGCAGTGGCAATGTAGGATAGGTTTCTGAAAAACATCGCGGGGTGGTGCGCATTGTATGGGTGTGTGTTACAATACATTCACTAGTAGGAGTGAGAAAAACAGCACGGGGTGGTGCGTATTGGATGGGTGTGTGTTACATTACATTCACTAGTAGGAGTGGGAAAAACATCACGGGGTGATGTGAATCGGAGGGTCTCAATTAGGATAGGCAGTGAGTGGCAATGTAGGATGGAGAAAAGCACCGCGGGGTGGTCAGCATGGGGAGGTCAGGGAACATGCAGTGGCAATGTAGGATAGGTTTCTGAAAAACATCGCGGGGTGGTGCGCATTGTATGGGTGTGTGTTACATTACATTCACTTGTAGGACTGAGATAAACATCACGGGGTGGTGCGCATCGTATGGGTGTGTGTTACATTACATTCACTAGTAGGAGTGAGAAAAACATCACGGGGTGGTGCGCATTGTATGGGTGTGTGTTACATTACATTCACTAGTAGGAGTGAGAAAAACATCACGGGTTGGTGTGAATCTGAGGGTCTGAATAAGGATAGGCAGTGAGTGGCAATGTAGGATGGAGAAAAGCACCGCGGGGTGGTCAGCATGGGGAGGTCAGGGAACATGCAGTGGCAATGTAGGATAGGTTTCTGAAAAACATCGCGGGGTGGTGCGCATTGTATGGGTGTGTGTTACATTACATTCACTAGTAGGAGTGAGAAAAACATCACGGGGTGGTGCGCATTGTATGGGTGTGTGTTACATTACATTCACTAGTAGGAGTGAGAAAAACATCACGGGGTGGTGTGAATCGGAGGGTCTGAATTAGGATAGGCAGTGAGTGGCAATGTAGGATGGAGAAAAGCACCGCGTTGTGGTCAGCATGGGGAGGTCAGGGAACATGCAGTGGCAATGTAGGATAGGTTTCTGAAAAACATCGCGGGGTGGTGCGCATTGTATGGGTGTGTGTTACAATACATTCACTAGTAGGAGTGAGAAAAACAGCACGGGGTGGTGCGTATTGGATGGGTGTGTGTTACATTACATTCACTAGTAGGAGTGGGAAAAACATCACGGGGTGATGTGAATCGGAGGGTCTCAATTAGGATAGGCAGTGAGTGGCAATGTAGGATGGAGAAAAGCACCGCGGGGTGGTCAGCATGGGGAGGTCCGGGAACATGCAGTGGCAATGTAGGATAGGTTTCTGAAAAACATCGCGGGGTGGTGCGCATTGTATGGGTGTGTGTTACATTACATTCACTAGTAAGACTGAGATAAACTTCACGGGGTGGTGCGCATCGTATGGGTGTGTGTTACATTACATTCACTAGTAGGAGTGAGAAAAACATCACGGGGTGGTGCGCATTGTATGGGTGTGTGTTACATTACATTCACTAGTAGGAGTGAGAAAAACATCACGGGTTGGTGTGAATCTGAGGGTCTGAATAAGGATAGGCAGTGAGTGGCAATGTAGGATGGAGAAAAGCACCGCGGGGTGGTCAGAATGGGGAGGTCAGGGAACATGCAGTGGCAATGTAGGATAGGTTTCTGAAAAACATCGCGGGGTGGTGCGCATTGTATGGGTGTGTGTTACATTACATTCACTAGTAGGAGTGAGAAAAACATCACGGGGTTGTGCGCATTGTATGGGTGTGTGTTACATTACATTCACTAGTAGGAGTGAGAAAAACATCACGGGGTGGTGTGAATTGGAGGGTCTGAATTAGGATAGGCAGTGAGTTGCAATGTAGGATGGAGAAAAGCACCGCGGGGTGGTCAGCATGGGGAGGTCAGGGAACATGCAGTGGCAATGTAGGATAGGTTTCTGAAAAACATCGCGGGGTGGTGCGCATTGTTTGGGTGTGTGTTACATTACATTCACTAGTAGGAGTGAGAAAAACATCGCGGGGTGGTGCGCATTGTATGGGTGTGCGTTACATTACATTCACTAGTAGCAGTGAGAAAAACATCACGGGGTGGTGCGCATTGTATGGGTGTGTGTTACATTACATTCACTAGTAGGAGTGAGAAAAACATCACGGGGTGGGGTCAATCGGAGGGTCTGAATTAGGATAGGCAGTGAGTGGCAATGTAGGATGGAGAAAAGCACCGCGGGGTGGTCAGCATGGGGAGGTCAGGGAACATGCAGTGGCAATGTAGAATAGGTTTCTGAAAAACATCGCGGGGTGGTGCGCATTGTATGGGTGTGTGTTACATTACATTCACTAGTAGGAGTGAGAAAAACATCACGGGGTGGTGTGAATCGGAGGGTCTGAATTAGGATAGGCAGTGAGTGGCAATGTAGAATGGAGAAAAGCACCGCGGGGTGGTCAACATTGGGAGGTCAGGGAACATGCAGTGGCAAAGTAGGATAGGTTTCTGAAAAACAACGCGGGGTGGTGCGCATTGTATGGGTGTGTGTTACATTACATTCACAAGTAGGAGTGATAAAAGCATCACGTGGTGGTGCGTGTTGTATGGGTGTGTGTTACATTATATTCACTAGTAGGAGTGAGAAAAACATCACGGGGTGGTGTGAATCGGAGGGTCTGAATTAGGATAGGCAGGGAGTGGCAATGTAGGATGGAGAAAAGCACCGCGGTGTGGTCAGCATGGGGAGGTCAGGGAACATGCCGTGGCAATGTAGGATAGGTTTCTGAAAAACATCGCGGGGTGGTGCGCATTGTATGGGTGTGTGTTACATTACATTCACAAGTAGGAGCGAGAAAAGCATCACGGGGTGGTGCGCGTTGTATGGGTGTGTGTTACATTACATTCACTAGTAGGAGTGAGAAAAACATGACGGGGTGGTGGGAATCGGAGGGTCTGAATTAGGATAGGCAGTGAGTGGCAATGTAGGAAGGAGAAAAGCACCGCGGGGTGGTCAGCATGGGGAGGTCAGGGAACATGCAGTGGCAATGTAGGATAGGTTTCTGAAAAACATCGCGGGTTGGTGCGCATTGTATGGGTGTGTGTTACATAACATTCACTAGTAGGAGTGAGAAAAACATCGCGGGGTGGTGCGCATTGTATGCGTGTGTGTTACATTACATTCACTAGTAGCAGTGAGAAAAACATCGTGGGGTGGTGCGCATTGTATGGGTGTGTGTTACATTACATTCACTAGTAGCAGTGAGAAAAACATCACGGGGTGGTGCGCATTGTATGGGTGTGTGTTACATTACATTCACTAGTAGGAGTGAGAAAAACATCCCGGGGTGGTGTGAATCGGAGGGTCTGAATTAGGATAGGCAGTGAGTGGCAATGTAGGATGGAGAAAAGCACCGCGGGGTGGTCAGCATGGGGAGGTCAGGGAACATGCAGTGGCAATGTAGGATAGGTTTCTGAAAAACATCGCGGGGTGGTGCGCATTGTATGGGTGTGTGTTACATTACATTCACTAGTAGGAGTGAGAAAAACATCACGGGGTGGTGCGCATTGTATGGGTGTGTGTTACATTACATTCACTAGTAGGAGTGAGAAAAACATCACGGGGTGGTGTGAATCGGAGGGTCTGAATTAGGATAGGCAGTGAGTGGCAATGTAGGATGGAGAAAAGCACCGCGGGGTGGTCAGCATGGGGAGGTCAGGGAACATGCAGTGGCAATGTAGGATAGGTTTCTGAAAAACATCGCGGGGTGGTGTGCATTGTATGGGTGTGTGTTACATTACATTCACTAGTAGGAGTGAGAAAAACATCGCGGCGTGGTGCGCATTGTATGGGTGTGCGTTACATTACATTCACTAGTAGCAGTGAGAAAAACATCACGGGGTGGTGCGCATTGTATGGGTGTGTGTTACATTACATTCACTAGTAGGAGTGAGAAAAACATCACGGGGTGGGGTCAGTCGGAGGGTCTGAATTAGGATAGGCAGTGAGTGGCAATGTAGGATGGAGAAAAGCACCACGGGGTGGTCAGCATGGGGAGGTCAGGGAACATGCAGTGGCAATGTAGAATAGGTTTCTGAAAAACATCGCGGGGTGGTGCGCATTGTATGGGTGTGTGTTACATTACATTCACTAGTAGGAGTGAGAAAAACATCACGGGGTGGTGTGAATCGGAGGGTCTGAATTAGGATAGGCAGTGAGTGGCAATGTAGAATGGAGAAAAGCACCGCGGGGTGCTCAACATTGGGAGGTCAGGGAACATGCAGTGGCAAAGTAGGATAGGTTTCTGAAAAACAACGCGGGGTGGTGCGCATTGTATGGGTGTGTGTTACATTACATTCACAAGTAGGAGCGAGAAAAGCATCACGGGGTGGTGCGCGTTGTATGGGTGTGTGTTACATTACATTCACTAGTAGGAGTGAGAAAAACATGACGGGGTGGTGGGAATCGGAGGGTCTGAATTAGGATAGGCAGTGAGTGGCAATGTAGGAAGGAGAAAAGCACCGCGGGGTGGTCAGCATGGGGAGGTCAGGTAACATGCAGTGGCAATGTAGGATAGGTTTCTGAAAAACATCGCGGGTTGGTGCGCATTGTATGGGTGTGTGTTAGATTCACTAGTAGGAGTGAGAAAAACATCGCGGGGTGGTGCGCATTGTATGGGTGTGTGTTACATTACATTCACAAGTAGCAGTGAGAAAAACATCGCGGGGTGGTGCGCATTGTATGGGTGTGTGTTACATTACATTCACTAGCAGCAGTGACAAAAACATCACGGGGTGGTGCGCATTGTATGGGTGTGTGTTACATTACATTCACTAGTAGGAGTGAGAAAAACATCACGGGGTGGTGTGAATCGGAGGGTCTGTATTAGGATAGGCAGTGAGTGGCAATGTAGGATGGAGAAAAGCACGGCGGGGTGGTCAGCATGGGGAGGTCTGGGAACATGCAGTGGCAATGTAGGATAGGTTTCTGAAAAACATTGCGGGGTGGTGCGCATTGTATGGGTGTGTGTTACATTACATTCACTAGTAGGAGTGAGAAAAACATCATGGGGTGGTGTGAATCGGAGGGTCTGAATTAGGAATAGGCAGTGAGTGGCAATGTAGGATGGAGAAAAGCACCGCGGTGTGGTCAGCATGGGGAGGTCAGGGAACATGCAGTGGCAATGTAGGATAGGTTTCTGAAAAACATCGCGGGGTGGTGCGCATTGTATGGGTGTGTGTTACATTACATTCACTAGTAGGACTGAGAAAAACATCGCGGTGTGGTGCGCATTGTATGAGTGTGTGTTACATTACATTCCCTAGTAGCAGTGAGAAAAACATCACGGGGTGGTGTGAATCGGAGGGTCTGAATTAGGATAGGCAGTGAGTGGCAATGTAGGATGGAGAAAAGCACCGCGTTGTGGTCAGTATGGGGAGGTCAGGGAACATGCAGTGGCAATGTAGGATAGGTTTCTGAAAAACATCGCGGGGTGGTGCGCATTGTATGGGTGTGTGTTACATTACATTCACTAGTAGGACTGAGATAAACATCACGGGGTGGTGCGCATCGTATGGGTGTGTGTTACATTACATTCACTAGTAGGAGTGAGAAAAACATCACGGGGTGGTGCGCATTGTATGGGTGTGTGTTACATTACATTCACTAGTAGGAGTGAGAAAAACATCACGGGTTGGTGTGAATCTGAGGGTCTGAATAAGGATAGGCAGTGAGTGGCAATGTAGGATGGAGAAAAGCACCGCGGGGTGGTCAGAATGGGGAGGTCAGGGAACATGCAGTGGCAATGTAGGATAGGTTTCTGAAAAACATCGCGGGGTGGTGCGCATTGTATGGGTGTGTGTTACATTACATTCACTAGTAGGAGTGAGAAAAACATCACGGGGTTGTGCGCATTGTATGGGTGTGTGTTACATTACATTCACTAGTAGGAGTGAGAAAAACATCACGGGGTGGTGTGAATCGGAGGGTCTGAATTAGGATAGGCAGTGAGTGGCAATGTAGGATGGAGAAAAGCACCGCGGGGTGGTCAGCATGGGGAGGTCAGGGAACATGCAGTGGCAAAGTAGGATAGGTTTCTGAAAAACATCGCGGGGTGGTGTGCATTGTATGGGTGTGTGTTACATTACATTCACTAGTAGGAGTGAGAAAAACATCGCGGGGTGGTGCGCATTGTATGGGTGTGCGTTACATTACATTCACTAGTAGCAGTGAGAAAAACATCACGGGGTGGTGCGCATTGTATGGGTGTGTGTTACATTACATTCACTAGTAGGAGTGAGAAAAACATCACGGGGTGGGGTCAATCGGAGGGTCTGAATTAGGATAGGCAGTGAGTGGCAATGTAGGATGGAGAAAAGCACCACGGGGTGGTCAGCATGGGGAGGTCAGGGAACATGCAGTGGCAATGTAGAATAGGTTTCTGAAAAACATCGCGGGGTGGTGCGCATTGTATGGGTGTGTGTTACATTACATTCACTAGTAGGAGTGAGAAAAACATCACGGGGTGGTGTGAATCGGAGGGTCTGAATTAGGATAGGCAGTGAGTGGCAATGTAGAATGGAGAAAAGCACCGCGGGGTGGTCAACATTGGGAGGTCAGGGAACATGCAGTGGCAAAGTAGGATAGGTTTCTGAAAAACAACGCGGGGTGGTGCGCATTGTATGGGTGTGTGTTACATTACATTCACAAGTAGGAGCGAGAAAAGCATCACGGGGTGGTGCGCGTTGTATGGGTGTGTGTTACATTACATTCACTAGTAGGAGTGAGAAAAACATGACGGGGTGGTGGGAATCGGAGGGTCTGAATTAGGATAGGCAGTGAGTGGCAATGTAGGAAGGAGAAAAGCACCGCGGGGTGGTCAGCATGGGGAGGTCAGGTAACATGCAGTGGCAATGTAGGATAGGTTTCTGAAAAACATCGCGGGTTGGTGCGCATTGTATGGGTGTGTGTTACATTCACTAGTAGGAGTGAGAAAAACATCGCGGGGTGGTGCGCATTGTATGGGTGTGTGTTACATTACATTCACAAGTAGCAGTGAGAAAAACATCGCGGGGTGGTGCGCATTGTATGGGTGTGTGTTACATTACATTCACTAGCAGCAGTGACAAAAACATCACGGGGTGGTGCGCATTGTATGGGTGTGTGTTACATTACATTCACTAGTAGGAGTGAGAAAAACATCACGGGGTGGTGTGAATCGGAGGGTCTGTATTAGGATAGGCAGTGAGTGGCAATGTAGGATGGAGAAAAGCACGGCGGGGTGGTCAGCATGGGGAGGTCTGGGAACATGCAGTGGCAATGTAGGATAGGTTTCTGAAAAACATCGCGGGGTGGTGCGCATTGTATGGGTGTGTGTTACATTACATTCACTAGTAGGAGTGAGAAAAACATCATGGGGTGGTGTGAATCGGAGGGTCTGAATTAGGAATAGGCAGTGAGAGGCAATGTAGGATGGAGAAAAGCACCGCGGTGTGGTCAGCATGGGGAGGTCAGGGAACATGCAGTGGCAATGTAGGATAGGTTTCTGAAAAACATCGCGGGGTGGTGCGCATTGTATGGGTGTGTGTTACATTACATTCACTAGTAGGACTGAGAAAAACATCGCGGTGTGGTGCGCATTGTATGAGTGTGTGTTACATTACATTCCCTAGTAGCAGTGAGAAAAACATCACGGGGTGGTTTGAATCGGAGGGTCTGAATTAGGATAGGCAGTGAGTGGCAATGTAGGATGGAGAAAAGCACCGCGTTGTGGTCAGTATGGGGAGGTCAGGGAACATGCAGTGGCAATGTCGGATAGGTTTCTGAAAAACATCGCGGGGTGGTGCGCATTGTATGGGTGTGTGTTACAATACATTCACTAGTAGGAGTGAGAAAAACAGCACGGGGTGGTGCGCATTGGATGGGTGTGTGTTACATTACATTCACTAGTAGGAGTGGGAAAAACATCACGGGGTGATGTGAATCGGAGGGTCTCAATTAGGATAGGCAGTGAGTGGCAATGTAGGATGGAGAAAAGCACCGCGGGGTGGTCAGCATGGGGAGGTCAGGGAACATGCAGTGGCAATGTAGGATAGGTTTCTGAAAAACATCGCGGGGTGGTGCGCATTGTATGGGTGTGTGTTACATTACATTCACTAGTAGGACTGAGATAAACATCACGGGGTGGTGCGCATCGTATGGGTGTGTGTTACATTACATTCACTAGTAGGAGTGAGAAAAACATCACGGGGTGGTGCGCATTGTATGGGTGTGTGTTACATTACATTCACTAGTAGGAGTGAGAAAAACATCACGGGTTGGTGTGAATCTGAGGGTCTGAATAAGGATAGGCAGTGAGTGGCAATGTAGGATGGAGAAAAGCACCGCGGGGTGGTCAGCATGGGGAGGTCAGGGAACATGCAGTGGCAATGTAGGATAGGTTTCTGAAAAACATCGCGGGGTGGTGCGCATTGTATGGGTGTGTGTTACATTACATTCACTAGTAGGAGTGAGAAAAACATCACGGGGTGGTGCGCATTGTATGGGTGTGTGTTACATTACATTCACTAGTAGGAGTGAGAAAAACATCACGGGGTGGTGTGAATCGGAGGGTCTGAATTAGGATAGGCAGTGAGTGGCAATGTAGGATGGAGAAAAGCACCGCGTTGTGGTCAGCATGGGGAGGTCAGGGAACATGCAGTGGCAATGTAGGATAGGTTTCTGAAAAACATCGCGGGGTGGTGCGCATTGTATGGGTGTGTGTTACAATACATTCACTAGTAGGAGTGAGAAAAACAGCACGGGGTGGTGCGTATTGGATGGGTGTGTGTTACATTACATTCACTAGTAGGAGTGGGAAAAACATCACGGGGTGATGTGAATCGGAGGGTCTCAATTAGGATAGGCAGTGAGTGGCAATGTAGGATGGAGAAAAGCACCGCGGGGTGGTCAGCATGGGGAGGTCCGGGAACATGCAGTGGCAATGTAGGATAGGTTTCTGAAAAACATCGCGGGGTGGTGCGCATTGTATGGGTGTGTGTTACATTACATTCACTAGTAGGACTGAGATAAACTTCACGGGGTGGTGCGCATCGTATGGGTGTGTGTTACATTACATTCACTAGTAGGAGTGAGAAAAACATCACGGGGTGGTGCGCATTGTATGGGTGTGTGTTACATTACATTCACTAGTAGGAGTGAGAAAAACATCACGGGTTGGTGTGAATCTGAGGGTCTGAATAAGGATAGGCAGTGAGTGGCAATGTAGGATGGAGAAAAGCACCGCGGGGTGGTCAGAATGGGGAGGTCAGGGAACATGCAGTGGCAATGTAGGATAGGTTTCTGAAAAACATCGCGGGGTGGTGCGCATTGTATGGGTGTGTGTTACATTACATTCACTAGTAGGAGTGAGAAAAACATCACGGGGTTGTGCGCATTGTATGGGTGTGTGTTACATTACATTCACTAGTAGGAGTGAGAAAAACATCACGGGGTGGTGTGAATCGGAGGGTCTGAATTAGGATAGGCAGTGAGTTGCAATGTAGGATGGAGAAAAGCACCGCGGGGTGGTCAGCATGGGGAGGTCAGGGAACATGCAGTGGCAATGTAGGATAGGTTTCTGAAAAACATCGCGGGGTGGTGCGCATTGTTTGGGTGTGTGTTACATTACATTCACTAGTAGGAGTGAGAAAAACATCGCGGGGTGGTGCGCATTGTATGGGTGTGCGTTACATTACATTCACTAGTAGCAGTGAGAAAAACATCACGGGGTGGTGCGCATTGTATGGGTGTGTGATACATTACATTCACTAGTAGGAGTGAGAAAAACATCACGGGGTGGGGTCAATCGGAGGGTCTGAATTAGGATAGGCAGTGAGTGGCAATGTAGGATGGAGAAAAGCACCGCGGGGTGGTCAGCATGGGGAGGTCAGGGAACATGCAGTGGCAATGTAGAATAGGTTTCTGAAAAACATCGCGGGGTGGTGCGCATTGTATGGGTGTGTGTTACATTACATTCACTAGTAGGAGTGAGAAAAACATCACGGGGTGGTGTGAATCGGAGGGTCTGAATTAGGATAGGCAGTGAGTGGCAATGTACAATGGAGAAAAGCACCGCGGGGTGGTCAACATTGGGAGGTCAGGGAACATGCAGTGGCAAAGTAGGATAGGTTTCTGAAAAACAACGCGGGGTGGTGCGCATTGTATGGGTGTGTGTTACATTACATTCACAAGTAGGAGTGATAAAAGCATCACGTGGTGGTGCGTGTTGTATGGGTGTGTGTTACATTATATTCACTAGTAGGAGTGAGAAAAACATCACGGGGTGGTGTGAATCGGAGGGTCTGAATTAGGATAGGCAGGGAGTGGCAATGTAGGATGGAGAAAAGCACCGCGGGGTGGTCAGCATGGGGAGGTCAGGGAACATGCCGTGGCAATGTAGGATAGGTTTCTGAAAAACATCGCGGGGTGGTGCGCATTGTATGGGTGTGTGTTACATTACATTCACAAGTAGGAGCGAGAAAAGCATCACGGGGTGGTGCGCGTTGTATGGGTGTGTGTTACATTACATTCACTAGTAGGAGTGAGAAAAACATGACGGGGTGCTGGGAATCGGAGGGTCTGAATTAGGATAGGCAGTGAGTGGCAATGTAGGAAGGAGAAAAGCACCGCGGGGTGGTCAGCATGGGGAGGTCAGGGAACATGCAGTGGCAATGTAGGATAGGTTTCTGAAAAACATCGCGGGTTGGTGCGCATTGTATGGGTGTGTGTTACATAACATTCACTAGTAGGAGTGAGAAAAACATCGCGGGGTGGTGCGCATTGTATGCGTGTGTGTTACATTACATTCACTAGTAGCAGTGAGAAAAACATCGCGGGGTGGTGCGCATTGTATGGGTGTGTGTTACATTACATTCACTAGCAGCAGTGACAAAAACATCACGGGGTGGTGCGCATTGTATGGGTGTGTGTTACATTACATTCACTAGTAGGAGTGAGAAAAACATCACGGGGTGGTGTGAATCGGAGGGTCTGTATTAGGATAGGCAGTGAGTGGCAATGTAGGATGGAGAAAAGCACGGCGGGGTGGTCAGCATGGGGAGGTCTGGGAACATGCAGTGGCAATGTAGGATAGGTTTCTGAAAAACATCGCGGGGTGGTGCGCATTGTATGGGTGTGTGTTACATTACATTCACTAGTAGGAGTGAGAAAAACATCATGGGGTGGTGTGAATCGGAGGGTCTGAATTAGGAATAGGCAGTGAGAGGCAATGTAGGATGGAGAAAAGCACCGCGGTGTGGTCAGCATGGGGAGGTCAGGGAACATGCAGTGGCAATGTAGGATAGGTTTCTGAAAAACATCGCGGGGTGGTGCGCATTGTATGGGTGTGTGTTACATTACATTCACTAGTAGGACTGAGAAAAACATCGCGGTGTGGTGCGCATTGTATGAGTGTGTGTTACATTACATTCCCTAGTAGCAGTGAGAAAAACATCACGGGGTGGTTTGAATCGGAGGGTCTGAATTAGGATAGGCAGTGAGTGGCAATGTAGGATGGAGAAAAGCACCGCGTTGTGGTCAGTATGGGGAGGTCAGGGAACATGCAGTGGCAATGTAGGATAGGTTTCTGAAAAACATCGCGGGGTGGTGCGCATTGTATGGGTGTGTGTTACAATACATTCACTAGTAGGAGTGAGAAAAACAGCACGGGGTGGTGCGCATTGGATGGGTGTGTGTTACATTACATTCACTAGTAGGAGTGGGAAAAACATCACGGGGTGATGTGAATCGGAGGGTCTCAATTAGGATAGGCAGTGAGTGGCAATGTAGGATGGAGAAAAGCACCGCGGGGTGGTCAGCATGGGGAGGTCAGGGAACATGCAGTGGCAATGTAGGATAGGTTTCTGAAAAACATCGCGGGGTGGTGCGCATTGTATGGGTGTGTGTTACATTACATTCACTAGTAGGACTGAGATAAACATCACGGGGTGGTGCGCATCGTATGGGTGTGTGTTACATTACATTCACTAGTAGGAGTGAGAAAAACATCACGGGGTGGTGCGCATTGTATGGGTGTGTGTTACATTACATTCACTAGTAGGAGTGAGAAAAACATCACGGGTTGGTGTGAATCTGAGGGTCTGAATAAGGATAGGCAGTGAGTGGCAATGTAGGATGGAGAAAAGCACCGCGGGGTGGTCAGCATGGGGAGGTCAGGGAACATGCAGTGGCAATGTAGGATAGGTTTCTGAAAAACATCGCGGGGTGGTGCGCATTGTATGGGTGTGTGTTACATTACATTCACTAGTAGGAGTGAGAAAAACATCACGGGGTGGTGCGCATTGTATGGGTGTGTGTTACATTACATTCACTAGTAGGAGTGAGAAAAACATCACGGGGTGGTGTGAATCGGAGGGTCTGAATTAGGATAGGCAGTGAGTGGCAATGTAGGATGGAGAAAAGCACCGCGTTGTGGTCAGCATGGGGAGGTCAGGGAACATGCAGTGGCAATGTAGGATAGGTTTCTGAAAAACATCGCGGGGTGGTGCGCATTGTATGGGTGTGTGTTACAATACATTCACTAGTAGGAGTGAGAAAAACAGCACGGGGTGGTGCGTATTGGATGGGTGTGTGTTACATTACATTCACTAGTAGGAGTGGGAAAAACATCACGGGGTGATGTGAATCGGAGGGTCTCAATTAGGATAGGCAGTGAGTGGCAATGTAGGATGGAGAAAAGCACCGCGGGGTGGTCAGCATGGGGAGGTCCGGGAACATGCAGTGGCAATGTAGGATAGGTTTCTGAAAAACATCGCGGGGTGGTGCGCATTGTATGGGTGTGTGTTACATTACATTCACTAGTAGGACTGAGATAAACTTCACGGGGTGGTGCGCATCGTATGGGTGTGTGTTACATTACATTCACTAGTAGGAGTGAGAAAAACATCACGGGGTGGTGCGCATTGTATGGGTGTGTGTTACATTACATTCACTAGTAGGAGTGAGAAAAACATCACGGGTTGGTGTGAATCTGAGGGTCTGAATAAGGATAGGCAGTGAGTGGCAATGTAGGATGGAGAAAAGCACCGCGGGGTGGTCAGAATGGGGAGGTCAGGGAACATGCAGTGGCAATGTAGGATAGGTTTCTGAAAAACATCGCGGGGTGGTGCGCATTGTATGGGTGTGTGTTACATTACATTCACTAGTAGGAGTGAGAAAAACATCACGGGGTTGTGCGCATTGTATGGGTGTGTGTTACATTACATTCACTAGTAGGAGTGAGAAAAACATCACGGGGTGGTGTGAATCGGAGGGTCTGAATTAGGATAGGCAGTGAGTTGCAATGTAGGATGGAGAAAAGCACCGCGGGGTGGTCAGCATGGGGAGGTCAGGGAACATGCAGTGGCAATGTAGGATAGGTTTCTGAAAAACATCGCGGGGTGGTGCGCATTGTTTGGGTGTGTGTTACATTACATTCACTAGTAGGAGTGAGAAAAACATCGCGGGGTGGTGCGCATTGTATGGGTGTGCGTTACATTACATTCACTAGTAGCAGTGAGAAAAACATCACGGGGTGGTGCGCATTGTATGGGTGTGTGATACATTACATTCACTAGTAGGAGTGAGAAAAACATCACGGGGTGGGGTCAATCGGAGGGTCTGAATTAGGATAGGCAGTGAGTGGCAATGTAGGATGGAGAAAAGCACCGCGGGGTGGTCAGCATGGGGAGGTCAGGGAACATGCAGTGGCAATGTAGAATAGGTTTCTGAAAAACATCGCGGGGTGGTGCGCATTGTATGGGTGTGTGTTACATTACATTCACTAGTAGGAGTGAGAAAAACATCACGGGGTGGTGTGAATCGGAGGGTCTGAATTAGGATAGGCAGTGAGTGGCAATGTACAATGGAGAAAAGCACCGCGGGGTGGTCAACATTGGGAGGTCAGGGAACATGCAGTGGCAAAGTAGGATAGGTTTCTGAAAAACAACGCGGGGTGGTGCGCATTGTATGGGTGTGTGTTACATTACATTCACAAGTAGGAGTGATAAAAGCATCACGTGGTGGTGCGTGTTGTATGGGTGTGTGTTACATTATATTCACTAGTAGGAGTGAGAAAAACATCACGGGGTGGTGTGAATCGGAGGGTCTGAATTAGGATAGGCAGGGAGTGGCAATGTAGGATGGAGAAAAGCACCGCGGGGTGGTCAGCATGGGGAGGTCAGGGAACATGCCGTGGCAATGTAGGATAGGTTTCTGAAAAACATCGCGGGGTGGTGCGCATTGTATGGGTGTGTGTTACATTACATTCACAAGTAGGAGCGAGAAAAGCATCACGGGGTGGTGCGCGTTGTATGGGTGTGTGTTACATTACATTCACTAGTAGGAGTGAGAAAAACATGACGGGGTGCTGGGAATCGGAGGGTCTGAATTAGGATAGGCAGTGAGTGGCAATGTAGGAAGGAGAAAAGCACCGCGGGGTGGTCAGCATGGGGAGGTCAGGGAACATGCAGTGGCAATGTAGGATAGGTTTCTGAAAAACATCGCGGGTTGGTGCGCATTGTATGGGTGTGTGTTACATAACATTCACTAGTAGGAGTGAGAAAAACATCGCGGGGTGGTGCGCATTGTATGCGTGTGTGTTACATTACATTCACTAGTAGCAGTGAGAAAAACATCGTGGGGTGGTGCGCATTGTATGGGTGTGTGTTACATTACATTCACTAGTAGCAGTGAGAAAAACATCACGGGGTGGTGCGCATTGTATGGGTGTGTGTTACATTACATTCACTAGTAGGAGTGAGAAAAACATCCCGGGGTGGTGTGAATCGGAGGGTCTGAATTAGGATAGGCAGTGAGTGGCAATGTAGGATGGAGAAAAGCACCGCGGGGTGGTCAGCATGGGGAGGTCAGGGAACATGCAGTGGCAATGTAGGATAGGTTTCTGAAAAACATCGCGGGGTGGTGCGCATTGTATGGGTGTGTGTTACATTACATTCACTAGTAGGAGTGAGAAAAACATCACGGGGTGGTGCGCATTGTATGGGTGTGTGTTACATTACATTCACTAGTAGGAGTGAGAAAAACATCACGGGGTGGTGTGAATCGGAGGTTCTGAATAAGGATAGGCAGTGAGTGGCAATGTAGGATGGAGAAAAGCACCGTGGGGTGGTCAGCAATGGGAGGTCAGGTAACATGCAGTGGCAATGTAGGATAGGTTTCTGAAAAACATCGCGGGGTGGTGCGCATTGTATGGCTGTGTGTTACATTACATTCACAAGTGGGAGTGAGAAAAGCATCACAGGGTGGTGCGCGTTGTATGGGTGTGTGTTACATTACATTCACTAGTAGGAGTGAGAAAAACATCACGGGGTGGTGTGAATCGGAGGGTCTGAATTAGGATAGGCAGTGAGTGGCAATGTAGGATGGAGAAAAGCACCGCGGGGTGGTCAGCATGCGGAGGTCAGGGAACATGCAGTGGCAATGTAGGACAGGTTTCTGAAAAACATCGCGGGGTGGTGCGCATTGTATGGGTGTGTGTTACATTACATTCACTAGTAGGAGAGAGAAAAGCATCACGGGGTGGTGCACGTTGTATGGTTGTGTGTTACATTTCATTCACTAGTAGGAGTGAGAAAAACATCACGGCGTGGTGTGAATCGGAGGGTCTGCATTAGGATAGGCAGTGAGTGGCAATATAGGATGGAGAAAAGCACCGCGGGGTGGTCAGCATGGGGAGGTCAGGGAACATGCAGTGGCAATGTAGGATAGGTTTCTGAAAAACATCGCGGGGTGGTGCGCATTGTATGGGTGTGTGTTACATTACATTCACTAGTAGGAGTGAGAAAAACATCACGGGGTGGTGTGAATCGGAGGGTCTGAATTAGGATAGGCAGTGAGTGGCAATGTAGAATGGAGAAAAGCACCGCGGGGTGGTCAGCATTGGGAGGTCAGGGAACATGCACTGGCAAAGTAGGATAGGATTCTGAAAAACATCGCGGGGTGGTGCGCATTGTATGGGTGTGTTTTATATTACATTCACAAGCAGGAGTGAGAGAAGCATCACGGGGTGGTGCGCGTGGTATGGGTGTGTGTTACTTTACATTCACTAGTAGGAGTGAGAAAAACATGACGGGGTGGTGGGAATCGGAGTGTCTGAATTAGGATAGGCAGTGAGTGGCAATGTAGGATGGAGAAATGCACCGCGGGGTGGTCAGCATGGGGAGGTCAGGGAACATGCAGTGGCAATGTAGGATAGGTTTCTGAAAAACATCGCGGGGTGGTGCGCATTGTATGGGTGTGTGTTACATAACATTCACTAGTAGGAGTGAGAAAAACTTCGCGGGTTGGTGCGCATTGTTTGGGTGTGTGTTACATTACATTCACTAGTAGCAGTGAGAAAAACATCATGGGGTGGTGCGCATTGTATGGGTGTGTGTTACATTACATTCACTAGTAGGAGTGAGAAAAACATCACGGGGTGGTGAACATTGTATGGGTGTGTGTTGCATTACATTCACTAGTAGGAGTGAGAAAAACATCACGGGGTGGTGTGAATCGGAGGGTCTGAATTAGGATAGGCAGTGAGTGGCAATGTAGGATGGAGAAAAGCACCGCGGGGTGGTCAGCATGGGGAGGTCAGGGAACATTCAGTGGCAATGTAGGATAGGTTTCTGAAAAACATCGCGGGGTGGTGCGCATTGTATGGGTGTGTGTTACATTACATTCACAAGTGGGAGTGAGAATAGCATCACGGGGTGCTGCGCGTTGTATGGGTGTGTGTTACATTACATTCACTGGTAGGAGTGAGAAAAACATCACGGGATGGTGTGAATCGGAGGGTCTGAATTAGGATAGGCAGTGAGTGGCAATGTAGGATGGAGAAAAGCACCGCGGGGTGGTCAGCATGGGGAGGTCAGGGAACATGCAGTGGCAATGTAGGATAGGTTTCTGAAAAACATCGCGGGGTGGTGCGCATTGTATGGGTGTGTGTTACATTTCGTTCACTAGTAGGAGTGAAAAAAACATCCCGGGGAGGTGAACATTGTATGGGTGTGTGTTACATTACATTCACTAGTAGGAGTGAGAAAAACATCACGGGGTGGTGTGAATCGGAGGGTCTGAATTAGGATAGGCAGTGAGTGGCAATGTAGGATGGAGAAAAGCACCGCGGGGTGGTCAGCATGGGGAGGTCAGGGAACATGCAGTGGCAATGTAGGATAGGTTTCTGAAAAACATCGCGGGGTGGTGCGCATTGTATGGGTGTGTGTTACATTACATTCACTAGTAGGAGTGAGAAAAACATCACGGGGTGGTGTGCATTGTATGGGTGTGTGTTACATTACATTCACTAGTAGGAGTGAGAAAAACATCACGGGGTGGTGTGAATCGGAGGTTCTGAATAAGGATAGGCAGTGAGTGGCAATGTAGGATGGAGAAAAGCACCGCGGGGTGGTCAGCAATGGGAGGTCAGGTAACATGCAGTGGCAATGTAGGATAGGTTTCTGAAAAACATCGCGGGGTGGTGCGCATTGTATGGCTGTGTGTTACATTACATTCACAAGTGGGAGTGAGAAAAGCATCACAGGGTGGTGCGCGTTGTATGGGTGTGTGTTACATTACATTCACTAGTAGGAGTGAGAAAAACATCACGGGGTGGTGTGAATCGGAGGGTCTGAATTAGGATAGGCAGTGAGTGGCAATGTAGGATGGAGAAAAGCACCGCGGGGTGGTCAGCATGCGGAGGTCAGGGAACATGCAGTGGCAATGTAGGACAGGTTTCTGAAAAACATCGCGGGGTGGTGCGCATTGTATGGGTGTGTGTTACATTACATTCACTAGTAGGAGAGAGAAAAGCATCACGGGGTGGTGCACGTTGTATGGTTGTGTGTTACATTTCATTCACTAGTAGGAGTGAAAAAAACATCACGGCGTGGTGTGAATCGGAGGGTCTGCATTAGGATAGGCAGTGAGTGGCAATATAGGATGGAGAAAAGCACCGCGGGGTGGTCAGCATGGGGAGGTCAGGGAACATGCAGTGGCAATGTAGGATAGGTTTCTGAAAAAAATCGCGGGGTGGTGCGCATTGTATGGGTGTGTGTTACATTACATTCACTAGTAGCAGTGAGAAAAACATCACGGGTTGGTGCGCATTGTATGGGTGTGTGTTACATTACATTCACTAGCAGGAGTGAGAAAAACATCACGGGGTGGTGTGAATCGGAGGGTCTGAATTAGGATAGGCAGTGAGTGGCAATGTAGGATGGAGAAAAGCACCGCGGGGTGGTCAGCATGGGGAGTTCAGGGAACATGCAGTGGCAATGTAGGATAGGTTTCTGAAAAACATCGCGGGGTGGTGCGCATTGTATGGGTGAGTGTTACATTACATTCACTAGTAGGAGTGAGAAAAACATCATGGGGTGGTGTGAATCGGAGGGTCTGAATTAGGAATAGCAGTGAGTGGCAATGTAGGATGGAGAAAAGCACCGCGGGGTGGTCAGCATGGGGAGGTCAGGGAACATGCAGTTGCAATGTAGGATAGGTTTCTGAAAAACATCGCGTGGTGGTGCGCATTGTATGGGTGTGTGTTACATTACATTCACTAATAGGAGTGAGAAAAACATCGCGGGGTGGTGCGCATTGTATGGGTGTGTGTTACATTACATTCACTAGTAGCAGTGACAAAAACATCACGGGGTGGTGCGCATTGTATCTGTGTGTGTTACATTACATTCACTAGTAGGAGTGAGAAAAACATCACGGGGTCGTGTGAATCTGAGGGTCTGAATTAGGATAGGCAGTGAGTGTCAATGTAGGATGGAGAAAAGAACCGCGGGGTGGTCAGCATGGGGAGGTCAGGGAACATGCAGTGGCAATGTAGGATAGGTTTCTGAAAAACATCGCGGGGTGGTGCGCATTGTATGGGTGTGTGTTACATTACATTCACTAGTAGGAGTGAGGAAAACATCACGGGGTGGTGCGCATTGTATGGGTGTGTGTTACATTACATTCACTAGTAGGAGTGAGAAAAGCATCACGGGGTGGTGCGCTTTGTATGGGTGTGTGTTACATTACATTCACTAGTAGGAGTGAGAAAAACATCACGGGGTGGTGTGAATCGGAGGGTCTGAATTAGGATAGGCAGTGAGTGGCAATGTAGGATGCAGAAAAGCACCGCGGGGTGGTCAGCATAGGGAGGTCAGGGAACATGCAGTGGCAATGTAGGATAGGTTTCTGAAAAACATCGCGGGGTGGTGCGCATTGTATGGGTGTGTGTTACATTTCATTCACTAGTAGGAGTTAGAAAAACATCACGGGGTGGTGAACATTGTATGGGTGTGTGTTACATTACATTCACTAGTAGGAGTGAGAAAAACATCACGGGGTGGTGTGAATCGGAGGGTCTGAATTAGGATAGGCAGTGAGTGGCAATGTAGGATGGAGAAAAGCACCGCGGGGTGGTCAGCATGGGGAGGTCAGGGAACATGCAGTGGCAATGTAGGATAGGTTTCTGAAAAACATCGCGGGGTGGTGCGCATTGTATGGGTGTGTGTTACATTACATTCACAAGTGGGAGTGAGAAAAGCATCACGGGGTGGTGCGCGTTGTATGGGTGTCTGTTACATTACTTTCACTAGTAGGAGTGAGAAAAACATCACGGGGTGGTGCGCGTTGTATGGGTGTGTGTTACATTACATTCACTTGTAGGAGTGAGAAAAACATCACGCGGTGGTGTGAATCGGAGGGTCTGAATTAGGATAGGCAGTGAGTGGCAATGTAGGATGGAGAAAAGCACCGCGGGGTGGTCAGCATGGGGAGGTCAGGGAACATGCAGTGGCAATGTAGGATAGGTTTCTGAAAAACATCGCGGGGTGGTGCGCATTGTATGGGTGTGTGTTACATTACATTCACTAGTAGCAGTGAGAAAAACATCACGGGTTGGTGCGCATTGTATGGGTGTGTGTTACATTACATTCACTAGTAGGAGTGAGAAAAACATCACGGGGTGGTGTGAATTGGAGGGTCTGAATTAGGATAGGCAGTGAGTGGCAATGTAGGATGGAGAAAAGCACCGCGGGGTGGTCAGCATGGGGAGGTCAGGGAACATGCAGTGGCAATGTAGGATAGGTTTCTGAAAAACATCGCGGGGTGGTGCGCATTGTATGGGTGTGTGTTACATTACATTCACAAGTAGGAGTGAGAAAAGCATCACGGGGTGGTGCGCGTTGTATGGGTGTGTGTTACATTACATTCACTAGTAGGAGTGAGACAAATATCACGGGGTGGTGTGAATCGGAGGGTCTGAATTAGGATAGGCAGTGAGTGGCAATGTAGGATGGAGAAAAGCACCGCGCGGTGGTCAGCATGGGGAGGTCAGGGAACATGCAGTGGCAATGTAGGATAGGTTTCTGAAAAACAACGCGGGGTGGTGCGCATTGTATGGGTGTGTGTTACATTACATTCACAAGTAGGAGTGAGAAAAGCATCACGGGGTGGTGCGCGTTGTATGGGTGTGTGTTACATTACATTCACTAGTAGGAGTGAGAAAAACATGACGGGGTGGTGGGAATCGGAGGGTCTGAATTAAGATAGGCAGTGAGTGGCAATGTAGGATGGAGAAAAGCACCGCGGGGTGGTCAGCATGGGGAGGTCAGGGAACATGCAGTGGCAATGTAGGATAGGTTTCTGAAAAACATCGCGGGGTGGTGCGCATTGTATGGGTGTGTGTTACATAACATTCACTAGTAGGAGTGAGAAAAACATCGCGGGGTGGTGCGCATTTTATGCGTGTGTGTTACATTACATTCACTAGTAGCAGTGAGAAAAACATCGCGGGGTGGTGCGCATTGTATGGGTGTGTGTTACATTACATTCACTAGTAGCAGTGAGAAAAACATCACCGGGTGGTGCGCATTGTATGGGTGTGTGTTACATTACATTCACTAGTAGGAGTGAGAAAAACATCACGGGGTGGTGTGAATCGGAGGTTCTGAATAAGGATAGGCATTGAGTGGCAATGTAGGATGGAGAAAAGCACCACGGGGTGGTCAGCATGGGGAGGTCAGGGAACATGCAGTGGCAATGTAGGATAGGTTTCTGAAAAACATCGCGGAGTGGTGCGCATTGTATGGGTGTGTGTTACATTACATTCACTAGTAGGAGTGAGAAAAACATCACGGGGTGGTGAACATTGTATGGGTGTGTGTTACAATACATTCACTAGTAGGATTGAGAAAAACATCACGGGGTGGTGTGAATCGGAGGGTCTGAATTAGGATAGGCAGTGAGTGGCAATGTAGGATGGAGAAAAGCACCGCGGGGTGGTCAGCATGGGGAGGTCAGGGAACATGCATTGGCAATGTAGGATAGGTTTCTGAAAAACATCGCGGGGTGGTGCGCATTGTATGGGTGTGCGTTACATTACATTCACAAGTGGGAGTGAGAAAAGCATCACGGGGTGGTGCGCGTTGTATGGGTGTGTGTTACATTACATTCACTAGTAGGAGTGAGAAAAACATCACGGGGTGGTGTGAATCGGAGGGTCTGAATTAGGATAGGCAGTGAGTGGCAATGTAGGATGGAGAAAAGCACCGCGGGGTGGTCAGCATGGGGAGGTCAGGGAACATGCAGTGGCAATGTAGGATAGGTTTCTGAAAAACATCGCGGGGTGGTGCGCATTGTATGGGTGTGTGTTACATTACATTCACTAGTAGCAGTGAGAAAAACATCACGGGTTGGTGCCCATTGTATGGGTGTGTGTTACATTACTTTCACTAGTAGGAGTGAGAAAAACATCACGGGGTGGTGTGAATCGGAGGGTCTTAATTAGGATAGGCAGTGAGTGGCAATGTAGGATGGAGAAAAGCACCGCGTTGTGGTCAGCATGGGGAGGTCAGGGAACATGCAGTGGCAATGTAGGATAGGTTTCTGAAAAACATCGCGGGGTGGTGCGCATTGTATGGGTGTGTGTTACATTACATTCACAAGTAGGAGTGAGAAAAGCATCACGGGGTGGTGCGCGTTGTACGGGTGTGTGTTACATTACATTCACTAGTAGGAGTGAGACAAATATCACGGGGTGGTGTGAATCGGAGGGTCTGAATTAGGATAGGCAGTGAGTGGCAATGTAGGATGGAGAAAAGCACCGCGCGGTGGTCAGCATGGGGAGGTCAGGGAACATGCAGTGGCAATGTAGGATAGGTTTCTGAAAAACATCGCGGGGTGGTGCGCATTGTATGGGTGTGTGTTACATTACATTCACTAGTAGGAGTGAGAAAAACATCACAGGGTGGTGTGAATCGGAGGGTCTGAATTAGGATAGGCAGTGAGTGGCAATGTAGAATGGAGAAAAGCACCGCGGGGTGGTCAGCATTGGGAGGTCAGGGAACATGCAGTGGCAAAGTAGGATAGGTTTCTGAAAAACAACGCGGGGTGGTGCGCATTGTATGGGTGTGTGTTACATTACATTCACAAGTAGGAGTGAGAAAAGCATCACGGGGTGGTGCGCGTTGTATGGGTGTGTGTTACATTACATTCACTAGTAGGAGTGAGAAAAACATGACGGGGTGGTGGGAATCGGAGGGTCTGAATTAGGATAGGCAGTGAGTGGCAATGTAGGATGGAGAAAAGCACCGCGGGGTGGTCAGCATGGGGAGGTCAGGGAACATGCAGTGGCAATGTAGGATAGGTTTCTGAAAAACATCGCGGGGTGGTGCGCATTGTATGGGTGTGTGTTACATAACATTCACTAGTAGGAGTGAGAAAAACATCGCGGGGTGGTGCGCATTCTATGCGTGTGTGTTACATTACATTCACTAGTAGCAGTGAGAAAAACATCGCGGGGTGGTGCGCATTGTATGGGTGTGTGTTACATTACATTCACTAGTAGCAGTGAGAAAAACATCACCGGGTGGTGCGCATTGTATGGGTGTGTGTTACATTACATTCACTAGTAGGAGTGAGAAAAACATCACGGGGTGGTGTGAATCGGAGGTTCTGAATAAGGATAGGCATTGAGTGGCAATGTAGGATGGAGAAAAGCACCACGGGGTGGTCAGCATGGGGAGGTCAGGGAACATGCAGTGGCAATGTAGGATAGGTTTCTGAAAAACATCGCGGAGTGGTGCGCATTGTATGGGTGTGTGTTACATTACATTCACTAGTAGGAGTGAGAAAAACATCTCGGGGTGGTGAACATTGTATGGGTGTGTGTTACATTACATTCACTAGTAGGAGTGAGAAAAACATCATGGTGTGGTGTGAATCGGAGGGTCTGAATTAGGATAGGCAGTGAGTGGCAATGTAGGATGGAGAAAAGCACCGCGGGGTGGTCAGCATGGGGAGGTCAGGGAACATGCAGTGGCAATGTAGGATAGGTTTCTGAAAAACATGGCGGGGTGGTGCGCATTGTATGGGTGTGTGTTACATTACATTCACAAGTGGGAGTGAGAAAAGCATCACGGGGTGGTGCGCGTTGTATGGGTGTGTGTTACATTACATTCACTAGTAGGAGTGAGAAAAACATCACGGGGTGGTGTGAATCGGAGGGTCTGAATTAGGATAGGCAGTGAGTGGCAATGTAGGATGGAGAAAAGCACCACGGGGTGGTCAGCATGGGGAGGTCAGGGAACATGCAGTGGCAATGTAGGATAGGTTTCTGAAAATCATCACAGGGTGGTGCGCAATGTATGGGTGTGTGTTACATTACATTCCCTAGTAGGAGAGAGAAAAGCATCACGGGGTGGTGCGCGTTGTATGGGTGTGTGTTACATTACATTCACTAGTAGGAGTGAGAAAAACATCACGGGGTGGTGTGAATCAGAGGGTCTGAATTAGGATAGGCAGTGAGTGGCAATGTAGGATGGAGAAAAGCACCGCGGGGTGGTCAGCATGGGGAGGTCAGGGAACATGCAGTGGCAATGTACGATAGGTTTCTGAAAAACATCGCGGGGTGGTGCGCATTGTATGGTTGTGTGTTACATAACATTCACTAGTAGGAGTGAGAAAAACATCGCGGGGTGGTGCGCATTGTTTGGGTGTGTGTTACATTACATTCACTAGTAGCAGTGAGAAAAACATCGCGGGGTGGTGCGCATTGTATTGGTGTGTGTTACATTACATTCACTAGTAGCAGTGAGAAAAACATCACGGGGTGGTGCGCATTGTATGGGTGTGTGTTACATTACATTCACTAGTAGGAGTGAGAAAAACATCACGGGGTGGTGTGAATCGGAGGTTCTGAATAAGGATAGGCAGTGAGTGGCAATGTAGGATGGAGAAAAGCACCGCGGGGTGGTCAGCATGGGGAGGTCAGGGAACATGCAGTGGCAATGTAGGATAGGTTTCTGAAAAACATCGCGGAGTGGTGCGCATTGTATGGGTGTGTGTTACATTACATTCACTAGTAGGAGTGAGAAAAACATCACGGGGTGGTGAACATTGTATGGGTATGTGTTACATTACATTCACTTGTAGGAGTGAGAAAAACATCACGGGGTGGTGTGAATCGGAGGGTCTGAATTAGGATAGGCAGTGAGTGGCAATGTAGGATGGAGAAAAGCACCGCGGGGTGGTCAGCATGGGGAGGTCAGGGAACATGCAGTGGCAATGTAGGATAGGTTTCTTAAAAACATCGCGGGGTGGTGCGCATTGTATGGGTGTGTGTTACATTACATTCACTAGTAGCAGTGAGAAAAGCATCGCGGGGTGGTGCGCATTGTATGGGTGTGTGTTACATTACATTCACTAGTAGGAGTGAGAAAACCATCACGGCGTGGTGAACATTGTATGGGTGTGTGTTACATTACATTCACTAGTAGGAGTGAGAAAACATCACGGGGTGGTGTGAATCGGAGGGTCTGAATTAGGATAGGCAGTGAGTGGCAATGTAGGATGGAGAAAAGCACCGCGGGGTGGTCAGCATGGGGAGGTCAGGGAACATGCAGTGGCAATGTAGGATAGGTTTCTGAAAAACATCGCGGGGTGGTGCGCATTGTATGGGTGTGTGTTACATTACATTCACTAGTAGGAGTGAGAAAAGCATCACGGGGTGGTGCGCGTTGTATGGGTGTGTGTTACATTACATTCACTAGTAGGAGTGAGAAAAACATCACGGGGTGGTGTGAATCGGAGGGTCGGAATTAGGATAGGCAGTGAGTGGCAATGTAGGATGGAGAAAACCACCGCGGGGTGGTCAGCATGCGGAGGTCAGGGAACATACAGTGGCAATGTAGGATAGGTTTCTGAAAAAAATAAAACATCGCGGGGTGGTGCGCATTGTATGGGTGTGTGTTACATTACATTCACTAGTAGGAGTGAGAAAAACATCACGGGGTGGTGAACATTGTATGGGTGTGTGTTACATTACATTCACTAGTAGGAGTGAGAAAAACATCACGGGGTGGTGTGAATCGGAGTGTCTGAATTAGGATAGGCAGTGAGTGGCAATGTAGGATGGAGAAAAGCACCGCGGGGTGGTCAGCATGGGGAGGTCAGGGAACATGCAGTGGCAATGTAGGATAGGTTTTGAAAAAGATCGCGGGGTGGTGCGCATTGTATGGGTGTGTGTTACATTACATTCACAAGTGGGAGTGAGAAAAGCATCACGGGGTGGTGCGCGTTGTATGGGTGTGTGTTACATTACATTCACTAGTAAGAGTGAGAAAAACATCACGGGGTGGTGTGAATCGGAGGGTCTGAATTAGGATAGGCAGTGAGTGGCAATGTAGAATGGAGAAAAGCACCACGGGGTGGTCAGCATGGGGAGGTCAGGGAACATGCAGTGGCAATGTAGGATAGGTTTCTGAAAAACATCGCGGGGTGGTGCGCATTGTATGGGTGTGTGTTACATTACATTCACTAGTAGGAGTGAGAAAAACATCGCGGGGTGGTGCGCATTGTATGGGTGTGTGTTACATTACATTCACTAATAGCACTGAGAAAAACATCGCGGGGTGGTGCGCATTGTATGGGTGTGTGTTACATTACATTCACTAGTAGCAGTGAGAAAAACATCACGGGGTGGTGCGCATTGTATGGGTGTGTGTTACATTACATTCACTAGTAGGAGTGAGAAAAACATCACGGGGTGGTGCGCATCGTATGGGTGTGTGTTACATTACATTCACAAGTGGGAGTGAGAAAAGCATCACGGGGTGGTGTGCGTTGTATGGGTGTGTGTTACATTACATTCACTGGTAGGAGTGAGAAAAACATCACGGGGTGGTGTGAATCGGAGGGTCTGAATTAGGATAGGCAGTGAGTGGCAATGTAGGATGGAGAAAAGCACCGCGGGGTGGTCAGCATGGGGAGGTCAGGGAACATGCAGTGGCAATGTAGGGTAGGTTTCTGAAAAACATCGCGGGGTGGTGCGCATTGTATGGGTGTGTGTTACATTACATTCACTAGTAGGAGTGAGAAAAACATCACGGGGTGGTGTGAATCGGAGGGTCTGAATTAGGATAGGCAGTGAGTGGCAATGTAGGATGGAGAAAAGCACCGCGGGGTGGTCAGCATGGGGAGTTCAGGGAACATGCAGTGGCAATGTAGGATAGGTTTCTGAAAAACATCGCGGGGTGGTGCGCATTGTATGGGTGAGTGTTACATTACATTCACTAGTAGGAGTGAGAAAAACATCATGGGGTGGTGTGAATCGGAGGGTCTGAATTAGGAATAGGCAGACTGAATTAGGAATAGGCAGTGAGTGGCAATGTAGGATGGAGAAAAGCACCGCGGGGTGGTCAGCATGGGGAGGTCAGGGAACATGCAGTGGCAATGTAGGATAGGTTTCTGAAAAACATCGTGGGGTGGTGCGCATTGTATGGGTGTGTGTTACATTACATTCACAAGTAGGAGTGACAAAAGCATCACGGGGTGGTGTGCGTTGTATGGGTGTGTATTACATTACATTCACTAGTAGGAGTGAGAAAAACATGACGTGGTGGTGTGAATCAGAGGGTCTGAATTAGGATAGGCAGTGAGTGGCAATGTAGGATGGAGAAAAGCACCGCGGGGTGGTCAGCATGGGGAGGTCAGGGAACATGCAGTGGGAATGTAGGATAGGTTTCTGAAAAACATCGCGGGGTGGTGCGCATTGTCTGGGTGTGTGTTACATTACATTCACTAGTAGGAGTGAGAAAAACATCGCGGGGTGGTGCGCATTGTATGGGTGTGTGTTACATTACATTCACTAGTAGCAGTGAGAAAAACATCACGGGGTGGTGTGAATCGGAGGGTCTGAATTAGGATAGGCAGTGAGTGGCAATGTGGGGTGGAGAAAAGCACCACGGGGTGGTCAGCATGGGGAGGTCAGCGAACATGCAGTGGCAATGTAGGATAGGTTTCTGAAAAACATCGCGGGGTGGTGCGCATTGTATGGGTGTGTGTTACATTACATTCACTAGTAGGAGTGAGAAAAACGTCACGGGGTGGTGCGCATTGTATGGGTGTGTGTTACATTACATTCACTAGTAGGAGTGAGAAAAACATCACGGGCTGATTTGAATCGGAGGGTCTGAATTAGGATAGGCAGTGAGTGGCAATGTAGAATGGAGAAAAGCACCGCGGGGTGGTCAGCATGGGGAGGTCAGGGAACATGCAGTGGCAATGTAGGATAGGTTTCTGAAAAACATCGCGGGGTGGTGCGCATTGTATGGGTGTGTGTTACATTACATTCACTAATAGGAGTGAGAAAAACATCACGGGGTGGTGCGCATTGTATGGGTTTGTGTTACATTACATTCACTAGTAGCAGTGAGAAAAACATCACGGGGTGGTGCGCATTGTATCTGTGTGTGTTACATTACATTCACTAGTAGGAGTGAGAAAAACATCACGGGGTGTTGTGAATTTGAGGGTCTGAATTAGGATAGGCAGTGAGTGTCAATGTAGGATACAGAAAAGAACCGCCGGGTGGTCAGCATCTGGAGGTCAGGGAACATGCAGTGGCAATGTAAGATAGGTTTCTGAAAAACATCGCGGGGTGGTGCGAATTGTATGGGTGTGTGTTACATTACATTCACTAGTAAGAGCGAGAAAAATATCACGGGGTGGTGCGCATTGTATGGGTGTGTGTTACATTACATTCACTAGTAGGAGTGAGAAAAACATCACGGGTTGATTTGAATTGGAGGGTCTGAATTAGGATAGGCAGTGAGTGGCAATGTAGGATGGAGAAAAGCACCGCGGGGTGGTCAGCATGGGGAGGTCAGGGAACATGCAGTGGCAATGTAGGATAGGTTTCTGAAAAACATGGCGGGGTGGTGCGCATTGTATGGGTGTGTGTTACATTACATTCACAAGTGGGAGTGAGAAAAGCATCACGGGGTGGTGCGCGTTGTATGGGTGTGTGTTACATTACATTCACTAGTAGGAGTGAGAAAAACATCACGGGGTGGTGTGAATCGGAGGGTCTGAATTAGGATAGGCAGTGAGTGGCAATGTAGGATGGAGAAAAGCACCACGGGGTGGTCAGCATGGGGAGGTCAGGGAACATGCAGTGGCAATGTAGGATAGGTTTCTGAAAAACATCACGGGGTGGTGCGCAATGTATGGGTGTGTGTTACATTACATTCCCTAGTAGGAGAGAGAAAAGCATCACGGGGTGGTGCGCGTTGTATGGGTGTGTGTTACATTACATTCACTAGTAGGAGTGAGAAAAACATGACGGGGTGGTGTGAATCAGAGGGTCTGAATTAGGATAGGCAGTGAGTGGCAATGTAGGATGGAGAAAAGCACCGCGGGGTGGTCAGCATGGGGAGGTCAGGGAACATGCAGTGGCAATGTAGGATAGGTTTCTGAAAAACATCGCGGGGTGGTGCGCATTGTATGGGTGTGTGTTACATAACATTCACTAGTAGGAGTGAGAAAAACATCGCGGGGTGGTGCGCATTGTTTGGGTGTGTGTTACATTACATTCACTAGTAGCAGTGAGAAAAACATCGCGGGGTGGTGCGCATTGTATTGGTGTGTGTTACATTACATTCACTAGTAGCAGTGAGAAAAACATCACGGGGTGGTGCGCATTGTATGGGTGTGTGTTACATTACATTCACTAGTAGGAGTGAGAAAAACATCACGGGGTGGTGTGAATCGGAGTGTCTGAATTAGGATAGGCAGTGAGTGGCAATGTAGGATGGAGAAAAGCACCGCGGGGTGGTCAGCATGGGGAGGTCAGGGAACATGCAGTGGCAATGTAGGATAGGTTTTGAAAAAGATCGCGGGGTGGTGCGCATTGTATGGGTGTGTGTTACATTACATTCACAAGTGGGAGTGAGAAAAGCATCACGGGGTGGTGCGCGTTGTATGGGTGTGTGTTACATTACATTCACTAGTAAGAGTGAGAAAAACATCACGGGGTGGTGTGAATCGGAGGGTCTGAATTAGGATAGGCAGTGAGTGGCAATGTAGAATGGAGAAAAGCACCACGGGGTGGTCAGCATGGGGAGGTCAGGGAACATACAGTGGCAATGTAGGATAGGTTTCTGAAAAACATCGCGGGGTGGTGCGCATTGTATGGGTGTGTGTTACATTACATTCACTAGTAGGAGTGAGAAAAACATCGCGGGGTGGTGCGCATTGTATGGGTGTGTGTTACATTACATTCACTAATAGCACTGAGAAAAACATCGCGGGGTGGTGCGCATTGTATGGGTGTGTGTTACATTACATTCACTAGTAGCAGTGAGAAAAACATCACGGGGTGGTGCGCATTGTATGGGTGTGTGTTACATTACATTCACTAGTAGGAGTGAGAAAAACATCACGGGGTGGTGCGCATCGTATGGGTGTGTGTTACATTACATTCACAAGTGGGAGTGAGAAAAGCATCACGGGGTGGTGTGCGTTGTATGGGTGTGTGTTACATTACATTCACTGGTAGGAGTGAGAAAAACATCACGGGGTGGTGTGAATCGGAGGGTCTGAATTAGGATAGGCAGTGAGTGGCAATGTAGGATGGAGAAAAGCACCGCGGGGTGGTCAGCATGGGGAGGTCAGGGAACATGCAGTGGCAATGTAGGGCAGGTTTCTGAAAAACATCGCGGGGTGGTGCGCATTGTATGGGTGTGTGTTACATTACATTCACTAGTAGGAGTGAGAAAAACATCACGGGGTGGTGTGAATCGGAGGGTCTGAATTAGGATAGGCAGTGAGTGGCAATGTAGGATGGAGAAAAGCACCGCGGGGTGGTCAGCATGGGGAGTTCAGGGAACATGCAGTGGCAATGTAGGATAGGTTTCTGAAAAACATCGCGGGGTGGTGCGCATTGTATGGGTGAGTGTTACATTACATTCACTAGTAGGAGTGAGAAAAACATCATGGGGTGGTGTGAATCGGAGGGTCTGAATTAGGAATAGGCAGACTGAATTAGGAATAGGCAGTGAGTGGCAATGTAGGATGGAGAAAAGCACCGCGGGGTGGTCAGCATGGGGAGGTCAGGGAACATGCAGTGGCAATGTAGGATAGGTTTCTGAAAAACATCGTGGGGTGGTGCGCATTGTATGCGTGTGTGTTACATTACATTCACAAGTAGGAGTGACAAAAGCATCACGGGGTGGTGTGCGTTGTATGGGTGTGTATTACATTACATTCACTAGTAGGAGTGAGAAAAACATGACGTGGTGGTGTGAATCAGAGGGTCTGAATTAGGATAGGCAGTGAGTGGCAATGTAGGATGGAGAAAAGCACCGCGGGGTGGTCAGCATGGGGAGGTCAGGGAACATGCAGTGGGAATGTAGGATAGGTTTCTGAAAAACATCGCGGGGTGGTGCGCATTGTCTGGGTGTGTGTTACATTACATTCACTAGTAGGAGTGAGAAAAACATCGCGGGGTGGTGCGCATTGTATGGGTGTGTGTTACATTACATTCACTAGTAGCAGTGAGAAAAACATCACGGGGTGGTGTGAATCGGAGGGTCTGAATTAGGATAGGCAGTGAGTGGCAATGTGGGGTGGAGAAAAGCACCACGGGGTGGTCAGCATGGGGAGGTCAGCGAACATGCAGTGGCAATGTAGGATAGGTTTCTGAAAAACATCGCGGGGTGGTGCGCATTGTATGGGTGTGTGTTACATTACATTCACTAGTAGGAGTGAGAAAAACGTCACGGGGTGGTGCGCATTGTATGGGTGTGTGTTACATTACATTCACTAGTAGGAGTGAGAAAAACATCACGGGCTGATTTGAATCGGAGGGTCTGAATTAGGATAGGCAGTGAGTGGCAATGTAGAATGGAGAAAAGCACCGCGGGGTGGTCAGCATGGGGAGGTCAGGGAACATGCAGTGGCAATGTAGGATAGGTTTCTGAAAAACATCGCGGGGTGGTGCGCATTGTATGGGTGTGTGTTACATTACATTCACTAATAGGAGTGAGAAAAACATCACGGGGTGGTGCGCATTGTATGGGTTTGTGTTACATTACATTCACTAGTAGCAGTGAGAAAAACATCACGGGGTGGTGCGCATTGTATCTGTGTGTGTTACATTACATTCACTAGTAGGAGTGAGAAAAACATCACGGGGTGTTGTGAATTTGAGGGTCTGAATTAGGATAGGCAGTGAGTGTCAATGTAGGATACAGAAAAGAACCGCCGGGTGGTCAGCATCTGGAGGTCAGAGAACATGCAGTGGCAATGTAAGATAGGTTTCTGAAAAACATCGCGGGGTGGTGCGAATTGTATGGGTGTGTGTTACATTACATTCACTAGTAAGAGCGAGAAAAATATCACGGGGTGGTGCGCATTGTATGGGTGTGTGTTACATTACATTCACTAGTAGGAGTGAGAAAAACATCACGGGTTGATTTGAATTGGAGGGTCTGAATTAGGATAGGCAGTGAGTGGCAATGTAGGATGGAGAAAAGCACCGCGGGGTGGTCAGCATGGGGAGGTCAGGGAACATGCAGTGGCAATGTAGGATAGGTTTCTGAAAAACATGGCGGGGTGGTGCGCATTGTATGGGTGTGTGTTACATTACATTCACAAGTGGGAGTGAGAAAAGCATCACGGGGTGGTGCGCGTTGTATGGGTGTGTGTTACATTACATTCACTAGTAGGAGTGAGAAAAACATCACGGGGTGGTGTGAATCGGAGGGTCTGAATTAGGATAGGCAGTGAGTGGCAATGTAGGATGGAGAAAAGCACCACGGGGTGGTCAGCATGGGGAGGTCAGGGAACATGCAGTGGCAATGTAGGATAGGTTTCTGAAAAACATCACGGGGTGGTGCGCAATGTATGGGTGTGTGTTACATTACATTCCCTAGTAGGAGAGAGAAAAGCATCACGGGGTGGTGCGCGTTGTATGGGTGTGTGTTACATTACATTCACTAGTAGGAGTGAGAAAAACATCACGGGGTGGTGTGAATCAGAGGGTTTGAATTAGGATAGGCAGTGAGTGGCAATGTAGGATGGAGAAAAGCACCGCGGGGTGGTCAGCATGGGGAGGTCAGGGAACATGCAGTGGCAATGTAGGATAGGTTTCTGAAAAACATCGCGGGGTGGTGCGCATTGTATGGGTGTGTGTTACATAACATTCACTAGTAGGAGTGAGAAAAACATCGCGGGGTGGTGCGCATTGTTTGGGTGTGTGTTACATTACATTCACTAGTAGCAGTGAGAAAAACATCACGGGGTGGTGCGCATTGTATTGGTGTGTGTTACATTACATTCACTAGTAGCAGTGAGAAAAACATCACGGGGTGGTGCGCATTGTATGGGTGTGTGTTACATTACATTCACTAGTAGGAGTGAGAAAAACATCACGGGGTGGTGTGAATCGGAGGTTCTGAATAAGGATAGGCAGTGAGTGGCAATGTAGGATGGAGAAAAGCACCGCGGGGTGGTCAGCATGGGGAGGTCAGGGAACATGCAGTGGCAATGTAGGATAGGTTTCTGAAAAACATCGCGGAGTGGTGCGCATTGTATGGGTGTGTGTTACATTACATTCACTAGTAGGAGTGAGAAAAACATCACGGGGTGGTGAACATTGTATGGGTATGTGTTACATTACATTCACTAGTAGGAGTGAGAAAAACATCACGGGGTGGTGTGAATCGGAGGGTCTGAATTAGGATAGGCAGTGAGTGGCAATGTAGGATGGAGAAAAGCACCGCGGGGTGGTCAGCATGGGGAGGTCAGGGAACATGCAGTGGCAATGTAGGATAGGTTTCTTAAAAACATCGCGGGGTGGTGCGCATTGTATGGGTGTGTGTTACATTACATTCACTAGTAGCAGTGAGAAAAGCATCGCGGGGTGGTGCGCATTGTATGGGTGTGTGTTACATTACATTCACTAGTAGGAGTGAGAAAACCATCACGGCGTGGTGAACATTGTATGGGTGTGTGTTACATTACATTCACTAGTAGGAGTGAGAAAACATCACGGGGTGGTGTGAATCGGAGGGTCTGAATTAGGATAGGCAGTGAGTGGCAATGTAGGATGGAGAAAAGCACCGCGGGGTGGTCAGCATGGGGAGGTCAGGGAACATGCAGTGGCAATGTAGGATAGGTTTCTGAAAAACATCGCGGGGTGGTGCGCATTGTATGCGTGTGTGTTACATTACATTCACTAGTAGGAGTGAGAAAAGCATCACGGGGTGGTGCGCGTTGTATGGGTGTGTGTTACATTACATTCACTAGTAGGAGTGAGAAAAACATCACGGGGTGGTGTGAATCGGAGGGTCGGAATTAGGATAGGCAGTGAGTGGCAATGTAGGATGGAGAAAACCACCGCGGGGTGGTCAGCATGCGGAGGTCAGGGAACATACAGTGGCAATGTAGGATAGGTTTCTGAAAAAAATAAAACATCGCGGGGTGGTGCGCATTGTATGGGTGTGTGTTACATTACATTCACTAGTAGGAGTGAGAAAAACATCACGGGGTGGTGAACATTGTATGGGTGTGTGTTACATTACATTCACTAGTAGGAGTGAGAAAAACATCACGGGGTGGTGTGAATCGGAGTGTCTGAATTAGGATAGGCAGTGAGTGGCAATGTAGGATGGAGAAAAGCACCGCGGGGAGGTCAGCATGGGGAGGTCAGGGAACATGCAGTGGCAATGTAGGATAGGTTTCTGAAAAACATCGTGGGGTGGTGCGCATTGTATGGGTGTGTGTTACATTACATTCACAAGTAGGAGTGACAAAAGCATCACGGGGTGGTGTGCGTTGTATGGGTGTGTATTACATTACATTCACTAGTAGGAATGAGAAAAACATGACGTGGTGGTGTGAATCAGAGGGTCTGAATTAGGATAGGCAGTGAGTGGCAATGTAGGATGGAGAAAAGCACCGCGGGGTGGTCAGCATGGGGAGGTCAGGGAACATGCAGTGGGAATGTAGGATAGGTTTCTGAAAAACATCGCGGGGTGGTGCGCATTGTCTGGGTGTGTGTTACATTACATTCACTAGTAGGAGTGAGAAAAACATCGCGGGGTGGTGCGCATTGTATGGGTGTGTGTTACATTACATTCACTAGTAGCAGTGAGAAAAACATCACGGGGTGGTGTGAATCGGAGGGTCTGAATTAGGATAGGCAGTGAGTGGCAATGTGGGGTGGAGAAAAGCACCACGGGGTGGTCAGCATGGGGAGGTCAGGGAACATGCAGTGGCAATGTAGGATAGGTTTCTGAAAAACATCGCGGGGTGGTGCGCATTGTATGGGTGTGTGTTACATTACATTCACTAGTAGGAGTGAGAAAAACGTCACGGGGTGGTGCGCATTGTATGGGTGTGTGTTACATTACATTCACTAGTAGGAGTGAGAAAAACATCACGGGCTGATTTGAATCGGAGGGTCTGAATTAGGATAGGCAGTGAGTGGCAATGTAGAATGGAGAAAAGCACCGCGGGGTGGTCAGCATGGGGAGGTCAGGGAACATGCAGTGGCAATGTAGGATAGGTTTCTGAAAAACATCGCGGGGTGGTGCGCATTGTATGGGTGTGTGTTACATTACATTCACTAATAGGAGTGAGAAAAACATCACGGGGTGGTGCGCATTGTATGGGTTTGTGTTACATTACATTCACTAGTAGCAGTGAGAAAAACATCACGGGGTGGTGCGCATTGTATCTGTGTGTGTTACATTACATTCACTAGTAGGAGTGAGAAAAACATCACGGGGTGTTGTGAATCTGAGGGTCTGAATTAGGATAGGCAGTGAGTGTCAATGTAGGATACAGAAAAGAACCGCCGGGTGGTCAGCATCTGGAGGTCAGGGAACATGCAGTGGCAATGTAAGATAGGTTTCTGAAAAACATCGCGGGGTGGTGCGCATTGTATGGGTGTGTGTTACATTACATTCACAAGTGGGAGTGAGAAAAGCATCACGGGGTGGTGCGCGTTGTATGGGTGTGTGTTACATTACATTCACTAGTAAGAGTGAGAAAAACATCACGGGGTGGTGTGAATCGGAGGGTCTGAATTAGGATAGGCAGTGAGTGGCAATGTAGGATGGAGAAAAGCACCACGGGGTGGTCAGCATGGGGAGGTCAGGGAACATGCAGTGGCAATGTAGGATAGGTTTCTGAAAAACATCGCGGGGTGGTGCGCATTGTATGGGTGTGTGTTACATTACATTCACTAGTAGGAGTGAGAAAAACATCGCGGGGTGGTGCGCATTGTATGGGTGTGTGTTACATTACATTCACTAATAGCACTGAGAAAAACATCGCGGGGTGGTGCGCATTGTATGGGTGTGTGTTACATTACATTCACTAGTAGGAGTGAGAAAAACATCACGGGGTGGTGAACATTGTATGGGTGTGTGTTACATTACATTCACTAGTAGGAGTGAGAAAAACATCACGGTGTGGTGTGAATCGGAGGGTCTGAATTAGGATAGGCAGTGAGTGGCAATGTAGGATGGAGAAAAGCACCGCGGGGTGGTCACCATGGGGAGGTCATGGAACATGCAGTGGCAATGTAGGATAGGTTTCTGAAAAACATCGCGGGGTGGTGCGCATTGTATGGGTGTGTGTTACATTACATTCACTAGTAGGAGTGAGAAAAACATCGCGGGGTGGTGCGCATTGTATGGGTGTGTGTTACATTACATTCACTAGTAGCACTGAGAAAAACATCGCGGGGTGGTGCGCACTGTATGGGTGTGTGTTACATTACATTCACTAGTAGCATTGAGAAAAACATCACGGGGTGGTGCGCATTGTATGGGTGTGTGTTACATTACATTCACTAGTAGGAGTGAGAAAAACATCACGGGGTGGTGCGCATCGTATGGGTGTGTGTTACATTACATTCACAAGTGGGAGTGAGAAAAGCATCACGGGGTGGTGCGCGTTGTATGGGTGTGTGTTACATTACATTCACTGGTAGGAGTGAGAAAAACATCACGGGGTGGTGTGAATCGGAGGGTCTGAATTAGGATAGGCAGTGAGTGGCAATGTAGGATGGAGAAAAGCACCGCGGGGTGGTCAGCATGGGGAGGTCAGGGAACATGCAGTGGCAATGTAGGATAGGTTTCTGAAAAACATCGCGGGGTGGTGCGCATTGTATGGGTGAGTGTTACATTACATTCACTAGTAGGAGTGAGAAAAACATCATGGGGTGGTGTGAATCGGAGGGTCTGAATTAGGAATAGGCAGACTGAATTAGGAATAGGCAGTGAGTGGCAATGTAGGATGGAGAAAAGCACTGTGGGGTGGTCAGCATGGGGAGGTCAGGGAACATGCAGTGGCAATGTAGGATAGGATTCTGAAAAACATCGTGGGGTGGTGCGCATTGTATGGGTGTGTGTTACATTACATTCACAAGTAGGAGTGACAAAAGCATCACGGGGTGGTGTGCATTGTATGGGTGTGTATTACATTACATTCACTAGTAGGAGTGAGAAAAACATGACAGGGTGGTGTGAATCAGAGGGTCTGAATTAGGATAGGCAGTGAGTGGCAATGTAGGATGGAGAAAAGCACCAGGGGTGGTCAGCATGGGGAGGTCAGGGAACATGCAGTGGGAATGTAGGATAGGTTTCTGAAAAACATCGCGGGGTGGTGCGCATTGTCTGGGTGTGTGTTACATTACATTCACTAGTAGGAGTGAGAAAAACATCGCGGGGGGGTGCGCATTGTATGGGTGTGTGTTACATTACATTCACTAGTAGCAGTGAGAAAAACATCACGGGGTGGTGTGAATCGGAGGGTCTGAATTAGGATAGGCAGTGAGTGGCAATGTGGGGTGGAGAAAAGCACCACGGGGTGGTCAGCATGGGGAGGTCAGGGAACATGCAGTGGCAATGTAGGATAGGTTTCTGAAAAACATCGCGGGGTGGTGCGCATTGTATGGGTGTGTGTTACATTACATTCACTAGTAGGAGTGAGAAAAACGTCACGGGGTGGTGCGCATTGTATGGGTGTGTGTTACATTACATTCACTAGTAGGAGTGAGAAAAACATCACGGGCTGATTTGAATCAGAGGGTCTGAATTAGGATAGGCAGTGAGTGGCAATTTAGAATGGAGAAAAGCACCGCGGGGTGGTCAGCATGGGGAGGTCAGGGAACATGCAGTGGCAATGTAGGATAGGTTTCTGAAAAACATCGCGGGGTGGTGCGCATTGTATGGGTGTGTGTTACATTACATTCACTAATAGGAGTGAGAAAAACATCACGGGGTGGTGCGCATTGTATGGGTTTGTGTTACATTACATTCACTAGTAGCAGTGAGAAAAACATCACGGGGTGGTGCGCATTGTATCTGTGTGTGTTACATTACATTCACTAGTAGGAGTGAGAAAAACATCACGGGGTGTTGTGAATCTGAGGGTCTGAATTAGGATAGGCAGTGAGTGTCAATGTAGGATAGAGAAAAGAACCGCCGGGTGGTCAGCATCTGGAGGTCAGGGAACATGCAGTGGCAATGTAAGATAGGTTTCTGAAAAACATCGCGGGGTGGTGCGAATTGTATGGGTGTGTGTTACATTACATTCACTAGTAAGAGTGAGAAAAACATCACGGGGTGGTGCGCATTGTATGGGTGTGTGTTACATTACATTCACTAGTAGGAGTGAGAAAAACATCACGGGTTGATTTGAATTGGAGGGTCTGAATTAGGATAGGCAGTGAGTGGCAATGTAGGATGGAGAAAAGCACCGCGGGGTGGTCAGCATGGGGAGGTCAGGGAACATGCAGTGGCAATGTAGGATAGGTTTCTGAAAAACATCGCGGGGTGGTGCGCATTGTATGGGTGTGTGTTCCATTACATTCACTAATAGGAGTGAGATAAACATCACGGGGTGGTGCGCATTGTATGGGTGTGTGTTACATTACATTCACTAGTAGCAGTGAGAAAAGCATCACGGGGTGGTGCGCATTGTATCTGTGTGTGTTACATTACATTCACTAGTAGGAGGGAGATAAGCATCACGGGGTGGTGCGCGTTGTATGGGTGTGTGTTACATTACATTCACTAGTAGGAGTGAGAAATACATCACGGGGTGGTGTGAATCGGAGGGTCTGAATTAGGATAGGCAGTGAGTGGCAATGTAGGATGGAGAAAAGCACCGCGGGGTGGTCAGCATGGGGAGGTCAGGGAACATGCAGTGGCAATGTAGGATAGGTATCTGAAAAACATCGCGGGGTGGTGCGCATTCTATGGGTGTGTTTTACATTACATTCACTAGTAGGAGTGAGAAAAACATCACGGGGTGGTGTGAATCGGAGGGTCTGAATTAGGATAGGCAGTGAGTGGCAATGTAGGATGGAGAAAAGCACCGCGGGGTGGTCAGCATTGGGAGGTCAGGGAACATGCAGTGGCAATGAAGGATAGGTTTCTGAAAAACATCGCGAGGTGGTGCGCATTGTATGGGTGTGTGTTACATTACATTCACAAGTAGGAGTGAGAAAAGCATCACGGGGTGGTGCGCGTTGTATGGGTGTGTGTTACATTACATTCACTAGTAGGAGTGAGAAAAACATCACGGGGTGGTGTGAATCGGATGGTCTGAGTTAGGATAGGCAGTGAGTGCCGATGTAGGATGGAGAAAAGCACCGCGGGGTGGTCAGCATACTGAGGTCAGGGAACATGCAGTGGCAATGTAGGATAGGTTTCTGAAAAACATCGCGGGGTGGTGCGCATTGTATGGGTGTGTGTTACATTACATTCACTAGTAGGAGAGAGAAAAACATCGCGGGGTGGTGCGCATTGTATGGTGTGTGTTACATTACATTCACTAGTAGCAGTGAGAAAAACATTGCGGGGTGGTGCGCATTGTATGGGTGTGTGTTACATTACATTCACTAGTAGCAGTGAGAAAAATATCACGGGGTGGTGCGCATTGTATGGGTGTGTGTTACATTACATTCACGAGTAGGAGTGAGAAAAACATCATGGGGTGCTGTGAATTGGAGGGTCTGAATTAGGATAGGCAGTGAGTGGCAATGTAGGATGGAGAAAAACACCGCGGGGTGGTCAGCATGGGGAGGTCAGGGAACATGCAGTGGCAATGTAGGATAGGTTTCTGAAAAACATCGCGGGGTGGTGCGCATTGTATGGGTGTGTGTTACATTACATTCACAATTAGGAGTGACAAAAGCATCACGGGGTATTGTGCGTTGTATGGGTGTGTGTTACATTACATTCACTAGTAGGAGTGAGAAAAACATGACGGGGTGGTGTGAATCAGAGGGTCTGAATTAGGATAGGCAGTGAGTGGCAATGTAGGATAGTGAAAAGCACCGCGGGGTGGTCAGCATGGGGAGGTCAGGGAACATGCATTGGGAATGTAGGATAGGTTTCTGAAAAACATCGCGGGGTGGTGCGCATTGTATGGGTGTGTGTTACATTACATTCACTAGTAGGAGTGAGAAAAACATCGCGGGGTGGTGCGCATTGTATGGGTGTGTGTTACATTACATTCACTAGTAGCAGTGAGAAAAACATCACGGGGTGGTGTGAATCGGAGGGTCTGAATTAGGATAGGCAGTGAGTGGCAATGTAGGGTGGAGAAAAGCACCGCGGGGTGGTCAGCATGGGGAGGTTAGGGAACGTGCAGTGGCAATGTAGGATAGGTTTCTGAAAAACATCGCGGGGTGGTGCGCATTGTATGGGTGTGTGTTACATCACATTCATTAGTAGGAGTGAGAAAAACATCACGGTGTGGTGCGCATTGTATGGGTGTGTGTTACATTACATTCACTAGTAGGAGTGAGAAAAACATCACGGGGTGATGTGAATCGGAGGGTCTGAATTAGGATAGGCAGTGAGTGGCAATGTAGGATGGAGAAAAGCACCGCGGGGTGGTCAGCATGGGGAGGTCAGGGAACATGCAGGGGCAATGTAGGATAGGTTTCTGAAAAACATCGCGGGGTGCTGCGCATTGTATGGGTGTGTGTTACATTACATTCACTAATAGGAGTGATAAAAACATCACGGGGTGGTGCGCATTGTATGGGTGTGTGTTACATTACATTCACTAGTAGCAGTGAGAAAAACATCACGGGGTGGTGCGCATTGTATCGGTGTGTGTTACATTACATTCACTAGTAGGAGTGAGAAAAACATCACGGGGTGGTGTGAATCTGAGGGTCTGAATTAGGATAGGCAGTGAGTGTCAATGTAGGATGGAGAAAAGCACCGCGGGGTGGTCAGCATGGGGAGGTCAGGGAACATGCAGTGGCAATGTAGGATAGGTTTCTGAAAAACATCGCGGGGTGGTGCGCATTGTATGGGTGTGTGTTACATTACATTCACTAGTAGGAGTGAGGAAAACATCACAGGGTGGTTCGCATTGTATGGGTGTGTGTTACATTACATTCACTAGTAGGAGTGAGAAAAACATCACGGGGTGGTGCGCATTGTATGGGTGTGTGTTACATTTCATTCACTAGTAGGAGTGAGAAAAACATCACGGGGTGGTGTGAATAGGAGGGTCTGAATTAGGATAGGCAGTGAGTGGCAATGTAGGATGGAGAAAAGCACCGCGGGGTGGTCAGCATGGGGAGGTCAGGGAACATGCAGTGGCAATGTAGGATAGGTTTCTGAAAAAGATCGCGGGGTGGTGCGCATTGTATGGGTGTGTGTTACATTACATTCACTAGTAGAAGTGAGAAAAACATCACGGGTTGGTGCGCATTGTATGGGTGTGTGTTACATTACTTTCACTAGTAGGAGTGAGAAAAACATCATGGGGTGGTGCGCATTGTATGGGCGTGTGTTACATTACATTCACTAGTAGGAGTGAGAAAAACATCACGGGGTGGTGTGAATCGGAGGGTCTCAATTAGGATAGGCAGTGAGTGGCAATGTAGGATGGAGAAAAGCACCGCGGGGTGGTCAGCATTGGGAGGTCAGGGAACATGCAGTGGCAATGTAGGATAGGTTTCTGAAAAACATCGCGAGGTGGTGCGCATTGTATGGGTGTGTGTTACATTACATTCACAAGTAGGAGTGAGAAAAGCATCACGGGGTGTTGCGCGTTGTATGTGTGTGTGTTACATTACATTCACTAGTAGGAGTGAGAAAAACATCATGGGGTGGTGTGAATCGGAGGGTCTGAATTAGGAATAGGCAGTGAGTGGCAATGTAGGATGGTGAAAAGCACCGCGGGGTAGTCAGCATGGGGAGGTCAGGGAACATGCAGTGGCAATGTAGGATAGGTTTCTGAAAAACATCGCGGGGTGGTGCGCATTGTATGGGTGTGTGTTACATTACATTCATAAGTAGGAGTGACAAAAGCATCACGGGGTATTGTGCGTTGTATGGGTGTGTGTTACATTACATTCACTAGTAGGAGTGAGAAAAACATGACGGGGTGGTGTGAATCAGAGGGTCTGAATTAGGATAGGCAGTGAGTGGCAATGTAGGATGGAGAAAAGCACCGCGGGGTGGTCAGCATGGGGAGGTCAGGGAACATGCATTGGGAATGTAGGATAGGTTTCTGAAAAACATCGCGGGGTGGTGCGCATTGTATGGGTGTGTGTTACATTACATTCACTAGTAGGAGTGAGAAAAACATCGCGGGGTGGTGCGCATTGTATGGGTGTGTGTTACATTACATTCACTAGTAGCAGTGAGAAAAACATCACGGGGTGGTGTGAATCGGAGGGTCTGAATTAGGATAGGCAGTGAGTGGCAATGTAGGGTGGAGAAAAGCACCGCGGGGTGGTCACCATGGGGAGGTCAGGGAACATGCAGTGGCAATGTAGGATAGGTTTCTGAAAAACATCGCGGGGTGGTGCGCATTGTATGGGTGTGTGTTACATTACATTCACTAGTAGGAGTGAGAAAAACATCACGGTGTGGTGCGCATTGTATTGGTGTGTGTTACATTACATTCACTAGTAGCAGTGAGAAAAGCATCACGGGGTGGTGCGCATTGTATCTGTGTGTGTTACATTACATTCACTAGTAGGAGGGAGAAAAGCATCACGGGGTGGTGCGCGTTGTATGGGTGTGTGTTACATTACATTCACTAGTAGGAGTGAGAAAAACATCACGGGGTGGTGTGAATCGGAGGGTCTGAATTAGGATAGGCAGTGAGTGGCAATGTAGGATGGAGAAAAGCACCGCGGGGTGGTCAGCATGGGGAGGTCAGGGAACATGCAGTGGCAATGTAGGATAGGTTTCTGAAAAACATCGCGGGGTGGTGCGCATTGTATGGGTGTGTTTTACATTACATTCACTAGTAGGAGTGAGAAAAACATCACGGGGTGGTGTGAATCGGAGGGTCTGAATTAGGATAGGCAGTGAGTGGCAATGTAGGATGGAGAAAAGCACCGCGGGGTGGTCAGCATACGGAGGTCAGGGAACATGCAGTGGCAATGTAGGATAGGTTTCTGAAAAACATCGCGGGGTGGTGCGCATTGTATGGGTGTGTTTTACATTACATTCACTAGTAGGAGTGAGAAAAACATCACGGGGTGGTGTGAATCGGATAGTCTGAGTTAGGATAGGCAGTGAGTGCCGATGTAGGATGGAGAAAAGCACCGCGGGGTGGTCAGCATACGGAGGTCAGGGAACATGCAGTGGCAATGTAGGATAGGTTTCTGAAAAACATCGCGGGGTGGTGCGCATTGTATGGGTGTGTGTTACATTACATTCACTAGTAGGAGTGAGAAAAACATCGCGGGGTGGTGCGCATTGTATGGTGTGTGTTACATTACATTCACTAGTAGCAGTGAGAAAAACATCGCGGGGTGGTGCGCATTGTATGGGTGTGTGTTACATTACATTCACTAGTAGCAGTGAGAAAAATATCACGGGGTGGTGCGCATTGTATGGGTGTGTGTTACATTACAATCACGAGTAGGAGTGAGAAAAACATCATGGGGTGCTGTGAATTGGAGGGTCTGAATTAGGATAGGCAGTGAGTGGCAATGTAGGATGGAGAAAAACACCGCGGGGTGGTCAGCATGGGGAGGTCAGGGAACATGCAGTGGCAATGTAGGATAGGTTTCTGAAAAACATCGCGGGGTGGTGCGCATTGTATGGGTGTGTGTTACATTACATTCACAATTAGGAGTGACAAAAGCATCACGGGGTATTGTGCGTTGTATGGGTGTGTGTTACATTACATTCACTAGTAGGAGTGAGAAAAACATGACGGGGTGGTGTGAATCAGAGGGTCTGAATTAGGATAGGCAGTGAGTGGCAATGTAGGATAGTGAAAAGCACCGCGGGGTGGTCAGCATGGGGAGGTCAGGGAACATGCATTGGGAATGTAGGATAGGTTTCTGAAAAACATCGCGGGGTGGTGCGCATTGTATGGGTGTGTGTTACATTACATTCACTAGTAGGAGTGAGAAAAACATCGCGGGGTGGTGCGCATTGTATGGGTGTGTGTTACATTACATTCACTAGTAGCAGTGAGAAAAACATCACGGGGTGGTGTGAATCGGAGGGTCTGAATTAGGATAGGCAGTGAGTGGCAATGTAGGGTGGAGAAAAGCACCGCGGGGTGGTCAGCATTGGGAGGTCAGGGAACGTGCAGTGGCAATGTAGGATAGGTTTCTGAAAAACATCGCGGGGTGGTGCGCATTGTATGGGTGTGTGTTACATCACATTCATTAGTAGGAGTGAGAAAAACATCACGGTGTGGTGCGCATTGTATGGGTGTGTGTTACATTACATTCACTAGTAGGAGTGAGAAAAACATCACGGGGTGATGTGAATCGGAGGGTCTGAATTAGGATAGGCAATGAGTGGCAATGTAGGATGGAGAAAAGCACCGCGGGGTGGTCAGCATGGGGAGGTCAGGGAACATGCAGGGGCAATGTAGGATAGGTTTCTGAAAAACATCGCGGGGTGCTGCGCATTGTATGGGTGTGTGTTACATTACATTCACTAATAGGAGTGATAAAAACATCACGGGGTGGTGCGCATTGTATGGGTGTGTGTTACATTACATTCACTAGTAGCAGTGAGAAAAATATCACGGGGTGGTGCGCATTGTATCGGTGTGTGTTACATTACATTCACTAGTAGGAGTGAGAAAAACATCACGGGGTGGTGTGAATCTGAGGGTCTGAATTAGGATAGGCAGTGAGTGTCAATGTAGGATGGAGAAAAGCACCGCGGGGTGGTCAGCATGGGGAGGTCAGGGAACATGCAGTGGCAATGTAGGATAGGTTTCTGAAAAACATCGCGGGGTGGTGCGCATTGTATGGGTGTGTGTTACATTACATTCACTAGTAGGAGTGAGGAAAACATCACAGGGTGGTTCGCATTGTATGGGTGTGTGTTACATTACATTCACTAGTAGGAGTGAGAAAAACATCACGGGGTGGTGCGCATTGTATGGGTGTGTGTTACATTTCGTTCACTAGTAGGAGTGAGAAAAACATCACGGGGTGGTGTGAATAGGAGGGTCTGAATTAGGATAGGCAGTGAGTGGCAATGTAGGATGGAGAAAAGCACCGCGGGGTGGTCAGCATGGGGAGGTCAGGGAACATGCAGTGGCAATGTAGGATAGGTTTCTGAAAAAGATCGCGGGGTGGTGCGCATTGTATGGGTGTGTGTTAGATTACATTCACTAGTAGAAGTGAGAAAAACATCACGGGTTGGTGCGCATTGTATGGGTGTGTGTTACATTACTTTCACTAGTAGGAGTGAGAAAAACATCATGGGGTGGTGCGCATTGTATGGGCGTGTGTTACATTACATTCACTAGTAGGAGTGAGAAAAACATCACGTGGTGGTGTGAATCGGAGGGTCTCAATTAGGATAGGCAGTGAGTGGCAATGTAGGATGGAGAAAAGCACCGCGGGGTGGTCAGCATTGGGAGGTCAGGGAACATGCAGTGGCAATGTAGGATAGGTTTCTGAAAAACATCGCGAGGTGGTGCGCATTGTATGGGTGTGTGTTACATTACATTCACAAGTAGGAGTGAGAAAAGCATCACGGGGTGTTGCGCGTTGTATGTGTGTGTGTTACATTACATTCACTAGTAGGAGTGAGAAAAACATCATGGGGTGGTGTGAATCGGAGGGTCTGAATTAGGAATAGGCAGTGAGTGGCAATGTAGGATGGTGAAAAGCACCGCGGGGTGGTCAGCATGGGGAGGTCAGGGAACATGCAGTGGCAATGTAGGATAGGTTTCTGAAAAACATCGCGGGGTGGTGCGCATTGTATGGGTGTGTGTTACATTACATTCATAAGTAGGAGTGACAAAAGCATCACGGGGTATTGTGCGTTGTATGGGTGTGTGTTACATTACATTCACTAGTAGGAGTGAGAAAAACATGACGGGGTGGTGTGAATCAGAGGGTCTGAATTAGGATAGGCAGTGAGTGGCAATGTAGGATGGAGAAAAGCACCGCGGGGTGGTCAGCATGGGGAGGTCAGGGAACATGCATTGGGAATGTAGGATAGGTTTCTGAAAAACATCGCGGGGTGGTGCGCATTGTATGGGTGTGTGTTACATTACATTCACTAGTAGGAGTGAGAAAAACATCGCGGGGTGGTGCGCATTGTATGGGTGTGTGTTACATTACATTCACTAGTAGCAGTGAGAAAAACATCACGGGGTGGTGTGAATCGGAGGGTCTGAATTAGGATAGGCAGTGAGTGGCAATGTAGGGTGGAGAAAAGCACCGCGCGGTGGTCACCATGGGGAGGTCAGGGAACATGCAGTGGCAATGTAGGATAGGTTTCTGAAAAACATCGCGGGGTGGTGCGCATTGTATGGGTGTGTGTTACATTACATTCACTAGTAGGAGTGAGAAAAACATCACGGTGTGGTGCGCATTGTATTGGTGTGTGTTACATTACATTCACTAGTAGCAGTGAGAAAAGCATCACGGGGTGGTGCGCATTGTATCTGTGTGTGTTACATTACATTCACTAGTAGGAGGGAGAAAAGCATCACGGGGTGGTGCGCGTTGTATGGGTGTGTGTTACATTACATTCACTAGTAGGAGTGAGAAAAACATCACGGGGTGGTGTGAATCGGAGGGTCTGAATTAGGATAGGCAGTGAGTGGCAATGTAGGATGGAGAAAAGCACCGCGGGGTGGTCAGCATGGGGAGGTCAGGGAACATGCAGTGGCAATGTAGGATAGGTTTCTGAAAAACATCGCGGGGTGGTGCGCATTGTATGGGTGTGTTTTACATTACATTCACTAGTAGGAGTGAGAAAAACATCACGGGGTGGTGTGAATCGGAGGGTCTGAATTAGGATAGGCAGTGAGTGGCAATGCAGGATGGAGAAAAGCACCGCGGGGTGGTCAGCATTGGGAGGTCAGGGAACATGCAGTGGCAATGAAGGATAGGTTTCTGAAAAACATCGCGAGGTGGTGCGCATTGTATGGGTGTGTGTTACATTACATTCACAATAGGAGTGAGAAAAGCATCACGGGGTGGTGCGCGTTGTATGGGTGTGTGTTACATTACATTCACAATTAGGAGTGACAAAAGCATCACGGGGTATTGTGCATTGTATGGGTGTGTGTTACATTACATACACTAGTAGGAGTGAGAAAAACATGACGGGGTGGTGTGAATCAGAGGGTCTGAATTAGGATAGGCAGTGAGTGGCAATGTAGGATAGTGAAAAGCACCGCGGGGTGGTCAGCATGGGGAGGTCAGGGAACATGAATTGGGAATGTAGGATAGGTTTCTGAAAAACATCGCGGGGTGGTGCGCATTGTATGGGTGTGTGTTACATTACATTCACTAGTAGGAGTGAGAAAAACATCGCGGGGTGGTGCGCATTGTATGGGTGTGTGTTACATTACATTCACTAGTAGCAGTGAGAAAAACATCACGGGGTGGTGTGAATCGGAGGGTCTGAATTAGGATAGGCAGTGAGTGGCAATGTAGGATGGAGAAAAGCACCGCGGGGTGGTCAGCATGGGGAGGTCAGGGAACGTGCAGTGGCAATGTAGGATAGGTTTCTGAAAAACATCGCGGGGTGGTGCGCATTGTATGGGTGTGTGTTACATTACATTCACTAGTAGGAGTGAGAAAAACATCACGGGGTGATGTGAATCGGAGGGTCTGAATTAGGATAGGCAGAGAGTGGCAATGTAGGATGGAGAAAAGCACCGCGGGGTGGTCAGCATGGGGAGGTCAGGGAACATGCAGGGGCAATGTAGGATAGGTTTCTGAAAAACATCGCGGGGGGCTGCGCATTGTATGGGTGTGTGTTACATTACATTCACTAATAGGAGTGATAAAAACATCACGGGGTGGTGCGCATTGTATGGGTGTGTGTTACATTACATTCACTAGTAGCAGTGAGAAAAACATCACGGGGTGGTGCGCATTGTATCGGTGTGTGTTACATTACATTCACTAGTAGGAGTGAGAAAAACATCACGGGGTGGTGTGAATCTGAGGGTCTGAATTAGGATAGGCAGTGAGTGTCAATGTAGGATGGAGAAAAGCACCGTGGGGTGGTCAGCATGGGGAGGTCAGGGAACATGCAGTGGCAATGTAGGATAGGTTTCTGAAAAACATCGCGGGGTGGTGCGCATTGTATGGGTGTGTGTTACATTACATTCACTAGTAGGAGTGAGGAAAACATCACAGGGTGGTTCGCATTGTATGGGTGTGTGTTACATTACATTCACTAGTAGGAGTGAGAAAAACATCACGGGGTGGTGCGCATTGTATGGGTGTGTGTTACATTTCATTCACTAGTAGGAGTGAGAAAAACATCACGGGGTGGTGTGAATAGGAGGGTCTGAATTAGGATAGGCAGTGAGTGGCAATGTAGGATGGAGAAAAGCACCGCGGGGTGGTCAGCATGGGGAGGTCAGGGAACATGCAGTGGCAATGTAGGATAGGTTTCTGAAAAAGATCGCGGGGTGGTGCGCATTGTATGGGTGTGTGTTACATTACATTCACTAATAGAAGTGAGAAAAACATCACGGGTTGGTGCGCATTGTATGGGTGTGTGTTACATTACTTTCACTAGTAGGAGTGAGAAAAACATCATGGGGTGGTGCGCATTGTATGGGTGTGTGTTACATTACATTCACTAGTAGGAGTGAGAAAAACATCACGGGGTGGTGTGAATCGGAGGGTCTCAATTAGGATAGGCAGTGAGTGGCAATGGAGGATGGAGAAAAGCACCGCGGGGTGGTCAGCATTGGGAGGTCAGGGAACATGCAGTGGCAATGTAGGATAGGTTTCTGAAAAACATCGCGAGGTGGTGCGCATTGTATGGGTGTGTGTTACATTACATTCACAAGTAGGAGTGAGAAAAGCATCACGGGGTGTTGCGCGTTGTATGTGTGTGTGTTACATTACATTCACTAGTAGGAGTGAGAAAAACATCATGGGGTGGTGTGAATCGGAGGGTCTGAATTAGGAATAGGCAGTGAGTGGCAATGTAGGATGGTGAAAAGCACCGCGGGGTGGTCAGCATGGGGAGGTCAGGGAACATGCAGTGGCAATGTAGGATAGGTTTCTGAAAAACATCGCGGGGTGGTGCGCATTGTATGGGTGTGTGTTACATTACATTCATAAGTAGGAGTGACAAAAGCATCACGGGGTATTGTGCGTTGTATGGGTGTGTGTTACATTACATTCACTAGTAGGAGTGAGAAAAACATGACGGGGTGGTGTGAATCAGAGGGTCTGAATTAGGATAGGCAGTGAGTGGCAATGTAGGATGGAGAAAAGCACTGCGGGGTGGTCAGCATGGGGAGGTCAGGGAACATGCATTGGGAATGTAGGATAGGTTTCTGAAAAACATCGCGGGGTGGTGCGCATTGTATGGGTGTGTGTTACATTACATTCACTAGTAGGAGTGAGAAAAACATCGCGGGGTGGTGCGCATTGTATGGGTGTGTGTTACATTACATTCACTAGTAGCAGTGAGAAAAACATCACGGGGTGGTGTGAATCGGAGGGTCTGAATTAGGATAGGCAGTGAGTGGCAATGTAGGGTGGAGAAAAGCACCGCGGGGTGGTCACCATGGGGAGGTCAGGGAACATGCAGTGGCAATGTAGGATAGGTTTCTGAAAAACATCGCGGAGTGGTGCGCATTGTATGGGTGTGTGTTACATTACATTCACTAGTAGGAGTGAGAAAAACATCACGGTGTGGTGCGCATTGTATTGGTGTGTGTTACATTACATTCACTAGTAGGAGTGAGAAAAACATCACGGGGTGATGTGAATCGGAGGGTCTGAATTAGGATAGGCAGTGAGTGGCAATGTAGGATGGAGAAAAGCACCGCGGGGTGGTCAGCATGGGGAGGTCAGGGAACATGCAGTGGCAATGTAGGGTAGGTTTCTGAAAAACATCGCGGGGTGGTGCGCATTGTATGGGTGTGTGTTACATTACATTCACTAATAGAAGTGATAAAAACATCACGGGGTGGTGCGCATTGTATGGGTGTGTGTTACATTACATTCACTTGTAGCAGTGAGAAAAACATCACGGGGTGGTGCTCATTGTATCGGTGTGTGTTACATTACATTCACTAGTAGGAGTGACAAAAACATCACGGGGTGGTGTGAATCTGAGGGTCTGAATTAGGATAGGCAGTGAGTGTCAATGTAGGATGGAGAAAAGCACCGTGGGGTGGTCAGCATGGGGAGGTCAGGGAACATGCAGTGGCAATGTAGGATAGGTTTTTGAAAAACATGGCGGGATGGTGCGCATTGTATGGGTGTGTGTTACATTACATTCAGTAGTAGCAGTGAGAAAAACATCACGGTGTGGTGCGCATTGTATCGGTGTGTGTTACATTACATTCACTAGTAGGAGTGAAAAAAACATCACGGGGTGGTGTGAATCTGAGGGTCTGAATTAGGATAGGCAGTGAGTGTCAATGTAGGATGGAGAAAAGCACCGTGGGGTGGTCAGCATGGGGAGGTCAGGGAACATGCAGTGGCAATGTAGGATAGGTTTCTGAAAAACATCGCGGGGTGGTGCGCATTGTATGGGTGTGTGTTACATTACATTCACTAGTAGGAGTGAGAAAAACATCACGGGGTGGTGCGCATTGTATGGGTGTGTGTTACATTACATTCACTAGTAGGAGTGAGAAAAACATCACGGGGTGATGTGAATCGGAGGGTCTGAATTAGGATAGGCAGTGAGTGGCAATGTAGGATGGAGAAAAGCACCGCGGGGTGGTCAGCATGGCGAGGTCAGGGAACATGCAGGGGCAATGTAGGATAGGTTTCTGAAAAACATCGCGGGGTGCTGCGCATTGTATGGGTGTGTGTTACATTACATTCACTAATAGGAGTGATAAAAACATCATGGGGTGGTGCGCATTGTATGGGTGTGTGTTACATTACATTCACTAGTAGCAGTGAGAAAAACATCACGGGGTGGTGCGCATTGTATGGGTGTGTGTTACATTACATTCACTAGTAGGAGTGAGGAAAACATCACAGGGTGGTTCGCATTGTATGGGTGTGTGTTACATTACATTCACTAGTAGGAGTGAGAAAAACATCACGGGGTGGTGCGCATTGTATGGGTGTGTGTTACATTACATTCACTAGTAGCAGTGAGAAAAACATCACGGGGTGGTGTGAATCGGAGGGTCTGAATTAGGATAGGCAGTGAGTGGCAATGTAGGGTGGAGAAAAGCACCGCGGGGTGGTCACCATGGGGAGGTCAGGGAACATGCAGTGGCAATGTAGGATAGGTTTCTGAAAAACAGCGCGGGGTGGTGCGCATTGTATGGGTGTGTGTTACATTACATTCACTATTAGGAGTGAGAAAAACATCACTGTGTGGTGCGCATTGTATTGGTGTGTGTTACATTACATTCACTAGTAGCAGTGAGAAAAGCATCACGGGGTGGTGCGCATTGTATCTGTGTGTGTTACATTACATTCACTAGTAGGAGGGAGAAAAGCATCACGGGGTGGTGCGCGTTGTATGGGTGTGTGTTACATTACATTCACTAGTAGGAGTGAGAAAAACATCACGGGGTGGTGTGAATCGGAGGGTCTGAATTAGGATAGGCAGTGAGTGGCAATGTAGGATGGAGAAAAGCACCGCGGGGTGGTCAGCATGGGGAGGTCAGGGAACATGCAGTGGCAATGTAGGATAGGTTTCTGAAAAACATCGCGTGGTGGTGCGCATTGTATGGGTGTGTTTTACATTACATTCACTAGTAGGAGTGAGAAAAACATCACGGGGTGGTGTGAATCGGAGGGTCTGAATTAGGATAGGCAGTGAGTGGCGATGTAGGATGGAGAAAAGCACCGCGGGGTGGTCAGCATTGGGAGGTCAGGGAACATGCAGTGGCAATGAAGGATAGGTTTCTGAAAAACATCGCGAGGTGGTGCGCATTGTATGGGTGTGTGTTACATTACATTCACAATAGGAGTGAGAAAAGCATCACGGGGTGGTGCGCGTTGTATGGGTGTGTGTTACATTACATTCACTAGTAGGAGTGAGAAAAACATCACGGGGTGGTGTGAATCGGATGGTCTGAGTTAGGATAGGCAGTGAGTGCCGATGTAGGATGGAGAAAAGCACCGCGGGGTGGTCAGCATACGGAGGTCAGGGAACATGCAGTGGCAATGTAGGATAGGTTTCTGAAAAACATCGCGGGGTGGTGCGCATTGTATGGGTGTGTGTTACATTACATTCACTAGTAGGAGTGAGAAAAACATCGCGGGGTGGTGCGCATTGTATGGGTGTGTGTTACATTACATTCACTAGTAGCAGTGAGAAAAACATCACGGGGTGGTGTGAATCGGAGGGTCTGAATTAGGATAGGCCGTGAGTGGCAATGTAGGGTGGAGAAAAGCACCGCGGGGTGGTCACCATGGGGAGGTCAGGGAACATGCAGTGGCAATGTAGGATAGGTTTCTGAAAAACATCGCGGGGTGGTGCGCATTGTATGGGTGTGTGTTACATTACATTCACTAGTAGGAGTGAGAAAAACATCACGGGGTGGTGTGAATCGGAGGGTCTGAATTAGGATAGGCAGTGAGTGGCAATGTAGGGTGGAGAAAAGCACCGCGGGGTGGTCAGCATGGGGAGGTCAGGGAACATGCAGTGGCAATGTAGGATAGGTTTCTGAAAAACATCGCAGGGTGGTGCGCATTGTATGGGTGTGTGTTACATTACATTCACAAGTAGGAGTGAGAAAAGCATCACGGGGTGGTGCGCGTTGTATGGGTGTGTGTTACATTACATTCACTAGTAGGAGTGAGAAAAACATCACGGGGTGGTGTGAATCGGATGGTCTGAGTTAGGATAGGCAGTGAGTGCCGATGTAGGATGGAGAAAAGCACCGCGGGGTGGTCAGCATACGGAGGTCAGGGAACATGCAGTGGCAATGTAGGATAGGTTTCTGAAAAACATCGCGGGGTGGTGCGCATTGTATGGGTGTGTGTTACATTACATTCACTAGTAGGAGTGAGAAAAACCTCGCGGGGTGGTGCGCATTGTATGGTGTGTGTTACATTACATTCACTAGTAGCAGTGAGAAAAACATCGCGGGGTGGTGCGCATTGTATGGGTGTGTGTTACATTACATTCACTAGTAGCAGTGAGAAAAATATCACGGGGTGGTGCGCATTGTATGGGTGTGTGTTACATTACATTCACGAGTAGGAGTGAGAAAAACATCATGGGGTGCTGTGAATTGGAGGGTCTGAATTAGGATAGGCAGTGAGTGGCAATGTAGGATGGAGAAAAACACCGCGGGGTGGTCAGCATGGGGAGGTCAGGGAACATGCAGTGGCAATGTAGGATAGGTTTCTGAAAAACATCGCGGGGTGGTGCGCATTGTATGGGTGTGTGTTACATTACATTCACAATTAGGAGTGACAAAAGCATCACGGGGTATTGTGCGTTGTATGGGTGTGTGTTACATTACATACACTAGTAGGAGTGAGAAAAACATGACGGGGTGGTGTGAATCAGAGGGTAGAATTAGGATAGGCAGTGAGTGGCAATGTAGGATAGTGAAAAGCACCGCGGGGTGGTCAGCATGGGGAGGTCAGGGAACATGCATTGGGAATGTAGGATAGGTTTCTGAAAAACATCGCGGGGTGGTGCGCATTGTATGGGTGTGTGTTACATTACATTCACTAGTAGGAGTGAGAAAAACATCGCGGGGTGGTGCGCATTGTATGGGTGTGTGTTACATTACATTCACTAGTAGCAGTGAGAAAAACATCACGGGGTGGTGTGAATCGGAGGGTCTGAATTAGGATAGGCAGTGAGTGGCAATGTAGGGTGGAGAAAAGCACCGCGGGGTGGTCAGCATGGGGAGGTCAGGGAACGTGCAGTGGCAATGTAGGATAGGTTTCTGAAAAACATCGCGGGGTGGTGCGCATTGTATGGGTGTGTGTTACATCACATTCATTAGTAGGAGTGAGAAAAACATCACGGTGTGGTGCGCATTGTATGGGTGTGTGTTACATTACATTCACTAGTAGGAGTGAGAAAAACATCACGGGGTGATGTGAATCGGAGGGTCTGAATTAGGATAGGCAGAGAGTGGCAATGTAGGATGGAGAAAAGCACCGCGGGGTGGTCAGCATGGGGAGGTCAGGGAACATGCAGGGGCAATGTAGGATAGGTTTCTAAAAAACATCGCGGGGTGCTGCGCATTGTATGGGTGTGTGTTACATTACATTCACTAATAGGAGTGATAAAAACATCACGGGGTGGTGCGCATTGTATGGGTGTGTGTTACATTACATTCACTAGTAGCAGTGAGAAAAACATCACGGGGTGGTGCGCATTGTATCGGTGTGTGTTACATTACATTCACTAGTAGGAGTGAGAAAAACATCACGGGGTGGTGTGAATCTGAGGGTCTGAATTAGGATAGGCAGTGAGTGTCAATGTAGGATGGAGAAAAGCACCGCGGGGTGGTCAGCATGGGGAGGTCAGGGAACATGCAGTGGCAATGTAGGATAGGTTTCTGAAAAACATCGCGGGGTGGTGCGCATTGTATGGGTGTGTGTTACATTACATTCACTAGTAGGAGTGAGGAAAACATCACAGGGTGGTTCGCATTGTATGAGTGTGTGTTACATTACATTCACTAGTAGGAGTGAGAAAAACATCACGGGGTGGTGCGCATTGTATGGGTGTGTGTTACATTTCATTCACTAGTAGGAGTGAGAAAAACATCACGGGGTGGTGTGAATAGGAAGGTCTGAATTAGGATAGGCAGTGAGTGGCAATGTAGGATGGAGAAAAGCACCACGGGGTTGTCAGCATGGGGAGGTCAGGGAACATGCAGTGGCAATGTAGGATAGGTTTCTGAAAAAGATCGCGGGGTGGTGCGCATTGTATGGGTGTGTGTTACATTACATTCACTAGTAGAAGTGAGAAAAACATCACGGGTTGGTGCGCATTGTATGGGTGTGTGTTACATTACTTTCACTAGTAGGAGTGAGAAAAACATCATGGGGTGGTGCGCATTGTATGGGTGTGTGTTACATTACATTCACTAGTAGGAGTGAGAAAAACATCACGGGGTGGTGTGAATCGGAGGGTCTCAATTAGGATAGGCAGTGAGTGGCAATGTAGGATGGAGAAAAGCACCGCGGGGTGGTCAGCATTGGGAGGTCAGGGAACATGCAGTGGCAATGTAGGATAGGTTTCTGAAAAACATCGCGAGGTGGTGCGCATTGTATGGGTGTGTGTTACATTACATTCACAAGTAGGAATGAGAAAAGCATCACGGGGTGTTGCGCGTTGTATGTGTGTGTGTTACATTACATTCACTAGTAGGAGTGAGAAAAACATCATGGGGTGGTGTGAATCGGAGGGTCTGAATTAGGAATAGGCAGTGAGTGGCAATGTAGGATGGTGAAAAGCACCGCGGGGTGGTCAGCATGGGGAGGTCAAGGAACATGCAGTGGCAATGTAGGATAGGTTTCTGAAAAACATCGCGGGGTGGTGCGCATTGTATGGGTGTGTGTTACATTACATTCATAAGTAGGAGTGACAAAAGCATCACGGGGTATTGTGCGTTGTATGGGTGTGTGTTACATTACATTCACTAGTAGGAGTGAGAAAAACATGACGGGGTGGTGTGAATCAGAGGGTCTGAATTAGGATAGGCAGTGAGTGGCAATGTAGGATGGAGAAAAGCACTGCGTGGTGGTCAGCATGGGGAGGTCAGGGAACATGCATTGGGAATGTAGGATAGGTTTCTGAAAAACATCGCGGGGTGGTGCGCATTGTATGGGTGTGTGTTACATTACATTCACTAGTAGGAGTGAGAAAAACATCGCGGGGTGGTGCGCATTGTATGGGTGTGTGTTACATTACATTCACTAGTAGCAGTGAGAAAAACATCACGGGGTGGTGTGAATCGGAGGGTCTGAATTAGGATAGGCAGTGAGTGGCAATGTAGGGTGGAGAAAAGCACCGCGGGGTGGTCACCATGGGGAGGTCAGGGAACATGCAGTGGCAATGTAGGATAGGTTTCTGAAAAACATCGCGGGGTGGTGCGCATTGTATGGGTGTGTGTTACATTACATTCACTAGTAGGAGTGAGAAAAACATCACGGTGTGGTGCGCATTGTATTGGTGTGTGTTACATTACATTCACTAGTAGGAGTGAGAAAAACATCACGGGGTGATGTGAATCGGAGGGTCTGAATTAGGATAGGCAGTGAGTGGCAATGTAGGATGGAGAAAAGCACCGCGGGGTGGTCAGCATGGGGAGGTCAGGGAACATGCAGTGGCAATGTAGGGTAGGTTTCTGAAAAACATCGCGGGGTGGTGCGCATTGTATGGGTGTGTGTTACATTACATTCACTAATAGAAGTGATAAAAACATCACGGGGTGGTGCGCATTGTATGGGTGTGTGTTACATTACATTCACTTGTAGCAGTGAGAAAAACATCACGGGGTGGTGCTCATTGTATCGGTGTGTGTTACATTACATTCACTAGTAGGAGTGACAAAAACATCACGGGGTGGTGTGAATCTGAGGGTCTGAATTAGGATAGGCAGTGAGTGTCAATGTAGGATGGAGAAAAGCACCGTGGGGTGGTCAGCATGGGGAGGTCAGGGAACATGCAGTGGAAATGTACGATAGGTTTCTGAAAAACATGGCGGGATGGTGCGCATTGTATTTGTGTGTGTTACATTACATTCAGTAGTAGCAGTGAGAAAAACATCACGGTGTGGTGCGCATTGTATCGGTGTGTGTTACATTACATTCACTAGTAGGAGTGAAAAAAACATCACGGGGTGGTGTGAATCTGAGGGTCTGAATTAGGATAGGCAGTGAGTGTCAATGTAGGATGGAGAAGAGCACCGTGGGGTGGTCAGCATGGGGAGGTCAGGGAACATGCAGTGGCAATGTAGGATAGGTTTCTGAAAAACATCGCGGGGTGGTGCGCATTGTATGGGTGTGTGTTACATTACATTCACTAGTAGGAGTGAGAAAAACATCACGGGGTGGTGCGCATTGTATGGGTGTGTGTTACATTACATTCACTAGTAGGAATGAGAAAAACATCACGGGGTTGTGTGAATCGGAGGGTCTGAATTAGGATAGGCAGTGAGTGGCAATGTAGGATGGAGAAAAGCACCGCGGGGTGGTCAGCATTGGGAGGTCAGGGAACATGCAGTGGCAATGTAGGATAGGTTTCTGAAAAACATCGCGAGGTGGTGCGCATTGTATGGGTGTGTGTTACATTACATTCACAAGTAGGAGTGAGAAAAGCATCACGGGGTGGTGCGCGTTGTATGGGTGTGTGTTACATTACATTCACTAGTAGGAGTGAGAAAAACATCACGGGGTGGTGTGAATCGGAGGGTCTGAATTAGGATAGGCAGTGAGTGCCGATGTAGGATGGAGAAAAGCACCGCGGGGTGGTCAGCATAGGGAGGTCATGGAACATGCAGTGGCAATGTAGGATAGGTTTCTGAAAAACATCACGGGGTGGTGCGCATTGTATGGGTGTGTGTTACATTACATTCACTAGTAGGAGTGAGAAAAACATCGCGGGGTGGTGTGCATTGTATGGGTGAGTGTTACATTACATTCACTAGTAGCAGTGAGAAAAACATCGCGGGGTGGTGCGCATTGTATGGGTGTGTGTTACATTACATTCACTAGTAGCAGTGAGAAAAATATCACGGGGTGGTCCGCATTGTATGGGTGTGTGTTACATTACATTCACGAGTAGGAGTGAGAAAAACATCACGGGGTGCTGTGAATCGGAGGGTCTGAATTAGGATAGGCAGTGAGTGGCAATTTAGGATGGAGAAAAGCACAGCGGGGTGGTCAGCATGGGGAGGTCAGGGAACATGCAGTGGCAATGTAGGATAGGTTTCTGAAAAACATCGCGGGGTGTTGCGCATTGTATGGGTGAGTGTTACATTACATTCACTAGTAGGAGTGAGAAAAACATCATGGGGTGGTGTGAATCGGAGGGTCTGAATTAGGAATAGGCAGTGAGTGGCAATGTAGGACGGAGAAAAGCACCGCGGGGTGGTCAGCATGGGGAGGTCAGGGAACATGCAGTGGCAATGTAGGATAGGTTTCTGAAAAACATCGCGGGGTGGTGCGCATTGTATGGGTGTGTGTTACATTACATTCACAAGTAGGAGTGACAAAAGCATCACGGGGTATTGTGCGTTGTATGGGTGTGTCTTACATTACATTCACTAGTAGGAGTGAGAAAAACATGACGGGGTGGTGTGAATCAGAGGGTCTGAATTAGGATAGTCAGTGAGTGGCAATGTAGGATGGAGAAAAGCACCGCGGGGTGGTCAGCATGGGGAGGTCAGGGAACATGCATTGGGAATGTAGGATAGGTTTCTGAAAAACATCGCGGGGTGGTGCGCATTGTATGGGTGTGTGTTACATTACATTCACTAGTAGCAGTGAGAAAAACTTCACGGGGTGGTGTGAATCGGAGGGTCTGAATTAGGATAGGCAGGGAGTGGCAATGTAGGGTGGAGAAAAGCCCCGCGGCGTGGTCAGCATGGGGAGGTCAGGGAACATGCAGTGGCAATGTAGGATAGGTTTCTGAAAAACATCGCGGGGTGGTGCGCATTGTATGGGTGTGTGTTACATTACATTCACTAGTAGGAGTGAGAAAAACATCACGGTGTGGTGCGCATTGTATGGGTGTGTGTTACATTACATTCACTAGTAGGAGTGAGAAAAACATCACGGGGTGATGTGAATCGGAGGGTCTGAATTAGGATAGGCAGTGAGTGGCAATGTAGGATGGAGAAAAGCACCGCGGGGTGGTCAGCATGGGGAGGTCAGGGAACATGCAGTGGCAATGTAGGATAGGTTTCTGAAAAACATCGCGGGGTGGTGCGCATTGTATGGGTGTGTGTTACATTACATTCACTAGTAGGAGTAAGAAAAACATCACGGGGTGGTGCGCATTGTATGGGTGTGTGTTACATTACATTCACTAGTAGGAGTGAGAAAAACATCACGGGGTGGTGTGAATCGGAGGGTCTGAATTAGGATAGGCAGTGAGTGGCAATGTAGGATGGAGAAAAGCACCGCGGGGTGGTCAGCATGGGGAGGTCAGGGAACATGCAGTGGCAATGTAGGATAGGTTTCTGAAAAACATCGCGGGGTGGTGCGCATTGTATGGGTGTGTGTTACATTACATTCACTAGTAGCAGTGAGAAAAACATCACGGTGTGGTGCGCATTGTATCGGTGTGTGTTACATTACATTCACTAGTAGGAGTGAAAAAAACATCACGGGGTGGTGTGAATCTGAGTGTCTGAATTAGGATAGGCAGTGAGTGTCAATGTAGGATGGAGAAAAGCACCGTGGGGTGGTCAGCATGGGGAGGTCAGGGAACATGCAGTGGCAATGTAGGATAGGTTTCTGAAAAACATCGCGGGGTGGTGCGCATTGTATGGGTGTGTGTTACATTACATTCACTAGTAGGAGTGAGAAAAACATCACGGGGTGGTGCGCATTGTATGGGTGTGTGTTACATTACATTCACTAGTAGGAGTGAGAAAAACATCACGGGGTAGTGTGAATCGGAGGGTCTGAATTAGGATATGCAGTGAGTGGCAATGTAGGATGGAGAAAAGCACCGCGGGGTGGTCAGCATGGGGAGGTCAGGGAACATGCAGTGGCAATGTAGGATCGGTTTCTGAAAAACATCGCGGGGTGGTGCGCATTGTATGGGTGTGTGTTACATTACATTCACTAGTAGGAGTGAGAAAAACATCACGGGGTAGTGTGAATCGGAGGGTCTGAATTAGGATAGGCAGTGAGTGGCAATGTAGGATGGAGAAAAGCACCGCGGGGTGGTCAGCATTGGGAGGTCAGGGAACATGCAGTGGCAATGTAGGATAGGTTTCTGAAAAACATCGCGAGGTGGTGCGCATTGTATGGGTGTGTGTTACATTACATTCACAAGTAGGAGTGAGAAAAGCATCACGGGGTGGTGCGCGTTGTATGGGTGTGTGTTACATTACATTCACTAGTAGGAGTGAGAAAAACATCGCGGGGTGGTGCGCATTGTATGGGTGTGTGTTACATTACATTCACTAGTAGCAGTGAGAAAAACATCGCGGGGTGGTGCGCATTGTATGGGTGTGTGTTACATTACATTCACTAGTAGCAGTGAGAAAAATATCACGGGGTGGTGCGCATTGTATGGGTGTGTGGTACATTACATTCACGAGTAGGAGTGCGAAAAACATCACGGGGTGCTGTGAATCGGAGGGTCTGAATTAGGATAGGCAGTGAGTGGCAATGTAGGATGGAGAAAAGCACAGCGGGGTGGTCAGCATGGGGAGGTCAGGGAACATGCAGTGGCAATGTAGGATAGGTTTCTGAAAAACATCGCGGGGTGGTGCGCATTGTATGGGTGAGTGTTACATTACATTCACTAGTAGGAGTGAGAAAAACATCACGGGGTCGTGTGAATCGGAGGGTCTGAATTAGGAATAGGCAGTGAGTGGCAATGTAGGATGGAGAAAAGCACCGCGGGGTGGTCAGCATGGGGAGGTCAGGGAACATGCAGTGGCAATGTAGGATCGGTTTCTGAAAAACATCGCGGGGTGGTGCGCATTGTATGGGTGTGTGTTACATTACATTCACTAATAGGAGTGATAAAAACATCACGGGGTGGTGCGCATTGTATGGGTGTGTGTTACATTACATTCACTAGTAGCAGTGAGAAAAACATCACGGGGTGGTGCGCATTGTATCGGTGTGTGTTACATTACATTCTCTAGTAGGAGTGACAAAAACATCACGGGGTGGTGTGAATCTGAGGGTCTGAATTAGGATAGGCAGTGAGTGGCAATGTAGGGTGGAGAAAAGCACCGCGGGGTGGTCAGCATGGGGAGGTCAGGGAACATGCAGTGGCAATGTAGGATAGGTTTCTGAAAAACATCGCGGGGTGGTGCGCATTGTATGGGTGTGTGTTACATTACATTCACTAGTAGCAGTGAGAAAAATATCACGGGGTGGTGCGCATTGTATGGGTGTGTGTTACATTACATTCACGAGTAGGAGTGAGAAAAACATCACGGGGTGCTGTGAATCGGAGGGTCTGAATTAGGATAGGCAGTGAGTGGCAATGTAGGATGGAGAAAAGCACAGTGGGGTGGTCAGCATGGGGAGGTCAGGGAACATGCAGTGGCAATGTAGGATAGGTTTCTGAAAAACATCGCGGGGTGGTGCGCATTGTATGGGTGAGTCTTACATTACATTCACTTGTAGGAGTGAGAAAAACATCACGGGGTGGTGTGAATCGGAGGGTCTGAATTAGGAATAGGCAGTGAGTGGCAATGTAGGATGGAGAAAAGCACCGCGAGGTGGTCAGCATGGGGAGGTCAGGGAACATGCAGTGGCAATGTAGGATAGGTTTCTGAAAAACATCGCGGGGTGGTGCGCATTGTATGGGTGTGTGTTACATTACATTCACTAGTAGGAGTGAGAAAAACATCGCGGGGTGGTGTGCATTGTATGGGTGAGTGTTACATTACATTCACTAGTAGCAGTGAGAAAAACATCGCGGGGTGGTGCGCATTGTATGGGTGTGTGTTGCATTACATTCACTAGTAGCAGTGAGAAAAATATCACGGGGTGGTGCGCATTGTATGGGTGTGTGTTACATTACATTCACGAGTAGGAGTGAGAAAAACATCACGGGGTGCTGTGAATCGGAGGGTCTGAATTACGATAGGCAGTGAGTGGCAATGTAGGATGGAGAAAAGCACAGCGGGGTGGTCAGCATGGGGAGGTCAGGGAACATGCAGTGGCAATGTAGGATAGGTTTCTGAAAAACATCGCGGGGTGTTGCGCATTGTATGGGTGAGTGTTACATTACATTCACTAGTAGGAGTGAGAAAAACATCATGGGGTGGTGTGAATCGGAGGGTCTGAATTAGGAATAGGCAGTGAGTGGCAATGTAGGACGGAGAAAAGCACCGCGGGGTGGTCAGCATGGGGAGGTCAGGGAACATGCAGTGGCAATGTAGGATAGGTTTCTGAAAAACATCGCGGGGTGGTGCGCATTGTATGGGTGTGTGTTACATTACATTCACAAGTAGGAGTGACAAAAGCATCACGGGGTATTGTGCGTTGTATGGGTGTGTCTTACATTACATTCACTAGTAGGAGTGAGAAAAACATGACGGGGTGGTGTGAATCAGAGGGTCTGAATTAGGATAGTCAGTGAGTGGCAATGTAGGATGGAGAAAAGCACCGCGGGGTGGTCAGCATGGGGAGGTCAGGGAACATGCATTGGGAATGTAGGATAGGTTTCTGAAAAACATCGCGGGGTGGTGCGCATTGTATGGGTGTGTGTTACATTACATTCACTAGTAGCAGTGAGAAAAACTTCATGGGGTGGTGTGAATCGGAGGGTCTGAATTAGGATAGGCACGGAGTGGCAATGTAGGGTGGAGAAAAGCCCCGCGGGGTGGTCAGCATGGGGAGGTCAGGGAACATGCTGTGGCAATGTAGGATAGGTTTCTGAAAAACATCGCGGGGTGGTGCGCATTGTATGGGTGTGTGTTACATTACATTCACTAGTAGGATTGAGAAAAACATCACGGTGTGGTGCGCATTTTATGGGTGTGTGTTACATTACATTCACTAGTAGGAGTGAGAAAAACATCACGGGGTGATGTGAATCGGAGGGTCTGAATTAGGATAGGCAGTGAGTGGCAATGTAGGATGGAGAAAAGCACCGCGGGGTGGTCAGCATGGGGAGGACAGGGAACATGCAGTGGCAATGTAGGATAGGTTTCTGAAAAACATCGCGGGGTGGTGCGCATTGTATGGGTGTGTGTTACATTACATTCACTAGTAGGAGTAGGAAAAACATCACGGGGTGGTGCGCATTGTATGGGTGTGTGTTACATTACATTCACTAGTAGGAGTGAGAAAAACATCACGGGGTGGTGTGAATCGGAGGGTCTGAATTAGGATAGGCAGTGAGTGGCAATGTAGGATGGAGAAAAGCACCGCGGGGTGGTCAGCATGGGGAGGTCAGGGAACATGCAGTGGCAATGTAGGATAGGTTTCTGAAAAACATCACGGGGTGGTGCGCATTGTATGGGTGTGTGTTACATTACATTCACTAGTAGCAGTGAGAAAAACATCACGGTGTGGTGCGCATTGTATCGGTGTGTGTTACATTACATTCACTAGTAGGAGTGAAAAAAACATCACGGGGTGGTGTGAATCTGAGTGTCTGAATTAGGATAGGCAGTGAGTGTCAATGTAGGATGGAGAAAAGCACCGTGGGGTGGTCAGCATGGGGAGGTCAGGGAACATGCAGTGGCAATGTAGGATAGGTTTCTGAAAAACATCGCGGGGTGGTGCGCATTGTATGGGTGTGTGTTACATTACATTCACTAGTAGCAGTGAGAAAAACATCGCGGGGTGGTGCGCATTGTATGGGTGTGTGTTACATTACATTCACTAGTAGCAGTGAGAAAAATATCACGGGGTGGTGCGCATTGTATGGGTGTGTGGTACATTACATTCACGAGTAGGAGTGCGAAAAACATCACGGGGTGCTGTGAATCGGAGGGTCTGAATTAGGATAGGCAGTGAGTGGCAATGTAGGATGGAGAAAAGCACAGCGGGGTGGTCAGCATGGGGAGGTCAGGGAACATGCAGTGGCAATGTAGGATAGGTTTCTGAAAAACATCGCGGGGTGGTGCGCATTGTATGGGTGAGTGTTACATTACATTCACTAGTAGGAGTGAGAAAAACATCACGGGGTCGTGTGAATCGGAGGGTCTGAATGAGGAATAGGCAGTGAGTGGCAATGTAGGATGGAGAAAAGCACCGCGGGGTGGTCAGCATGGGGAGGTCAGGGAACATGCAGTGGCAATGTAGGATCGGTTTCTGAAAAACATCGCGGGGTGGTGCGCATTGTATGGGTGTGTGTTACATTACATTCACTAATAGGAGTGATAAAAACATCACGGGGTGGTGCGCATTGTATGGGTGTGTGTTACATTACATTCACTAGTAGCAGTGAGAAAAACATCACGGGGTGGTGCACATTGTATCGCTGTGTGTTACATTACATTCTCTAGTAGGAGTGACAAAAACATCACGGGGTGGTGTGAATCTGAGGGTCTGAATTAGGATAGGCAGTGAGTGGCAATGTAGGGTGGAGAAAAGCACCGCGGGGTGGTCAGCATGGGGAGGTCAGGGAACATGCCGTGGCAATGTAGGATAGGTTTCTGAAAAACATCGCGGGGTGGTGCGCATTGTATGGGTGTGTGTTACATTACATTCACTAGTAGCAGTGAGAAAAATATCACGGGGTGGTGCGCATTGTATGGGTGTGTGTTACATTACATTCACGAGTAGGAGTGAGAAAAACATCACGGGGTGCTGTGAATCGGAGGGTCTGAATTAGGATAGGCAGTGAGTGGCAATGTAGGATGGAGAAAAGCACAGCGGGGTGGTCAGCATGGGGAGGTCAGGGAACATGCAGTGGCAATGTAGGATAGGTTTCTGAAAAACATCACGGGTTGGTGCGCATTGTATGGGTGTGTGTTACATTACATTCACAAGTAGGAGTGACAAAAGCATCACGGGGTATTGTGCGTTGTATGGGTGTGTGTTACATTACATTCACTAGTAGGAGTGAGAAAAACATGACGGGGTGGTGTGAATCAGAGGGTCTGAATTAGGATAGGCAGTGAGTGGCAATGTAGGATGGAGAAAAGCACCGCGGGGTGGTCAGCATGGGGAGGTCAGGGAACATGCATTGGGAATGTAGGATAGGTTTCTGAAAAATATCGCGGGGTGGTGTGCATTGTATGGGTGTGTGTTACATTACATTCACCAGTAGGAGTGAGAAAAACATCGCGGGGTGGTGCGCATTGTATGGGTGTGTGTTACATTACATTCACTAGTAGCAGTGAGAAAAACATCACGGGGTGGTGTGAATCGGAGGGTCTGAATTAGGATAGGCAGGGAGTGGCAATGTAGGGTGGAGAAAAGCACCGCGGGGTGGTCAGCATGGGGAGGACAGGGAACATGCAGTGGCAATGTAGGATAGGTTTCTGAAAAACATCGCGGGGTGGTGTGCATTGTATGGGTGTGTGTTACATTACTTTCACTAATAGGAGTGATAAAAACATCACGGGGTGGTGCGCATTGTATGGGTGTGTGTTACATTACATTCACTATTAGGAGTGAGAAAAACATCACGGGGTGGTAGGCATTGTATGGGTGTGTGTTACATTACATTCACTAGTAGGAGTGAGAAAAACATCACGGGGTGGTGTGAATCGGAGGGTCTGAATTTGGAATAGGCAGTGAGTGGCAATTTAGGATGGAGAAAAGCACCGCGGGGTGGTCAGCATGGGGAGGTCAGGGAACATGCAGTGGCAATGTAGGATCGGTTTCTGAAAAACATCGCGGGGTGGTGCGCATTGTATGGGTGTGTGTTACATTACATTCACTAATAGGAGTGATAAAAACATCACGGGGTGGTGCGCATTGTATGGGTGTGTGTTACATTACATTCACTAGTAGCAGTGAGAAAAACATCACGGGGTGGTGTGAATCGGAGTGTCTGAATTAGGATAGGCAGTGAGTGGCAATGTAGGGTGGAGAAAAGCACCGCGGGGTGGTCAGCATGGGGAGGTCAGGGAACATGCAGTGGCAATGTAGGATAGGTTTCTGAAAAAGATCGCGGGGTGGTGCGCATTGTATGGGTGTGTGTTACATTACATTCACTAGTAGGAGTGAGAAAAACATCACGGGGTGGTGCGCATTGTATGGGTGTGTGTTACATTACATTCACTAGTAGCAGTGAGAAAAACATCACGGGGTAGTGTGAATCGGAGGGTCTGAATTAGGATAGGCAGTGAGTGGCAATGTAGGATGGAGAAAAGCACCGCGGGGTGGTAGGCATTGGGAGGTCAGCGAACATGCAGTGGCAATGTAGGATAGGTTTCTGAAAAACATCGCGAGGTGGTGCGCATTGTATGGGTGTGTGTTACCTTACATTCACAAGTAGGAGTGAGAAAAGCATCACGGGGTGGTGCGCGTTGTATCGGTGTGTGTTACATTACATTCACTAGTAGGAGTGAGAAAAACATCACGGGGTGGTGTGAATCGGAGGGTCTGAATTAGGATAGGCAGTGAGTGCCGATGTAGGATGGAGAAAAGCACCGCGGGGTGGTCAGCATAGGGAGGTCAGGGAACATGCAGTGGCAATGTAGGATAGGTTTCTGAAAAACATCGCGGGGTGGTTCGCATTGTATGGGTGTGTGTTACATTACAATCACTAGTAGGAGTGAGAAAAACATCGCGGGGTGGTGCGCATTGTATGGCTGTGTGTTACATTACATTCGCTAGTAGCAGTGAGAAAAACATCGCGGGGTGGTGCGCATTGTATGGGTGTGTGTTACATTACATTCACTAGTAGCAGTGAGAAAAATATCACGGGGTGGTGCGCATTGTATGGGTGTGTGTTACATTACATTCACAAGTAGGAGTGACAAAAGCATCACGGGGTATTGTGCGTTGTATGGGTGTGTGTTACATTACATTCACTAGTAGGAGTGAGAAAAACATGACGGGGTGGTGTGAATCAGAGGGTCTGAATTAGGATAGGCAGTGAGTGGCAATGTAGGATGGAGAAAAGCACCGCGGGGTGGTCAGCATGGGGAGGTCAGGGAACATGCATTGGGAATGTAGGATAGGTTTCTGAAAAACATCGCGGGGTGGTGCGCATTATATGGGTGTGTGTTACATTACATTCACTAGTAGGAGTGAGAAAAACATCGCGGGGTGGTGCGCATTGTATGGGTGTGTGTTACATTACATTCACTAGTAGCAGTGAGAAAAACATCACGGGGTGGTGTGAATCGGAGGGTCTGAATTAGGATAGGCAGTGAGTGGCAATGTAGGGTAGAGAAAAGCACCGCGGGGTGGTCAGCATGGGGAGGTCAGGGAACATGCAGTGGCAATGTAGGATAGGTTTCTGAAAAAGATCGCGGGGTGGTGCGCATTGTATGGGTGTGTGTTACATTACATTCACTAGTAGGAGTGAGAAAAACATCACGGGGTGGTGCGCGTTGTATGGGTGTGTGTTACATTACATTCACTAGTAGGAGTGAGAAAAACATCACGGGGTGGTGTGAATCGGAGGGTCTGAATTAGGATAGGCAGTGAGTGGCAATGTAGGGTGGAGAAAAGCACCGCGGGGTGGTCAGCATGGGGAGGTCAGGTAACATGCAGTGGCAATGTAGGATAGGTTTCTGAAAAACATCGCGGGGTGGTGCGCATTGTATGGGTGTGTGTTACATTACATTCACTAGTAGGAGTGAGAAAAACATCACGGTGTGGTGCGCATTGTATTGGTGTGTGTTACATTACATTCACTAGTAGGAGTGAGAAAAACATCACGGGGTGATGTGAATCGGAGGGTCTGAATTAGGATAGGCAGTGAGTGGCAATGAAGGATGGAGAAAAGCACCGCGGGGTGGTCAGCATGGGGAGGTCAGGGAACATGCAGTGGCAATGTAGGATAGGTTTCTTAAAAACATCGCGGGGTGGTGCGCATTGTATGGGTGTGTGTTACATTACATTCACTAATAGGAGTGATAAAAACATCACGGGGTGGTGCGCATTTTATGGGTGTGTGTTACATTACATTCACTAGTAGCAGTGAGAAAAACATCACGGGGTGGTGCTCATTGCATCGGTGTGTGTTACATTACATTCACTAGTAGGAGTGACAAAAACATCACGGGGTGGTGTGAATCTGAGGGTCTGAATTAGGATAGGCAGTGAGTGTCAATGTAGGATGGAGAAAAGCACCGTGGGGTGGTCAGGATGGGGAGGTCAGGGAACATGCAGTGGCAATGTAGGATAGGTTTCTGAAAAACATCGCGGGGTGGTGCGCATTGTATGGGTGTGTGTTACATTACATTCACTAGTAGGAGTGAGAAAAACATCACGGGGTTGTGCGCATTGTATGGGTGTGTGTTACATTACATTCACTAGTAGGAGTGAGAAAAACATCACGGGGTAGTGTGAATCGGAGGGTCTGAATTAGGATAGGCAGTGAGTGGCAATGTAGGATGGAGAAAAGCACCGCGGGGTGGTCAGCATTGGGAGGTCAGGGAACATGCAGTGGCAATGTAGGATAGGTTTCTGAAAAACATCGCGAGGTGGTGCGCATTGTATGGGTGTGTGTTACATTACATTCACTAGTAGCAGTGAGAAAAACATCGCGGGGTGGTGCGCATTGTATGGGTGTGTGTTACATTACATTCACTAGTAGCAGTGAGAAAAATATCACGGGGTGGTGCGCATTGTATGGGTGTGTGTTACATTACATTCACGAGTAGGAGTGAGAAAAACATCACGGGGTGGTGCGCATTGTATGGGTGTGTGTTACATTACATTCACTTGTAGGAGTGAGAAAAACATCACGGGGTTGTGCGCATTGTATGGGTGTGTGTTACATTACATTCACTAGTAGGAGTGAGAAAAACATCACGGGGTAGTGTGAATCGGAGGGTCTGAATTAGGATAGGCAGTGAGTGGCAATGTAGGATGGAGAAAAGCACCGCGGGGTGGTCAGCATTGGGAGGTCAGGGAACATGCAGTGGCAATGTAGGATAGGTTTCTGAAAAACATCGCGGGGTGGTGCGCATTGTATGGGTGAGTGCTACATTACATTCACTTGTAGGAGTGAGAAAAACATCACGGGGTGGTGTGAATCGGAGGGTCTGAATTAGGAATAGGCAGTGAGTGGCAATGTAGGATGGAGAAAAGCACCGCGGGGTGGTCAGCATGGGGAGGTCAGGGAACATGCAGTGGCAATGTAGGATAGGTTTCTGAAAAACATCCCGGGGTGGTGCGCATTGTATGGGTGTGTGTTACATTACATTCACAAGTAGGAGTGACAAAAGCATCACGGGGTATTGTGCGTTGTATGGGTGTGTGTTACATTACATTCACTAGTAGGAGTGAGAAAAACATGACGGGGTGGTGTGAATCAGAGGGTCTGAATTAGGATAGGCAGTGAGTGGCAATGTAGGATGGAGAAAAGCACCGCGGGGTGGTCAGCATGGGGAGGTCAGGGAACATGCATTGGGAATGTAGGATAGGTTTCTGAAAAATATCGCGGGGTGGTGCACATTCTATGGGTGTGTGTTACATTACATTCACTAGTAGGAGTGAGAAAAACATCGCGGGGTGGTGCGCATTGTATGGGTGTGTGTTACATTACATTCACTAGTAGCAGTGAGAAAAACATCACGGTGTGGTGTGAATCGGAGGGTCTGAATTAGGATAGGCAGTGAGTGGCAATGTAGGGTGGAGAAAAGCACCGCGGGGTGGTCAGCATGGGGAGGTCAGGGAACATGCAGTGGCAATGTAGGATAGGTTTCTGAAAAACATCGCGGGGTGGTGCGCATTGTATGGGTGTGTGTTACATTACATTCACTAGTAGGAGTGAGAAAAACATCACGGGGTGGTGCGCATTGTATGGGTGTGTGTTACATTACATTCACTAGTAGGAGTGAGAAAAACATCACGGGGGGTTGTGAATCGGAGGGTCTGAATTAGGAATAGGCAGTGAGTGGCAATGTAGGATGGAGAAAAGCACCGCGGGGTGGTCAGCATGGGGAGGTCAGGGAACATGCAGTGGCAATGTAGGATCGGTTTCTGAAAAACATCGCGGGGTGGTGCGCATTGTATGGGTGTGTGTTACATTCCATTCACTAATAGGAGTGATAAAAACATCACGGGGTGGTGCGCATTGTATGGGTGTGTGTTACATTACATTCACTAGTAGCAGTGAGAAAAACATCACGGGGTGGTGCGCATTGTATCGGTGTGTGTTACATTACATTCACTAGTAGGAGTGAGAAAAACATCACGGGGTGGTGTGAATTGGAGGGTCTGAATTAGGATAGGCAGTGAGTGGCAATGTAGGATGGAGAAAAGCACCGCGGGGTGGTCAGCATGGGGAGGTCAGGGAACATGCAGTTTCAATGTAGGATAGGTTTCTGAAAAACATCGCGGGGTGGTGCGCATTGTATGGGTGTGTGTTACATTACATTCACTAGTAGGAGTGAGAAAAACATCACGGTGTGGTGCACATTGTATGGGTGTGTGTTACATTACATTCACTAGTAGGAGTGAGAAAAACATCACGGGGTGATGTGAATCGGAGGGTCTGAATTAGGATAGGCAGTGAGTGGCAATGTAGGATGGAGAAAAGTACCGCGGGGTGGTCAGCATGGAGAGGTCAGGGAACATGCAGTGGAAATGTAGGATAGGTTTCTGAAAAACATCGCGGGGTGGTGCACATTGTATGGGTGTGTGTTACATTACATTCACTAGTAGGAGTGAGAAAAACATCACGGGGTGGTGCGCATTGTATGGGTGTGCGTTACATTACATTCACTAGTAGGAGTGAGAAAAACATCACGGGGTGGTGCGCATTGTATGGGTGTGTGTTACATTACATTCACTAGTAGGAGTGAGAAAAACATCACGGGGTGGTGTGAATTGGACGGTCTGAATTAGGAGAGGCAGTGAGTGGCAATGTAGGATGGAGAAAAGCACAGCGGGGTGGTCAGCATGGGGAGGTCAGGGAACATGCAGTGGCAATGTAGGATAGGTTTCTGAAAAAGATCGCGGGGTGGTGCGCATTGTATGGGTGTGTGTTACATTACATTCACTAGTAGGAGTGAGAAAAACATCACGGGGTGGTGCGCATTGTATGGGTGTGTGTTACATTACATTCACTAGTAGGAGTGAGAAAAACATCACGGGGTAGTGTGAATCGGAGGGTCTGAATTAGGATAGGCAGTGACTGGCAATGTAGGATGGAGAAAAGCACCGCGGGGTGGTCAGCATTGGGAGGTCAGGGAACATGCAGTGGCAATGTAGGATAGGTTTCTGAAAAACATCGCGAGGTGGTGCGCATTGTATGGGTGTGTGTTACATTACATTCACAAGTAGGAGTGAGAAAAGCATCACGGGGTGGTGCGCGTTGTATGGGTGTGTGTTACATTACATTCACTAGTAGGAGTGAGAAAAACATCACGGGGTGGTGTGAATCGGAGGGTCTGAATTAGGATAGGCAGTGAGTGCCGATGTAGGATGGAGAAAAGCACCGCGGGGTGGTCAGCATAGGGAGGTCAGGGAACATTCAGTGGCAATGTAGGATAGGTTTCTGAAAAACATCGCGGGGTGGTGCGCATTGTATGGGTGTGTGTTACATTACATTCACTAGTAGGAGTGAGAAAAACTTCGCGGGGTGGTGCGCATTGTATGGGTGTGTGTTACATTACATTCACTAGTAGCAGTGAGAAAAACATCGCGGGGTGGTGAGCATTGTATGGGTGTGTGTTACATTACATTCACTAGTAGCAGTGAGAAAAATATCACGGCGTGGTGCGCATTGTATGGGTGTGTGTTACATTACATTCACGAGTAGGAGTGAGAAAAACATCACGGGGTGCTGTGAATCGGAGGGTCTGAATTAGGATAGGCACTGAGTGGCAATGTAGGATGGAGAAAACCTCAGCGGGGTGGTCAGCATGGGGAGGTCAGGGAACATGCAGTGGCAATGTAGGATAGGTTTCTGAAAAACATCGCGGGGTGGTGCGCATTGTATGGGTGAGTGTTACATTACATTCACTAGTAGGAGTGAGAAAAACATCACGGGGTGGTGTGAATCGGAGGGTCTGAATTAGCAATAGGCAGTGAATGGCAATGTAGGATGGAGAAAAGCACCGCGGGGTGGTCAGCATGGGGAGGTCAGGGAACATGCAGTGGCAATGTAGGATAGGTTTCTGAAAAACATCGCGGGGTGGTGCGCATTGTATGGGTTTGTGTTACATTGCATTCACTAATAGGAGTGATAAAAACATCACGGGGTGGTGCGCATTGTATGGGTGTGTGTTACATTACATTCACTAGTAGCAGTGAGAAAAACATCACGGGGTGGTGCGCATTGTATCGGTGTGTGTTACATTACATTCACTAGTAGGAGTGAGAAAAACATCACGGGGTGGTGTGAATTGGAGGGTCTGAATTAGGATAGGCAGTGAGTGGCAATGTAGGATGGAGAAAAGCACCGCGGGGTGGTCAGCATGGGGAGGTCAGGGAACATGCAGTGGCAATGTAGGATAGGTTTCTGAAAAAGATCGCGGGGTGGTGCGCATTGTATGGGTGTGTGTTACATTACATTCACTAGTAGGAGTGAGAAAAACATCACGGGGTGGTGCGCATTGTATGGATGTGTGTTACATTACATTCACTAGTAGGAGTGAGAAAAACATCACGGGGTGGTGCGCATTGTATGGATGTGTGTTACATTACATTCACTAGTAGGAGTGAGAAAAACATCACGGGGTGGTGCGCATTGTATGGGTGTGTGTTACATTACATCCACTAGTAGGAGTGAGAAAAACATCACCGGGTTGTGCGCATTGTATGGGTGTGTGTTACATTACATTCACTAGTAGGAGTGAGAAAAACATCACGGTGTGGTGTGAATCCGAGGGTCTGAATTAGGATAGGCTGTGAGTGGCAATGTAGGATGGAGAAAAGCACCGCGGGGTGGTCAGCATGGGGAGGTCAGGGAACATGCAGTGGCAATGTAGGATAGGTTTATGAAAAACATCGCGGGGTGGTGCGCATTGTATGGGTGTGTGTTACATTACATTCACTAGTAGGAGTGAGAAAAACATCACGGCGTGGTGTGCATTGGATGGGTGTGTGTTACATTACATTCACTAATAGGAGTGAGAAAAACATCGCGGGGTGGTGCGCATTGTATGGGTGTGTGTTACATTACATTCACTAGTAGGAGTGAGAAAAACGTCACGGGGTGGTGCGCATTGTATGGGTGTGCGTTACATTACATTCACTAGTAGGAGTGAGAAAAACATCACGGGGTGGTGCGCATTGTATGGGTGTGTGTTACATTACATTCACTAGTAGGAGTGAGAAAAACATCACGGGGTGGTGTGAATTGGTCGGTCTGAATTAGGATAGGCAGTGAGTGGCAATGTAGGATGGAGAAAAGCACCGCGGGGTGGTCAGCATGGGGAGGTCAGGGAACATGCAGTGGCAATGTAGGATAGGTTTCTGAAAAAGATCGCGGGGTGGTGCGCATTGTATGGGTGTGTGTTACATTACATTCACTAGTAGGAGTGAGAAAAACATCACTGGGTGGTGCGCATTGTATGGGTGTGTGTTACATTACCTTCACTAGTAGGAGTGAGAAAAACATCACGGGGTAGTGTGAATCGGAGGGTCTGAATTAGGATAGGCAGTGAGTGGCAATGTAGGATGGAGAAAAGCACCACGGGGTGGTCAGCATTGGGAGGTCAGGGAACATGCAGTGGCAATGTAGGATAGGTTTCTGAAAAACATCGCGAGGTGGTGCGCATTGTATGGGTGTGTGTTACATTACATTCACTAGTAGGAGTGAGAAAAACATCGCGGGGTGGTGCGCGTTGTATGGGTGTGCGTTACATTACATTCACTAGTAGCAGTGAGAAAAACATCGCGGGGTGGTGAGCATTGTATGGGTGTGTGTTACATTACATTCCCTAGTAGCAGTGAGAAAAATATCACGGGGTGGTGCGCGTTGTATGGGTGTGTGTTACATTACATTCACGAGTAGGAGTGAGAAAAACATCACGGGGTGCTGTGAATCGGAGGGTCTGAATTAGGATAGGCACTGAGTGGCAATGTAGGATGGAGAAAAGCACAGCGGTGTGGTCAGCATGCGGAGGTCTGGAAACATGCAGTGGCAATGTAGGATAGGTTTCTGAAAAACATCGCGGGGTGGTGCGCATTGTATGGGTGAGTGTTACATTACATTCACTAGTAGGAGTGAGAAAAACATCACGGGGTGGTGTGAATCGGAGGGTCTGAATTAGGAATAGGCAGTGAGTGGCAATGTAGGATGGAGAAAAGCACCGCGGGGTGGTCAGCATGGGGAGGTCAGGGAACATGCAGTGGCAATGTAGGATAGGTTTCTGAAAAACATCGCGGGGTGGTGCGCATTGTATGGGTGTGTGTTACATTACATTCACTAATAGGAGTGATAAAAACATCACGGGGTGGTGCGCATTGTATGGGTGTGTGTTACATTACATTCACTAGTAGCAGTGAGAAAAACATCACGGGGTGGTGCGCATTGTATCGGTGTGTGTTACATTACATTCACTAGTAGGAGTGACAAAAACATCACGGGGTGGTGTGAATCTGAGGGTCTGAATTAGGATAGGCAGTGAGTGTCAATGTAGGATGGAGAAAAGCACCGCGGGGTGGTCAGCATGGGGAGGTCAGGGAACATGCAGTGGCAATTTAGGATAGGTTTCTGAAAAACATCGCGGGGTGGTGCGCATTGTATGGGTGTGTGTTACATTACATTCACTAGTAGGAGTGAGAAAAACATCACGGGGTGGTGCGCATTGTATGGGTGTGCGTTACATTACATTCACTAGTAGGAGTGAGAAATACATCACGGGGTGGTGCGCATTGTATGGGTGTGTGTTACATTACATTCACTAGTAGGAGTGAGAAAAACATCACGGGGTGGTGTGAATTGGAGGGTCTGAATTAGGATAGGCAGTGAGTGGCAATGTAGGATGGAGAAAAGCACCGCGGGGTGGTCAGCATGGGGAGGTCAGGGAACATGCAGTGGCAATGTAGGATAGGTTTCTTAAAAAGATCGCGTGGTGGTGCGCATTGTATGGGTGTGTGTTACATTACATTCACTAGTAGGAGTGAGAAAAACATCACGGGGTGGTGCGCATCGTATGGGTGTGTGTTACATTACATTCACTAGTAGGAGTGAGAAAAACATCACGGGGTAGTGTGAATCGGAGGGTCTGAATTAGGATAGGCAGTGAGTGGCAATGTAGGATGGAGAAAAGCACCGCGGGGTGGTCAGCATGGGGAGGTCAGGGAACAAGCAGTGGGAATGTAGGATAGGTTTCTGAAAAAGATCGCGGGGTGGTGCGCATTGTATGGGTGTGTGTTACATTACATTCACATATAGGAGTGAGAAAAAAATCACGGGGTGGTGCGCATTGTATGGGTGTGTGTTACATTACATTCACTAGTAGGAGTGAGAAAAACATCACTGGGTGGTGTGAATCGGAGGGTCTGAATTAGGATAGGCAGTGAGTGGGATGTAGGATGGAGAAAAGCACCGCGGGGTGGTCAGCATGGGGAGGTCAGGGAACATGCAGTGGCAATGTAGGATAGGTTTCTGAAAAACATCGCGGGGTGGTGCGCATTGTATGGGTGTGTGTTACATTACATTCACTAGTAGGAGTGAGAAAAACATCACGGGGTGGTGCGCATTGTATGGGTGTGTGTTACATTACATTCACTAGTAGGAGTGAGAAAAACATCACGGGGTTGTGCGCATTGTATGGGTGTGTGTTACATTACATCCACTAGTAGGAGTGAGAAAAACATCACCGGGTTGTGCGCATTGTATGGGTGTGTGTTACATTACATTCACTAGTAGGAGTGAGAAAAACATCACGGTGTGGTGTGAATCCGAGGGTCTGAATTAGGATAGGAAGTGAGTGGCAATGTAGGATGGAGAAAAGCACCGCGGGGTGGTCAGCATGGGGAGGTCAGGGAACATGCAGTGGCAATGTAGGATAGGTTTCTGAAAAACATCGCGAGGTGGTGCGCATTGTATGGGTGTGTGTTACATTACATTCACTAGTAGGAGTGAGAAAAACATCGCGGGGTGGTGCGCGTTGTATGGGTGTGCGTTACATTACATTCACTAGTAGCAGTGAGAAAAACATCGCGGGGTGGTGAGCATTGTATGGGTGTGTGTTACATTACATTCACTAGTAGCAGTGAGAAAAATATCACGGGGTGGTGCGCGTTGTATGGGTATGTGTTACATTACATTCACGAGTAGGAGTGAGAAAAACATCACGGGGTGCTGTGAATCGGAGGGTCTGAATTAGGAATAGGCAGTGAGTGGCAATGTAGGATGGAGAAAAGCACCGCGGGGTGGTCAGCATGGGGAGGTCAGGGAACATGCAGTGGCAATGTAGGATAGGTTTCTGAAAAACATCGCGGGGTGGTGCGCATTGTATGGGTGTGTGTTACATTACATTCACTAATAGGAGTGATAAAAACATCACGGGGTGGTGCGCATTGTATGGGTGTGTGTTACATTACATTCACTAGTAGCAGTGAGAAAAACATCACGGGGTGGTGCGCATTGTATCGGTGTGTGTTACATTACATTCACTAGTAGGAGTGACAAAAACATCACGGGGTGGTGTGAATCTGAGGGTCTGAATTAGGATAGGCAGTGAGTGTCAATGTAGGATGGAGAAAAGCACCGCGGGGTGGTCAGCATGGGGAGGTCAGGGAACATGCAGTGGCAATTTAGGATAGGTTTCTGAAAAACATCGCGGGGTGGTGCGCATTGTATGGGTGTGTGTTACATTACATTCACTAGTAGGAGTGAGAAAAACATCACGGGGTGGTGCGCATTGTATGGGTGTGCGTTACATTACATTCACTAGTAGGAGTGAGAAATACATCACGGGGTGGTGCGCATTGTATGGGTGTGTGTTACATTACATTCACTAGTAGGAGTGAGAAAAACATCACGGGGTGGTGTGAATTGGAGTGTCTGAATTAGGATAGGCAGTGAGTGGCAATGTAGGATGGAGAAAAGCACCGCGGGGTGGTCAGCATGGGGAGGTCAGGGAACATGCAGTGGCAATGTAGGATAGGTTTCTTAAAAAGATCGCGGGGTGGTGCGCATTGTATGGGTGTGTGTTACATTACATTCACTAGTAGGAGTGAGAAAAACATCACGGGGTGGTGCGCATTGTATGGGTGTGTGTTACATTACATTCACTAGTAGGAGTGAGAAAAACATCACGGGGTAGTGTGAATCGGAGGGTCTGAATTAGGATAGGCAGTGAGTGGCAATGTAGGATGGAGAAAAGCACCGCGGGGTGGTCAGCATGGGGAGGTCAGGTAACAAGCAGTGGGAATGTAGGATAGGTTTCTGAAAAAGATCGCGGGGTGGTGCGCATTGTATGGGTGTGTGTTACATTACATTCACATATAGGAGTGAGAAAAAAATCACGGGGTGCTGCGCATTGTATGGGTGTGTGTTACATTACATTCACTAGTAGGAGTGAGAAAAACATCACTGGGTGGTGTGAATCGGAGGGTCTGAATTAGGATAGGCAGTGAGTGGGATGTAGGATGGAGAAAAGCACCGCGGGGTGGTCAGCATGGGGAGGTCAGGGAACATGCAGTGGCAATGTAGGATAGGTTTCTGAAAAACATCGCGGGGTGGTGCGCATTGTATGGGTGTGTGTTACATTACATTCACTAGTAGGAGTGAGAAAAACATCACGGGGTGGTGCGCATTGTATGGGTGTGTGTTACATTACATTCACTAGTAGGAGTGAGAAAAACATCACGGGGTTGTGCGCATTGTATGGGTGTGTGTTACATTACATCCACTAGTAGGAGTGAGAAAAACATCACCGGGTTGTGCGCATTGTATGGGTGTGTGTTACATTACATTCACTAGTAGGAGTGAGAAAAACATCACGGTGTGGTGTGAATCCGAGGGTCTGAATTAGGATAGGAAGTGAGTGGCAATGTAGGATGGAGAAAAGCACCGCGGGGTGGTCAGCATGGGGAGGTCAGGGAACATGCAGTGGCAATGTAGGATAGGTTTATGAAAAACATCGCGGGGTGGTGCGCATTGTATGGGTGTGTGTTACATTACATTCACTAGTAGCAGTGAGAAAAACATCACGGCGTGGTGTGCATTGGATGGGTGTGTGTTCCATTACATTCACTAATAGGAGTGAGAAAAACTTCGCGGGGTGGTGCGCATTGTATGGGTGTGTGTTACATTACATTCACTAGTAGCAGTGAGAAAAACATCGCGGGGTGGTGCGCATTGTATGGGTGTGTGTTACATTACATTCACTAGTAGGAGTGAGAAAAACATCACGGGGTGGTGCGCATTGTATGGGTGTGTGTTACATTACATTCACTAGTAGGAGTGAGAAAAACATCACGGGGGGTTGTGAATCGGAGGGTCTGAATTAGGAATAGGCAGTGAGTGGCAATGTAGGATGGAGAAAAGCACCGCGGGGTGGTCAGCATGGGGAGGTCAGGGAACATGCAGTGGCAATGTAGGATCGGTTTCTGAAAAACATCGCGGGGTGGTGCGCATTGTATGGGTGTGTGTTACATTCCATTCACTAATAGGAGTGATAAAAACATCACGGGGTGGTGCGCATTGTATGGGTGTGTGTTACATTACATTCACTAGTAGCAGTGAGAAAAACATCACGGGGTGGTGCGCATTGTATCGGTGTGTGTTACATTACATTCACTAGTAGGAGTGAGAAAAACATCACGGGGTGGTGTGAATTGGAGGGTCTGAATTAGGATAGGCAGTGAGTGGCAATGTAGGATGGAGAAAAGCACCGCGGGGTGGTCAGCATGGGGAGGTCAGGGAACATGCAGTTTCAATGTAGGATAGGTTTCTGAAAAACATCGCGGGGTGGTGCGCATTGTATGGGTGTGTGTTACATTACATTCACTAGTAGGAGTGAGAAAAACATCACGGTGTGGTGCACATTTTATGGGTGTGTGTTACATTACATTCACTAGTAGGAGTGAGAAAAACATCACGGGGTGATGTGAATCGGAGGGTCTGAATTAGGATAGGCAGTGAGTGGCAATGTAGGATGGAGAAAAGCACCGCGGGGTGGTCAGCATGGGGAGGTCAGGGAACATGCAGTGGAAATGTAGGATAGGTTTCTGAAAAACATCGCGGGGTGGTGCGCATTGTATGGGTGTGTGTTACATTACATTCACTAGTAGGAGTGAGAAAAACATCACGGGGTGGTGCGCATTGTATGGGTGTGCGTTACATTACATTCACTAGTAGGAGTGAGAAAAACATCACGGGGTGGTGCGCATTGTATGGGTGTGTGTTACATTACATTCACTAGTAGGAGTGAGAAAAACATCACGGGGTGGTGTGAATTGGACGGTCTGAATTAGGAGAGGCAGTGAGTGGCAATGTAGGATGGAGAAAAGCACAGCGGGGTGGTCAGCATGGGGAGGTCAGGGAACATGCAGTGGCAATGTAGGATAGGTTTCTGAAAAAGATCGCGGGGTGGTGCGCATTGTATGGGTGTGTGTTACATTACATTCACTAGTAGGAGTGAGAAAAACATCACGGGGTGGTGCGCATTGTATGGGTGTGTGTTACATTACATTCACTAGTAGGAGTGAGAAAAACATCACGGGGTAGTGTGAATCGGAGGGTCTGAATTAGGATAGGCAGTGACTGGCAATGTAGGATGGAGAAAAGCACCGCGGGGTGGTCAGCATTGGGAGGTCAGGGAACATGCAGTGGCAATGTAGGATAGGTTTCTGAAAAACATCGCGAGGTGGTGCGCATTGTATGGGTGTGTGTTACATTACATTCACAAGTAGGAGTGAGAAAAGCATCACGGGGTGGTGCGCGTTGTATGGGTGTGTGTTACATTACATTCACTAGTAGGAGTGAGAAAAACATCACGGGGTGGTGTGAATCGGAGGGTCTGAATTAGGATAGGCAGTGAGTGCCGATGTAGGATGGAGAAAAGCACCGCGGGGTGGTCAGCATAGGGAGGTCAGGGAACATTCAGTGGCAATGTAGGATAGGTTTCTGAAAAACATCGCGGGGTGGTGCGCATTGTATGGGTGTGTGTTACATTACATTCACTAGTAGGAGTGAGAAAAACTTCGCGGGGTGGTGCGCATTGTATGGGTGTGTGTTACATTACATTCACTAGTAGCAGTGAGAAAAACATCGCGGGGTGGTGAGCATTGTATGGGTGTGTGTTACATTACATTCACTAGTAGCAGTGAGAAAAATATCACGGCGTGGTGCGCATTGTATGGGTGTGTGTTACATTACATTCACGAGTAGGAGTGAGAAAAACATCACGGGGTGCTGTGAATCGGAGGGTCTGAATTAGGATAGGCACTGAGTGGCAATGTAGGATGGAGAAAAGCACCGCGGGGTGGTCAGCATGGGGAGGTCAGGGAACATGCAGTGGCAATGTAGGATAGGTTTCTGAAAAAGATCGCGGGGTGGTGCGCATTGTATGGGTTTGTGTTACATTACATTCACGAGTAGGAGTGAGAAAAACATCACGGGGTGGTGTGAATCGGAGGGTCTGAATTAGCAATAGGCAGTGAATGGCAATGTAGGATGGAGAAAAGCACCGCGGGGTGGTCAGCATGGGGAGGTCAGGGAACATGCAGTGGCAATGTAGGATAGGTTTCTGAAAAACATCGCGGGGTGGTGCGCATTGTATGGGTTTGTGTTACATTGCATTCACTAATAGGAGTGATAAAAACATCACGGGGTGGTGCGCATTGTATGGGTGTGTGTTACATTACATTCACGAGTAGGAGTGAGAAAAACATCACGGGGTGGTGTGAATCGGAGGGTCTGAATTAGCAATAGGCAGTGAATGGCAATGTAGGATGGAGAAAAGCACCGCGGGGTGGTCAGCATGGGGAGGTCAGGGAACATGCAGTGGCAATGTAGGATAGGTTTCTGAAAAACATCGCGGGGTGGTGCGCATTGTATGGGTTTGTGTTACATTGCATTCACTAATAGGAGTGATAAAAACATCACGGGGTGGTGCGCATTGTATGGGTGTGTGTTACATTACATTCACTAGTAGCAGTGAGAAAAACATCACGGGGTGGTGCGCATTGTATCGGTGTGTGTTACATTACATTCACTAGTAGGAGTGAGAAAAACATCACGGGGTGGTGTGAATTGGAGGGTCTGAATTAGGATAGGCAGTGAGTGGCAATGTAGGATGGAGAAAAGCACCGCGGGGTGGTCAGCATGGGGAGGTCAGGGAACATGCAGTGGCAATGTAGGATAGGTTTCTGAAAAAGATCGCGGGGTGGTGCGCATTGTATGGGTGTGTGTTACATTACATTCACTAGTAGGAGTGAGAAAAACATCACGGGGTGGTGCGCATTGTATGGATGTGTGTTACATTACATTCACTAGTAGGAGTGAGAAAAACATCACGGGGTGGTGCGCATTGTATGGATGTGTGTTACATTACATTCACTAGTAGGAGTGAGAAAAACATCACGGGGTGGTGCGCATTGTATGGGTGTGTGTTACATTACATCCACTAGTAGGAGTGAGAAAAACATCACCGGGTTGTGCGCATTGTATGGGTGTGTGTTACATTACATTCACTAGTAGGAGTGAGAAAAACATCACGGTGTGGTGTGAATCCGAGGGTCTGAATTAGGATAGGCTGTGAGTGGCAATGTAGGATGGAGAAAAGCACCGCGGGGTGGTCAGCATGGGGAGGTCAGGGAACATGCAGTGGCAATGTAGGATAGGTTTATGAAAAACATCGCGGGGTGGTGCGCATTGTATGGGTGTGTGTTACATTACATTCACTAGTAGGAGTGAGAAAAACATCACGGCGTGGTGTGCATTGGATGGGTGTGTGTTACATTACATTCACTAATAGGAGTGAGAAAAACATCGCGGGGTGGTGCGCATTGTATGGGTGTGTGTTACATTACATTCACTAGTAGGAGTGAGAAAAACGTCACGGGGTGGTGCGCATTGTATGGGTGTGCGTTACATTACATTCACTAGTAGGAGTGAGAAAAACATCACGGGGTGGTGCGCATTGTATGGGTGTGTGTTACATTACATTCACTAGTAGGAGTGAGAAAAACATCACGGGGTGGTGTGAATTGGTCGGTCTGAATTAGGATAGGCAGTGAGTGGCAATGTAGGATGGAGAAAAGCACCGTGGGGTGGTCAGCATGGGGAGGTCAGGGAACATGCAGTGGCAATGTAGGATAGGTTTCTGAAAAAGATCGCGGGGTGGTGCGCATTGTATGGGTGTGTGTTACATTACATTCACTAGTAGGAGTGAGAAAAACATCACTGGGTGGTGCGCATTGTATGGGTGTGTGTTACATTACCTTCACTAGTAGGAGTGAGAAAAACATCACGGGGTAGTGTGAATCGGAGGGTCTGAATTAGGATAGGCAGTGAGTGGCAATGTAGGATGGAGAAAAGCACCACGGGGTGGTCAGCATTGGGAGGTCAGGGAACATGCAGTGGCAATGTAGGATAGGTTTCTGAAAAACATCGCGAGGTGGTGCGCATTGTATGGGTGTGTGTTACATTACATTCACTAGTAGGAGTGAGAAAAACATCGCGGGGTGGTGCGCGTTGTATGGGTGTGCGTTACATTACATTCACTAGTAGCAGTGAGAAAAACATCGCGGGGTGGTGAGCATTGTATGGGTGTGTGTTACATTACATTCACTAGTAGCAGTGAGAAAAATATCACGGGGTGGTGCGCGTTGTATGGGTGTGTGTTACATTACATTCACGAGTAGGAGTGAGAAAAACATCACGGGGTGCTGTGAATCGGAGGGTCTGAATTAGGATAGGCACTGAGTGGCAATGTAGGATGGAGAAAAGCACAGCGGTGTGGTCAGCATGCGGAGGTCTGGAAACATGCAGTGGCAATGTAGGATAGGTTTCTGAAAAACATCGCGGGGTGGTGCGCATTGTATGGGTGAGTGTTACATTACATTCACTAGTAGGAGTGAGAAAAACATCACGGGGTGGTGTGAATCGGAGGGTCTGAATTAGGAATAGGCAGTGAGTGGCAATGTAGGATGGAGAAAAGCACCGCGGGGTGGTCAGCATGGGGAGGTCAGGGAACATGCAGTGGCAATGTAGGATAGGTTTCTGAAAAACATCGCGGGGTGGTGCGCATTGTATGGGTGTGTGTTACATTACATTCACTAATAGGAGTGATAAAAACATCACGGGGTGGTGCGCATTGTATGGGTGTGTGTTACATTACATTCACTAGTAGCAGTGAGAAAAACATCACGGGGTGGTGCGCATTGTATCGGTGTGTGTTACATTACATTCACTAGTAGGAGTGACAAAAACATCACGGGGTGGTGTGAATCTGAGGGTCTGAATTAGGATAGGCAGTGAGTGTCAATGTAGGATGGAGAAAAGCACCGCGGGGTGGTCAGCATGGGGAGGTCAGGGAACATGCAGTGGCAATTTAGGATAGGTTTCTGAAAAACATCGCGGGGTGGTGCGCATTGTATGGGTGTGTGTTACATTACATTCACTAGTAGGAGTGAGAAAAACATCACGGGGTGGTGCGCATTGTATGGGTGTGCGTTACATTATATTCACTAGTAGGAGTGAGAAATACATCACGGGGTGGTGCGCATTGTATGGGTGTGTGTTACATTACATTCACTAGTAGGAGTGAGAAAAACATCACGGGGTGGTGTGAATTGGAGGGTCTGAATTAGGATAGGCAGTGAGTGGCAATGTAGGATGGAGAAAAGCACCGCGGGGTGGTCAGCATGGGGAGGTCAGGGAACATGCAGTGGCAATGTAGGATAGGTTTCTTAAAAAGATCGCGTGGTGGTGCGCATTGTATGGGTGTGTGTTACATTACATTCACTAGTAGGAGTGAGAAAAACATCACGGGGTGGTGCGCATTGTATGGGTGTGTGTTACATTACATTCACTAGTAGGAGTGAGAAAAACATCACGGGGTAGTGTGAATCGGAGGGTCTGAATTAGGATAGGCAGTGAGTGGCAATGTAGGATGGAGAAAAGCACCGCGGGGTGGTCAGCATGGGGAGGTCAGGGAACAAGCAGTGGGAATGTAGGATAGGTTTCTGAAAAAGATCGCGGGGTGGTGCGCATTGTATGGGTGTGTGTTACATTACATTCACATATAGGAGTGAGAAAAAAATCACGGGGTGGTGCGCATTGTATGGGTGTGTGTTACATTACATTCACTAGTAGGAGTGAGAAAAACATCACTGGGTGGTGTGAATCGGAGGGTCTGAATTAGGATAGGCAGTGAGTGGGATGTAGGATGGAGAAAAGCACCGCGGGGTGGTCAGCATGGGGAGGTCAGGGAACATGCAGTGGCAATGTAGGATAGGTTTCTGAAAAACATCGCGGGGTGGTGCGCATTGTATGGGTGTGTGTTACATTACATTCACTAGTAGGAGTGAGAAAAACATCACGGGGTGGTGCGCATTGTATGGGTGTGTGTTACATTACATTCACTAGTAGGAGTGAGAAAAACATCACGGGGTTGTGCGCATTGTATGGGTGTGTGTTACATTACATCCACTAGTAGGAGTGAGAAAAACATCACCGGGTTGTGCGCATTGTATGGGTGTGTGTTACATTACATTCACTAGTAGGAGTGAGAAAAACATCACGGTGTGGTGTGAATCCGAGGGTCTGAATTAGGATAGGAAGTGAGTGGCAATGTAGGATGGAGAAAAGCACCGCGGGGTGGTCAGCATGGGGAGGTCAGGGAACATGCAGTGGCAATGTAGGATAGGTTTCTGAAAAACATCGCGAGGTGGTGCGCATTGTATGGGTGTGTGTTACATTACATTCACTAGTAGGAGTGAGAAAAACATCGCGGGGTGGTGCGCGTTGTATGGGTGTGCGTTACATTACATTCACTAGTAGCAGTGAGAAAAACATCGCGGGGTGGTGAGCATTGTATGGGTGTGTGTTACATTACATTCACTAGTAGCAGTGAGAAAAATATCACGGGGTGGTGCGCGTTGTATGGGTGTGTGTTACATTACATTCACGAGTAGGAGTGAGAAAAACATAACGGGGTGCTGTGAATCGGAGGGTCTGAATTAGGAATAGGCAGTGAGTGGCAATGTAGGATGGAGAAAAGCACCGCGGGGTGGTCAGCATGGGGAGGTCAGGGAACATGCAGTGGCAATGTAGGATAGGTTTCTGAAAAACATCGCGGGGTGGTGCGCATTGTATGGGTGTGTGTTACATTACATTCACTAATAGGAGTGATAAAAACATCACGGGGTGGTGCGCATTGTATGGGTGTGTGTTACATTACATTCACTAGTAGCAGTGAGAAAAACATCACGGGGTGGTGCGCATTGTATCGGTGTGTGTTACATTACATTCACTAGTAGGAGTGACAAAAACATCACGGGGTGGTGTGAATCTGAGGGTCTGAATTAGGATAGGCAGTGAGTGTCAATGTAGGATGGAGAAAAGCACCGCGGGGTGGTCAGCATGGGGAGGTCAGGGAACATGCAGTGGCAATTTAGGATAGGTTTCTGAAAAACATCGCGGGGTGGTGCGCATTGTATGGGTGTGTGTTACATTACATTCACTAGTAGGAGTGAGAAAAACATCACGGGGTGGTGCGCATTGTATGGGTGTGCGTTACATTACATTCACTAGTAGGAGTGAGAAATACATCACGGGGTGGTGCGCATTGTATGGGTGTGTGTTACATTACATTCACTAGTAGGAGTGAGAAAAACATCACGGGGTGGTGTGAATTGGAGGGTCTGAATTAGGATAGGCAGTGAGTGGCAATGTAGGATGGAGAAAAGCACCGCGGGGTGGTCAGCATGGGGAGGTCAGGGAACATGCAGTGGCAATGTAGGATAGGTTTCTTAAAAAGATCGCGGGGTGGTGCGCATTGTATGGGTGTGTGTTACATTACATTCACTAGTAGGAGTGAGAAAAACATCACGGGGTGGTGCGCATTGTATGGGTGTGTGTTACATTACATTCACTAGTAGGAGTGAGAAAAACATCACGGGGTAGTGTGAATCGGAGGGTCTGAATTAGGATAGGCAGTGAGTGGCAATGTAGGATGGAGAAAAGCACCGCGGGGTGGTCAGCATGGGGAGGTCAGGGAACAAGCAGTGGGAATGTAGGATAGGTTTCTGAAAAAGATCGCGGGGTGGTGCGCATTGTATGGGTGTGTGTTACATTACATTCACATATAGGAGTGAGAAAAAAATCACGGGGTGGTGCGCATTGTATGGGTGTGTGTTACATTACATTCACTAGTAGGAGTGAGAAAAACATCACTGGGTGGTGTGAATCGGAGGGTCTGAATTAGGATAGGCAGTGAGTGGGATGTAGGATGGAGAAAAGCACCGCGGGGTGGTCAGCATGGGGAGGTCAGGGAACATGCAGTGGCAATGTAGGATAGGTTTCTGAAAAACATCGCGGGGTGGTGCGCATTGTATGGGTGTGTGTTACATTACATTCACTAGTAGGAGTGAGAAAAACATCACGGGGTGGTGCGCATTGTATGGGTGTGTGTTACATTACATTCACTAGTAGGAGTGAGAAAAACATCACGGGGTTGTGCGCATTGTATGGGTGTGTGTTACATTACATCCACTAGTAGGAGTGAGAAAAACATCACCGGGTTGTGCGCATTGTATGGGTGTGTGTTACATTACATTCACTAGTAGGAGTGAGAAAAACATCACGGTGTGGTGTGAATCCGAGGGTCTGAATTAGGATAGGAAGTGAGTGGCAATGTAGGATGGAGAAAAGCACCGCGGGGTGGTCAGCATGGGGAGGTCAGGGAACATGCAGTGGCAATGTAGGATAGGTTTATGAAAAACATCGCGGGGTGGTGCGCATTGTATGGGTGTGTGTTACATTACATTCACTAGTAGGAGTGAGAAAAACATCACGGCGTGGTGTGCATTGGATGGGTGTGTGTTCCATTACATTCACTAATAGGAGTGAGAAAAACTTCGCGGGGTGGTGCGCATTGTATGGGTGTGTGTTACATTACATTCACTAGTAGCAGTGAGAAAAACATCGCGGGGTGGTGCGCATTGTATGGGTGTGTGTTACATTACATTCACTAGTAGCAGTGAGAAAAACATCACGGGGTGGTGCGCATTGTATGGGTGTGTGTTACATTAGATTCACTAGTAGGAGTGAGAAAAACATCACGGGGTGATGTGAATCGGAAGGTCTGAATTAGGATAGGCAGTGAGTGGCAATGTAGGATGGAGAAAAGCACCGCGGGGTGGTCAGCATGGGGAGGTCAGGGAACATGCAGTGGCAAAGTAGGATAGGTTTCTGAAAAACATCGCGGGGTGGTGCGCATTGTATGGGTGTGTGTTACGTTACATTCACTAGTAGGAGTGAGAAAAACATCACGGGGTGGTGCGCATTGTATGGGTGTGTGTTACATTACATTCACTAGTAGGAGTGAGAAAAACATCACGGGGTAGTGTGAATCGGAGGGTCTGAATTAGGATAGGCAGTGAGTGGCAATGTAGGATGGAGAAAAGCACCGCGGGGTGGTCAGCATGGGGAGGTCAGGGAACAAGCAGTGGGAATGTAGGATAGGTTTCTGAAAAAGATCGCGGGGTGGTGCGCATTGTATGGGTGTGTGTTACATTACATTCACATATAGGAGTGAGAAAAAAATCACGGGGTGGTGCGCATTGTATGGGTGTGTGTTACATTACATTCACTAGTAGGAGTGAGAAAAACATCACTGGGTGGTGTGAATCGGAGGGTCTGAATTAGGATAGGCAGTGAGTGGGATGTAGGATGGAGAAAAGCACCGCGGGGTGGTCAGCATGGGGAGGTCAGGGAACATGCAGTGGCAATGTAGGATAGGTTTCTGAAAAACATCGCGGGGTGGTGCGCATTGTATGGGTGTGTGTTACATTACATTCACTAGTAGGAGTGAGAAAAACATCACGGGGTGGTGCGCATTGTATGGGTGTGTGTTACATTACATTCACTAGTAGGAGTGAGAAAAACATCACGGGGTTGTGCGCATTGTATGGGTGTGTGTTACATTACATCCACTAGTAGGAGTGAGAAAAACATCACCGGGTTGTGCGCATTGTATGGGTGTGTGTTACATTACATTCACTAGTAGGAGTGAGAAAAACATCACGGTGTGGTGTGAATCCGAGGGTCTGAATTAGGATAGGAAGTGAGTGGCAATGTAGGATGGAGAAAAGCACCGCGGGGTGGTCAGCATGGGGAGGTCAGGGAACATGCAGTGGCAATGTAGGATAGGTTTCTGAAAAACATCGCGAGGTGGTGCGCATTGTATGGGTGTGTGTTACATTACATTCACTAGTAGGAGTGAGAAAAACATCGCGGGGTGGTGCGCGTTGTATGGGTGTGCGTTACATTACATTCACTAGTAGCAGTGAGAAAAACATCGCGGGGTGGTGAGCATTGTATGGGTGTGTGTTACATTACATTCACTAGTAGCAGTGAGAAAAATATCACGGGGTGGTGCGCGTTGTATGGGTGTGTGTTACATTACATTCACGAGTAGGAGTGAGAAAAACATCACGGGGTGCTGTGAATCGGAGGGTCTGAATTAGGAATAGGCAGTGAGTGGCAATGTAGGATGGAGAAAAGCACCGCGGGGTGGTCAGCATGGGGAGGTCAGGGAACATGCAGTGGCAATGTAGGATAGGTTTCTGAAAAACATCGCGGGGTGGTGCGCATTGTATGGGTGTGTGTTACATTACATTCACTAATAGGAGTGATAAAAACATCACGGGGTGGTGCGCATTGTATGGGTGTGTGTTACATTACATTCACTAGTAGCAGTGAGAAAAACATCACGGGGTGGTGCGCATTGTATCGGTGTGTGTTACATTACATTCACTAGTAGGAGTGACAAAAACATCACGGGGTGGTGTGAATCTGAGGGTCTGAATTAGGATAGGCAGTGAGTGTCAATGTAGGATGGAGAAAAGCACCGCGGGGTGGTCAGCATGGGGAGGTCAGGGAACATGCAGTGGCAATTTAGGATAGGTTTCTGAAAAACATCGCGGGGTGGTGCGCATTGTATGGGTGTGTGTTACATTACATTCACTAGTAGGAGTGAGAAAAACATCACGGGGTGGTGCGCATTGTATGGGTGTGCGTTACATTACATTCACTAGTAGGAGTGAGAAATACATCACGGGGTGGTGCGCATTGTATGGGTGTGTGTTACATTACATTCACTAGTAGGAGTGAGAAAAACATCACGGGGTGGTGTGAATTGGAGGGTCTGAATTAGGATAGGCAGTGAGTGGCAATGTAGGATGGAGAAAAGCACCGCGGGGTGGTCAGCATGGGGAGGTCAGGGAACATGCAGTGGCAATGTAGGATAGGTTTCTTAAAAAGATCGCGGGGTGGTGCGCATTGTATGGGTGTGTGTTACATTACATTCACTAGTAGGAGTGAGAAAAACATCACGGGGTGGTGCGCATTGTATGGGTGTGTGTTACATTACATTCACTAGTAGGAGTGAGAAAAACATCACGGGGTAGTGTGAATCGGAGGGTCTGAATTAGGATAGGCAGTGAGTGGCAATGTAGGATGGAGAAAAGCACCGCGGGGTGGTCAGCATGGGGAGGTCAGGGAACAAGCAGTGGGAATGTAGGATAGGTTTCTGAAAAAGATCGCGGGGTGGTGCGCATTGTATGGGTGTGTGTTACATTACATTCACATATAGGAGTGAGAAAAAAATCACGGGGTGGTGCGCATTGTATGGGTGTGTGTTACATTACATTCACTAGTAGGAGTGAGAAAAACATCACTGGGTGGTGTGAATCGGAGGGTCTGAATTAGGATAGGCAGTGAGTGGGATGTAGGATGGAGAAAAGCACCGCGGGGTGGTCAGCATGGGGAGGTCAGGGAACATGCAGTGGCAATGTAGGATAGGTTTCTGAAAAACATCGCGGGGTGGTGCGCATTGTATGGGTGTGTGTTACATTACATTCACTAGTAGGAGTGAGAAAAACATCACGGGGTGGTGCGCATTGTATGGGTGTGTGTTACATTACATTCACTAGTAGGAGTGAGAAAAACATCACGGGGTTGTGCGCATTGTATGGGTGTGTGTTACATTACATCCACTAGTAGGAGTGAGAAAAACATCACCGGGTTGTGCGCATTGTATGGGTGTGTGTTACATTACATTCACTAGTAGGAGTGAGAAAAACATCACGGTGTGGTGTGAATCCGAGGGTCTGAATTAGGATAGGAAGTGAGTGGCAATGTAGGATGGAGAAAAGCACCGCGGGGTGGTCAGCATGGGGAGGTCAGGGAACATGCAGTGGCAATGTAGGATAGGTTTATGAAAAACATCGCGGGGTGGTGCGCATTGTATGGGTGTGTGTTACATTACATTCACTAGTAGGAGTGAGAAAAACATCACGGCGTGGTGTGCATTGGATGGGTGTGTGTTCCATTACATTCACTAATAGGAGTGAGAAAAACTTCGCGGGGTGGTGCGCATTGTATGGGTGTGTGTTACATTACATTCACTAGTAGCAGTGAGAAAAACATCGCGGGGTGGTGCGCATTGTATGGGTGTGTGTTACATTACATTCACTAGTAGCAGTGAGAAAAACATCACGGGGTGGTGCGCATTGTATGGGTGTGTGTTACATTAGATTCACTAGTAGGAGTGAGAAAAACATCACGGGGTGATGTGAATCGGAAGGTCTGAATTAGGATAGGCAGTGAGTGGCAATGTAGGATGGAGAAAAGCACCGCGGGGTGGTCAGCATGGGGAGGTCAGGGAACATGCAGTGGCAAAGTAGGATAGGTTTCTGAAAAACATCGCGGGGTGGTGCGCATTGTATGGGTGTGTGTTACATTACATTCACTAATAGGAGTGATAAAAACATCACGGGGTGGTGCGCATTGTATGGGTGTGTGTTACATTACATTCACTAGTAGCAGTGAGAAAAACATCACGGGGTGGTGCGCATTGTATCGGTGTGTGTTACATTACATTCACTAGTAGGAGTGACAAAAACATCACGGGGTGGTGTGAATCTGAGGGTCTGAATTAGGATAGGCAGTGAGTGTCAATGTAGGATGGAGAAAAGCACCGCGGGGTGGTCAGCATGGGGAGGTCAGGGAACATGCAGTGGCAATTTAGGATAGGTTTCTGAAAAACATCGCGGGGTGGTGCGCATTGTATGGGTGTGTGTTACATTACATTCACTAGTAGGAGTGAGAAAAACATCACGGGGTGGTGCGCATTGTATGGGTGTGCGTTACATTACATTCACTAGTAGGAGTGAGAAATACATCACGGGGTGGTGCGCATTGTATGGGTGTGTGTTACATTACATTCACTAGTAGGAGTGAGAAAAACATCACGGGGTGGTGTGAATTGGAGGGTCTGAATTAGGATAGGCAGTGAGTGGCAATGTAGGATGGAGAAAAGCACCGCGGGGTGGTCAGCATGGGGAGGTCAGGGAACATGCAGTGGCAATGTAGGATAGGTTTCTTAAAAAGATCGCGGGGTGGTGCGCATTGTATGGGTGTGTGTTACATTACATTCACTAGTAGGAGTGAGAAAAACATCACGGGGTGGTGCGCATTGTATGGGTGTGTGTTACATTACATTCACTAGTAGGAGTGAGAAAAACATCACGGGGTAGTGTGAATCGGAGGGTCTGAATTAGGATAGGCAGTGAGTGGCAATGTAGGATGGAGAAAAGCACCGCGGGGTGGTCAGCATGGGGAGGTCAGGGAACAAGCAGTGGGAATGTAGGATAGGTTTCTGAAAAAGATCGCGGGGTGGTGCGCATTGTATGGGTGTGTGTTACATTACATTCACATATAGGAGTGAGAAAAAAATCACGGGGTGGTGCGCATTGTATGGGTGTGTGTTACATTACATTCACTAGTAGGAGTGAGAAAAACATCACTGGGTGGTGTGAATCGGAGGGTCTGAATTAGGATAGGCAGTGAGTGGGATGTAGGATGGAGAAAAGCACCGCGGGGTGGTCAGCATGGGGAGGTCAGGGAACATGCAGTGGCAATGTAGGATAGGTTTCTGAAAAACATCGCGGGGTGGTGCGCATTGTATGGGTGTGTGTTACATTACATTCACTAGTAGGAGTGAGAAAAACATCACGGGGTGGTGCGCATTGTATGGGTGTGTGTTACATTACATTCACTAGTAGGAGTGAGAAAAACATCACGGGGTTGTGCGCATTGTATGGGTGTGTGTTACATTACATCCACTAGTAGGAGTGAGAAAAACATCACCGGGTTGTGCGCATTGTATGGGTGTGTGTTACATTACATTCACTAGTAGGAGTGAGAAAAACATCACGGTGTGGTGTGAATCCGAGGGTCTGAATTAGGATAGGAAGTGAGTGGCAATGTAGGATGGAGAAAAGCACCGCGGGGTGGTCAGCATGGGGAGGTCAGGGAACATGCAGTGGCAATGTAGGATAGGTTTATGAAAAACATCGCGGGGTGGTGCGCATTGTATGGGTGTGTGTTACATTACATTCACTAGTAGGAGTGAGAAAAACATCACGGCGTGGTGTGCATTGGATGGGTGTGTGTTCCATTACATTCACTAATAGGAGTGAGAAAAACTTCGCGGGGTGGTGCGCATTGTATGGGTGTGTGTTACATTACATTCACTAGTAGCAGTGAGAAAAACATCACGGGGTGGTGCGCATTGTATGGGTGTGTGTTACATTAGATTCACTAGTAGGAGTGAGAAAAACATCACGGGGTGATGTGAATCGGAAGGTCTGAATTAGGATAGGCAGTGAGTGGCAATGTAGGATGGAGAAAAGCACCGCGGGGTGGTCAGCATGGGGAGGTCAGGGAACATGCAGTGGCAAAGTAGGATAGGTTTCTGAAAAACATCGCGGGGTGGTGCGCATTGTATGGGTGTGTGTTACGTTACATTCACTAGTAGGAGTGAGAAAAACATCACGGGGTGGTGCGCATTGTATGGGTGTGTGTTACATTACATTCACTAGTAGGAGTGAGAAAAACATCACGGGGTAGTGTGAATCGGAGGGTCTGAATTAGGATAGGCAGTGAGTGGCAATGTAGGATGGAGAAAAGCACCGCGGGGTGGTCAGCATGGGGAGGTCAGGGAACAAGCAGTGGGAATGTAGGATAGGTTTCTGAAAAAGATCGCGGGGTGGTGCGCATTGTATGGGTGTGTGTTACATTACATTCACATATAGGAGTGAGAAAAAAATCACGGGGTGGTGCGCATTGTATGGGTGTGTGTTACATTACATTCACTAGTAGGAGTGAGAAAAACATCACTGGGTGGTGTGAATCGGAGGGTCTGAATTAGGATAGGCAGTGAGTGGGATGTAGGATGGAGAAAAGCACCGCGGGGTGGTCAGCATGGGGAGGTCAGGGAACATGCAGTGGCAATGTAGGATAGGTTTCTGAAAAACATCGCGGGGTGGTGCGCATTGTATGGGTGTGTGTTACATTACATTCACTAGTAGGAGTGAGAAAAACATCACGGGGTGGTGCGCATTGTATGGGTGTGTGTTACATTACATTCACTAGTAGGAGTGAGAAAAACATCACGGGGTTGTGCGCATTGTATGGGTGTGTGTTACATTACATCCACTAGTAGGAGTGAGAAAAACATCACCGGGTTGTGCGCATTGTATGGGTGTGTGTTACATTACATTCACTAGTAGGAGTGAGAAAAACATCACGGTGTGGTGTGAATCCGAGGGTCTGAATTAGGATAGGAAGTGAGTGGCAATGTAGGATGGAGAAAAGCACCGCGGGGTGGTCAGCATGGGGAGGTCAGGGAACATGCAGTGGCAATGTAGGATAGGTTTCTGAAAAACATCGCGAGGTGGTGCGCATTGTATGGGTGTGTGTTACATTACATTCACTAGTAGGAGTGAGAAAAACATCGCGGGGTGGTGCGCGTTGTATGGGTGTGCGTTACATTACATTCACTAGTAGCAGTGAGAAAAACATCGCGGGGTGGTGAGCATTGTATGGGTGTGTGTTACATTACATTCACTAGTAGCAGTGAGAAAAATATCACGGGGTGGTGCGCGTTGTATGGGTGTGTGTTACATTACATTCACGAGTAGGAGTGAGAAAAACATCACGGGGTGCTGTGAATCGGAGGGTCTGAATTAGGAATAGGCAGTGAGTGGCAATGTAGGATGGAGAAAAGCACCGCGGGGTGGTCAGCATGGGGAGGTCAGGGAACATGCAGTGGCAATGTAGGATAGGTTTCTGAAAAACATCGCGGGGTGGTGCGCATTGTATGGGTGTGTGTTACATTACATTCACTAATAGGAGTGATAAAAACATCACGGGGTGGTGCGCATTGTATGGGTGTGTGTTACATTACATTCACTAGTAGCAGTGAGAAAAACATCACGGGGTGGTGCGCATTGTATCGGTGTGTGTTACATTACATTCACTAGTAGGAGTGACAAAAACATCACGGGGTGGTGTGAATCTGAGGGTCTGAATTAGGATAGGCAGTGAGTGTCAATGTAGGATGGAGAAAAGCACCGCGGGGTGGTCAGCATGGGGAGGTCAGGGAACATGCAGTGGCAATTTAGGATAGGTTTCTGAAAAACATCGCGGGGTGGTGCGCATTGTATGGGTGTGTGTTACATTACATTCACTAGTAGGAGTGAGAAAAACATCACGGGGTGGTGCGCATTGTATGGGTGTGCGTTACATTACATTCACTAGTAGGAGTGAGAAATACATCACGGGGTGGTGCGCATTGTATGGGTGTGTGTTACATTACATTCACTAGTAGGAGTGAGAAAAACATCACGGGGTGGTGTGAATTGGAGGGTCTGAATTAGGATAGGCAGTGAGTGGCAATGTAGGATGGAGAAAAGCACCGCGGGGTGGTCAGCATGGGGAGGTCAGGGAACATGCAGTGGCAATGTAGGATAGGTTTCTTAAAAAGATCGCGGGGTGGTGCGCATTGTATGGGTGTGTGTTACATTACATTCACTAGTAGGAGTGAGAAAAACATCACGGGGTGGTGCGCATTGTATGGGTGTGTGTTACATTACATTCACTAGTAGGAGTGAGAAAAACATCACGGGGTAGTGTGAATCGGAGGGTCTGAATTAGGATAGGCAGTGAGTGGCAATGTAGGATGGAGAAAAGCACCGCGGGGTGGTCAGCATGGGGAGGTCAGGGAACAAGCAGTGGGAATGTAGGATAGGTTTCTGAAAAAGATCGCGGGGTGGTGCGCATTGTATGGGTGTGTGTTACATTACATTCACATATAGGAGTGAGAAAAAAATCACGGGGTGGTGCGCATTGTATGGGTGTGTGTTACATTACATTCACTAGTAGGAGTGAGAAAAACATCACTGGGTGGTGTGAATCGGAGGGTCTGAATTAGGATAGGCAGTGAGTGGGATGTAGGATGGAGAAAAGCACCGCGGGGTGGTCAGCATGGGGAGGTCAGGGAACATGCAGTGGCAATGTAGGATAGGTTTCTGAAAAACATCGCGGGGTGGTGCGCATTGTATGGGTGTGTGTTACATTACATTCACTAGTAGGAGTGAGAAAAACATCACGGGGTGGTGCGCATTGTATGGGTGTGTGTTACATTACATTCACTAGTAGGAGTGAGAAAAACATCACGGGGTTGTGCGCATTGTATGGGTGTGTGTTACATTACATCCACTAGTAGGAGTGAGAAAAACATCACCGGGTTGTGCGCATTGTATGGGTGTGTGTTACATTACATTCACTAGTAGGAGTGAGAAAAACATCACGGTGTGGTGTGAATCCGAGGGTCTGAATTAGGATAGGAAGTGAGTGGCAATGTAGGATGGAGAAAAGCACCGCGGGGTGGTCAGCATGGGGAGGTCAGGGAACATGCAGTGGCAATGTAGGATAGGTTTATGAAAAACATCGCGGGGTGGTGCGCATTGTATGGGTGTGTGTTACATTACATTCACTAGTAGGAGTGAGAAAAACATCACGGCGTGGTGTGCATTGGATGGGTGTGTGTTCCATTACATTCACTAATAGGAGTGAGAAAAACTTCGCGGGGTGGTGCGCATTGTATGGGTGTGTGTTACATTACATTCACTAGTAGCAGTGAGAAAAACATCGCGGGGTGGTGCGCATTGTATGGGTGTGTGTTACATTACATTCACTAGTAGCAGTGAGAAAAACATCAAGGGGTGGTGCGCATTGTATGGGTGTGTGTTACATTAGATTCACTAGTAGGAGTGAGAAAAACATCACGGGGTGATGTGAATCGGAAGGTCTGAATTAGGATAGGCAGTGAGTGGCAATGTAGGATGGAGAAAAGCACCGCGGGGTGGTCAGCATGGGGAGGTCAGGGAACATGCAGTGGCAAAGTAGGATAGGTTTCTGAAAAACATCGCGGGGTGGTGCGCATTGTATGGGTGTGTGTTACGTTACATTCACTATTAGGAGTGAGAAAAACATCACGGGGTGGTGCGCGTTGTATGGGTGTGTGTTACATTACATTCACTAGTAGCAGTGAGAAAAACATCACGGGGTGGTGCGCATTGTATGGGTGTGTGTTACATTACATTCACTATTAGGAGTGAGAAAAACATCACGGGATGGTGTGAATCGGAGGGTCTGAATTAGGATAGGCAGTGAGTGGCAATGTAGGATGGAGAAAAGCACCGTGGGGTGGTCAGCATGGGGAGGTCAGGGAACATGCAGTGGCAATATAGGATAGCTTTCTGAAAAACATCGCGGGGCGGTGCGCATTGTATGGGTGTGTGTTACATTACATTCACTAGCAGGAGTCAGAAAAAAATCACGGGGTGGTGGGCATTGTATGGGTGTGTGTTACATTACATTCACTAGTAGGAGTGAGAAAAACATCACGCGGTGGTGCGCATTGTATGGGTGTGTGTTACATTACATCCACTAGTAGGAGTGAGAAAAACATCACCGGGTTGTGCGCATTGTATGAGTGTGTGTTACATTACATTCACTAGTAGGAGTGAGAAAAACATCACGGGGTGGTGTGAATCCGAGGGTCTGAATTAGGATAGGCAGTGAGTGGCAATGTAGGATGGAGAAAAGCACCGCGGGGTGGTCAGCATGGGGAGGTCAGGGAACATGCAGTGGCAATGTAGGATAGGTTTCTGAAAAACATCGCGGGGTGGTGCGCATTGTATGGGTGTGTGTTACATTGCATTCACTAATAGGAGTGATAAAAAAATCACGGGGTGGTGCGCATTGTATCGGTGTGTGTTACATTACATTCACTAGTAGGAGTGACAAAAACATCACGGGGTGGTGTGAATCTGAGGGTCTGAATTAGGATAGGCAGTGAGTGTCAATGTAGGATGGAGAAAAGCACCGCGGGGTGGTCAGCATGGGGAGGTCAGGGAACATGCAGTGGCAATGTAGGATAGGTTTCTGAAAATCATCGCGGGGTGGTGCGCATTGTATGGGTGTGTGTTACATTACATTCACTAGTAGGAGTGAGAAAAACATCACGGGGTGGTGCGCATTGTATGGGTGTGCGTTACATTACATTCACTAGTAGGAGTGAGAAATACATCACGGGGTGGTGTGCATTGTATGGGTGTGTGTTACATTACATTCACTAGTAGGAGTGAGAAAAACATCACGGGGTGGTGTGAATTGGAGGGTCTGAATTAGGATAGGCAGTGAGTGGCAATGTAGGATGGAGAAAAGCACCGCGGGGTGGTCAGCATGGGGAGGTCAGGGAACATGCAGTGGCAATGTAGGATAGGTTTCTGAAAAACATCGCGGGGTGGTGCGCATTGTATGGGTGTGTGGTACATTACATTCACTAGTAGGAGTGAGAAAAACATCACGGGGTGGTGCGCATTGTATCGGTGTGTGTTACATTACATTCACTAGTAGGAGTGAGAAAAACATCACGGGGTAGTGTGAATCGGAGGGTCTGAATTAGGATAGGCAGTGAGTTGCAATGTAGGATGGAGAAAAGCACCGCGGGGTGGTCAGCATGGGGAGGTCAGGGAACATGCAGTGGCAATGTAGGATAGGTTTCTGAAAAAGATCGCGGGGTGGTGCGCATTGTATGGGTGTGTGTTACATTACATTCACTAGTAGGAGTGAGAAAAACATCACGGCGTGGTGTGCATTGGATGGGTGTGTGTTACATTACATTCACTAATAGGAGTGAGAAAAACATCGCGGGGTGGTGCGCATTGTATGGGTGTGTGTTACATTACATTCACTAGTAGCAGTGAGAAAAACATCGCGGGGTGGTGCGCATTGTATGGGTGTGTGTTACATTACATTCACTAGTAGCAGTGAGAAAAACATCACGGGGTGGTGCGCATTGTATGGGTGTGTGTTACATTACATTCACTAGTAGGAGTGAGAAAAACATCACGGGGTGATGTGAATCAGAGGGTCTGAATTAGGATAGGCAGTGAGTGGCAATGTAGGATGGAGAAAAGCACCGCGGGGTGGTCAGCATGGGGAGGTCAGGGAACATGCAGTGGCAATGTAGGATAGGTTTCTGAAAAACATCCCGGGGTGGTGCGCATTGTATGGGTGTGTGTTACATTACATTCACAAGTAGGAGTGACAAAAGCATCACGGGGTATTGTGCGTTGTATGGGTGTGTGTTACATTACATTCACTAGTAGGAGTGAGAAAAACATGACGGGGTGGTGTGAATCAGAGGGTCTGAATTAGGATAGGCAGTGAGTGGCAATGTAGGATGGAGAAAAGCACCGCGGGGTGGTCAGCATGGGGAGGTCAGGGAACATGCAGTGGCAATGTAGGATAGGTTTATGAAAAACATCGCGGGGTGGTGCGCATTGTATGGGTGTGTGTTACATTACATTCACTAGTAGGAGTGAGAAAAACATCACGGCGTGGTGTGCATTGGATGGGTGTGTGTTACATTACATTCACTAATAGGAGTGAGAAAAACATCGCGGGGTGGTGCGCATTGTATGGGTGTGTGTTACATTACATTCACTAGTAGCAGTGAGAAAAACATCGCGGGGTGGTGCGCATTGTATGGGTGTGTGTTACATTACATTCACTAGTAGCAGTGAGAAAAACATCACGGGGTGGTGCGCATTGTATGGGTGTGTGTTACATTACATTCACTAGTAGGAGTGAGAAAAACATCACGGGGTGATGTGAATCAGAGGGTCTGAATTAGGATAGGCAGTGAGTGGCAATGTAGGATGGAGAAAAGCACCGCGGGGTGGTCAGCATGGGGAGGTCAGGGAACATGCAGTGGCAATGTAGGATAGGTTTCTGAAAAACATCCCGGGGTGGTGCGCATTGTATGGGTGTGTGTTACATTACATTCACAAGTAGGAGTGACAAAAGCATCACGGGGTATTGTGCGTTGTATGGGTGTGTGTTACATTACATTCACTAGTAGGAGTGAGAAAAACATGACGGGGTGGTGTGAATCAGAGGGTCTGAATTAGGATAGGCAGTGAGTGGCAATGTAGGATGGAGAAAAGCACCGCGGGGTGGTCAGCATGGGGAGGTCAGGGAACATGCATTGGGAATGTAGGATAGGTTTCTGAAAAATATCGCGGGGTGGTGCACATTGTATGGGTGTGTGTTACATTACATTCACTAGTAGGAGTGAGAAAAACATCGCGGGGTGGTGCGCATTGTATGGGTGTGTGTTACATTACATTCACTAGTAGCAGTGAGGAAAACATCACGGTGTGGTGTGAATCGGAGGGTCTGAATTAGGATAGGCAGTGAGTGGCAATGTAGGGTGGAGAAAAGCACCGCGGGGTGGTCAGCATGGGGAGGTCAGGGAACATGCAGTGGCAATGTAGGATAGGTTTCTGAAAAAGATCGCGGGGTGGTGCGCATTGTATGGGTGTGTGTTACATTACATTCACTAGTAGGATTGAGAAAAACATCACGGGGTGGTGCGCATTGTATGGGTGTGTGTTACATTACATTCACTAGTAGGAGTGAGAAAAACATCACGGGGGGTTGTGAATCGGAGGGTCTGAATTAGGAATAGGCAGTGAGTGGCAATGTAGGATGGAGAAAAGCACTGCGGGGTGGTCAGCATGGGGAGGTCAGGGAACATGCAGTGGCAATGTAGGATCGGTTTCTGAAAAACATCGCGGGGTGGTGCGCATTGTATGGGTGTGTGTTACATTCCATTCACTAATAGGAGTGATAAAAACATCACGGGGTGGTGCGCATTGTATGGGTGTGTGTTACATTACATTCACTACTAGCAGTGAGAAAAACATCACGGGGTGGTGCGCATTGTATCGGTGTGTGTTACATTACATTCACTAGTAGGAGTGAGAAAAACATCACGGGGTGGTGTGAATTGGAGGGTCTGAATTAGGATAGGCAGTGAGTGGCAATGTAGGATGGAGAAAAGCACCGCGGGGTGGTCAGCATGGGGAGGTCAGGGAACATGCAGTTTCAATGTAGGATAGATTTCTGAAAAACATCGCGGGGTGGTGCTCATTGTATGGGTGTGTGTTACATTACATTCACTAGTAGGAGTGAGAAAAACATCACGGTGTGGTGCACATTGTATGGGTGTGTGTTACATTACATTCACTAGTAGGAGTGAGAAAAACATCACGGGGTGATGTGAATCGGAGGGTCTGAATTAGGATAGGCAGTGAGTGGCAATGTAGGATGGAGAAAAGCACCGCGGGGTGGTCAGCATGGGGAGGTCAGGGAACATGCAGTGGCAATGTAGGATAGGTTTCTGAAAAACATCGCGGGGTGGTGCGCATTGTATGGGTGTGTGTTACATTACATTCACTAGTAGGAGTGAGAAAAACATCACGGGGTGGTGCGCATTGTATGGGTGTGCGTTACATTACATTCACTAGTAGGAGTGAGAAAAACATCACGGGGTGGTGCGCATTGTATGGGTGTGTGTTACATTACATTCACTAGTAGGAGTGAGAAAAACATCACGGGGTGGTGTGAATTGGACGGTCTGAATTAGGAGAGGCAGTGAGTGGCAATGTAGGATGGAGAAAAGCACAGCGGGGTGGTCAGCATGGGGAGGTCAGGGAACATGCAGTGGCAATGTAGGATAGGTTTCTGAAAAAGATCGCGGGTTGGTGCGCATTGTATGGGTGTGTGTTACATTACATTCACTAGTAGGAGTGAGAAAAACATCACGGGGTGGTGCGCATTGTATGGGTGTGTGTTACATTACATTCACTAGTAGGAGTGAGAAAAACATCACGGGGTGGTGCGCATCGTATGGGTGTGTGTTACATTACATTCACAAGTGGGAGTGAGAAAAGCATCACGGGGTGGTGTGCGTTGTATGGGTGTGTGTTACATTACATTCACTGGTAGGAGTGAGAAAAACATCACGGGGTGGTGTGAATCGGAAGGTCTGAATTAGGATAGGCAGTGAGTGGCAATGTAGGATGGAGAAAAGCACCGCGGGGTGGTCAGCATGGGGAGGTCAGGGAACATGCAGTGGCAATGTAGGATAGGTTTCTGAAAAACATCGCGGGGTGGTGCGCATTGTATGGGTGTGTGTTACATTACATTCACTAGTAGGAGTGAGAAAAACATCACGGGGTGGTGTGAATCGGAGGGTCTGAATTAGGATAGGCAGTGAGTGCCGATGTAGGATGGAGAAAAGCACCGCGGGGTGGTCAGCATAGGGAGGTCAGGGAACATTCAGTGGCAATGTAGGATAGGTTTCTGAAAAACATCGCGGGGTGGTGCGCATTGTATGGGTGTGTGTTACATTACATTCACTAGTAGGAGTGAGAAAAACTTCGCGGGGTGGTGCGCATTGTTTGGGTGTGTGTTACATTACATTCACTAGTAGCAGTGAGAAAAACATCGCGGGGTGGTGAGCATTGTATGGGTGTGTGTTACATTACATTCACTAGTAGCAGTGAGAAAAATATCACGGCGTGGTGCGCATTGTATGGGTGTGTGTTACATTACATTCACGAGTAGGAGTGAGAAAAACATCACGGGGTGCTGTGAATCGGAGGGTCTGAATTAGGATAGGCACTGAGTGGCAATGTAGGATGGAGAAAACCTCAGCGGGGTGGTCAGCATGGGGAGGTCAGGGAACATGCAGTGGCAATGTAGGATAGGTTTCTGAAAAACATCGCGGGGTGGTGCGCATTGTATGGGTGAGTGTTACATTACATTCACTAGTAGGAGTGAGAAAAACATCACGGGGTGGTGTGAATCGGAGGGTCTGAATTAGCAATAGGCAGTGAGTGGCAATGTAGGATGGAGAAAAGCACCGCGGGGTGGTCAGCATGGGGAGGTCAGGGAACATGCAGTGGCAATGTAGGATAGGTTTCTGAAAAACATCGCGGGGTGGTGCGCATTGTATGGGTGTGTGTTACATTGCATTCACTAATAGGAGTGATAAAAACACGCGGTGGTGCGCATTGTATGGGTGTGTGTTACATTACATTCACTAGTAGCAGTGAGAAAAACATCACGGGGTGGTGCGCATTGTATCGGTGTGTGTTACATTACATTCACTAGTAGGAGTGAGAAAAACATCACGGGGTGGTGTGAATTGGAGGGTCTGAATTAGGATAGGCAGTGAGTGGCAATGTAGGATGGAGAAAAGCACCGCGGGGTGGTCAGCATGGGGAGGTCAGGGAACATGCAGTGGCAATGTAGGATAGGTTTCTGAAAAAGATCGCGGGGTGGTGCGCATTGTATGGGTGTGTGTTACATTACATTCACTAGTAGGAGTGAGAAAAACATCACGGGGTGGTGCGCATTGTATGGGTGTGTGTTACATTACATTCACTAGTAGGAGTGAAAAAAACGTCACGGGGTAGTGTGAATCGGAGGGTCTGAATTAGGATAGGCAGTGAGTGGCAATGTAGGATGGAGAAAAGCACCGCGGGGTGGTCAGCATGGGGAGGTCAGGGAACATGCAGTGGCAATGTAGGATAGGTTTCTGAAAAAGATCGCGGGGTGGTGCGCATTGTATGGGTGTGTGTTACATTACATTCACTAGTAGGAGTGAGAAAAACATCACGGAGTGGTGCGCATTGTATGGGTGTGTGTTACATTACATTCACTAGTAGGAGTGAGAAAAACATCATGGGGTGGTGTGAATCGGAGGGTCTGAATTAGGATAGGCAGTGAGTGGGATGTAGGATGGAGAAAAGCACCGCGGGGTTGTCAGCATGGGGAGGTCAGGGAACATGCAGTGGCAATGTAGGATAGGTTTCTGAAAAACATCGCGGGGTGGTGCGCATTGTATGGGTGTGTGTTACATTACATTCACTAGTAGGAGTGAGAAAAACATCACGGGGTGGTGCGCATTGTATGGATGTGTGTTACATTACATTCACTAGTAGGAGTGAGAAAAACATCACGGGGTGGTGCGCATTGTATGGGTGTGTGTTACATTACATCCACTAGTAGGAGTGAGAAAAACATCACCGGGTTGTGCGCATTGTATGGGTGTGTGTTACAATACATTCACTAGTAGGAGTGAGAAAAATATCACGGTGTGGTGTGAATCCGAGGGTCTGAATTAGGATAGGCTGTGAGTGGCAATGTAGGATGGAGAAAAGCACCGCGGGGTGGTCAGCATGGGGAGGTCAGGGAACATGCAGTGGCAATGTAGGATAGGTTTATGAAAAACATCGCGGGGTGGTGCGCATTGTATGGGTGTGTGTTACATTACATTCACTAGTAGGAGTGAGAAAAACATCACGGCGTGGTGTGCATTGGATGGGTGTGTGTTACATTACATTCACTAATAGGAGTGAGAAAAACATCGCGGGGTGGTGCGCATTGTATGGGTGTGTGTTACATTACATTCACTAGTAGGAGTGAGAAAAACGTCACGGGGTGGTGCGCATTGTATGGGTGTGCGTTACATTACATTCACTAGTAGGAGTGAGAAAAACATCACGGGGTGGTGCGCATTGTATAGGTGTGTGTTACATTACATTCACTAGTAGGAGTGAGAAAAACATCACGGGGTGGTGTGAATTGGTCGGTCTGAATTAGGATAGGCAGTGAGTGGCAATGTAGGATGGAGAAAAGCACCGCGGGGTGCTCAGCATGGGGAGGTCAGGGAACATGCAGTGGCAATGTAGGATAGGTTTCTGAAAAAGATCGCGGGGTGGTGCGCATTGTATGGGTGTGTGTTACATTACATTCACTAGTAGGAGTGAGAAAAACATCACTGGGTGGTGCGCATTGTATGGGTGTGTGTTACATTACCTTCACTAGTAGCAGTGAGAAAAACATCACGGGGTAGTGTGAATCGGAGGGTCTGAATTAGGATAGGCAGTGAGTGGCAATGTAGGATGGAGAAAAGCACCACGGGGTGGTCAGCATTGGGAGGTCAGGGAACATGCAGTGGCAATGTAGGATAGGTTTCTGAAAAACATCGCGAGGTGGTGCGCATTGTATGGGTGTGTGTTACATTACATTCACTAGTAGGAGTGAGAAAAACATCGCGGGGTGGTGCGCGTTGTATGGGTGTGTGTTACATTACATTCACTAGTAGCAGTGAGAAAAACATCGCGGGGTGGTGAGCATTGTATGGGTGTGTGTTACATTACATTCACTAGTAGCAGTGAGAAAAATATCACGGGGTGGTGCGCGTTGTATGGGTGTGTGTTACATTACATTCACGAGTAGGAATGAGAAAAACATCACGGGGTGCTGTGAATCGGAGGGTCTGAATTAGGATAGGCACTGAGTGGCAATGTAGGATGGAGAAAAGCACAGCGGTGTGGTCAGCATGCGGAGGTCAGGAAACATGCAGTGGCAATGTAGGATAGGTTTCTGAAAAACATCGCGGGGTGGTGCGCATTGTATGGGTGTGTGTTACATTACATTCACAAGTAGGAGTGAGAAAAGCATCACGGGGTGGTGCGCGTTGTATGGGTGTGTGTTACATTACATTCACTAGTAGGAGTGAGAAAAACATCACGGGGTGGTGCGCATTGTATGGGTGTGTGTTACATTACATTCACTAGTAGGAGTGAGAAAAACATCACGGGGTAGTGTGAATCGGAGGGTCTGAATTAGGATAGGCAGTGAGTGGCAATGTAGGATGGAGAAAAGCACCGCGGGGTGGTCAGCATGGGGAGGTCAGGGAACAAGCAGTGGGAATGTAGGATAGGTTTCTGAAAAAGATCGCGGGGTGGTGCGCATTGTATGGGTGTGTTTTACATTACATTCACATATAGGAGTGAGAAAAAAATCACGGGGTGGTGCGCATTGTATGGGTGTGTGTTACATTACATTCACTAGTAGGAGTGAGAAAAACATCATGGGGTGGTGTGAATCGGAGGGTCTGAATTAGGATAGGCAGTGAGTGGGATGTAGGATGGAGAAAAGCACCGCGGGGTGGTCAGCATGGGGAGGTCAGGGAACATGCAGTGGCAATGTAGGATAGGTTTCTGAAAAACATCGCGGGGTGGTGCGCATTGTATGGGTGTGTGTTACATTACATTCACTAGTAGGAGTGAGAAAAACATCACGGGGTGGTGCGCATTGTATGGGTGTGTGTTACATTACATTCACTAGTAGGAGTGAGAAAAACATCACGGGGTTGTGCGCATTGTATGGGTGTGTGTTACATTACATCCACTAGTAGGAGTGAGAAAAACATCAACGGGTTGTGCGCATTGTATGGGTGTGTGTTACATTACATTCACTAGTAGGAGTGAGAAAAACATCACGGTGTGGTGTGAATCCGAGGGTCTGAATTAGGATAGGCAGTGAGTGGCAATGTAGGATGGAGAAAAGCACCGCGGGGTGGTCAGCATGGGGAGGTCAGGGAACATGCAGTGGCAATGTAGGATAGGTTTATGAAAAACATCGCGGGGTGGTGCGCATTGTATGGGTGTGTGTTACATTACATTCACTAGTAGGAGTGAGAAAAACATCACGGCGTGGTGTGCATTGGATGGGTGTGTGTTACATTACATTCACTAATAGGAGTGAGAAAAACATCGCGGGGTGGTGCGCATTGTATGGGTGTGTGTTACATTACATTCACTAGTAGCAGTGAGAAAAACATCGCGGGGTGGTGCGCATTGTATGGGTGTGTGTTACATTACATTCACTAGTAGCAGTGAGAAAAACATCACGGGGTGGTGCGCATTGTATGGGTGTGTGTTACATTACATTCACTAGTAGGAGTGAGAAAAACATCACGGGGTGATGTGAATCGGAGGGTCTGAATTAGGATAGGCAGTGAGTGGCAATGTAGGATGGAGAAAAGCACCGCGGGGTGGTCAGCATGGGGAGGTCAGGGAACATGCAGTGGCAAAGTAGGATAGGTTTCTGAAAAACATCGCGGGGTGTTGCGCATTGTATGGGTGTGTGTTACGTTACATTCACTATTAGGAGTGAGAAAAACATCACGGGGTGGTGCGCGTTGTATGGGTGTGTGTTACATTACATTCACTAGTAGCAGTGAGAAAAACATCACGGGGTGGTGCGCATTGTATGGGTGTGTGTTACATTACATTCACTATTAGGAGTGAGAAAAACATCACGGGGTGGTGTGAATCGGAGGGTCTGAATTAGGATAGGCAGTGAGTGGCAATGTAGGATGGAGAAAAGCACCGTGGTGTGGTCAGCATGGGGAGGTCAGGGAACATGCAGTGGCAATGTAGGATAGCTTTCTGAAAAACATCGCGGGGCGGTGCGCATTGTATGGGTGTGTGTTACATTACATTCACTAGCAGGAGTCAGAAAAAAATCACGGGGTGGTGGGCATTGTATGGGTGTGTGTTACATTACATTCACTAGTAGGAGTGAGAAAAACATCACGCGGTGGTGCGCATTGTATGGGTGTGTGTTACATTACATCCACTAGTAGGAGTGAAAAAAACATCACCGGGTTGTGCGCATTGTATGAGTGTGTGTTACATTACATTCACTAGTAGGAGTGAGAAAAACATCACGGGGTGGTGTGAATCCGAGGGTCTGAATTAGGATAGGCAGTGAGTGGCAATGTAGGATGGAGAAAAGCACCGCGGGGTGGTCAGCATGGGGAGGTCAGGGAACATGCAGTGGCAATGTAGGATAGGTTTCTCAAAAACATCGCGGGGTGGTGCGCATTGTATGGGTGTGTGTTACATTGCATTCACTAATATGAGTGATAAAAAAATCACGGTGTGGTGCGCATTGTATCGGTGTGTGTTACATTACATTCACTAGAAAGAGTGACAAAAACATCACGGGGTGGTGTGAATCTGAGGGTCTGAATTAGGATAGGCAGTGAGTGTCAATGTAGGATGGAGAAAAGCACCGCGGGGTGGTCAGCATGGGGAGGTCAGGGAACATGCAGTGGCAATGTAGGATAGGTTTCTGAAAATCATCGCGGGGTGGTGCGCATTGTATGGGTGTGTGTTACATTACATTCACTAGTAGGAGTGAGAAAAACATCACGGGGTGGTGCGCATTGTATGGGTGTGCGTTACATTACATTCACTAGTAGGAGTGAGAAATACATCACGGGGTGGTGTGCATTGTATGGGTGTGTGTTACATTAAATTCACTAGTAGGAGTGAGAAAAACATCACGGGGTGGTGTGAATTGGAGGGTCTGAATTAGGATAGGCAGTGAGTGGCAATGTAGGATGGAGAAAAGCACCGCGGGGTGGTCAGCATGGGGAGGTCAGGGAACATGCAGTGGCAATGTAGGATAGGTTTCTGAAAAACATCGCGGGGTGGTGCGCATTGTATGGGTGTGTGGTACATTACATTCACTAGTAGGAGTGAGAAAAACATCACGGGGTGGTGCGCATTGTATCGGTGTGTGTTACATTACATTCACTATTAGGAGTGAGAAAAACATCACGGGGTAGTGTGAATCGGAGGGTCTGAATTAGGATAGGCAGTGAGTTGCAATGTAGGATGGAGAAAAGCACCGCGGGGTGGTCAGCATGGGGAGGTCAGGGAACATGCAGTGGCAATGTAGGATAGGTTTCTGAAAAAGATCGCGGGGTGGTGCGCATTGTATGGGTGTGTGTTACATTACATTCACCAGTAGGAGTGAGAAAAACATCACGGGGTGGTGCGCATTGTATGGGTGTGTGTTACATTACATTCACTAGTAGGAGTGAGAAAAACATCATGGGGTGGTGTGAATCGGAGGGTGTGAATTAGGATAGGCAGTGAGTGGGATGTAGGATGGAGAAAAGCACCGCGGGGTGGTCAGCATGGGGAGGTCAGGGAACATGCAGTGGCAATGTAGGATAGGTTTCTGAAAAACATCGCGGGGTGGTGCGCATTGTATGGGTGTGTGTTACATTACATTCACTAGTAGGAGTGAGAAAAACATCACGGGGTGGTGCGCATTGTAAGGGTGTGTGTTACATTACATTCACTAGTAGGAGTGAGAAAAACATCACGGGGTGGTGCGCATTGTATGGGTGTGTGTTACATTACATCCACTAGTAGGAGTGAGAAAAACATCACCGGGTTGTGCGCATTGTATGGGTGTGTGTTACATTACATTCACTAGTAGGAGTGAGAAAAACATCACGGTGTGGTGTGAATCCGAGGGTCTGAATTAGGATAGGCAGTGAGTGGCAATGTAGGATGGAGAAAAGCACCGCGGGGTGGTCAGCATGGGGAGGTCAGGGAACATGCAGTGGCAATGTAGGATAGGTTTATGAAAAACATCGCGGGGTGGTGCGCATTGTATGGGTGTGTGTTACATTACATTCACTAGTAGGAGTGAGAAAAACATCACGGCGTGGTGTGCATTGGATGGGTGTGTGTTACATTACATTCACTAATAGGAGTGAGAAAAACATCGCGGGGTGGTGCGCATTGTATGGGTGTGTGTTACATTACATTCACTAGTAGCAGTGAGAAAAACATCGCGGGGTGGTGCGCATTGTATGGGTGTGTGTTACATTACATTCACTAGTAGCAGTGAGAAAAACATCACGGGGTGGTGCGCATTGTATGGGTGTGTGTTACATTACATTCACTAGTAGGAGTGAGAAAAACATCACGGGGTGATGTGAATCAGAGGGTCTGAATTAGGATAGGCAGTGAGTGGCAATGTAGGATGGAGAAAATCACCGCGGGGTGGTCAGCATGTGGAGGTCAGGGAACATGCAGTGGCAAAGTAGGATAGGTTTCTGAAAAACATCGCGGGGTGGTGCGCATTGTATGGGTGTGTGTTACGTTACATTCACTATTAGGAGTGAGAAAAACATCACGGGGTGGTGCGCATTGTATGGGTGTGTGTTACATTACATTCACTAGTAGCAGTGAGAAAAACATCACGGGGTGGTGCGCATTGTATGGGTGTGTGTTACATTACATTCACTATTAGGAGTGAGAAAAACATCACGGGGTGGTGTGAATCGGAGGGTCTGAATTAGGATAGGCAGTGAGTGGCAATGTAGGATGGAGAAAAGAACGGCGGGGTGGTCAGCATGGGGAGGTCAGGGAAAAAGCAGTGGCAATGGAGCATAGGTTTCTGAAAAACATCGCGGGGTGGTGCGCATTGTATGGGTGTGTGTTACATTGCATTCACTAGTAGGAGTGAGAAAAACATCACGGGGTGGTGCGCATTGTATGGGTGTCTGTTACATTTCATTCACTAGTAGGAGTGAGAAAAACATCACGGGGTGGTGTGAATCGGAGGGTCTGTATTAGGATAGGCAGTGAGTGGCAATGTAGGATGGAGAAAAGCACCGCGGGGTGGTCAGCATCGGGAGGTCAGGGAACATGCAGTGGCAATGTAGGATAGGTTTCTGAAAAACATCGCGGGGTGGTGCGCATTGTATGGGTGTGTGTTACATTACATTCACAAGTAGGAGTGAGAAAAGCATCACGGTGTGGTGCGCTTTGTATGGGTGTGTGTTACATTACATTCACTAGTAGGAGTGAGAAAAACATCACGGGGTGGTGTGAATCGGAGGGTCTGAATTAGGATAGGCAGTGAGTGGCAATGTAGGATGGAGAAAAGCACCGCGGGGTGGTCAGCATGCGGAGGTCAGGGAACATGCAGGGGCAATGTAGGATAGGTTTCTGAAAAACATCGCGGGGTGGTGCGCATTGTATGGGTGTGTGTTACATTACATTCACTAGTAGGAGTGAGAAAAACATCACGGGGTGGTGCGCATTGTATGGGTGTGTGTGACATTACATTCACTAGTAGGAGTGAGAAAAACATCACGGTGTGGTGTGAATCGGAGGGTCTGAATTATGATAGGCAGTGAGTGGCAATGTAGGATGGAGAAAAGCACCGTGGGGTGGTCAGCATGGGGAGGTCAGGGAACATGCAGTGGCAATGTAGGATAGCTTTCTGAAAAACATCGCGGGGCGGTGCGCATTGTATGGGTGTGTGTTACATTACATTCACTAGCAGGAGTCAGAAAAAAATCACGGGGTGGTGGGCATTGTATGGGTGTGTGTTACATTACATTCACTAGTAGGAGTGAGAAAAACATCACGCGGTGGTGCGCATTGTATGGGTGTGTGTTACATTACATCCACTAGTAGGAGTGAGAAAAACATCACAGGGTTGTGCGCATTGTATGAGTGTGTGTTACATTACATTCACTAGTAGGAGTGAGAAAAACATCACGGGGTGGTGTGAATCCGAGGGTCTGAATTAGGATAGGCAGTGAGTGGCAATGTAGGATGGAGAAAAGCACCGCGGGGTGGTCAGCATGGGGAGGTCAGGGAACATGCAGTGGCAATGTAGGATAGCTTTCTGAAAAACATCGCGGGGCGGTGCGCATTGTATGGGTGTGTGATACATTACATTCACTAGCAGGAGTCAGAAAAAAATCACGGGGTGGTGGGCATTGTATGGGTGTGTGTTACATTACATTCACTAGTAGGAGTGAGAAAAACATCACGCGGTGGTGCGCATTGTATGGGTGTGTGTTACATTACATCCACTAGTAGGAGTGAGAAAAACATCACAGGGTTGTGCGCATTGTATGAGTGTGTGTTACATTACATTCACTAGTAGGAGTGAGAAAAACATCACGGGGTGGTGTGAATCCGAGGGTCTGAATTAGGATAGGCAGTGAGTGGCAATGTAGGATGGAGAAAAGCACCGCGGGGTGGTCAGCATGGGGAGGTCAGGGAACATGCAGTGGCAATGTAGGATAGGTTTCTGAAAAACATCGCGGGGCGGTGCGCATTGTATGGGTGTGTGTTACATTACATTCACTAGTAGGAGTCAGAAAAAAATCACGGGGTGGTGGGCATTGTATGGGTGTGTGTTACATTACATTCACTAGTAGGAGTGAGAAAAACATCACGGGGTGGTGCGCATTGTATGGGTGTGTGTTACATTACATCCACTAGTAGGAGTGAGAAAAACATCACCGGGTTGTGCGCATTGTATGGGTGTGTGTTACATTACATTCACTAGTAGGAGTGAGAAAAACATCACGGGGTGGTGTGAATCCGAGGGTCTGAATTAGGATAGGCAGTGAGTGGCAATGTAGGATGTAGAAAAGCACCGCGGGGTGGTCAGCATGGGGAGGTCAGGGAACATGCAGTGGCAATGTAGGATAGGTTTCTGCAAAACATCGCGGGGCGGTGCGCATTGTATGGGTGTGTGTTACATTACATTCACTAGTAGGAGTCAGAAAAAAATCACGGGGTGGTGCGCATTGTATGGGTGTGTGTTACATTACATTCACTAGTAGGAGTGAGAAAAACATCACGGGGTGGTGCGCATTGTATGGGTGTGTGTTACATTACATCCACTAGTAGGAGTGAGAAAAACATCACCGGGTTGTGCGCATTGTATGGGTGTGTGTTACATTACATTCACTAGTAGGAGTGAGAAAAACATCACGGGGTGGTGTGAATCCGAGGGTCTGAATTAGGATAGGCAGTGAGTGGCAATGTAGGATGGAGAAAAGCACCGCGGGGTGGTCAGCATGGGGAAGTCAGGGAACATGCAGTGGCAATGTAGGATAGGTTTCTGAAAAACATCGCGGGGTGGTGCGCATTGTATGGGTGTGTGTTACATTACATTCACTAGTAGGAGTGAGAAAAACATCACGGCGTGGTGTGCATTGTATGGGTGTGTGTTACATTACATTCACTAGTAGGAGTGAGAAAAACATCGCGGGGTGGTGCGCATTGTATGGGTGTGTGTTACATTACATTCACTAGTAGCCGTGAGAAAAACATCGCGGGGTGGTGCACATTGTATGGGTGTGTGTTACATTACATTCACGAGTAGGAGTGAGAAAAACATCACGGGGTGGTGTGAATCGGAGGGTCTGAATTAGGATAGGCAGTGAGTGGCAATGTAGGATGGAGAAAAGCACCGCGGGGTGGTCAGCATGGGGAGGTCAGGGAACATGCAGTGGCAATGTAGGATAGGTTTCTGAAAAACATCGCGGGGTGGTGCTCATTGTATGGGTGTGTGTTACGTTACATTCACTATTAGGAGTGAGAAAAACATCACGGGGTGGTGCGCATTGTATGGGTGGGTGTTACATTACATTCACTAGTAGCAGTGAGAAAAACATCGCGGGGTGGTGCGCATTGTATGGGTGTGTTTCACATTACATTCACTAGTAGGAGTGAGAAAAACATCACGGGGTGGTGAGCATTGTATGGGTGTGTGTTACATTACATTCACTTGAAGGAGTGAGAAAAACATCACGGGGTGGTGTGAATCGGAGGGTCTGAATTAGGATAGGCAGTGAGTGGCAATGTAGGATGGAGAAAAGCACTGCGGGGTGGTCAGCATGCGGAGGTCAGGGAACATGCAGTGGCAATGTAGGATAGGTTTCTGAAAAACATCGCGGTGTGGTGTGCATTGTATGGGTGTGTGTTACATTACATTCACTAGTAGGAGTGAGAAAAACATCACGGGGTGGTGCGCATTGTATGGGTGTGTGTTACATTACATTCACTAGTACGAGTGAGAAAAACATCACGGGGTGGTGTGAATCGGAGGGTCTGAATTAGGATAGGCAGTGAGTGGCAATGTAGGATGGAGAAAAGCACCGCGGGGTGGTCAGCATGGGGAGGTCAGGGAACATGCAGTGGCAATGTAGGATAGGTTTCTGAAAAACATCGCGGGGCGGTGCGCATTGTATGGGTGTGTGTTACATTACATTCACTAGTAGGAGTCAGAAAAAAATCACGGGGTGGTGCACATTGTATGGGTGTGTGTTACATTACATTCACTAGTAGGAGTGAGAAAAACATCACGGGGTGGTGCGCATTGTATGGGTGTGTGTTACATTACATCCACTGGTAGGAGTCAGAAAAACATCACCGGGTTGTGCGCATTGTATGGGTGTGTGTTACATTACATTCACTAGTAGGAGTTTGAAAAACATCACGGGGTGGTGTGAATCCGAGGTTCTGAATTAGGATAGGCAGTGAGTGGCAATGTAGGATGGAGAAAAGCACCGTCGGGTGGTCAGCATGGGGAGGTCAGGGAACATGCAGTGGCAATGTAGGATAGGATTCTGAAAAACATCGCGGGGTGGTGCGCATTGTATGGGTGTGTGTTACATTACATTCACTAGTAGGAGTGAGAAAAACATCACGGGGTGGTGCGCATTGTATGGGTGTGTGTTACTTTACATTCACTAGTAGGAGTGAGAAAAACATCACGGGATTGTGTGAATCGGAGGGTCTGAATTAGGATAGGCAGTGAGTGGCAATGTAGGATGGAGAAAAGCACCGCGGGGTGGTCAGCATGGGGAGGTCAGGGAACATGCAGTGGCAATGTAGGATAGGTTTCTGAAAAACATCGCGGGGCGGTGCGCATTGTATGGCTGTGTGTTACATTACATTCACTAGTAGGAGTGAGAAAAACATCACGGGGTGGTGCGCATTGTATGGGTGTGTGTTACATTACATTCACTAGTAGGAGTGAGAAAAACATCATGGGGTGGTGTGAATCGGAGGGTCTGAATTAGGATAGGCAGTGAGTGGCAATGTAGGATGTAGAAAAGCACCGCGGGGTGGTCAGCATGGGGAGGTCAGGGAACATGCAGTGGCAATGTAGGATAGGTTTCTGAAAAACATCGCGGGGTGGTGCGCATTGTATGGGTGTGTGTTACATTACATTCACTAGTAGGAGTGAGAAAAACATCACGGGGTGGTGCGCATTGTATGGGTGTGTGTTACATTACATTCACTAGTAGGAGTGAGAAAAACATCACTGGGTGGTGTGAATTGGAGGGTCTGAATTAGGATAGGCAGTGAGTGGCAATGTAGGATGGAGAAAAGCACCACGGGGTGGTCAGCATGGGGAGGTCCGGGAACATGCAGTGGCAATGTAGGATAGGTTTCTGAAAAACATCGCGGGGTGGTGCGCATTGTATGGGTGTGTGTTACATTACATTCACAAGTAGGAGTGAGAAAAGCATCACGGGGTGGTGCGTGTTGTATGGGTGTGTGTTACATTACATTCACTAGTAGGAGTGAGAAAAACATCACGGGGTGGTGTGAATCGGAGGGTCAGAATTAGGATAGGCAGTGAGTGGCAATGTAGGATGGAGAAAAACACGGCGGGGTGGTCAGCATGGGGAGGTCAGGGAACATGCAGTGGCAATGTAGGATAGGTTTCTGAAAAACATCGCGGGGTGGTGCGCATTGTATGGGTGTGTGTTACATTAAGTTCACTAGTAGGAGTGAGAAAAACATCACGGGGTGGTGCGCATTGTATGGGTGTGTGTTACATTTCATTCACTAGTAGGAGTGAGAAAAACATCACGGGGTGGTGCGCATTGTATGGGTGTGTGTTACATTACATTCACTAGTAGGTGTGAGAAAAACATCACGGGGTGATGTGAATCGGAGGGACTGAATTAGGATAGGCAGTGAGTGGCAATGTAGGATGGAGAAAAGCACCGCGGTGTGGTCAGCATGGGGAGGTCAGGGAACATGCAGTGGCAATGTAGGATAGGTTTCTGAAAAACATCGCGGGGTGGTGCGCATTGTATGGGTGTGTGTTACATTACATTCACTAGTAGGACTGAGAAAAACATCGCGGGGTGGTGCGCATTGCATGGGTGTGTGTCACATTACATTCAGTAGTGGCAGTGAGAAAAACATCACGTGGTGGTGCGCATTGTATGGGTGTGTGTTACATTACATTCACTAGTAGGACTGAGAAAAACATCGCGGGGTGGTGCGCATTGTATGGGTGTGTGTCACATTACATTCACTAGTGGCAGTGAGAAAAACATCACGGGGTGGTGCGCATTGTATGGGTGTGTGTTACATTACATTCACTAGTAGGAGTGAGAAAAACATCACAGGGTGGTGTGAATCGGAGGTTCTGAATTAGGATAGGCAGTGAGTGGCAATGTAGGATGGAGAAAAGCACCGCGGGGTGGTCAGCATGGGGAGGTCAGGGAACATGCAGTGGCAATGTAGGATAGGTTTCTGAAAAACATCGCGGGGTGGTGCGCATTGTGTGGGTGTGTGTTACATTACATTCACTAGTAGGACTGAGAAAAACATCGAGGGGTGGTGCGCATTGTATGGGTGTGTGTCACATTACATTCACTAGTGGCAGTGAGAAAAACATCACGGGGTGGTGCGCATTGTATGGGTGTGTGTTACATTACATTCACTAGTAGGAGTGAGAAAAACATCACGGGGTGGTGTGAATCGGAGGGTCTGAATTAGGATAGGCAGTGAGTGGCAATGTAGGATGGAGAAAAGCACCGCGGGGTGGTCAGCATGGGGAGGTCAGGGAACATGCAGTGGCAATGTAGGATAGGTTTCTGAAAATCATCGCGGGGTGGTGCGCATTGTATGGGTGTGTGTTACATTACATTCACTAGTAGGAGTGAGAAAAACATCACGGGGTGGTGCGCATTGTATGGGTGTGCGTTACATTACATTCACTAGTAGGAGTGAGAAATACATCACGGGGTGGTGTGCATTGTATGGGTGTGTGTTACATTAAATTCACTAGTAGGAGTGAGAAAAACATCACGGGGTGGTGTGAATTGGAGGGTCTGAATTAGGATAGGCAGTGAGTGGCAATGTAGGATGGAGAAAAGCACCGCGGGGTGGTCAGCATGGGGAGGTCAGGGAACATGCAGTGGCAATGTAGGATAGGTTTCTGAAAAACATCGCGGGGTGGTGCGCATTGTATGGGTGTGTGGTACATTACATTCACTAGTAGGAGTGAGAAAAACATCACGGGGTGGTGCGCATTGTATCGGTGTGTGTTACATTACATTCACTATTAGGAGTGAGAAAAACATCACGGGGTAGTGTGAATCGGAGGGTCTGAATTAGGATAGGCAGTGAGTTGCAATGTAGGATGGAGAAAAGCACCGCGGGGTGGTCAGCATGGGGAGGTCAGGGAACATGCAGTGGCAATGTAGGATAGGTTTCTGAAAAAGATCGCGGGGTGGTGCGCATTGTATGGGTGTGTGTTACATTACATTCACCAGTAGGAGTGAGAAAAACATCACGGGGTGGTGCGCATTGTATGGGTGTGTGTTACATTACATTCACTAGTAGGAGTGAGAAAAACATCATGGGGTGGTGTGAATCGGAGGGTGTGAATTAGGATAGGCAGTGAGTGGGATGTAGGATGGAGAAAAGCACCGCGGGGTGGTCAGCATGGGGAGGTCAGGGAACATGCAGTGGCAATGTAGGATAGGTTTCTGAAAAACATCGCGGGGTGGTGCGCATTGTATGGGTGTGTGTTACATTACATTCACTAGTAGGAGTGAGAAAAACATCACGGGGTGGTGCGCATTGTAAGGGTGTGTGTTACATTACATTCACTAGTAGGAGTGAGAAAAACATCACGGGGTGGTGCGCATTGTATGGGTGTGTGTTACATTACATCCACTAGTAGGAGTGAGAAAAACATCACCGGGTTGTGCGCATTGTATGGGTGTGTGTTACATTACATTCACTAGTAGGAGTGAGAAAAACATCACGGTGTGGTGTGAATCCGAGGGTCTGAATTAGGATAGGCAGTGAGTGGCAATGTAGGATGGAGAAAAGCACCGCGGGGTGGTCAGCATGGGGAGGTCAGGGAACATGCAGTGGCAATGTAGGATAGGTTTATGAAAAACATCGCGGGGTGGTGCGCATTGTATGGGTGTGTGTTACATTACATTCACTAGTAGGAGTGAGAAAAACATCACGGCGTGGTGTGCATTGGATGGGTGTGTGTTACATTACATTCACTAATAGGAGTGAGAAAAACATCGCGGGGTGGTGCGCATTGTATGGGTGTGTGTTACATTACATTCACTAGTAGCAGTGAGAAAAACATCGCGGGGTGGTGCGCATTGTATGGGTGTGTGTTACATTACATTCACTAGTAGCAGTGAGAAAAACATCACGGGGTGGTGCGCATTGTATGGGTGTGTGTTACATTACATTCACTAGTAGGAGTGAGAAAAACATCACGGGGTGATGTGAATCAGAGGGTCTGAATTAGGATAGGCAGTGAGTGGCAATGTAGGATGGAGAAAATCACCGCGGGGTGGTCAGCATGTGGAGGTCAGGGAACATGCAGTGGCAAAGTAGGATAGGTTTCTGAAAAACATCGCGGGGTGGTGCGCATTGTATGGGTGTGTGTTACGTTACATTCACTATTAGGAGTGAGAAAAACATCACGGGGTGGTGCGCATTGTATGGGTGTGTGTTACATTACATTCACTAGTAGCAGTGAGAAAAACATCACGGGGTGGTGCGCATTGTATGGGTGTGTGTTACATTACATTCACTATTAGGAGTGAGAAAAACATCACGGGGTGGTGTGAATCGGAGGGTCTGAATTAGGATAGGCAGTGAGTGGCAATGTAGGATGGAGAAAAGAACGGCGGGGTGGTCAGCATGGGGAGGTCAGGGAAAAAGCAGTGGCAATGGAGCATAGGTTTCTGAAAAACATCGCGGGGTGGTGCGCATTGTATGGGTGTGTGTTACATTGCATTCACTAGTAGGAGTGAGAAAAACATCACGGGGTGGTGCGCATTGTATGGGTGTCTGTTACATTTCATTCACTAGTAGGAGTGAGAAAAACATCACGGGGTGGTGTGAATCGGAGGGTCTGTATTAGGATAGGCAGTGAGTGGCAATGTAGGATGGAGAAAAGCACCGCGGGGTGGTCAGCATCGGGAGGTCAGGGAACATGCAGTGGCAATGTAGGATAGGTTTCTGAAAAACATCGCGGGGTGGTGCGCATTGTATGGGTGTGTGTTACATTACATTCACAAGTAGGAGTGAGAAAAGCATCACGGTGTGGTGCGCTTTGTATGGGTGTGTGTTACATTACATTCACTAGTAGGAGTGAGAAAAACATCACGGGGTGGTGTGAATCGGAGGGTCTGAATTAGGATAGGCAGTGAGTGGCAATGTAGGATGGAGAAAAGCACCGCGGGGTGGTCAGCATGCGGAGGTCAGGGAACATGCAGGGGCAATGTAGGATAGGTTTCTGAAAAACATCGCGGGGTGGTGCGCATTGTATGGGTGTGTGTTACATTACATTCACTAGTAGGAGTGAGAAAAACATCACGGGGTGGTGCGCATTGTATGGGTGTGTGTGACATTACATTCACTAGTAGGAGTGAGAAAAACATCACGGTGTGGTGTGAATCGGAGGGTCTGAATTATGATAGGCAGTGAGTGGCAATGTAGGATGGAGAAAAGCACCGTGGGGTGGTCAGCATGGGGAGGTCAGGGAACATGCAGTGGCAATGTAGGATAGCTTTCTGAAAAACATCGCGGGGCGGTGCGCATTGTATGGGTGTGTGTTACATTACATTCACTAGCAGGAGTCAGAAAAAAATCACGGGGTGGTGGGCATTGTATGGGTGTGTGTTACATTACATTCACTAGTAGGAGTGAGAAAAACATCACGCGGTGGTGCGCATTGTATGGGTGTGTGTTACATTACATCCACTAGTAGGAGTGAGAAAAACATCACAGGGTTGTGCGCATTGTATGAGTGTGTGTTACATTACATTCACTAGTAGGAGTGAGAAAAACATCACGGGGTGGTGTGAATCCGAGGGTCTGAATTAGGATAGGCAGTGAGTGGCAATGTAGGATGGAGAAAAGCACCGCGGGGTGGTCAGCATGGGGAGGTCAGGGAACATGCAGTGGCAATGTAGGATAGCTTTCTGAAAAACATCGCGGGGCGGTGCGCATTGTATGGGTGTGTGATACATTACATTCACTAGCAGGAGTCAGAAAAAAATCACGGGGTGGTGGGCATTGTATGGGTGTGTGTTACATTACATTCACTAGTAGGAGTGAGAAAAACATCACGCGGTGGTGCGCATTGTATGGGTGTGTGTTACATTACATCCACTAGTAGGAGTGAGAAAAACATCACAGGGTTGTGCGCATTGTATGAGTGTGTGTTACATTACATTCACTAGTAGGAGTGAGAAAAACATCACGGGGTGGTGTGAATCCGAGGGTCTGAATTAGGATAGGCAGTGAGTGGCAATGTAGGATGGAGAAAAGCACCGCGGGGTGGTCAGCATGGGGAGGTCAGGGAACATGCAGTGGCAATGTAGGATAGGTTTCTGAAAAACATCGCGGGGCGGTGCGCATTGTATGGGTGTGTGTTACATTACATTCACTAGTAGGAGTCAGAAAAAAATCACGGGGTGGTGGGCATTGTATGGGTGTGTGTTACATTACATTCACTAGTAGGAGTGAGAAAAACATCACGGGGTGGTGCGCATTGTATGGGTGTGTGTTACATTACATCCACTAGTAGGAGTGAGAAAAACATCACCGGGTTGTGCGCATTGTATGGGTGTGTGTTACATTACATTCACTAGTAGGAGTGAGAAAAACATCACGGGGTGGTGTGAATCCGAGGGTCTGAATTAGGATAGGCAGTGAGTGGCAATGTAGGATGTAGAAAAGCACCGCGGGGTGGTCAGCATGGGGAGGTCAGGGAACATGCAGTGGCAATGTAGGATAGGTTTCTGCAAAACATCGCGGGGCGGTGCGCATTGTATGGGTGTGTGTTACATTACATTCACTAGTAGGAGTCAGAAAAAAATCACGGGGTGGTGCGCATTGTATGGGTGTGTGTTACATTACATTCACTAGTAGGAGTGAGAAAAACATCACGGGGTGGTGCGCATTGTATGGGTGTGTGTTACATTACATCCACTAGTAGGAGTGAGAAAAACATCACCGGGTTGTGCGCATTGTATGGGTGTGTGTTACATTACATTCACTAGTAGGAGTGAGAAAAACATCACGGGGTGGTGTGAATCCGAGGGTCTGAATTAGGATAGGCAGTGAGTGGCAATGTAGGATGGAGAAAAGCACCGCGGGGTGGTCAGCATGGGGAAGTCAGGGAACATGCAGTGGCAATGTAGGATAGGTTTCTGAAAAACATCGCGGGGTGGTGCGCATTGTATGGGTGTGTGTTACATTACATTCACTAGTAGGAGTGAGAAAAACATCACGGCGTGGTGTGCATTGTATGGGTGTGTGTTACATTACATTCACTAGTAGGAGTGAGAAAAACATCGCGGGGTGGTGCGCATTGTATGGGTGTGTGTTACATTACATTCACTAGTAGCCGTGAGAAAAACATCGCGGGGTGGTGCACATTGTATGGGTGTGTGTTACATTACATTCACGAGTAGGAGTGAGAAAAACATCACGGGGTGGTGTGAATCGGAGGGTCTGAATTAGGATAGGCAGTGAGTGGCAATGTAGGATGGAGAAAAGCACCGCGGGGTGGTCAGCATGGGGAGGTCAGGGAACATGCAGTGGCAATGTAGGATAGGTTTCTGAAAAACATCGCGGGGTGGTGCTCATTGTATGGGTGTGTGTTACGTTACATTCACTATTAGGAGTGAGAAAAACATCACGGGGTGGTGCGCATTGTATGGGTGGGTGTTACATTACATTCACTAGTAGCAGTGAGAAAAACATCGCGGGGTGGTGCGCATTGTATGGGTGTGTTTCACATTACATTCACTAGTAGGAGTGAGAAAAACATCACGGGGTGGTGAGCATTGTATGGGTGTGTGTTACATTACATTCACTTGAAGGAGTGAGAAAAACATCACGGGGTGGTGTGAATCGGAGGGTCTGAATTAGGATAGGCAGTGAGTGGCAATGTAGGATGGAGAAAAGCACTGCGGGGTGGTCAGCATGCGGAGGTCAGGGAACATGCAGTGGCAATGTAGGATAGGTTTCTGAAAAACATCGCGGTGTGGTGTGCATTGTATGGGTGTGTGTTACATTACATTCACTAGTAGGAGTGAGAAAAACATCACGGGGTGGTGCGCATTGTATGGGTGTGTGTTACATTACATTCACTAGTACGAGTGAGAAAAACATCACGGGGTGGTGTGAATCGGAGGGTCTGAATTAGGATAGGCAGTGAGTGGCAATGTAGGATGGAGAAAAGCACCGCGGGGTGGTCAGCATGGGGAGGTCAGGGAACATGCAGTGGCAATGTAGGATAGGTTTCTGAAAAACATCGCGGGGCGGTGCGCATTGTATGGGTGTGTGTTACATTACATTCACTAGTAGGAGTCAGAAAAAAATCACGGGGTGGTGCACATTGTATGGGTGTGTGTTACATTACATTCACTAGTAGGAGTGAGAAAAACATCACGGGGTGGTGCGCATTGTATGGGTGTGTGTTACATTACATCCACTGGTAGGAGTCAGAAAAACATCACCGGGTTGTGCGCATTGTATGGGTGTGTGTTACATTACATTCACTAGTAGGAGTTTGAAAAACATCACGGGGTGGTGTGAATCCGAGGTTCTGAATTAGGATAGGCAGTGAGTGGCAATGTAGGATGGAGAAAAGCACCGTCGGGTGGTCAGCATGGGGAGGTCAGGGAACATGCAGTGGCAATGTAGGATAGGATTCTGAAAAACATCGCGGGGTGGTGCGCATTGTATGGGTGTGTGTTACATTACATTCACTAGTAGGAGTGAGAAAAACATCACGGGGTGGTGCGCATTGTATGGGTGTGTGTTACTTTACATTCACTAGTAGGAGTGAGAAAAACATCACGGGATTGTGTGAATCGGAGGGTCTGAATTAGGATAGGCAGTGAGTGGCAATGTAGGATGGAGAAAAGCACCGCGGGGTGGTCAGCATGGGGAGGTCAGGGAACATGCAGTGGCAATGTAGGATAGGTTTCTGAAAAACATCGCGGGGCGGTGCGCATTGTATGGCTGTGTGTTACATTACATTCACTAGTAGGAGTGAGAAAAACATCACGGGGTGGTGCGCATTGTATGGGTGTGTGTTACATTACATTCACTAGTAGGAGTGAGAAAAACATCATGGGGTGGTGTGAATCGGAGGGTCTGAATTAGGATAGGCAGTGAGTGGCAATGTAGGATGTAGAAAAGCACCGCGGGGTGGTCAGCATGGGGAGGTCAGGGAACATGCAGTGGCAATGTAGGATAGGTTTCTGAAAAACATCGCGGGGTGGTGCGCATTGTATGGGTGTGTGTTACATTACATTCACTAGTAGGAGTGAGAAAAACATCACGGGGTGGTGCGCATTGTATGGGTGTGTGTTACATTACATTCACTAGTAGGAGTGAGAAAAACATCACTGGGTGGTGTGAATTGGAGGGTCTGAATTAGGATAGGCAGTGAGTGGCAATGTAGGATGGAGAAAAGCACCACGGGGTGGTCAGCATGGGGAGGTCCGGGAACATGCAGTGGCAATGTAGGATAGGTTTCTGAAAAACATCGCGGGGTGGTGCGCATTGTATGGGTGTGTGTTACATTACATTCACAAGTAGGAGTGAGAAAAGCATCACGGGGTGGTGCGTGTTGTATGGGTGTGTGTTACATTACATTCACTAGTAGGAGTGAGAAAAACATCACGGGGTGGTGTGAATCGGAGGGTCAGAATTAGGATAGGCAGTGAGTGGCAATGTAGGATGGAGAAAAACACGGCGGGGTGGTCAGCATGGGGAGGTCAGGGAACATGCAGTGGCAATGTAGGATAGGTTTCTGAAAAACATCGCGGGGTGGTGCGCATTGTATGGGTGTGTGTTACATTAAGTTCACTAGTAGGAGTGAGAAAAACATCACGGGGTGGTGCGCATTGTATGGGTGTGTGTTACATTTCATTCACTAGTAGGAGTGAGAAAAACATCACGGGGTGGTGCGCATTGTATGGGTGTGTGTTACATTACATTCACTAGTAGGTGTGAGAAAAACATCACGGGGTGATGTGAATCGGAGGGACTGAATTAGGATAGGCAGTGAGTGGCAATGTAGGATGGAGAAAAGCACCGCGGTGTGGTCAGCATGGGGAGGTCAGGGAACATGCAGTGGCAATGTAGGATAGGTTTCTGAAAAACATCGCGGGGTGGTGCGCATTGTATGGGTGTGTGTTACATTACATTCACTAGTAGGACTGAGAAAAACATCGCGGGGTGGTGCGCATTGCATGGGTGTGTGTCACATTACATTCAGTAGTGGCAGTGAGAAAAACATCACGTGGTGGTGCGCATTGTATGGGTGTGTGTTACATTACATTCACTAGTAGGACTGAGAAAAACATCGCGGGGTGGTGCGCATTGTATGGGTGTGTGTCACATTACATTCACTAGTGGCAGTGAGAAAAACATCACGGGGTGGTGCGCATTGTATGGGTGTGTGTTACATTACATTCACTAGTAGGAGTGAGAAAAACATCACAGGGTGGTGTGAATCGGAGGTTCTGAATTAGGATAGGCAGTGAGTGGCAATGTAGGATGGAGAAAAGCACCGCGGGGTGGTCAGCATGGGGAGGTCAGGGAACATGCAGTGGCAATGTAGGATAGGTTTCTGAAAAACATCGCGGGGTGGTGCGCATTGTGTGGGTGTGTGTTACATTACATTCACTAGTAGGACTGAGAAAAACATCGAGGGGTGGTGCGCATTGTATGGGTGTGTGTCACATTACATTCACTAGTGGCAGTGAGAAAAACATCACGGGGTGGTGCGCATTGTATGGGTGTGTGTTACATTACATTCACTAGTAGGAGTGAGAAAAACATCACGGGGTGGTGTGAATCGGAGGGTCTGAATTAGGATAGGCAGTGAGTGGCAATGTAGGATGGAGAAAAGCACCGCGGGGTGGTCAGCATGGGGAGGTCAGCGAACATGCAGTGGCAATGTAGGATAGATTTCTGAAAAACATCGCGGGGTGGTGCGCATTGTATGGCTGTGTGTTACATTACATTCACTAGTAGGACTGAGTAAAACATCGCGGGGTGGTGCGCATTGTAGGGGTGTGTGTCACATTACATTCACTAGTGGCAGTGAGAAAAACATCACGGGGTGGTGCGCATTGTATGGGTGTGTGTTACATTACATTCACTAGTAGGAGTGAGAAAAACATCACGGTGTGGTGTGAATCGGAGGGTCTGAATTAGGATAGGCAGTGAGTGGCAATGTAGGATGGAGAAAAGCACCGCGGGGTGGTCAGCATGGGGAAGTCAGGGAACATGCAGTGGCAATGTAGGATAGGTTTGTGAAAAACATCGCGGGGCGGTGCCCATTGTATGGGTGTGTGTTACATTACATTCACTAGTAGGAGTCAGAAAAAAATCACGGGTTGGTGCGCATTGTATGGGTGTGTGTTACATTACATTCACTAGTAGGAGTGAGAAAAACATCACGGGGTGGTGCGCATTGTATGGGTGTGTGTTACATTACATCCACTGGTAGGAGTGAGAAAAACATCACCGGGTTGTGCGCATTGTATGGGTGTGTGTTACATTACATTCACTAGTAGGAGTGAGAAAAACATCACGGGGTGGTGTGAATCCGAGGGTCTGAATTAGGATAGGCAGTGAGTGGCAATGTAGGATGGAGAAAAGCACCGCGGGTTGGTCAGCATGGGGAGGTCAGGGAACATGCTGTGGCAATGTAGGATAGGATTCTGAAAAACATCGCGGGGTGGTGCGCATTGTATGGGTGTGTGTTACATTATATTCACTAGTAGGAGTGAGAAAAACATCACGGCGTGGTGTGCATTGTATGGGTGTGTGTTACATTACATTCACTAGTAGGAGTAAGAAAAACATCACGGGGTGGTGTGAAACGGAGGGTCTGAATTAGGATAGGCAGTGAGTGGCAATGTAGGATGGAGAAAAGCACCGCGGGGTGGTCAGCATGGGGAGGTCAGGGAACATGCAGTGGCAATGCAGGATAGGTTTCTGAAAAAGATCGCGGTGTGGTGGGCATTGTATGGGTGTGTGTTACATTACATTCACTAGTAGGAGTGAGAAAAACATCACGGGGTGGTGCGCATTGTATGGGTGTGTGTTACATTACATTCACTAGTAGGAGTGAGAAAAACATCACAGGGTGGTGTGAATCGGAGGGTCTGAATTAGGATAGGCAGTGAGTGGGAATGTAGGATGGAGAAAAGCACCGCGGGGTGGTCAGCATGGGGAGGTCAGGGAACATGCAGTGGCAATGTAGGATAGGTTTCTGAAAAACATCGCAGGGTGGTGCGCATTGTATGGGTGTGTGTTACATTACATTCACTAGTAGGAGTGAGAAAAACATCACGGGGTGGTGCGCATTGTATGGGTGTGTGTTACATTACATTCACTAGTAGGAGTGAGAAAAACATCACGGGGTGGTGTGAATCTGAGGGTCTGAATTAGGATAGGCAGTGAGTGGGAATGTAGGATGGAGAAAAGCACCACGGGGTGGTCAGCATGGGGAGGTCAGGGAACATGCAGTGGCAATGTAGGATAGGTTTCTGAAAAACATCGCAGGGTGGTGCGCATTGTATGGGTGTGTGTTACATTACATTCACTAGTAGGAGTGAGAAAAACATCACGGGGTGGTGCGCATTGTATGGGTGTGTGTTACATTACATTCACTAGTAGGAGTGAGAAAAACATCACGGGGTGGTGCGCATTGTATGGGTGTGTGTTACATTACATTCACTAGTAGGAGTGAGAAAAACATCACGGGGTGGTGTGAATCGGAGGGTCTGAATTAGGATAGGCAGTGAGTGGCAATGTAGGATGGAGAAAAGCACCGCGTGGTGGTCAGCATGGGGAAGTCAGGGAACATGCAGTGGCAATGTAGGATAGGTTTCTGAAAAACATCGCGGGGCGGTGCGCATTGTATGGGTGTGTGTTACATTACATTCACTAGAAGGAGTCAGAAAAAAATCACGGGTTGGTGCGCATTGTATGGGTGTGTGTCACATTACATTCACTAGTGGCAGTGAGAAAAACATCGCCGGGTGGTGCACATTGTATGGGTGTGTGTTACATTACATTCACTAGTAGGAGTGAGAAAAACATCACGGGGTGGTGCGCATTGTATGGGTGTGTGTTACATTACATTCACTAGTAGGAGTGAGAAAAACATCACGGGGTTGTGTGAATCGGAGGGTCTGAATTAGGATAGGCAGTGAGTGGCAATGTAGCATGGAGAAAAGCACCGCGGGGTGGTCAGCATGGTGAGGTCAGGGAACATGCAGTGGCAATGTAGGATAGGTTTCTGAAAAACATCGCGGGGCGGTGCGCATTGTATGGGTGTGTGTTACATTACATTCACTAGTAGGAGTGAGAAAAACATCACGGGGTGGTGCGCATTGTATGGGTGTGTGTTACATTACATTCACTATTAGGAGTGAGAAAAACATCACGGGGTGGTGTGAATCGGAGGGTCTGAATTAGGATAGGCAGTGAGTGGCAATGTAGGATGGAGAAAAGCACCGCGGGGTGGTCAGCATGGGGAGGTCAGGGAACATGCAGTGGCAATGTAGGATAGGTTTCTGAAAAACATCGCGGGGCGGTGCGCATTGTATGGGTGTGTGTTACATTACATTCACTAGTAGGAGTCAGAAAAAAATCACGGGGTGGTGCGCATTGTATGGGTGTGTGTTACATTACATTCACTAGTAGGAGTGAGAAAAACATCACGGGGTGGTGCGCATTGTATGGGTGTGTGTTACATTACATCCACTGGTAGGAGTGAGAAAAACATCACCGGGTTGTGCGCATTGTATGGGTGTGTGTTACATTACATTCACTAGTAGGAGTGAGAAAAACATCACGGGGTGGTGTGAATCCGAGGGTCTGAATTAGGATAGGCAGTGAGTGGCAATGTAGGATGGAGAAAAGCACCACGGGGTGGTCAGCATGGGGAGGTCAGGGAACATGCAGTGGCAATGTAGGATAGGTTTCTGAAAAACATCGCGGGGTGGTGCACATTGTATGGGTGTGTGTTACATTACATTCACTAGTAGGAGTGAGAAAAACATCACGGGGTGGTGCGCATTGTATGGGTGTGTGTTACTTTACATTCACTAGTAGGAGTGAGAAAAACATCACGGGGTGGTGTGAATCGTAGGGTCTGAATTAGGATAGGCAGTGAGTGGCAATGTAGGATGGAGAAAAGCACCGCGGGGTGGTCAGCATGGGGAGGTCAGGGAACATGCAGTGACAATGTAGGATAGGTTTCTGAAAAACATCGCGGGGCGGTGCGCATTGTATGGGTGTGTGTTACATTACATTCACTAGTAGGAGTGAGAAAAACATCACGGGGTGGTGCGCATTGTATGGGTGTGTGTTACATTACATTCACTAGTAGGAGTGAGAAAAACATCATGGGGTGGTGTGAATCGGAGGGTCTGAATTAGGATAGGCAGTGAGTGGCAATGTAGGATGGAGAAAAGCACCGCGGGGTGGTCAGCATGGGGAGGTCAGGGAACATGCAGTGGCAATGTAGGATAGGTTTCTGAAAAACATCGCGGGGTGGTGCGCATTGTATGGGTGTGTGTTACATTACATTCACTAGTAGGAGTGAGAAAAACATCACGGGGTGGTGCGCATTGTATGGGTGTGTGTTACATTACATTCACTAGTAGGAGTGAGAAAAACATCACTGGGTGGTGTGAATCGGAGGGTCTGAATTAGGATAGGCAGTGAGTGGCAATGTAGGATGGAGAAAAGCACCACGGGGTGGTCAGCATGGGGAGGTCCGGGAACATGCAGTGGCAATGTAGGATAGGTTTCTGAAAAACATCGCGGGGTGGTGCGCATTGTATGGGTGTGTGTTACATTACATTCACAAGTAGGAGTGAGAAAAGCATCACGGGGTGGTGCGTGTTGTATGGGTGTGTGTTACATTACATTCACTAGTAGGAGTGAGAAAAACATCACGGGGTGGTGTGAATCGGAGGGTCAGAATTAGGATAGGCAGTGAGTGGCAATGTAGGATGGAGAAAAGCATGGCGGGGTGGTCAGCATGGGGAGGTCAGGGAACATGCAGTGGCAATGTAGGATAGGTTTCTGAAAAACATCGCGGGGTGGTGCGCATTGTATGGGTGTGTGTTACATTAAGTTCACTAGTAGGAGTGAGAAAAACATCACGGGGTGGTGCGCATTGTATGGGTGTGTGTTACATTTCATTCACTAATAGGAGTGAGAAAAACATCACGGGGTGGTGCGCATTGTATGGGTGTGTGTTACATCACATTCACTAGTAGGAGTGAGAAAAACATCACGGGGTGGTGTGAATCGGAGGGACTGAATTAGGATAGGCAGTGAGTGGCAATGTAGGATGGAGAAAAGCACCGCGGGGTGGTCAACATGGGGAGGTCAGGGAACATGCAGTGGCAATGTAGGATAGGTTTCTGAAAAACATCGCGGGGTGGTGCGCATTGTATGGGTGTGTGTTACATTACATTCACTAGTAGGACTGAGAAAAACATCGCGGGGTGGTGCGCATTGCATGGGTGTGTGTCACATTACATTCAGTAGTGGCAGTGAGAAAAACATCACGGGGTGGTGCGCATTGTATGGGTGTGTGTTACATTACATTCACTAGTAGGACTGAGAAAAAAATCGCGGGGTGGTGCGCATTGTATGGGTGTGTGTCACATTACATTCACTAGTGGCAGTGAGAAAAACATCACGGGGTGGTGCGCATTGTATGGGTGTGTGTTACATTACATTCACTAGTAGGAGTGAGAAAAACATCACGGGGTGGTGTGAATCGGAGGGTCTGAATTAGGATAGGCAGTGAGTGGCAATGTAGGATGGAGAAAAGCACCGCGGGGTGGTCAGCATGGGGAGGTCAGGGAACATGCAGTGGCAATGTAGGATAGGTTTCTGAAAAACATCGCGGGGTGGTGCGCATTGTATGGGTGTGTGTTACATTACATTCACTAGTAGGACTGAGAAAAGCATCGCGGGGTGGTGCGCATTGTATGGGTGTGTGTCACATTACATTCACTAGTGGCAGTGAGAAAAACATCACGGGGTGGTGCGCATTGTATGGGTGTGTGTTACATTACATTCACTAGTAGGAGTGAGAAAAACATCACGGGGTGGTGTGAATCGGAGGGTCTGAATTAGGATAGGCAGTGAGTGGCAATGTAGGATGGAGAAAAGCACCGCGGGGTGGTCAGCATGGGGAGGTCAGGGAACATGCAGTGGCAATGTAGGATAGGTTTCTGAAAAACATCGCGGGGCGGTGCGCATTGTATGGGTGTGTGTTACATTACATTCACTAGTAGGAGTCAGAAAAAAATCACGGGTTGGTGCGCATTGTATGGGTGTGTGTTACATTACATTCACTAGTAGGAGTGAGAAAAACATCACGGGGTGGTGCGCATTGTATGGGTGTGTGTTACATTACATCCACTGGTAGGAGTGAGAAAAACATCACCGGGTTGTGCGCATTGTATGGGTGTGTGTTACATTACATTCACTAGTAGGAGTGAGAAAAACATCACGGGGTGGTGTGAATCCGAGGGTCTGAATTAGGATATGCAGTGAGTGGCAATGTAGGATGGAGAAAAGCACCGCGGGTTGGTCAGCATGGGGAGATCAGGGAACATGCAGTGGCAATGTAAGATAGGATTCTGAAAAACATCGCGGGGTGGTGCGCATTGTATGGGTGTGTGTTACATTACATTCACTAGTAGGAGTGAGAAAAACATCAAGGGGTGGTGCGCATTGTATGGGTGTGTGTTACATTACATTCACTAGTAGGAGTGAGAAAAACATCACGGGGTGGTGTGAATCGGAGGGACTGAATTAGGATAGGCAGTGAGTGGCAATGTAGGATGGAGAAAAGCACCGCGGGGTGGTCAGCATGGGGAGGTCAGGGAACATGCAGTGGCAAAGTAGGATAGGTTTCTGAAAAACATCGCGGGGTGGTGCGCATTGTATGGGTGTGTGTTACGTTACATTCACTATTAGGAGTGAGAAAAACATCACGGGGTGGTGCGCGTTGTATGGGTGTGTGTTACATTACATTCACTAGTAGCAGTGAGAAAAACATCACGGGGTGGTGCGCATTGTATGGGTGTGTGTTACATTACATTCACTTGTAGGAGTGAGAAAAACATCACGGGGTGGTGTGAATCGGAGGGTCTGAACAAGGATAGGCAGTGAGTGGCAATGTAGGATGGAGAAAAGCACCGCGGGGTGGTCAGCATCGGGAGGTCAGGGAACATGCAGTGGCAATGTAGGATAGGTTTCTGAAAAACATCGCGGGGTGGTGCACATTGTATGGGTGTGTGTTACATTACATTCACTAGTAGGAGTGAGAAAAAGATCACGCGGTGGTGCGCATTGTATGGGTGTGTGTTACATTACATTTACTAGTAGGAGTGAGAAAAACATCACGGGGTTGTGTGAATCGGAGGGTCTGAATTAGGATAGGCAGTGAGTGGCAATGTAGGATGGAGAAAAGCACCGCGGGGTGGTCAGCATGGGGAGGTCAGGGAACATGCAGTGGCAATGTAGGATAGGTTTCTGAAAAACATCGCGGGGCGGTGCGCATTGTATGGGTGTGTGTTACATTACATTCACTAGTAGGAGTCAGAAAAAAATCACGGAGTGGTGCGCATTGTATGGGTGTGTGTTACATTACATTCACTAGTAGGAGTGAGAAAAACATCACGGGGTGGTGCGCATTGTATGGGTGTGTGTTACATTACATCCACTGGTAGGAGTGAGAAAAATATCACCGGGTTGTGCGCATTGTATGGGTGTGTGTTACATTACATTCACTAGTAGGAGTGAGAAAAACATCACGGGGTGGTGTGAATCCGAGGGTCTGAATTAGGATAGGCAGTGAGTGGCAATGTAGGATGGAGAAAAGCACTGCGGGGTGGTCAGCATGGGGAGGTCAGGGAACATGCAGTGGCAATGCAGGATAGGTTTCTGAAAAAGATCGCGGGTTGGTGCGCATTGTATGGGTGTGTGTTACATTACATTCACTAGTAGGAGTGAGAAAAACATCACGGGGTGGTGCGCATTGTATGGGTGTGTGTTACATTACATTCACTAGTAGGAGTGAGAAAAACATCACGGGGTGGTGTGAATCGGAGGGTCTGAATTAGGATAGGCAGTGAGTGGGAATGTAGGATGGAGAAAAGCACCGCGGGGTGGTCAGCATGGGGAGGTCAGGGAACATGCAGTGGCAATGTAGGATAGGTTTCTGAAAAACATCGCAGGGTGGTGCGCATTGTATGGGTGTGTGTTACATTACATTCACTAGTAGGAGTGAGAAAAACATCACGGGGTGGTGCGCATTGTATGGGTGTGTGTTACATTACATTCACTAGTAGGAGTGAGAAAAACATCACGGGGTGCTGTGAATCGGAGAGTCTGAATTAGGATAGGCAGTGAGTGGGAATGTAGGATGGAGAAAAGCACCACGGGGTGGTCAGCATGGGGAGGTCAGGGAACATGCAGTGGCAATGTAGGATAGGTTTCTGAAAAACATCGCAGGGTGGTGCGCATTGTATGGGTGTGTGTTACATTACATTCACTAGTAGGAGTGAGAAAAACATCACGGGGTGGTGCGCATTGTATGGGTGTGTGTTACATTACATTCACTAGTAGGAGTGAGAAAAACATCACGGGGTGGTGCGCATTGTATGGGTGTGTGTTACATTACATTCACTAGTAGGAGTGAGAAAAACATCACGGGGTGGTGTGAATCGGAGGGTCTGAATTAGGATAGGCAGTGAGTGGCAATGTAGGATGGAGAAAACCACCGCGTGGTGGTCAGCATGGGGAAGTCAGGGAACATGCAGTGGCAATGTAGGATAGGTTTCTGAAAAACATCGCGGGGTGGTGCGCATTGTATGGGTGTGTGTTACATTACATTCACTAGTAGGAGTGAGAAAAACATCACGGGGTGGTGCGCATTGTATGGGTGTGTGTTACATTACATTCACTAGTAGGAGTGAGAAAAACATCAAGGGGTGGTGCGCATTGTATGGGTGTGTGTTACATTACATTCACTAGTAGGAGTGAGAAAAACATCACGGGGTGGTGTGAATCGGAGGGACTGAATTACGATAGGCAGTGAGTGGCAATGTAGGATGGAGAAAAGCACCGCGGGGTGGTCAGCATGGGGAGGTCAGGGAACATGCAGTGGCAATGTAGGATAGGTTTCTGAAAAACATCGTGGGGTGGTGCGTATTGTATGGGTGTGTGTTACATTACATTCACTAGTAGGAGTGACAAAAACATCGCGGGGTGGTGCGCATTGTATGGGTGTGTGTCACATTACATTCACTAGTGGCAGTGAGAAAAACATCACGGGGTGGTGCGCATTGTATGGGTGTGTGTTACATTACATTCACTTGTAGGAGTGAGAAAAACATCACGGGGTGGTGTGAATCGGAGGGTCTGAACTAGGATAGGCAGTGAGTGGGAATGTAGGATGGAGAAAAGCACCGCGGGGTGGTCAGCATGGGGAGGTCAGGGAACATGCAGTGGCAATGTAGGATAGGTTTCTGAAAAATATCGCAGGGTGGTGCGCATTGTATGGGTGTGTGTTACATTACATTCACTAGTAGGAGTGAGAAAAACATCACGGGGTGGTGCGCATTGTATGGGTGTGTGTTACATTACATTCACTAGTATGAGTGAGAAAAACATTACGGGGTGGTGTGAATCGGAGGGTCTGAATTAGGATAGGCAGTGAGTGGCAATGTAGGATGGAGAAAAGCACCCCGGGGTGGTCAGCATGGGGAGGTCAGGGAACATGCAGTGGCAATGTAGGATAGGTTTCTGAAAAACATCGCGGGGCGCTGCGCATTGTATGGGTGTGTGTTACATTACATTCACTAGTAGGAGTGAGAAAAACATCACGGGGTGGTGCGCATTGTATGGGTGTGTGTTACATTACATTCACTAGTAGGAGTGAGAAAAACATCACGGGGTGGTGTGCATTGTATGGGTGTGTGTTACATTACATCCACTAGTAGGAGTGAGAAAAACATCACCGGGTTGTGCGCATTGTATGGGTGTGTGTTACATTACATTCACTAGTAGGAGTGAGAAAAACATCACGGGGTGGTGTGAATCCGAGGGTCTGAATTAGGATAGGCAGTGAGTGGCAATGTAGGATGGAGAAAAGCACCGCGGGGTGGTCAGCATGGGGAGGTCAGGGAACATGCATTGGCAATGTAGGATAGGTTTCTGAAAAACATCGCGGGGTGGTGCGCATTGTATGGGTGTGTGTTACATTACATTCACTAGTAGGAGTGAGAAAAACATCACGGCGTGGTGTGCATTGTATGGGTGTGTGTCACATTACATTCACTAGTAGGAGTGAGAAAAACATCACGGGGTGGTGTGACTCGGAGGGTCTGAATTAGGATAGGCAGTGAGTGGCAATGTAGGATGGAGAAAAGCACCGCGGGGTGGTCAGCATGGGGAGGTCAGGGAACATGCAGTGGCAATGTAGGATAGGTTTCTGAAAAAGATCGCGGGGTGGTGCGCATTGTATGGGTGTGTGTTACATTACATTCACTAGTAGGAGTGAGAAAAATACCACGGGGTGGTGCGCATTGTATGGGTGTGTGTTACATTACATTCACTAGTAGGAGTGAGAAAAACATCACGGGGTGGTGTGAATCCGAGGGTCTGAATTAGGATAGGCAGTGAGTGGCAATGTAGGATGGAGAAAAGCACCGCGGGGTGGTCAGCATGGGGAGGTCAGGGAACATGCAGTGGTAATGTAGGATAGGTTTCTGAAAAAGATCGCGGGGTGGTGCGCATTGTAGGGGTGTGTGTTACATTACATTCACTAGTAGGAGTGAGAAAAACATCACGGGGTGGTGCGCATTGTATGGGTGTGTGTTGCATTACATTCACTAGTAGGAGTGAGAAAAACATCACGGGGTGGTGTGAATCGGAGGGTCTGAATTAGGATAGGCAGTGAGTGGGAATGTAGGATGGAGAAAAGCACCGCGGGGTGGTCAGCATGGGGAGGTCAGGGAACATGCAGTGGCAATGTAGGATAGGTTTCTAAAAAATATCGCGGGGTGGTGCGCATTGTATGGGTGTGTGTTACATTACATTCACTAGTAGGAGTGAGAAAAACATCACGGGGTGGTGCGCATTGTATGGGTGTGTGTTACATTACATTCACTAGTAGGATTGAGAAAAACATCACGGGGTGGTGTGAATCGGAGGGTCTGAATTAGGATAGGCAGTGAGTGGCAATGTAGGATGGAGAAAAGCACCCCGGGGTGGTCAGCATGGGGAGGTCAGGGAACATGCAGTGGCAATGTAGGATAGGTTTCTGAAAAACATCGCGGGGCGGTGCGCATTGTATGGGTGTGTGTTACATTACATTCAATAGTAGGAGTCAGAAAAAAATCACGGGGTGGTGCGCATTGTATGGGTGTGTGTTACATTACATTCACTAGTAGGAGTGAGAAAAACATCACGGGGTGGTGTGCATTGTATGGGTGTGTGTTACATTACATCCACTAGTAGGAGTGAGAAAAACATCACCGGGTTGTGCGCATTGTTTGGGTGTGTGTTACATTACATTCACTAGTAGGAGTGAGAAAAACATCCCGGGGTGGTGTGAATCCGAGGGTCTGAATTAGGATAGGCAGTGAGTGGCAATGTAGGATGGAGAAAAGCACCGCGGGGTGGTCAGCATGGGGAGGTCAGGGAACATGCAGTGGCAATGTAGGATAGGTTTCTGAAAAACATCGCGGGGTGGTGCCCATTGTATGGGTGTGTGTTACATTACATTCACTAGTAGGAGTGAGAAAAATATCACGGGGTGGTGCGCATTGTATGGGTGTGTGTTACATTACATTCACTAGTAGGAGTGAGAAAAACATCACGGGGTGGTGTGAATCCGAGGGTCTGAATTAGGATAGGCAGTGAGTGGCAATGTAGGATGGAGAAAAGCACCGCGGGCTGGTCAGCATGGGGAGGTCAGGGAACATGCAGTGGCAATGCAGGATAGGTTTCTGAAAAACATCGCAGGGTGGTGCGCATTGTATGGGTGTGTGTTACATTACATTCACTAGTAGGAGTGAGAAAAACAGCACGGGGTGGTGCGCATTGTATGGGTGTGTGTTACATTACATTTACCAGTAGGAGTGAGAAAAACATCACGGGGTGGTGTGAATCGGAGGGTCTGAATTAGGATAAGCAGTGAGTGGCAATGTAGGATGGAGAAAAGCACCGCGGGGTGGTCAGCATGGGGAGGTCAGGGAACATGCAGTGGCAATGTAGGATAGGTTTCTGAAAAACATCGCGGGGTGGTGCGCATTGTATGGGTGTGTGTTACATTACATTCAGTAGTAGGGGTGAGAAAAACATCACGGGGTGGTGCGCATTGTATGGGTGTGTGTTACATTACATTCACTAGTAGGAGTGAGAAAAACATCACTGGGTGGTGTGAATCGGAGGGTCTGAATTAGGATAGGCAGTGAGTGGCAATGTAGGATGGAGAAAAGCACCGTGGGGTGATCAGCATGGGGAGGTCCGGGAACATGAAGTGGCAATGTAGGATAGGTTTCTGAAAAACATCGCGGGGTGGTGCGCATTGTATGGGTGTGTGTTACATTACATTCAGAAGTAGGAGAGAGAAAAGCATCACGTGGTGGTGCGTGTTGTATGGGTGTGTGTTACATTATATTCACTAGTAGGAGTGAGAAAAACATCACGGGGTGGTGTGAATCGGAGGGTCTGAATTAGGATAGGCAGGGAGTGGCAATGTAGGATGGAGAAAAGCACCGCGGGGTGGTCAGCATGGGGAGGTCAGGGAACATGCCGTGGCAATGTAGGATAGGTTTCTGAAAAACATCGCGGGGTGGTGCGCATTGTATGGGTGTGTGTTACATTACATTCACAAGTAGGAGTGAGAAAAGCATCACGGGGTGGTGCGCGTTGTATGGGTGTGTGTTACATTACATTCACTAGTAGGAGTGAGAAAAACATCACGGGGTGGTGTGAATCGGAGTGTCTGAATTAGGATAGGCAGTGAGTGGTAATGTAGGATGGAGAAAAGCACCGCGGGGTGGTCAGCATGGGGAGGTCAGGGAACATGCAGTGGCAATGTAGGATAGGTTTCTGAAAAACATCGCGGAGTGGTGCGCATTGTATGGGTGTGTGTTACATTCACTAGTAGGAGTGAGAAAAGCATCACGGGGTGGTGCGCATTGTATGGGTGTGTGTTACATTACATTCACTAGTAGGAGTGAGAAAAACATCACGGGGTGGTGCGCATTGTATGGGTGTGTGTTACATTACATTCACTAGTAGGAGTGAGAAAAACATCACGGGGTGGTGTGAATCGGAGGGTCTGAATTAGGATAGGCAGTGAGTGGCAAAGTAGGATGTAGAAAAGCACCGCGTGGTGGTCAGCATGGGGAACTCAGGGAACATGTAGTGGCAATGTAGGATAGGTTTCTGAAAAACATCGCGGGGTGGTGCGCATTGTATGGGTGTGTGTTACATTACATTCACTAGTAGGAGTGAGAAAAACATCACGGGGTGGTGCGCATTGTATGGGTGTGTGTTACATTACATTCACTAGTAGGAGTGAGAAAAACATCAAGGGGTGGTGCGCATTTTATGGGTGTGTGTTACATTACATTCACTAGTAGGAGTGAGAAAAACATCACGGGGTGGTGTGAATCGGAGGGTCTGAATTAGGATAGGCAGTGAGTGGGAATGTAGGATGGAGAAAAGAACCGCGGGGTGGTCAGCATGGGGAGGTCAGGGAACATGCAGTGGCAATGTAGGATAGGTTTCTGAAAAATATCGCAGGGTGGTGCGCATTGTATGGGTGTGTGTTACATTACATTCACTAGTAGGATTGAGAAAAACATCACGGGGTGGTGTGAATCGCAGGGTCTGAATTAGGATAGGCAGTGAGTGGAAATGTAGGATGGAGAAAAGCACCGCGTTTTGGTCAGCATGGGGAGGTCAGGGAACATGCAGTGGCAATGTAGGATAGGTTTCTGAAAAACATCGCAGGGTGGTGCGCATTGTATGGGTGTGTGTTACATTACATTCACCAGTAGGAGTGAGAAAAACATCACGGGGTGGTGTGAATCGGAGGGTCTGAATTAGGATAAGCAGTGAGTGGCAATGTAGGATGGAGAAAAGCACCGCGGGGTGGTCAGCATGGGGAGGTCAGGGAACATGCAGTGCCAATGTAGGATAGGTTTCTGAAAAACATCGCGGGGCGGTGCGCATTGTATGGGTGTGTGTTACATTACATTCACTAGTAGGAGTCAGAAAAAAATCACGGGGTGGTGCGCATTGTATGGGTGTGTGTTACATTACATTCACTAGTAGGAGTGAGAAAAACATCACGGGGTGGTGTGCATTGTATGGGTGTGTGTTACATTACATCCACTAGTAGGAGTGAGAAAAACATCACAGCGTGGTGTGCATTGTATGGGTGTGTGTCACATTACATTCACTAGTAGGAGTGAGAAAAACATCACGGCGTGGTGTGAATCGGAGGGTCTGAATTAAGATAGGCAGTGAGTGGCAATGTAGGATGGAGAAAAGCACCGCGGGGTGGTCAGCATGGTGAGGTCAGGGAACATGCAGTGGCAATGTAGGATAGGTTTCTTAAAAACATCGCGGGGTGGTGCGCATTGTATGGGTGTGTGTTACATTACATTCACTAGTAGGAGTGAGAAAAACATCACAGCGTGGTGTGCATTGTATGGGTGTGTGTCACATTACATTCACTAGTAGGAGTGAGAAAAACATCACGGGGTGGTGTGACTCGGAGGGTCTGAATTAGGATAGGCAGTGAGTGGCAATGTAGGATGGAGAAAAGCACCGCGGGGTGGTCAGCATGGGGAGGTCAGGGAACATGCAGTGGCAATGTAGGATAGGTTTCTGAAAAAGATCGCGGGGTGGTGCGCATTGTATGGGTGTGTGTTACATTACATTCAGTAGTAGGAGTGAGAAAAATATCACGGGGTGGTGCGCATTGTATGGGTGTGTGTTACATAACATTCACTAGTAGGAGTGAGAAAAACATCACGGGGTGGTGTGAATCCGAGGGTCTGAATTAGGATAGGCAGTGAGTGGCAATGTAGGATGGAGAAAAGCACCGCGGGGTGGTCAGCATGGGGAGGTCAGGGAACATGCAGTGGTAATGTAGGATAGGTTTCTGAAAAAGATCGCGGGGTGGTGCGCATTGTAGGGGTGTGTGTTACATTACATTCATTAGTAGGAGTGAGAAAAACATCACGGGTTGGTGCGCATTGTATGGGTGTGTGTTGCATTACATTCACTAGTAGGAGTGAGAAAAACATCACGGGGTGGTGTGAATCGGAGGGTCTGAATTAGGATAGGCAGTGAGTGGGAATGTAGGATGGAGAAAAGCACCGCGGGGTGGTCTGCATGGGGAGGTCAGGGAACATGCAGTGGCAATGTAGGATAGGTTTCTGAAAAATATCGCAGGGTGGTGCGCATTGTATGGGTGTGTGTTACATTACATTCACTAGTAGGAGTGAGAAAAACATCACGGGGTGGTGCGCATTGTATGGGTGTGTGTTACATTACATTCACTAGTAGGAGTGAGAAAAACATCACGTGGTGGTGTGAATCGGAGGGTCTGAATTAGGATAGGCAGTGAGTGGCAATGTAGGATGGAGAAAAGCACCCCGGGGTGGTCAGCATGGGGAGGTCAGGGAACATGCAGTGGCAATGTAGGATAGGTTTCTGAAAAACATCGCGGGGCGGTGCGCATTGTATGGGTGTGTGTTACATTACATTCAATAGTAGGAGTCAGAAAAAAATCACGGGGTGGTGCGCATTGTATGGGTGTGTGTTACATTACATTCACTAGTAGGAGTGAGAAAAACATCACGGGGTGGTGTGCATTGTATGGGTGTGTGTTACATTACATCCACTAGTAGGAGTGAGAAAAACATCACCGGGTTGTGCGCATTGTATGGGTGTGTGTTACATTACATTCACTAGTAGGAGTGAGAAAAACATCACAGGGTGGTGTGAATCCGAGGGTCTGAATTAGGATAGGCAGTGAGTGGCAATTTAGGATGGAGAAAAGCACCGCGGGGTGGTCAGCATGGGGAGGTCAGGGAACATGCAGTGGCAATGTAGGATAGGTTTCTGAAAAACATCGCGGGGTGGTGCGCATTGTATGGGTGTGTATTACATTACATTCACTAGTAGGAGTGAGAAAAACAGCACGGGGTGGTGCGCATTGTATGGGTGTGTGTTACATTACATTTACCAGTAGGAGTGAGAAAAACATCACGGGGTGGTGTGAATCGGAGGGTCTGAATTAGGATAAGCAGTGAGTGGCAATGTAGGATGGAGAAAAGCACCGCGGGGTGGTCAGCATGGGGAGGTCAGGGAACATGCAGTGGCAATGTAGGATAGGTTTCTGAAAAACATCGCGGGGTGGTGCACATTTTATGGGTGTGTGTTTCATTACATTCAGTAGTAGGGGTGAGAAAAACATCACGGGGTGGTGTGCATTGTATGGGTGTGTGTTACATTACATTCACTAGTAGGAGTGAGAAAAACATCACTGGGTGGTGTGAATCGGAGGGTCTGAATTAGGATAAGCAGTGAGTGGCAATGTAGGATGGAGAAAAGCACCGTGGGGTGATCAGCATGGGGAGGTCCGGGAACATGCAGTGGCAATGTAGGATAGGTTTCTGAAAAACATCGCGGGGTGGTGCGCATTGTATGGGTGTGTGTTACATTACATTCACAAGTAGGAGTGAGAAAAGCATCACGTGGTGGTGCGTGTTGTATGGGTGTGTGTTACATTATATTCACTAGTAGGAGTGAGAAAAACATCACGGGGTGGTGTGAATCTGAGGGTCTGAATTAGGATAGGCAGGGAGTGGCAACGTAGGATGGAGAAAAGCACCGTGGGGTGGTCAGCATGGAGAGGTCAGGGAACATGCCGTGGCAATGTAGGATAGGTTTCTGAAAAACATCGCGGGGTGGTGCGCATTGTATGGGTGTGTGTTACATTACATTCACAAGTAGGAGTGAGAAAGCATCACGGGGTGGTGCGCGTTGTATGGGTGTGTGTTACATTACATTCACTAGTAGGAGTGAGAAAAACATCACGGGGTGGTGTGAATCGGAGGGTCTGAATTAGGATAGGCAGTGAGTGCTAATGTAAGATGGAGAAAAGCACCGCGGAGTGGTCAGCATGGGGAGGTCAGGGAACATGCAGTGGCAATGTAGGATAGGTTTCTGAAAAACATCGCGCAGTGGTGCGCATTGTATGGGTGTGTGTTACATTACATTCACTAGTAGGAGTGAGAAAAGCATCACGGGGTGGTGCGCATTGTATGGGTGTGTGTTACATTACATTCACTAGTAGGAGTGAGAAAAACATCACGGGGTGGTGCGCATTGTATGGGTGTGTGTTACATTACATTCACTAGTAGGAGTGAGAAAAACATCAAGGGGTGGTGCGCATTTTATGGGTGTGTGTTACATTACATTCACTAGTAGGAGTGAGAAAAACATCACGGGGTGGTGTGAATCGGAGGGACTGAATTAGGATAGGCAGTGAGTGGCAATGTAGGATGGAGAAAAGCACCGCGGGGTGGTCAGCATGGGGAGGTCAGGGAACATGCAGTGGCAATGTAGGATAGGTTTCTGAAAAACATCGTGGGGTGGTGCGTATTGTATGGGTGTGTGTTACATTACATTCACTAGTAGCAGTGAGAAAAACACCGCGGGGTGGTGCGCATTGTATGGGTGTGTGTCACATTACATGCACTAGTGGCAGTGAGAAAAACATCACGGGGTGGTGCGCATTGTATGGGTGTGTGTCACATTACATTCACTTGTAGGAGTGAGAAAAACATCACGGGGTGGTGTGAATCGGAGGGTCTGAATTAGGATAGGCAGTGAGTGGCAATGTAGGATGGAGAAAAGCACCGCGGGGTGGTCAGCATTGGGAGGTCAGGGAACATGCAGTGGCAATGTAGGATAGGTTTCTGAAAAAGATCGCGGGTTGGTGCGCATTGTATCGGTGTGTGTTACGTTACATTCACTAGTAGGAGTGAGAAAAACATCACGGGGTGGTGCGCATTGTATGGGTGTGTGTTAGGTTACATTCACTAGTAGGAGTGAGAAAAACATCACGGGGTGGTGTGAATCGGAGGGTCTGAATTAGGATAGGCAGTGAGTGGCAATGTAGGATGGAGAAAAGCACCGCGGGGTGGTCAGCATGGGGAGGTCAGGGAACATGCAGTGGCAATGTAGGATAGGTTTCTGAAAAACATCGCGGGGTGGTGCGCATTGTATGGGTGTGTGTTACGTTACATTCACTAGTAGGAGTGAGAAAAACATCACGGGGTGGTGCGCATTGTATGGGTGTGTGTTACATTACATTCACTAGTAGGAGTGAGAAAAACATCACGGGGTGGTGTGAATCGGAGGGTCTGAATTAGGATAGGCAGTGAGTGGGAATGTAGGATGGAGAAAAGAACCGCGGGGTGGTCAGCATGGGGAGGTCAGGGAACATGCAGTGGCAATGTAGGATAGGTTTCTGAAAAATATCGCAGGGTGGTGCGCATTGTATGGGTGTGTGTTACATTACATTCACTAGTAGGATTGAGAAAAACATCACGGGGTGGTGTGAATCGGAGGGTCTGAATTAGGATAGGCAGTGAGTGCAAATGTAGGATGGAGAAAAGCACCGCGGGGTGGTCAGCATGGGGAGGTCAGGGAACATGCAGTGGCAATGTAGGATAGGTTTCTGAAAAACATCGCAGGGTGGTGCGCATTGTATGGGTGTGTGTTACATTACATTCACCAGTAGGAGTGAGAAAAACATCACGGGGTGGTGTGAATCAGAGGGTCTGAATTAGGATAAGCAGTGAGTGGCAATGTAGGATGGAGAAAAGCACCGCGGGGTGGTCAGCATGGGGAGGTCAGGGAACATGCAGTGCCAATGTAGGATAGGTTTCTGAAAAACATCGCGGGGCGGTGCGCATTGTATGGGTGTGTGTTACATTACATTCACTAGTAGGAGTCAGAAAAAAATCACGGGGTGGTGCGCATTGTATGGGTGTGTGTTACATTACATTCACTAGTAGGAGTGAGAAAAACATCACGGGGTGGTGTGCATTGTATGGGTGTGTGTTACATTACATCCACTAGTAGGAGTGAGAAAAACATCACGGCGTGGTGTGCATTGTATGGGTGTGTGTCACATTACATTCACTAGTAGGAGTGAGAAAAACATCACGGGGTGGTGTGAATCGGAGGGTCTGAATTAGGATAGGCAGTGAGTGGCAATGTAGGATGGAGAAAAGCACCGCGGGGTGGTCAGCATGGGGAGGTCAGGGAACATGCAGTGGTAATGTAGGATAGGTTTCTGAAAACGATCGCGGGGTGGTGCGCATTGTATGGGTGTGTGTTACATTACATTCACTAGTAGGAGTGAGAAAAACATCACGGGGTGGTGCGCATTGTATGGGTGTGTGTTGCATTACATTCACTAGTAGGAGTGAGAAAAACATCACGGGGTGGTGTGAATCGGAGGGTCTGAATTAGGATAGGCAGTCAGTGGCAATGTAGGATGGAGAAAAGCACCGCGGGGTGGTCAGCATGGGGAGGTCAGGGAACATGCAGTGGCAATGTAGGATAGGTTTCTAAAAAACATCGCAGGGTGGTGCGCATTGTATGGGTGTGTGTTACATTACATTCACTAGTAGGAGTGAGAAAAACAGCACGGGGTGGTGCGCATTGTTTGGGTGTGTGTTACATTACATTTACCAGTAGGAGTGAGAAAAACATCACGGGGTGCTGCGCATTGTATGGGTGTGTGTTGCATTACATTCACTAGTAGGAGTGAGAAAAACATCACGGGGTGGTGCACATTGTATGGGTGTGTGTTACATTACATTCACTAGTACGCGTGAGAAAAACATCACGGGGTGGTGCGCATTGTATGGGTGTGTGTTACATTACATTCACTAGTAGGCGTGAGAAAAACATCACGGGGTGGTGTGAATCGGAGGGTCTGAATTAGGATAGGCAGTGAGGGGCAATGTAGGATGGAGAAAAGCACCGCGGGGTGGTCAGCATGGGGAGGTCAGGGAACATGCAGTGGCAATGTAGGATAGGTTTCTGAAAAACATCGCGGGGTGGTGCGCATTGTATGGGTGTGTGTTACATTACTTTCACTAGTAGGAGTGAGAAAAACATCACGGGGTGCTGCGCATTGTATGGGTGTGTGTTGCATTACATTCACTAGTAGGAGTGAGAAAAACATCACGGGGTGGTGCGCATTGTATGGGTGTGTGTTACATTACATTCACTAGTAGGCGTGAGAAAAACATCACGGGGTGGTGTGAATCGGAGGGTCTGAATTAGGATAGGCAGTGAGGGGCAATGTAGGATGGAGAAAAGCAACGCGGGGTGGTCAGCATGGGGAGGTCAGGGAACATGCAGTGGCAATGTAGGATAGGTTTCTGAAAAACATCGTGGGGTGGTGCGTATTGTATGGGTGTGTGTTACATTACATTCACTAGTAGGAGTGAGAAAAACATCGCGGGGTGGTGCGCATTGTATGGGTGTGTGTCACATTACATTCACTAGTGGCAGTGAGAAAAACATCACGGTGTGGTGCGCATTGTATGGGTGTGTGTTACATTACATTCACTTGTAGGAGTGAGAAAAACATCACGGGGTGGTGTGAATCGGAGGGTCTGAATTAGGATAGGCAGTGAGTGGCAATGTAGGATGGAGAAAAGCACCGCGGGGAGGTCAGCATCGGGAGGTCAGGGAACATGCAGTGGCAATGTAGGATACGTTTCTGAAAAACATCGCGGGGTGGTGCGCATTGTATGGGTGTGTGTTACATTACATTCACTAGTAGGAGTGAGAAAAACATCAAGGGGTGGTGCGCATTGTATGGGTGTGTGTTACATTACATTCACTAGTAGGAGTGAGAAAAACATCACGGGGTGGTGTGAATCGGAGGGACTGAATTAGGATAGGCAGTGAGTGGCAATGTAGGATGGAGAAAAGCACCGCGGGGTGGTCAGCATCGGGAGATCAGGGAACATGCAGTGGCAATGTAGGATAGGTTTCTGAAAAACATCGCGGGGTGGTGCACATTGTATGGGTGTGTGTTACATTACATTCACTAGTAGGAGTGAGAAAAACATCACGGGGTGGTGCGCATTGTATGGGTGTGTGTTACATTACATTCACTAGTAGGAGTGAGAAAAACATCACGGGGTGGTGTGAATCGGAGGGTCTGAACTAGGATAGGCAGTGAGTGGCAATGTAGGATGGAGAAAAGCACCGCGGGGTGGTCAGCATGGGGAGGTCAGGGAACATGCAGTGGTAATGTAGGATAGGTTTCTGAAAAAGATCGCGGGGTGGTGCGCATTGTAGGGGTGTGTGTTACATTACATTCATTAGTAGGAGTGAGAAAAACATCACGGGTTGGTGCGCATTGTATGGGTGTGTGTTGCATTACATTCACTAGTAGGAGTGAGAAAAACATCACGGGGTGGTGTGAATCGGAGGGTCTGAATTAGGATAGGCAGTGAGTGGGAATGTAGGATGGAGAAAAGCACCGCGGGGTGGTCTGCATGGGGAGGTCAGGGAACATGCAGTGGCAATGTAGGATAGGTTTCTGAAAAATATCGCAGGGTGGTGCACATTGTATGGGTGTGTGTTACATTACATTCACTAGTAGGAGTGAGAAAAACATCACGGGGTGGTGCGCATTGTATGGGTGTGTGTTACATTACATTCACTAGTAGGAGTGAGAAAAACATCACGGGGTGGTGTGAATCGGAGGGTCTGAATTAGGATAGGCAGTGAGTGGCAATGTAGGATGGAGAAAAGCACCCCGGGGTGGTCAGCATGGGGAGGTCAGGGAACATGCAGTGGCAATGTAGGATAGGTTTCTGAAAAACATCGCGGGGCGGTGCGCATTGTATGGGTGTGTGTTACATTACATTCAATAGTAGGAGTCAGAAAAAAATCACGGGGTGGTGCGCATTGTATGGGTGTGTGTTACATTACATTCACTAGTAGGAGTGAGAAAAACATCACGGGGTGGTGTGCATTGTATGGGTGTGTGTTACATTACATCCACTAGTAGGAGTGAGAAAAACATCACCGGGTTGTGCGCATTGTATGGGTGTGTGTTACATTACATTCACTAGTAGGAGTGAGAAAAACATCACAGGGTGGTGTGAATCCGAGGGTCTGAATTAGGATAGGCAGTGAGTGGCAATTTAGGATGGAGAAAAGCACCGCGGGGTGGTCAGCATGGGGAGGTCAGGGAACATGCAGTGGCAATGTAGGATAGGTTTCTGAAAAACATCGCGGGGTGGTGCGCATTGTATGGGTGTGTGTTACATTACATTCACTAGTAGGAGTGAGAAAAACATCACGGCGTGGTGTGCATTGTATGGGTGTGTGTCACATTACATTCACTAGTAGGAGTGAGAAAAACATCACGGGGTGGTGTGACTCGGAGGGTCTGAATTAGGATAGGCAGTGAGTGGCAATGTAGGATGGAGAAAAGCACCGCGGGGTGGTCAGCATGGGGAGGTCAGGGAACATGCAGTGGCAATGTAGGATAGGTTTCTGAAAAAGATCGCGGGGTGGTGCGCATTGTATGGGTGTGTGTTACATTACATTCACTAGTAGGAGTGAGAAAAACATCACGGGGTGGTGTGAATCCGAGGGTCTGAATTAGGATAGGCAGTGAGTGGCAATGTAGGATGGAGAAAAGCACCGCGGGGTGGTCAGCATGGGGAGGTCAGGGAACATGCAGTGGTAATGTAGGATAGGTTTCTGAAAAAGATCGCGGGGTGGTGCGCATTGTAGGGGTGTGTGTTACATTACATTCACTAGTAGGAGTGAGAAAAACATTACGGGGTGGTGCGCATTGTATGGGTGTGTGTTGCATTACATTCACTAGTAGGAGTGAGAAAAACAACACGGGGTGGTGTGAATCGGAGGGTCTGAATTAGGATAGGCAGTGAGTGGCAATGTAGGATGGAGAAAAGCACCGCGGGGTGGTCAGCATCGGGAGGTCAGGGAACATGCAGTGGCAATGCAGGATAGGTTTCTGAAAAACATCGCAGGGTGGTGCGCATTGTATGGGAGTGTGTTACATTACATTCACTAGTAGGAGTGAGAAAAACAGCACGGGGTGGTGCGCATTGTATGGGTGTGTGTTACATTACATTTACCAGTAGGAGTGAGAAAAACATCACGGGGTGGTGTGAATCGGAGGGTCTGAATTAGGATAAGCAGTGAGTGGCAATGTAGGATGGAGAAAAGCACCGCGGGGTGGTCAGCATGGGGAGGTCAGGGAACATGCAGTGGCAATGTAGGATAGGTTTCTGAAAAACATCGTGGGGTGGTGCACATTGTATGGGTGTGTGTTACATTACATTCAGTAGTAGGGGTGAGAAAAACATCACGGGGTGGTGTGCATTGTATGGGTGTGTGTTACATTACATTCACTAGTAGGAGTGAGAAAAACATCACTGGGTGGTGTGAATCGGAGGGTCTGAATTAGGATAGGCAGTGAGTGGCTATGTAGGATGGAGAAAAGCACCGTGGGGTGATCAGCATGGGGAGGTCCGGGAACATGCAGTGGCAATGTAGGATAGGTTTCTGAAAAACATCGCGGGGTGGTGCGCATTGTATGGGTGTGTGTTACATTACATTCACAAGTAGGAGTGAGAAAAGCATCACGTGGTGGTGCGTGTTGTATGGGTGTGTGTTACATTATATTCACTAGTAGGAGTGAGAAAAACATCACGGGGTGGTGTGAATCTGAGGGTCTGAATTAGGATAGGCAGGGAGTGGCAATGTAGGATGGAGAAAAGCACCGTGGGGTGGTCAGCATGGGGAGGTCAGGGAACATGCCGTGGCAATGTAGGATAGGTTTCTGAAAAACATCGCGGGGTGGTGCGCATTGTATGGGTGTGTGTTACATTACATTCACAAGTAGGAGTGAGAAAGCATCACGGGGTGGTGCGCGTTGTATGGGTGTGTGTTACATTACATTCACTAGTAGGAGTGAGAAAAACATCACGGGGTGGTGTGAATCGGAGGGTCTGAATTAGGATAGGCAGTGAGTGCTAATGTAAGATGGAGAAAAGCACCGCGGAGTGGTCAGCATGGGGAGGTCAGGGAACATGCAGTGGCAATGTAGGATAGGTTTCTGAAAAACATCGCGCAGTGGTGCGCATTGTATGGGTGTGTGTTACATTACATTCACTAGTAGGAGTGAGAAAAGCATCACGGGGTGGTGCGCATTGTATGGGTGTGTGTTACATTACATTCAGTAGTAGGAGTGAGAAAAATATCACGGGGTGGTGCGCATTGTATGGGTGTGTGTTACATTACATTCACTAGTAGGAGTGAGAAAAACATCACGGGGTGGTGTGAATCCGAGGGTCTGAATTAGGATAGGCAGTGAGTGGCAATGTAGGATGGAGAAAAGCACCGCGGGGTGGTCAGCATGGGGAGGTCAGGGAACATGCAGTGGCAATGTAGGATAGGTTTCTGAAAAACATCGTGGGGTGGTGCGTATTGTATGGGTGTGTGTTACATTACATTCACTAGTAGCAGTGAGAAAAACACCGCGGGGTGGTGCGCATTGTATGGGTGTGTGTCACATTACATGCACTAGTGGCAGTGAGAAAAACATCACGGGGTGGTGTGAATCGGAGGGTCTGAATTAGGATAGGCAGTGAATGGCAATGTAGGATGGAGAAAAGCACCGCGGGGTGGTCAGCATGGGGAGGTCAGGGAACATGCAGTGGCAATGTAGGATAGGTTTCTGAAAAACATCGCGGGGTGGTGCGCATTGTATGGGTGTGTGTTACGTTACATTCACTAGTAGGAGTGAGAAAAACATCACGGGGTGGTGCGCATTGTATGGGTGTGTGTTACATTACATTCACTTGTAGGAGTGAGAAAAACATCACGGGGTGGTGTGAATCGGAGGGTCTGAATTAGGATAGGCAGTGAATGGCAATGTAGGATGGAGAAAAGCACCGCGGGGTGGTCAGCATGGGGAGGTCAGGGAACATGCAGTGGCAATGTAGGATAGGTTTCTGAAAAACATCGCGGGGTGGTGCGCATTGTATGGGTGTGTGTTACGTTACATTCACTAGTAGGAGTGAGAAAAACATCACGGGGTGGTGCGCATTGTATGGGTGTGTGTTACATTACATTCACTAGTAGGAGTGAGAAATACATCACGGGGTGGTGTGAATCGGAGGGTCTGAATTAGGATAGGCAGTGAGTGGGAATGTAGGATGGAGAAAAGAACCGCGGGGTGGTCAGCATGGGGAGGTCAGGGAACATGCAGTGGCAATGTAGGATAGGTTTCTGAAAAATATCGCAGGGTGGTGCGCATTGTATGGGTGTGTGTTACATTACATTCACTAGTAGGATTGAGAAAAACATCACGGGGTGGTGTGAATCGGAGGGTCTGAATTAGGATAGGCAGTGAGTGGAAATGTAGGATGGAGAAAAGCACCGCGGGGTGGTCAGCATGGGGAGGTCAGGGAACATGCAGTGGCAATGTGGGATAGGTTTCTGAAAAACATCGCAGGGTGGTGCGCATTGTATGGGTGTGTGTTACATTACATTCACCAGTAGGAGTGAGAAAAACATCACGGGGTGGTGTGAATCAGAGGGTCTGAATTAGGATAAGCAGTGAGTGGCAATGTAGGATGGAGAAAAGCACCGCGGGGTGGTCAGCATGGGGAGGTCAGGGAACATGCAGTGCCAATGTAGGATAGGTTTCTGAAAAACATCGCGGGGCGGTGCGCATTGTATGGGTGTGTGTTACATTACATTCACTAGTAGGAGACAGAAAAAAATCACGGGGTGGTGCGCATTGTATGGGTGTGTGTTACATTACATTCACTAGTAGGAGTGAGAAAAACATCACGGGGTGGTGTGCATTGTATGGGTGTGTGTTACATTACATCCACTAGTAGGAGTGAGAAAAACATTACGGCGTGGTGTGCATTGTATGGGTGTGTGTCACATTACATTCACTAGTAGGAGTGAGAAAAACATCACGGGGTGGTGTGAATCGGAGGGTCTGAATTAGGATAGGCAGTGAGTGGCAATGTAGGATGGAGAAAAGCACCGCGGGGTGGTCAGCATGGGGAGGTCAGCGAACATGCAGTGGCAATGTAGGATAGGTTTCTGAAAAAGATCGCGGGGTGGTGCGCATTGTATGGGTGTGTGTTACATTACATTCACTAGTAGGAGTGAGAAAAACATCACGGGGTGGTGCGCATTGTATGGGCGTGTGTTACATTACATTCACTAGTAGGAGTGAGAAAAACATCACGGGGTGGTGTGAATCCGATGGTCTGAATTAGGATAGGCAGTGAGTGGCAATGTAGGATGGAGAAAAGCACCGCGGGGTGGTCAGCATGGGGAGGTCAGGGAACATGCAGTGGTAATGTAGGATAGGTTTCTGAAAACGATCGCGGGGTGGTGCGCATTGTATGGGTGTGTGTTACATTACATTCACTAGTAGGAGTGAGAAAAACATCACGGGGTGGTGCGCATTGTATGGGTGTGTGTTGCATTACATTCACTAGTAGGAGTGAGAAAAACATCACGGGGTGGTGTGAATCGGAGGGTCTGAATTAGGATAGGCAGTCAGTGGCAATGTAGGATGGAGAAAAGCACCGCGGGGTGGTCAGCATGGGGAGGTCAGGGAACATGCAGTGGCAATGTAGGATAGGTTTCTGAAAAACATCGCAGGGTGGTGCGCATTGTATGGGTGTGTGTTACATTACATTCACAAGTAGGAGTGAGAAAAACAGCACGGGGTGGTGCGCATTGTTTGGGTGTGTGTTACATTACATTTACCAGTAGGAGTGAGAAAAACATCACGGGGTGCTGCGCATTGTATGGGTGTGTGTTGCATTACATTCACTAGTAGGAGTGAGAAAAACATCACGGGGTGGTGCGCATTGTATGGGTGTGTGTTACATTACATTCACTAGTAGGCGTGAGAAAAACATCACGGGGTGGTGTGAATCGGAGGGTCTGAATTTGGATAGGCAGTGAGTGGAAATGTAGGATGGAGAAAAGCACCGCGGGGTGGTCAGCATGGGGAGGTCAGGGAACATGCAGTGGCAATGTAGGATAGGTTTCTGAAAAACATCGCGGGGTGGTGCGCATTGTATGGGTGTGTGTTACATTACTTTCACTAGTAGGAGTGAGAAAAACATCACGGGGTGCTGCGCATTGTATGGGTGTGTGTTGCATTACATTCACTAGTAGGAGTGAGAAAAACATCACGGGGTGGTGCGCATTGTATGGGTGTGTGTTACATTACATTCACTAGTAGGCGTGAGAAAAACATCACGGGGTGGTGTGAATCGGAGGGTCTGAATTAGGATAGGCAGTGAGGGGCAATGTAGGATGGAGAAAAGCACCGCGGGGTGGTCAGCTTGGGGAGGTCAGGGAACATGCAGTGGCAATGTAGGATAGGTTTCTGAAAAACATCGTGGGGTGGTGCGTATTGTATGGGTGTGTGTTACATTACATTCACTAGTAGGAGTGAGAAAAACATCGCGGGGTGGTGCGCATTTTATGGGTGTGTGTCACATTACATTCACTAGTGGCAGTGAGAAAAACATCACGGTGTGGTGCGCATTGTATGGGTGTGTGTTACATTACATTCACTTGTAGGAGTGAGAAAAACATCACGGGGTGGTGTGAATCGGAGGGTCTGAATTAGGATAGGCAGTGAGTGGCAATGTAGGATGGAGAAAAGCACCGCGGGGAGGTCAGCATCGGGAGGTCAGGGAACATGCAGTGGCAATGTAGGATACGTTTCTGAAAAACATCGCGGGGTGGTGCGCATTGTATGGGTGTGTGTTACATTACATTCACTAGTAGGAGTGACAAAAACATCAAGGGGTGGTGCGCATTGTATGGGTGTGTGTTACATTACATTCACTAGTAGGAGTGAGAAAAACATCACGGGGTGGTGTGAATCGGAGGGACTGAATTAGGATAGGCAGTGAGTGGCAATGTAGGATGGAGAAAAGCACCGCGGGGTGGTCAGCATGGGGAGGTCAGGGAACATGCAGTGGCAATGTAGGATAGGTTTATGAAAAACATCGTGGGGTGGTGCGTATTGTATGGGTGTGTGTTACATTACATTCACTAGTAGGAGTGAGAAAAACATCGCGGGGTGGTGCGCATTGTATGGGTGTGTGTCACATTACATTCACTAGTGGCAGTGAGAAAAACATCACGGGGTGGTGCGCATTGTATGGGTGTGTGTTACATTACATTCACTTGTAGGAGTGAGAAAAACATCACGGGGTGGTGTGAATCGGAGGGTCTGAACTAGGATAGGCAGTGAGTGGCAATGTAGGATGGAGAAAAGCACCGCGGGGTGGTCAGCATCGGGAGATCAGGGAACATGCAGTGGCAATGTAGGATAGGATTCTGAAAAACATCGCGGGGTGGTGCACATTGTATGGGTGTGTGTTACATTACATTCACTAGTAGGAGTGAGAAAAACATCACGGGGTGGTGCGCATTGTATGGGTGTGTGTTACATTACATTCACTAGTAGGAGTGAGAAAAACATCACGGGGTTGTGTGAATCGGAGGGTCTGAATTAGGATAGGCAGTGAGTGGCAATGTAGGATGGAGAAAAGCACCGCGGGGTGGTAAGCATGGGGAGGTCAGGGAACATGCAGTGGCAATGTAGGATAGGTTTCTGAAAAACATCGCGGGGCGGTGCGCATTGTATGGGTGTGTGTTACATTACATTCACTAGTAGGAGTCAGAAAAAAATCACGGGTTGGTGCGCATTGTATGGGTGTGTGTTACATTACATTCACTAGTAGGAGTGAGAAAAACATCACGGGGTGGTGCGCATTGTATGGGTGTGTGTTACATTACATCCACTGGTAGGAGTGAGAAAAACATTACCGGGTTGTGCGCATTGTATGGGTGTGTGTTACATTACATTCACTAGTAGGAGTGAGAAAAACATCACGGGGTGGTGTGAATCGGAGGGTCTGAATTAGGATAGGCAGTGAGTGGCAATGTAGGATGGAGAAAAGCACCGCGGGGTGGTCAGCATGGGGAGGTCAGGGAACATGCAGTGGCAATGTAGGATAGGTTTCTGAAAAACATCGCGGGGTGGTGCGCATTGTATGGGTGTGTGTTACATTACATTCACTAGTAGAAGTGAGAAAAACATCACGGCGTGGTGTGCATTGTATGGGTGTGTGTTACATTACATTCACTAGTAGGAGTGAGAAAAATATCACGGGGTGGTGTGAATCGGAGGGTCTGAATTAGGATAGGCAGTGAGTGGCAATGTAGGATGGAGAAAAGCACCGCGGGGTGGTCAGCATGGGGAGGTCAGGGAACATGCAGTGGCAATGTAGGATAGGTTTCTGAAAAAGATCGCGGGGTGGTGCGCATTGTATGGGTGTGTGTTACATTACATTCACTAGTAGGAGTGAGAAAAACATCACGGGGTGGTGCGCATTGTATGGGTGTGTGTTACATTACATTCACTAGTAGGAGTGAGAAAAACATCACGGGGTGGTGTGAATCGGAGGGTCTGAATTAGGATAGGCAGTGAGTGGCAATGTAGGATGGAGAAAAGCACCGCGGGGTGGTCAGCATGGGGAGGTCAGGGAACATGCAGTGGCAATGTAGGATAGGTTTCTGAAAAAGATCGCGGGGTGGTGCGCATTGTATGGGTGTGTGTTACATTACATTCACTAGTAGGATTCAGAAAAACATCACGGGGTGGTGCGCATTGTATGGGTGTGTGTTACATTACATTCACTAGTAGGAGTGAGAAAAACATCACGGGGTGGTGTGAATCGGAGGGTCTGAATTAGGATAGGCAGTGAGTGGGAATGTAGGATGGAGAAAAGCACCGCGGGGTGGTCAGCATGGGGAGGTCAGGGAACATGCAGTGGCAATGTAGGATAGGTTTCTGAAAAACATCGCGGGGCGGTGCGCATTGTATGGGTGTGTGTTACATTACATTCACTAGTAGGAGTCAGAAAAAAATCACGGAGTGGTGCGCATTGTATGGGTGTGTGTTACATTACATTCACTAGTAGGAGTGAGAAAAACATCACGGGGTGGTGTGAATCGGAGGGTCTGAATTAGGATAGGCAGTGAGTGGCAATGTAGTATGGAGAAAAGCACCCCGGGGTGGTCAGCATGGGGAGGTCAGGGAACATGCAGTGGCAATGTAGGATAGGTTTCTGAAAAACATTGAGGGACGCTGCGCATTGTATGGGTGTGTGTTACATTACATTCACTAGTAGGAGTCAGAAAAAAATCACGGGGTGGTGCGCATTGTATGGGTGTGTGTTACATTACATTCACTAGTAGGAGTGAGAAAAACATCACGGGGTGGTGTGCATTGTATGGGTGTGTGTTACATTACATCCACTAGTAGGAGTGAGAAAAACATCACTGGGTTGTGCGCATTGTATGGGTGTGTGTTACATTACATTCACTAGTAGGAGTGAGAAAAACATCACGGGGTGGTGTGAATCCGAGGGTCTGAATTAGGATCGGCAGTGAGTGGCAATGTAGGATGGAGAAAAGCACCGCGGGGTGGTCAGCATGGGGAGGTCAGGGAACATGCAGTGGCAATGTAGGATAGGTTTCTGAAAAACATCGCGGGGTGGTGCGCATTGTATGGGTGTGTGTTACATTACATTCACTAGTAGGAGTGAGAAAAACATCACGGCGTGGTGTGCATTGTATGGGTGTGTGTCACATTACATTCACTAGTAGGAGTGAGAAAAACATCACGGGGTGGTGTGACTCGGAGGGTCTGAATTAGGATAGGCAGTGAGTGGGAATGTAGGATGGAGAAAAGCACCGCGGGGTGGTCAGCATGGGGAGGTCAGGGAACATGCAGTGGCAATGTAGGATAGGTTTCTGAAAAATATCGCGGGGTGGTGCGCATTGTATGGGTGTGTGTTACATTACATTCACTAGTAGGAGTGAGAAAAACATCACGGGGTGGTGCGCATTGTATGGGTGTGTGTTACATTACATTCACTAGTAGGAGTGAGAAAAACATCACGGGGTGGTGTGAATCGGAGGGTCTGAATTAGGATAGGCAGTGAGTGGCAATTTAGGATGGAGAAAAGCACCCCGTGGTGGTCAGCATGGGGAGGTCAGGGAACATGCAGTGGCAATGTAGGATAGGTTTCTGAAAAACATCGCGGGGCGGTGCGCATTGTATGGGTGTGTGTTACATTACATTCAATAGTAGGAGTCAGAAAAAAATCACGGGGTGGTGCGCATTGTATGGGTGTGTGTTACATTACATTCACTAGTAGGAGTGAGAAAAACATCACGGGGTGGTGTGCATTGTATGGGTGTGTGTTACATTACATCCACTAGTAGGAGTGAGAAAAACATCACCGGGTTGTGCGCATTGTATGGGTGTGTGTTACATTACATTCACTAGTAGGAGTGAGAAAAACATCACGGGGTGGTGTGAATCCGAGGGTCTGAATTAGGATAGGCAGTGAGTGGCAATGTAGGATGGAGAAAAGCACCGCGGGGTGGTCAGCATGGGGAGGTCAGGGAACATGCAGTGGCAATGTAGGATAGGTTTCTGAAAAACTTCGCGGGGTGGGGCGCATTGTATGGGTGTGTGTTACATTACATTCACTAGTAGGAGTGAGAAAAACATCACGGCGTGGTGTGCATTGTATGGGTGTGTGTCACATTACATTCACTAGTAGGAGTGAGAAAAACATCACGGGGTGGTGTGACTCGGAGGGTCTGAATTAGGATAGGCAGTGAGTGGCAATGTAGGATGGAGAAAAGCACCGCGGGGTGGTCAGCATGGGGAGGTCAGAAAACATGCAGTGGCAATGTAGGATAGGTTTCTGAAAAAGATCGCGGGGTGGTGCGCATTGTATGGGTGTGTGTTACATTACATTCACTAGTAGGAGTGAGAAAAATATCCCGGGGTGGTGCGCATTGTATGGGTGTGTGTTACATTACATTCACTAGTAGGAGTGAGAAAAACATCACGGGGTGGTGTGAATCCGAGGGTCTGAATTAGGATAGGCAGTGAGTGGCAATGTAGGATGGAGAAAAGCACCGCGGGGTGGTCAGCATGGGGAGGTCAGGGAACATGCAGTGGTAATGTAGGATAGGTTTCTGAAAAAGATCGCGGGGTGGTGCGCATTGTAGGGGTGTGTGTTACATTACATTCACTAGTAGGAGTGAGAAAAACATCACGGGGTGGTGCGCATTGTATGGGTGTGTGTTGCATTACATTCACTAGTAGGAGTGAGAAAAACAACACGGGGTGGTGTGAATCGGAGGGTCTGAATTAGGATAGGCAGTGAGTGGCAATGTAGGATGGAGAAAAGCACCGCGGGGTGGTCAGCATGGGGAGGTCAGGGAACATGCAGTGGCAATGTAGGATAGGTTTCTGAAAAACATCGCAGGGTGGTGCGCATTGTATGGGTGTGTGTTACATTACATTCACTAGTAGGAGTGAGAAAAACAGCACGGGGTGGTGCGCATTGTATGGGTGTGTGTTACATTACATTTACCAGTAGGAGTGAGAAAAACATCACGGGGTGGTGTGAATCGGAGGGTCTGAATTAGGATAAGCAGTGAGTGGCAATGTAGGATGGAGAAAAGCACCGCGGGGTGGTCAGCATGGGGAGGTCAGGGAACATGCATTGGCAATGTAGGATAGGTTTCTGAAAAACATCGCGGGGTGGTGCGCATTGTATGGGTGTGTGTTACATTACATTCAGTAGTAGGGGTGAGAAAAACATCACGGGGTGGTGCGCATTGTATGGGTGTGTGTTACATTACATTCACTAGTAGGAGTGAGAAAACCATCACTGGGTGGTGTGAATCGGAGGGTCTGAATTAGGATAGGCAGTGAGTGGCAATGTAGGATGGAGAAAAGCACCGTGGGATGATCAGCATGGGGAGGTCCGGGAACATGCAGTGGCAATGTAGGATAGGTTTCTGAAAAACATCGCGGGGTGGTGCGCATTGTATGGGTGTGTGTTACATTACATTCACAAGTAGGAGTGAGAAAAGCATCACGTGGTGGTGCGTGTTGTATGGGTGTGTGTTACATTATATTCACTAGTAGGAGTGAGAAAAACATCACGGGGTGGTGTGAATCGGAGGGTCTGAATTAGGATATGCAGGGAGTGGCAATGTAGGATGGAGAAAACCACCGCGGGGTGGTCAGCATGGGGAGGTCAGGGAACATGCCGTGGCAATGTAGGATAGGTTTCTGAAAAACATCGCGGGGTGGTGCGCATTGTATGGGTGTGTGTTACATTACATTCACAAGTAGGAGTGAGAAAAGCATCACGGGGTGGTGCGCGTTGTATGGGTGTGTGTTGCATTACATTCACTAGTAGGAGTGAGAAAAACATCACGGGGTGGTGTGAATCGGAGGGTCTGAATTAGGATAGGCAGTGAGTGGCAATGTAGGATGGAGAAAAGCACCGCGGGGTGGTCAGCATGGGGAGGTCAGGGAACATGCACTGGCAATGTAGGATAGGTTTCTGAAAAACATCGCCGAGTGGTGCGCATTGTATGGGTGTGTGTTACATTACATTCACTAGTAGGAGTGAGAAAAGCATCACGGGGTGGTGCGCATTGTATGGGTGTGTGTTACATTACATTCACTAGTAGGAGTGAGAAAAACATCACGGGGTGGTGCGCATTGTATGGGTGTGTGTTACATTACATTCACTAGTAGGAGTGAGAAAAACATCACGGGGTGGTGTGAATCGGAGGGTCTGAATTAGGATAGGCAGTGAGTGGCAATGTAGGATGGAGAAAAGCACCGCGTGGTGGTCAGCATGGGGAAGTCAGGGAACATGCAGTGGCAATGTAGGATAGGTTTCTGAAAAACATCGCGGGGTGGTGCGCATTGTATGGGTGTGTGTTACATTACAATCACTAGTAGGAGTGAGAAAAACATCAAGGGGGGGTGCGCATTTTATGGGTGTGTGTTACATTACATTCACTAGTAGGAGTGAGAAAAACATCACGGGGTGGTGTGAATCGGAGGGTCTGAATTAGGATAGGCAGTGAGTGGCAATGTAGGATGGAGAAAAGCACCGCGGGGTGGTCAGCATGGGGAGGTCAGGGAACATGCAGTGGCAATGTAGGATAGGTTTCTGAAAAAGATCGCGGGGTGGTGCGCATTGTATGGGTGTGTGTTACGTTACATTCACTAGTAGGAGTGAGAAAAACATCACGGGGTGGTGTGAATCGGAGGGTCTGAATTAGGATAGGCAGTGAGTGGCAATGTAGGATGGAGAAAAGCACCGCGGGGTGGTCAGCATGGGGAGGTCAGGGAACATGCAGTGGCAATGTAGGATAGGTTTCTGAAAAAGATCGCGGGGTGGTGCGCATTGTATGGGTGTGTGTTACGTTACATTCACTAGTAGGAGAGAGAAAAACATCACGGGGTTGTGCGCATTGTATGGGTGTGTGTTACATTACATTCACTAGTAGGAGTGAGAAAAACATCACGGGGTGGTGTGAATCGGAGGGTCTGAATTAGGATAGGCAGTGAGTGGGAATGTAGGATGGAGAAAAGCACCGCGGGGTGGTCAGCATGGGGAGGTCAGGGAACATGCAGTGGCAATGTAGGATAGGTTTCTGAAAAATATCGCAGGGTGGTGCGCATTGTATGGGTGTGTGTTACATTACATTCACTAGTAGGATTGAGAAAAACATCACGGGGTGGTGTGAATCGGAGGGTCTGAATTAGGATAGGCAGTGAGTGGAAATGTAGGATGGAGAAAAGCACCGCGGGGTGGTCAGCATGGGGAGGTCAGGGAACATGCAGTGGCAATGTAGGATTGGTTTCTGAAAAACATCGCAGGGTGGTGCGCATTGTATGGGTGTGTGTTACATTACATTCACCAGTAGGAGTGAGAAAAACATCACGGGGTGGTGTGAATCGGAGGGTCTGAATTAGGATAAGCAGTGAGTGGCAATGTAGGATGGAGAAAAGCACCACGGGGTGGTCAGCATGGGGAGGTCAGGGAACATGCAGTGCCAATGTAGGATAGGTTTCTGAAAAACATCGCGGGGCGGTGCGCATTGTATGGGTGTGTGTTACATTACATTCACTAGTAGGAGTCAGAAAAAAATCACGGGGTGGTGCGCATTGTATGGGTGTGTGTTACATTACGTTCACTAGTAGGAGTGAGAAAAACATCACGGGGTGGTGTGCATTGTATGGGTGTGTGTTACATTAAATCCACTAGTAGGAGTGAGAAAAACATCACGGCGTGGTGTGCATTGTATGGGTGTGTGTCACATTACATTCACTAGTAGGAGTGAGAAAAACATCACGGCGTGGTGTGCATTGTATGGGTGTGTGTCACATTACATTCACTAGTAGGAGTGAGAAAAACATCACGGGGTGGTGTGTATCGGAGGGTCTGAATTAGGATAGGCAGTGAGTGGCAATGTAGGATGGAGAAAAGCACCGCGGGGTGGTCAGCATGGGGAGGTCAGGGAACATGCAGTGGCAATGTAGGATAGGTTTCTGAAAAAGATCGCGGGGTGGTGCGCATTGTATGGGTGTGTGTTACATTACATTCACTAGTAGGAGTGAGAAAAACATCACGGGGTTGTGCGCATTGTATGGGTGTGTGTTGCATTACATTCACTAGTAGGAGTGAGAAAAACATCACGGGGTGGTGTGAATCGGAGGGTCTGAATTAGGATAGGCAGTCAGGGGCAATGTAGGATGGAGAAAAGCACCGCGGGGTGGTCAGCATGGGGAGGTCAGGGAACATGCAGTGGCAATGTAGGATAGGTTTCTGAAAAAACATCGCAGGGTGGTGCGAATTGTATGGGTGTGTGTTACATTACATTCACTAGTAGGAGTGAGAAAAACAGCACGGGGTGGTGCGCATTGTGTGGGTGTGTGTTACATTACATTTACCAGTAGGAGTGAGAAAAACATCACGGGGTGGTGTGAATCGGAGGGTCTGAATTAGGATAAGCAGTGAGTGGCAATGTAGGATGGAGAAAAGCACCGCGGGGTGGTCAGCATGGGGAGGTCAGGGAACATTCAGTGGCAATGTAGGATAGGTTTCTGAAAAACATCGCGGGGTGGTGCGCATTGTATGGGTGTGTGTTACATTACATTCACTAGTAGGAGTGAGAAAAACATCACGGGGTGCTGCGCATTGTATGGGTGTGTGTTGCATTACATTCACTAGTAGGAGTGAGAAAAACATCACGGGGTGGTGCGCATTGTATGGGTGTGTGTTTCATTACATTCACTAGTAGGCGTGAGAAAAACATCACGTGGTGGTGTGAATCGGAGGGTCTGAATTAGGATAGGCAGTGAGTGGCAATGTAGGATGGAGAAAAGCACCGCGGGGTGGTCAGCATGGGGAGGTCAGGGAACATGCAGTGGCAATGTAGGATAGGTTTCTGAAAAACATCGTGGGGTGGTGCGTATTGTATGGGTGTGTGTTACATTACATTCACTAGTAGGAGTGAGAAAAACATCGCGGGGTGGTGCGCATTGTATGGGTGTGTGTCACATTACATGCACTAGTGGCAGTGAGAAAAACATCACGGGGTGGTGCGCATTGTATGGGTGTGTGTTACATTACATTCACTAGTAGGAGTGAGAAAAACATCACGGGGTGGTGTGAATCGGAGGGTCTGAATTAGGATAGGCAGTGAGTGGCAATGTAGGATGGAGAAAAGCACCGCGGGGAGGTCAGCATCGGGAGGTCAGGGAACATGCAGTGGCAATGTAGGATACGTTTCTGAAAAACATCGCGGGGTGGTGCGCATTGTATGGGTGTGTGTTACATTACATTCACAAGTAGGATTGAGAAAAGCATCACGGGGTGGTGCGCGTTGTATGGGTGTGTGTTACATTATATTCACTAGTAGGAGTGAGAAAAACATCACGGGGTGGTGTGAATCGGAGGGTCTGAATTAGGATAGGCACTGAGTGGCAATGTAGGATGGAGAAAAGCACCGCGGGGTGGTCAGCATGGGGAGGTCAGGGAATATGCAGTGGCAATGTAGGATAGGTTTCTGAAAAACATCGCGTGGTGGTGCACATTGTATGGGTGTGTGTTACATTACATTCACTAGTAGGAGTGAGAAAAACATCACGGGGTGGTGCGCATTGTATGGGTGTGTGTTACATTACATTCACTAGTAGGAGTGAGAAAAACATCACAGGGTGGTGCGCATGGTATGGGTGTGTGTTACATTACATTCACTAGTAGGAGTGAGAAAAACATCCCGGGGTGGTGTGAATCCGATGGTCTGAATTAGGATAGGCAGTGAGTGGCAATGTAGGATGGAGAAAAGCACCGCGGGGTGGTCAGCATGGGGAGGTCAGGGAACATGCAGTGGTAATGTAGGATAGGTTTCTGAAAACGATCGCGGGGTGGTGCGCATTGTATGGGTGTGTGTTACATTACATTCACTAGTAGGAGTGAGAAAAACATCACGGGGTGGTGCGCATTGTATGGGTGTGTGTTGCATTACATTCACTAGTAGGAGTGAGAAAAACATCACGGGGTGGTGTGAATCGGAGGGTCTGAATTAGGATAGGCAGTGAGTGGCAATGTAGGATGGAGAAAAGCACCGCGGGGTGGTCAGCATGGGGAGGTCAGGGAACATGCAGTGGCAATGTAGGATAGGTTTCTGAAAAACATCGCAGAGTGGTGCGCATTGTATGGGTGTGTGTTACATTACATTCACTAGTAGGAGTGAGAAAAACAGCACGGGGTGGTGCGCATTGTATGGGTGTGTGTTACATTACATTTACCAGTAGGAGTGAGAAAAACATCACGGGGTGGTGTGAATCGGAGGGTCTGAATTAGGATAAGCAGTGAGTGGCAATGTAGGATGGAGAAAAGCACCGCGGGGTGGTCAGCATGGGGAGGTCAGGGAACATGCAGTGGCAATGTAGGATAGGTTTCTGAAAAACATCGCGGGGTGGTGCGCATTGTATGGGTGTGTGTTACATTACATACACTAGTAGGAGTGAGAAAAACATCACGGGGTGGTGCGCATTGTATGGGTGTGTGTTACATTACATTCACTAGTAGGAGTGAGAAAAACATCACGGGGTGGTGTGCATTGTATGGGTGTGTGTTACATTACATCCACTAGTAGGAGTGAGAAAAACATCACTGGGTTGTGCGCATTGTATGGGTGTGTGTTACATTACATTCACTAGTAGGAGTGAGAAAAACATCACGGGGTGGTGTGAATCCGAGGGTCTGAATTAGGATAGGCAGTGAGTGGCAATGTAGGATGGAGAAAAGCACCGCGGGGTGGTCAGCATGGCGAGGTCAGGGAACATGCAGTGCCAATGTAGGATAGGTTTCTGAAAAACATCGCGGGGTGGTGCGCATTGTACGGGTGTGTGTTACATTACATTCACTAGTAGGAGTGAGAAAAACATCACGGCGTGGTGTGCATTGTATGGGTGTGTGTCACATTACATTCACTAGTAGGAGTGAGAAAAACATCACGGGGTGGTGTGAATCGGAGGGTCTGAATTAGGATAGGCAGTGAGTGGCAATGTAGGATGGAGAAAAGCACCGCGGGGTGGTCAGCATGGGGAGGTCAGGGAACATGCAGTGGCAATGTAGGATAGGTTTCTGAAAAAGATCGCGGGGTGGTGCGCATTGTATGGGTGTGTGTTACATTACATTCACTAGTAGGAGTGAGAAAAACATCACGGGGTGGTGCGCATTGTATGGGTGTGTGTTACATTACATTCACTAGTAGGAGTGAGAAAAACATCACGGGGTGGTGTGAATCCGATGGTCTGAATTAGGATAGGCAGTGAGTGGCAATGTAGGATGGAGAAAAGCACCGCGGGGTGGTCAGCATGGGGAGGTCAGGGAACATGCAGCGGTAATGTAGGATAGGTTTCTGAAAACGATCGCAGGGTGGTGCGCATTGTATGGGTGTGTGTTACATTACATTCACTAGTAGGAGTGAGAAAAACATCACGGGGTGGTGCGCATTGTATGGGTGTGTGTTGCATTACATTCACTAGTAGGAGTGAGAAAAACATCACGGGGTGGTGTGAATCGGAGGGTCTGAATTAGGATAGGCAGTGAGTGGCAATGTAGGATGGAGAAAAGCACCGCGGGGTGGTCAGCATGGGGAGGTCAGGGAACATGCAGTGGCAATGTAGGATAGGTTTCTGAAAAACATCGTGGGGTGGTGCGTATTGTATGGGTGTGTGTTACATTACATTCACTAGTAGGAGTGAGAAAAACATCACGGGGTGGTGCGCATTGTATGGGTGTGTGTTACATTACATTCACTAGTAGGAGTGAGAAAAACATCACGGCGTGGTGTGCATTGTATGGGTGTGTGTCACATTACATTCACTAGTAGGAGTGAGAAAAACATCACGGGGTGGTGTGACTCGGAGGGTCTGAATTAGGATAGGCAGTGAGTGGCAATGTAGGATGGAGAAAAGCACCGCGGGGTGGTCAGCATGGGGAGGTCAGAAAACATGCAGTGGCAATGTAGGATAGGTTTCTGAAAAAGATCGCGGGGTGGTGCGCATTGTATGGGTGTGTGTTACATTACATTCACTAGTAGGAGTGAGAAAAATATCCCGGGGTGGTGCGCATTGTATGGGTGTGTGTTACATTACATTCACTAGTAGGAGTGAGAAAAACATCACGGGGTGGTGTGAATCCGAGGGTCTGAATTAGGATAGGCAGTGAGTGGCAATGTAGGATGGAGAAAAGCACCGCGGGGTGGTCAGCATGGGGAGGTCAGGGAACATGCAGTGGTAATGTAGGATAGGTTTCTGAAAAAGATCGCGGGGTGGTGCGCATTGTAGGGGTGTGTGTTACATTACATTCACTAGTAGGAGTGAGAAAAACATCACGGGGTGGTGCGCATTGTATGGGTGTGTGTTGCATTACATTCACTAGTAGGAGTGAGAAAAACAACACGGGGTGGTGTGAATCGGAGGGTCTGAATTAGGATAGGCAGTGAGTGGCAATGTAGGATGGAGAAAAGCACCGCGGGGTGGTCAGCATGGGGAGGTCAGGGAACATGCAGTGGCAATGTAGGATAGGTTTCTGAAAAACATCGCAGGGTGGTGCGCATTGTATGGGTGTGTGTTACATTACATTCACTAGTAGGAGTGAGAAAAACAGCACGGGGTGGTGCGCATTGTATGGGTGTGTGTTACATTACATTTACCAGTAGGAGTGAGAAAAACATCACGGGGTGGTGTGAATCGGAGGGTCTGAATTAGGATAAGCAGTGAGTGGCAATGTAGGATGGAGAAAAGCACCGCGGCGTGGTCAGCATGGGGAGGTCAGGGAACATGCATTGGCAATGTAGGATAGGTTTCTGAAAAACATCGCGGGGTGGTGCGCATTGTATGGGTGTGTGTTACATTACATTCAGTAGTAGGGGTGAGAAAAACATCACGGGGTGGTGCGCATTGTATGGGTGTGTGTTACATTACATTCACTAGTAGGAGTGAGAAAACCATCACTGGGTGGTGTGAATCGGAGGGTCTGAATTAGGATAGGCAGTGAGTGGCAATGTAGGATGGAGAAAAGCACCGTGGGGTGATCAGCATGGGGAGGTCCGGGAACATGCAGTGGCAATGTAGGATAGGTTTCTGAAAAACATCGCGGGGTGGTGCGCATTGTATGGGTGTGTGTTACATTACATTCACAAGTAGGAGTGAGAAAAGCATCACGTGGTGGTGCGTGTTGTATGGGTGTGTGTTACATTATATTCACTAGTAGGAGTGAGAAAAACATCACGGGGTGGTGTGAATCGGAGGGTCTGAATTAGGATATGCAGGGAGTGGCAATGTAGGATGGAGAAAAGCACCGCGGGGTGGTCAGCATGGGGAGTTCAGGGAACATGCCGTGGCAATGTAGGATAGGTTTCTGAAAAACATCGCGGGGTGGTGCGCATTGTATGGGTGTGTGTTACATTACATTCACAAGTAGGAGTGAGAAAAGCATCACGGGGTGGTGCGCGTTGTATGGGTGTGTGTTACATTACATTCACTAGTAGGAGTGAGAAAAACATCACGGGGTGGTGTGAATCGGAGGGTCTGAATTAGGATAGGCAGTGAGTGGCAATGTAGGATGGAGAAAAGCACCGCGGGGTGGTCAGCATGGGGAGGTCAGGGAACATGCAGTGGCAATGTAGGATAGGTTTCTGAAAAACATCGCGGAGTGGTGCGCATTGTATGGGTGTGTGTTACATTACATTCACTAGTAGGAGTGAGAAAAGCATCACGGGGTGGTGCGCATTGTATGGGTGTGTGTTACATTACATTCACTAGTAGGAGTGAGAAAAACATCACGGGGTGGTGCGCATTGTATGGGTGTGTGTTACATTACATTCACTAGTAGGAGTGAGAAAAACATCACGGGGTGGTGTGAATCGGAGGGTCTGAATTAGGATAGGCAGTGAGTGGCAATGTAGGATGGAGAAAAGCACCGCGTGGTGGTCAGCATGGGGAAGTCAGGGAACATGCAGTGGCAATGTAGGATAGGTTTCTGAAAAACATCGCGGGGTGGTGCGCATTGTATGGGTGTGTGTTACATTACAATCACTAGTAGGAGTGAGAAAAACATCAAGGGGGGGTGCGCATTTTATGGGTGTGTGTTACATTACATTCACTAGTAGGAGTGAGAAAAACATCACGGGGTGGTGTGAATCGGAGGGTCTGAATTAGGATAGGCAGTGAGTGGCAATGTAGGATGGAGAAAAGCACCGCGGGGTGGTCAGCATGGGGAGGTCAGGGAACATGCAGTGGCAATGTAGGATAGGTTTCTGAAAAAGATCGCGGGGTGGTGCGCATTGTATGGGTGTGTGTTACGTTACATTCACTAGTAGGAGTGAGAAAAACATCACGGGGTGGTGTGAATCGGAGGGTCTGAATTAGGATAGGCAGTGAGTGGCAATGTAGGATGGAGAAAAGCACCGCGGGGTGGTCAGCATGGGGAGGTCAGGGAACATGCAGTGGCAATGTAGGATAGGTTTCTGAAAAAGATCGCGGGGTGGTGCGCATTGTATGGGTGTGTGTTACGTTACATTCACTAGTAGGAGAGAGAAAAACATCACGGGGTTGTGCGCATTGTATGGGTGTGTGTTACATTACATTCACTAGTAGGAGTGAGAAAAACATCACGGGGTGGTGTGAATCGGAGGGTCTGAATTAGGATAGGCAGTGAGTGGGAATGTAGGATGGAGAAAAGCACCGCGGGGTGGTCAGCATGGGGAGGTCAGGGAACATGCAGTGGCAATGTAGGATAGGTTTCTGAAAAATATCGCAGGGTGGTGCGCATTGTATGGGTGTGTGTTACATTACATTCACTAGTAGGATTGAGAAAAACATCACGGGGTGGTGTGAATCGGAGGGTCTGAATTAGGATAGGCAGTGAGTGGAAATGTAGGATGGAGAAAAGCACCGCGGGGTGGTCAGCATGGGGAGGTCAGGGAACATGCAGTGGCAATGTAGGATTGGTTTCTGAAAAACATCGCAGGGTGGTGCGCATTGTATGGGTGTGTGTTACATTACATTCACCAGTAGGAGTGAGAAAAACATCACGGGGTGGTGTGAATCGGAGGGTCTGAATTAGGATAAGCAGTGAGTGGCAATGTAGGATGGAGAAAAGCACCACGGGGTGGTCAGCATGGGGAGGTCAGGGAACATGCAGTGCCAATGTAGGATAGGTTTCTGAAAAACATCGCGGGGCGGTGCGCATTGTATGGGTGTGTGTTACATTACATTCACTAGTAGGAGTCAGAAAAAAATCACGGGGTGGTGCGCATTGTATGGGTGTGTGTTACATTACGTTCACTAGTAGGAGTGAGAAAAACATCACGGGGTGGTGTGCATTGTATGGGTGTGTGTTACATTAAATCCACTAGTAGGAGTGAGAAAAACATCACGGCGTGGTGTGCATTGTATGGGTGTGTGTCACATTACATTCACTAGTAGGAGTGAGAAAAACATCACGGCGTGGTGTGCATTGTATGGGTGTGTGTCACATTACATTCACTAGTAGGAGTGAGAAAAACATCACGGGGTGGTGTGTATCGGAGGGTCTGAATTAGGATAGGCAGTGAGTGGCAATGTAGGATGTAGAAAAGCACCGCGGGGTGGTCAGCATGGGGAGGTCAGGGAACATGCAGTGGCAATGTAGGATAGGTTTCTGAAAAAGATCGCGGGGTGGTGCGCATTGTATGGGTGTGTGTTACATTACATTCACTAGTAGGAGTGAGAAAAACATCACGGGGTGGTGCGCATTGTATGGGTGTGTGTTGCATTACATTCACTAGTAGGAGTGAGAAAAACATCACGGGGTGGTGTGAATCGGAGGGTCTGAATTAGGATAGGCAGTCAGGGGCAATGTAGGATGGAGAAAAGCACCGCGGGGTGGTCAGCATGGGGAGGTCAGGGAACATGCAGTGGCAATGTAGGATAGGTTTCTGAAAAAACATCGCAGGGTGGTGCGAATTGTATGGGTGTGTGTTACATTACATTCACTAGTAGGAGTGAGAAAAACAGCACGGGGTGGTGCGCATTGTATGGGTGTGTGTTACATTACATTTACCAGTAGGAGTGAGAAAAACATCACGGGGTGGTGTGAATCGGAGGGTCTGAATTAGGATAAGCAGTGAGTGGCAATGTAGGATGGAGAAAAGCACCGCGGGGTGGTCAGCATGGGGAGGTCAGGGAACATGCAGTGGCAATGTAGGATAGGTTTCTGAAAAACATCGCGGGGTGGTGCGCATTGTATGGGTGTGTGTTACATTACATTCACTAGTAGGAGTGAGAAAAACATCACGGGGTGCTGCGCATTGTATGGGTGTGTGTTGCATTACATTCACTAGTAGGAGTGAGAAAAACATCACGGGGTGGTGCGCATTGTATGGGTGTGTGTTTCATTACATTCACTAGTAGGCGTGAGAAAAACATCACGGGGTGGTGTGAATCGGAGGGTCTGAATTAGGATAGGCAGTGAGTGGCAATGTAGGATGGAGAAAAGCACCGCGGGGTGGTCAGCATGGGGAGGTCAGGGAACATGCAGTGGCAATGTAGGATAGGTTTCTGAAAAACATCGTGGGGTGGTGCGTATTGTATGGGTGTGTTTTACATTACATTCACTAGTAGGAGTGAGAAAAACATCGCGGGGTGGTGCGCATTGTATGGGTGTGTGTCACATTACATGCACTAGTGGCAGTGAGAAAAACATCACGGGGTGGTGCGCATTGTATGGGTGTGTGTTACATTACATTCACTTGTAGGAGTGAGAAAAACATCACGGGGTGGTGTGAATCGGAGGGTCTGAATTAGGATAGGCAGTGAGTGGCAATGTAGGATGGAGAAAAGCACCGCGGGGAGGTCAGCATCGGGAGGTCAGGGAACATGCAGTGTCAATGTAGGATACGTTTCTGAAAAACATCGCGGGGTGGTGCGCATTGTATGGGTGTGTGTTACATTACATTCACAAGTAGGATTGAGAAAAGCATCACGGGGTGGTGCGCGTTGTATGGGTGTGTGTTACATTATATTCACTAGTAGGAGTGAGAAAAACATCACGGGGTGGTGTGAATCGGAGGGTCTGAATTAGGATAGGCACTGAGTGGCAATGTAGGATGGAGAAAAGCACCGCGGGGTGGTCAGCATGGGGAGGTAAGGGAATATGCAGTGGCAATGTAGGATAGGTTTCTGAAAAACATCGCGGGGTGGTGCACATTGTATGGGTGTGTGTTACATTACATTCACTAGTAGGAGTGAGAAAAACATCACGGGGTGGTGCGCATTGTATGGGTGTGTGTTACATTACATTCACTAGTAGGAGTGAGAAAAACATCACGGGGTGGTGTGAATCGGAGGGACTGAATTAGGATAGGCAGTGAGTGGCAATGTAGGATGGAGAAAAGCACCGCGGGGTGGTCAGCATGGGGAGGTCAGGGAACATGCAGTGGCAATGTAGGATATTTTTCTGAAAAACATCGTGGGGTGGTGCGTATCGTATGGGTGTGTGTTACATTACATTCACTAGTAGGAGTGAGAAAAACATCGCGGGGTGGTGCGCATTGTATGGGTGTGTGTCACATTACATGCACTAGTGGCAGTGAGAAAAATATCACGGGGTGGTGCGCATTGTATAGGTGTGTGTTACATTACATTCACTTGTAGGAGTGAGAAAAACATCACGGGGTGGTGTGAATCGGAGGGTCTGAATTAGGATAGGCAGTGAGTGGCAATGTAGGATGGAGAAAAGCACCGCGGGGTGGTCAGCATGGGGAGGTCAGGGAACATGCAGTGGCAAAGTAGGATAGGTTTCTGAAAAAGATCGCGTGGTGGTGCGCATTGTATGGGTGTGTGTTACGTTACATTCACTAGTAGGAGTGAGAAAAACATCACGGGGTGGTGTGAATCGGTGGGTCTGAATTAGGATAGGCAGTGAGTGGCAATGTAGGATGGAGAAAAGCACCGCGGGGTGGTCAGCATGGGGAGGTCAGGGAACATGCAGTGGCAATGTAGGATAGGTTTCTGAAAAAGATTGCGGGGTGGTGCGCATTGTATGGGTGTGTGTTACGTTACATTCACTAGTAGGAGTGAGAAAAACATCACGGGGTGCTGCGCATTGTATGGGTGTGTGTTACATTACATTCACTAGTAGGAGTGAGAAAAACATCACGGGGTGGTGTGAATCGGAGGGTCTGAATTAGGATAGGCAGTGAGTTGGAATGTAGGATGGAGAAAAGCACCGCGGGGTGGTCAGCATGGGGAGGTCAGGGAACATGCAGTGGCAATGTAGGATAGGGTTCTGAAAAATATCGCAGGGTGGTGCGAATTGTATGGGTGTGTGTTACATTACATTCACTAGTAGGAGTCAGAAAAAAATCACGGGGTGGTGCGCATTGTATGGGTGTGTGTTACATTACATTCACTAGTAGGAGTGAGAAAAACATCACGGGGTGGTGTGCATTGTATGGGTGTGTGTTACATTACATCCACTAGTAGGAGTGAGAAAAACATCACCGGGTTGTGCGCATTGTATGGGTGTGTGTTACATTACATTCACTAGTAGGAGTGAGAAAAACATCACGGGGTGGTGTGAATCCGAGTGTCTGAATTAGGATAGGCAGTGAGTGGCAATGTAGGATGGAGAAAAGCACCGCGGGGTGGTCAGCATGGCGAGGTCAGGGAACATGCAGTGCCAATGTAGGATAGGTTTCTGAAAAACATCGCGGGGTGGTGCGCATTGTATGGGTGTGTGTTACATTACATTCACTAGTAGGAGTGAGAAAAACATCACGGCGTGGTGTGCATTGTATGGGTGTGTGTCACATTACATTCACTAGTAGGAGTGAGAAAAACATCACGGGGTGGTGTGAATCGGAGGGTCTGAATTAGGATAGGCAGTGAGTGGCAATGTAGGATGGAGAAAAGCACCACGGGGTGGTCAGCATGGGGAGGTCAGGGAACATGCAGTGGCAATGTAGGATAGGTTTCTGAAAAAGATCGCGGGGTGGTGCGCATTGTATGGGTGTGTGTTACATTACATTCACTAGTAGGAGTGAGAAAAACATCACGGGGTGGTGCGCATGGTATGGGTGTGTGTTACATTACATTCACTAGTAGGAGTGAGAAAAACATCCCGGGGTGGTGTGAATCCGATGGTCTGAATTAGGATAGGCAGTGAGTGGCAATGTAGGATGGAGAAAAGCACCGCGGGGTGATCAGCATGTGGAGGTCAGGGAACATGCAGTGGTAATGTAGGATAGGTTTCTGAAAACGATCGCGGGTGGTGCGCATTGTATGGGTGTGTGTTACATTACATTCACTAGTAGGAGTGAGAAAAACATCACGGGGTGGTGCACATTGTATGGGTGTGTGTTGCATTACATTCACTAGTAGGAGTGAGAAAAACATCACGGGGTGGTGTGAATCGGAGGGTCTGAATTAGGATAGGCAGTGAGTGGCAATGTAGGATGGAGAAAAGCACCGCGGGGTGGTCAGCATGGGGAGGTCAGGGAACATGCAGTGGCAATGTAGGATAGGTTTCTGAAAAACATCGCAGAGTGGTGCGCATTGTATGGGTGTGTGTTACATTACATTCACTAGTAGGAGTGAGAAAAACAGCACGGGGTGGTGCGCATTGTATGGGTGTGTGTTACATTACATTTACCAGTAGGAGTGAGAAAAACATCACGGGGTGGTGTGAATCGGAGGGTCTGAATTAGGATAAGCAGTGAGTGGCAATGTCGGATGGAGAAAAGCACCGCGGGGTGGTCAGCATGGGGAGGTCAGGGAACATGCAGTGGCAATGTAGGATAGGTTTCTGAAAAATATCGCGGGGTGGTGCGCATTGTATGGGTGTGTGTTACATTACATACACTAGTAGGAGTGAGAAAAACATCACGGGGTGGTGCGCATTGTATGGGTGTGTGTTACATTACATTCACTAGTAGGAGTGAGAAAAACATCACGGGGTGGTGTGCATTGTATGGGTGAGTGTTACATTACATCCACTAGTAGGAGTGAGAAAAACATCACTGGGTTGTGCGCATTGTATGGGTGTGTGTTACATTACATTCACTAGTAGGAGTGAGAAAAACATCACGGGGTGGTGTGAATCCGAGGGTCTGAATTAGGATAGGCAGTGAGTGGCAATGTAGGATGGAGAAAAGCACCGCGGGGTGGTCAGCATGGCGAGGTCAGGGAACATGCAGTGCCAATGTAGGATAGGTTTCTGAAAAACATCGCGGGGTGGTGCGCATTGTATGGGTGTGTGTTACATTACATTCACTAGTAGGAGTGAGAAAAACATCACGGCGTGGTGTGCATTGTATGGGTGTGTGTCACATTACATTCACTAGTAGGAGTGAGAAAAACATCACGGGGTGGTGTGAATCGGAGGGTCTGAATTAGGATAGGCAGTGAGTGGCAATGTAGGATGGAGAAAAGCACCGCGGGGTGGTCAGCATGGGGAGGTCAGGGAACATGCAGTGGCAATGTAGGATAGGTTTCTGAAAAAGATCGCGGGGTGGTGCGCATTGTATGGGTGTGTGTTACATTACATTCACTAGTAGGAGTGAGAAAAACATCACGGGGTGGTGCGCATTGTATGGGTGTGTGTTACATTACATTCACTAGTAGCGGTGAGAAAAACATCACGGGGTGGTGCGCATTGTATGGGTGTGTGTTACATTACATTCACTAGTAGGAGTGAGAAAAACATCACGGGGTGGTGTGAATCTGAGGGTCTGAATTAGGATAGGCAGTGAGTGGCAATGTAGGATGGAGAAAAGCACAGCGGGGTGGTCATCATGTGGAGGTCAGGGAACATGCAGTGGCAATGTAGGATAGGTTTCTGAAAAACATCGCGGGGTGGTGCGCATTGTATGGGTGTGTGTTACATTACGTTCACTAGTAGGAGTGAGATAAACATCACGGGGTGGTGCGCATTGTATGGGTGTGTGTTACATTACATTCACTAGTAGGAGTGAGAAAAACATCACGGGGTGGTGCGCATTGTATGGGTGTGTGTTACATTACATTCACTAGTAGGAGTGAGAAAAACATCACGGGGTGGTGTGAATCGGAGGGACTGAATTAGGATAGGCAGTGAGTGGCAATGTAGGATGGAGAAAAGCACCGCGGGGTGGTCAGCATGGGGAGGTCAGGGAACATGCAGTGGCAATGTAGGATATTTTTCTGAAAAACATCGTGGGGTGGTGCGTATCGTATGGGTGTGTGTTACATTACATTCACTAGTAGGAGTGAGAAAAACATCGCGGGGTGGTGCGCATTGTATGGGTGTGTGTCACATTACATGCACTAGTGGCAGTGAGAAAAATATCACGGGGTGGTGCGCATTGTATAGGTGTGTGTTACATTACATTCACTTGTAGGAGTGAGAAAAACATCACGGGGTGGTGTGAATCGGAGGGTCTGAATTAGGATAGGCAGTGAGTGGCAATGTAGGATGGAGAAAAGCACCGCGGGGTGGTCAGCATGGGGAGGTCAGGGAACATGCAGTGGCAAAGTAGGATAGGTTTCTGAAAAAGATCGCGTGGTGGTGCGCATTGTATGGGTGTGTGTTACGTTACATTCACTAGTAGGAGTGAGAAAAACATCACGGGGTGGTGTGAATCGGTGGGTCTGAATTAGGATAGGCAGTGAGTGGCAATGTAGGATGGAGAAAAGCACCGCGGGGTGGTCAGCATGGGGAGGTCAGGGAACATGCAGTGGCAATGTAGGATAGGTTTCTGAAAAAGATTGCGGGGTGGTGCGCATTGTATGGGTGTGTGTTACGTTACATTCACTAGTAGGAGTGAGAAAAACATCACGGGGTGCTGCGCATTGTATGGGTGTGTGTTACATTACATTCACTAGTAGGAGTGAGAAAAACATCACGGGGTGGTGTGAATCGGAGGGTCTGAATTAGGATAGGCAGTGAGTTGGAATGTAGGATGGAGAAAAGCACCGCGGGGTGGTCAGCATGGGGAGGTCAGGGAACATGCAGTGGCAATGTAGGATAGGGTTCTGAAAAATATCGCAGGGTGGTGCGAATTGTATGGGTGTGTGTTACATTACATTCACTAGTAGGATTGAGAAAAACATCACGGGGTGGTGTGAATCGGAGGGTCTGAATTAGGATAGGCAGTGAGTGGAAATGTAGGATGGAGAAAAGCACCGCGGGGTGGTCAGCATGGGGAGGTCAGGGAACATGCAGTGCCAATGTAGGATAGGTTTCTGAAAAACATCGCGGGGCGGTGCGCATTGTATGGGTGTGTGTTACATTACATTCACTAGTAGGAGTCAGAAAAAAATCACGGGGTGGTGCGCATTGTATGGGTGTGTGTTACATTACATTCACTAGTAGGAGTGAGAAAAACATCACGGGGTGGTGTGCATTGTATGGGTGTGTGTTACATTACATCCACTAGTAGGAGTGAGAAAAACATCACCGGGTTGTGCGCATTGTATGGGTGTGTGTTACATTACATTCACTAGTAGGAGTGAGAAAAACATCACGGGGTGGTGTGAATCCGAGGGTCTGAATTAGGATAGGCAGTGAGTGGCAATGTAGGATGGAGAAAAGCACCGCGGGGTGGTCAGCATGGCGAGGTCAGGGAACATGCAGTGCCAATGTAGGATAGGTTTCTGAAAAACATCGCGGGGTGGTGCGCATTGTATGGGTGTGTGTTACATTACATTCACTAGTAGGAGTGAGAAAAACATCACGGCGTGGTGTGCATTGTATGGGTGTGTGTCACATTACATTCACTAGTAGGAGTGAGAAAAACATCACGTGGTGGTGTGAATCGGAGGGTCTGAATTAGGATAGGCAGTGAGTGGCAATGTAGGATGGAGAAAAGCACCGCGGGGTGGTCAGCATGGGGAGGTCAGGGAACATGCAGTGGCAATGTAGGATAGGTTTCTGAAAAAGATCGCGGGGTGGTGCGCATTGTATGGGTGTGTGTTACATTACATTCACTAGTAGGAGTGAGAAAAACATCACGGGGTGGTGCGCATGGTATGGGTGTGTGTTACATTACATTCACTAGTAGGAGTGAGAAAAACATCCCGGGGTGGTGTGAATCCGATGGTCTGAATTAGGATAGGCAGTGAGTGGCAATGTAGGATGGAGAAAAGCACCGCGGGGTGGTCAGCATGGGGAGGTCAGGGAACATGCAGTGGTAATGTAGGATAGGTTTCTGAAAACGATCGCGGGGTGGTGCGCATTGTATGGGTGTGTGTTACATTACATTCACTAGTAGGAGTGAGAAAAACATCACGGGGTGGTGCGCATTGTATGGGTGTGTGTTGCATTACATTCACTAGTAGGAGTGAGAAAAACATCACGGGGTGGTGTGAATCGGAGGGTCTGAATTAGGATAGGCAGTGAGTGGCAATGTAGGATGGAGAAAAGCACCGCGGGGTGGTCAGCATGGGGAGGTCAGGGAACATGCAGTGGCAATGTAGGATAGGTTTCTGAAAAACATCGCAGAGTGGTGCGCATTGTATGGGTGTGTGTTACATTACATTCACTAGTAGTAGTGAGAAAAACAGCACGGGGTGGTGCGCATTGTATGGGTGTGTGTTACATTACATTTACCAGTAGGAGTGAGAAAAACATCACGGGGTGGTGTGAATCGGAGGGTCTGAATTAGGATAAGCAGTGAGTGGCAATGTAGGATGGAGAAAAGCACCGCGGGGTGGTCAGCATGGGGAGGTCAGGGAACATGCAGTGGCAATGTAGGATAGGTTTCTGAAAAACATCGCGGGGTGGTGCGCATTTTATGGGTGTGTGTTACATTACATACACTAGTAGGAGTGAGAAAAACATCACGGGGTGGTGCGCATTGTATGGGTGTGTGTTACATTACATTCACTAGTAGGAGTGAGAAAAACATCACGGGGTGGTGTGCATTGTATGGGTGTGTGTTACATTACATCCACTAGTAGGAGTGAGAAAAACATCACTGGGTTGTGCGCATTGTATGGGTGTGTGTTACATTACATTCACTAGTAGGAGTGAGAAAAACATCACGGGGTGGTGTGAATCCGAGGGTCTGAATTAGGATAGGCAGTGAGTGGCAATGTAGGATGGAGAAAAGCACCGCGGGGTGGTCAGCATGGCGAGGTCAGGGAACATGCAGTGCCAATGTAGGATAGGTTTCTGAAAAACATCGCGGGGTGGTGCGCATTGTATGGGTGTGTGTTACATTACATTCACTAGTAGGAGTGAGAAAAACATCACGGCGTGGTGTGAATCGGAGGGTCTGAATTAGGATAGGCAGTGAGTGGCAATGTAGGATGGAGAAAAGCACCGCGGGGTGGTCAGCATGGGGAGGTCAGGGAACATGCAGTGGCAATGTAGGATAGGTTTCTGAAAAAGATCGCGGGGTGGTGCGCATTGTATGGGTGTGTGTTACATTACATTCACTAGTAGGAGTGAGAAAAACATCACGGGGTGGTGCGCATTGTATGGGTGTGTGTTACATTACATTCACTAGTAGGAGTGAGAAAAACATCACGGGGTGGTGTGAATCCGATGGTCTGAATTAGGATAGGCAGTGAGTGGCAATGTAGGATGGAGAAAAGCACCGCGGGGTGGTCAGCATGGGGAGGTCAGGGAACATGCAGTGGTAATGTAGGATAGGTTTCTGAAAACGATCGCGGGGTGGTGCGCATTGTATGGGTGTGTGTTACATTACATTCACTAGTAGGAGTGAGAAAAACATCACGGGGTGGTGCGCATTGTATGGGTGTGTGTTGCATTACATTCACTAGTAGGAGTGAGAAAAACATCACGGGGTGGTGTGAATCGGAGGGTCTGAATTAGGATAGGCAGTGAGTGGCAATGTAGGATGGAGAAAAGCACCGCGGGGTGGTCAGCATGGGGAGGTCAGGGAACATGCAGTGGCAATGTAGGATAGGTTTCTGAAAAACATCGTGGGGTGGTGCGTATTGTATGGGTGTGTGTTACATTACATTCACTAGTAGGAGTGAGAAAAACATCGCGGGGTGGTGCGCATTGTATGGGTGTGTGTTACAGTACATTCACTAGTGGCAGTGAGAAAAACATCACGGGGTGGTGCGCATTGTATGGGTGTGTGTTACATTACATTCACTAGCAGGAGTGAGAAAAACATCACGGGTGAGAATCGGAGGGTCTGAATTAGGATAGGCAGTGAGTGGCAATGTAGGATGGAGAAAAGCACCGCGGGGTGGTCAGCATCGGGAGGTCAGGGAACATGCGGTGGCAATGTAGGATACGTTTCTGAAAAATATCGCGGGGTGGTGCGCATTGTATGGGTGTGTGTTACATTACATTCACAAGTAGGATTGAGAAAAGCATCACGGGGTGGTGCGCGTTGTATGGGTGTGTGTTACATTACATTCACTAGTAGGAGTGAGAAAAATATCACGGGGTGGTGTGAATCGGAGGGTCTCAATTAGGATAGGCACTGAGTGGCAATGTAGGTTGGAGAAAAGCACCGCGGGGTGGTCAGCATGGGGAGGTCAGGGAATATGCAGTGGCAATGTAGGATAGGTTTCTGAAAAACATCGCGGGGTGGTGCACATTGTATGGGTGTGTGTTACATTACATTCACTAGTAGGAGTGAGAAAAACATCACGGGGTGGTGTGAATCGGAGGGTCTGAATTAGGATAGGCAGTGAGTGGCAATGTAGGATGGAGAAAAGCACCGCGGGTTGGTCAGCATGGGGAGGTCAGGGAACATGCAGTGGCAATGTAGGATAGGTTTCTGAAAAACATCGTGGGGTGGTGCGTATTGTATGGGTGTGTGTTACATTACATTCACTAGTAGGAGTGAGAAAAACATCGCGGGGTGGTGCGCCTTGTATGGGTGTGTGTCACATTACATTCACTAGTGGCAGTGAGAAAAACATCACGGGGTGGTGCGCATTGTATGGGTGTGTGTTACATTACATTCACTAGCAGGAGTGAGAAAAACATCACGGGGTGGTGAGAATCGGAGGGTCTGAATTAGGATAGGCAGTGAGTGGCAATGTAGGATGGAGAAAAGCACCGCGGGTTGGTCAGCATGGGGAGGTCAGGGAACATGCAGTGGCAATGTAGGATAGGTTTCTGAAAAACATCGTGGGGTGGTGCGTATTGTATGGGTGTGTGTTACATTACATTCACTAGTAGGAGTGAGAAAAACATCGCGGGGTGGTGCGCCTTGTATGGGTGTGTGTCACATTACATTCACTAGTGGCAGTGAGAAAAACATCACGGGGTGGTGCGCATTGTATGGGTGTGTGTGACATTACATTCACTAGTAGGAGTCAGAAAAAAATCACTGGGTGGTGCGCATTGTATGGGTGTGTGTTACATTACATTCACTAGTAGGAGTGAGAAAAACATCACGGGGTGGTGCGCATTGTATGGGTGTGTGTTACATTACATCCACTGGTAGGAGTGAGAAAAACATCACCGGGTTGTGCGCATTGTATGGGTGTGTGTTACATTACATTCACTAGTAGGAGTGAGAAAAACATCACGGGGTGGTGTGAATCCGAGGGTCTGAATTAGGATAGGCAGTGAGTGGCAATGTAGGATGGAGAAAAGCACCGCGGGGTGGTCAGCATCGGGAGGTCAGGGAACATGCGGTGGCAATGTAGGATAGGTTTCTGAAAAACATCGCGGGGTGGTGCGCATTGTATGGGTGTGTGTTACATTACATTCACAAGTAGGAGTGAGAAAAGCATCACGGGGTGGTGCGCGTTGTATGGGTGTGTGTTACATTACATTCACTAGTAGGAGTGAGAAAAACATCACGGGGTGGTGTGAATCGGAGGGTCTGAATTAGGATAGGCACTGAGTGGCAATGTAGGATGGAGAAAAGCACCGCGGGGTGGTCAGCATGGGGAGGTCAGGGAATATGCAGTGGCAATGTAGGATAGGTTTCTGAAAAACATCGCGGGGTGGTGCACATTGTATGGGTGTGTGTTACATTACATTCACTAGTAGGAGTGAGAAAAACATCACGGGGTGGTGCGCATTGTATGGGTGTGTGTTACATTACATTCACTAGTAGGAGTGAGAAAAACATCACGGGGTGGTGTGAATCGGAGGGTCTGAATTAGGATAGGCAGTGAGTGGCAATGTAGGATGGAGAAAAGCACCGCGGGGTGGTCAGCATGGGGAGGTCAGGGAACATGCAGTGGCAATGTAGGATAGGTTTCTGAAAAACATCGTGGGGTGGTGCGTATTGTATGGGTGTGTGTTACATTACATTCACTAGTAGGAGTGAGAAAAACATAGCGGGGTGGTGCGCATTGTATGGGTGTGTGTTACAGTACATTCACTAGTGGCAGTGAGAAAAACATCACGGGGTGGTGCGCATTGTATGGGTGTGTGTTACATTACATTCACTAGCAGGAGTGAGAAAAACATCACGGGTGAGAATCGGAGGGTCTGAATTAGGATAGGCAGTGAGTGGCAATGTAGGATGGAGAAAAGCACCGCGGGGTGGTCAGCATCGGGAGGTCAGGGAACATGCGGTGGCAATGTAGGATACGTTTCTGAAAAATATCGCGGGGTGGTGCGCATTGTATGGGTGTGTGTTACATTACATTCACAAGTAGGATTGAGAAAAGCATCACGGGGTGGTGCGCGTTGTATGGGTGTGTGTTACATTACATTCACTAGTAGGAGTGAGAAAAACATCACGGGGTGGTGTGAATCGGAGGGTCTCAATTAGGATAGGCACTGAGTGGCAATGTAGGTTGGAGAAAAGCACCGCGGGGTGGTCAGCATGGGGAGGTTAGGGAATATGCAGTGGCAATGTAGGATAGGTTTCTGAAAAACATCGCGGGGTGGTGCACATTGTATGGGTGTGTGTTACATTACATTCACTAGTAGGAGTGAGAAAAACATCACGGGGTGGTGTGAATCGGAGGGTCTGAATTAGGATAGGCAGTGAGTGGCAATGTAGGATGGAGAAAAGCACCGCGGGTTGGTCAGCATGGGGAGGTCAGGGAACATGCAGTGGCAATGTAGGATAGGTTTCTGAAAAACATCGTGGGGTGGTGCGTATTGTATGGGTGTGTGTTACATTACATTCACTAGTAGGAGTGAGAAAAACATCGCGGGGTGGTGCGCCTTGTATGGGTGTGTGTCACATTACATTCACTAGTGGCAGTGAGAAAAACATCACGGGGTGGTGCGCATTGTATGGGTGTGTGTTACATTACATTCACTAGCAGGAGTGAGAAAAACATCACGGGGTGGTGAGAATCGGAGGGTCTGAATTAGGATAGGCAGTGAGTGGCAATGTAGGATGGAGAAAAGCACCGCGGGTTGGTCAGCATGGGGAGGTCAGGGAACATGCAGTGGCAATGTAGGATAGGTTTCTGAAAAACATCGTGGGGTGGTGCGTATTGTATGGGTGTGTGTTACATTACATTCACTAGTAGGAGTGAGAAAAACATCGCGGGGTGGTGCGCCTTGTATGGGTGTGTGTCACATTACATTCACTAGTGGCAGTGAGAAAAACATCACGGGGTGGTGCGCATTGTATGGGTGTGTGTGACATTACATTCACTAGTAGGAGTCAGAAAAAAATCACTGGGTGGTGCGCATTGTATGGGTGTGTGTTACATTACATTCACTAGTAGGAGTGAGAAAAACATCACGGGGTGGTGCGCATTGTATGGGTGTGTGTTACATTACATCCACTGGTAGGAGTGAGAAAAACATCACCGGGTTGTGCGCATTGTATGGGTGTGTGTTACATTACATTCACTAGTAGGAGTGAGAAAAACATCACGGGGTGGTGTGAATGCGAGGGTCTGAATTAGGATAGGCAGTGAGTGGCAATGTAGGATGGAGAAAAGCACCGCGGGGTGGTCAGCATCGGGAGGTCAGGGAACATGCGGTGGCAATGTAGGATAGGTTTCTGAAAAACATCGCGGGGTGGTGCGCATTGTATGGGTGTGTGTTACATTACATTCACAAGTAGGAGTGAGAAAAGCATCACGGGGTGGTGCGCGTTGTATGGGTGTGTGTTACATTACATTCACTAGTAGGAGTGAGAAAAACATCACGGGGTGGTGTGAATCGGAGGGTCTGAATTAGGATAGGCACTGAGTGGCAATGTAGGATGGAGAAAAGCACCGCGGTGTGGTCAGCATGGGGAGGTCAGGGAATATGCAGTGGCAATGTAGGATAGGTTTCTGAAAAACATCGCGGGGTGGTGCACATTGTATGGGTGTGTGTTACATTACATTCACTAGTAGGAGTGAGAAAAACATCACGGGGTGGTGCGCATTGTATGGGTGTGTGTTACATTACATTCACTAGTAGGAGTGAGAAAAACATCACGGGGTGGTGTGAATCGGAGGGTCTGAATTAGGATAGGCAGTGAGTGGCAATGTAGGATGGAGAAAAGCACCGCGGGGTGGTCAGCATGGGGAGGTCAGGGAACATGCAGTGGCAATGTAGGATAGGTTTTTGAAAAACATCGCGGGGCGGTGCGCATTGTATGGGTGTGTGTGACATTACATTCACTAGTAGGAGACAGAAAAAAATCACGGGGTGGTGCGCATTGTATGGGTGTGTGTTACATTACATTCAGTAGTAGGAGTGAGAAAAACATCACGGGGTGGTGCGCATTGTATGGGTGTGTGTTACATTACATCCACTGGTAGGAGTGAGAAAAACATCACCGTGTTGTGCGCATTGTATGGGTGTGTGTTACATTACATTCACTAGTAGGAGTGAGAAAAACATCACGTGGTGGTGTGAATCCGAGGGTCTGAATTAGGATAGGCAGTGAGTGGCAATGTAGGATGGAGAAAAGCACCGCGGGGTGGTCAGCATGGGGAGGTCAGGGAACATGCAGTGGCAATGTAAGATAGGTTTCTGAAAAAGATCGCGGGGTGGTGCGCATTGTATGGGTGTGTGTTACATTAGATTCACTAGTAGGAGTGAGAAAAACATCATGGCGTGGTGTGCATTGTATGGGTGTGTGTTACATTACATTCACTAGTAGGAGTGAGAAAAACATCACGGGGTGGTGTGAATCGGAGGGTCTGAATTAGGATAGGCAGTGAGTGGCAATGTAGGATGGAGAAAAGCACCGCGGGGTGGTCAGCATGGGGAGGTCAGGGAACATGCAGTGGCATTGTAGGATAGGTTTCTGAAAAACATCGCGGGGTGGTGCGCATTGTATGGGTGTGTGTTACATTACATTACCTAGTAGGAGTGAGAAAAACATCACGGGGTGGTGCGCATTGTATGGGTGTGTGTTACATTACATTCACTAGTAGGAGTGAGAAAAACATCACGGGGTGGTGTGAATCGGAGGGTCTGAATTAGGATAGGCAGTGAGTGGCAATGTAGGATGGAGAAAAGCACCGCGGGGTGGTCAGCATGGGGAGGTCAGGGAACATGCAGTGGCAATGTAGGATAGGTTTCTGAAAAACATCGCGGGGTGGTGCGCATTGTATGAGTGTGTGTTACATTACATTCACTAGTAGGAGTGAGAAAAACATCACGGGGTGCTGCGCATTGTATGGGTGTGTGTTACATTACATTCTCTAGTAGGAGTGAGAAAAATATCACGGGGTGGTGCGCATTGTATGGGTGTGTGTTACATTACATTCACTAGTAGGAGTGAGAAAAACATCAAGGGGTGGTTCGCATTGTATGGGTGTGTGTTACATTACATTCACTAGTAGGAGTGAGAAAAACATCACGGGGTGGTGTGAATCGGAGGGACTGAATTAGGATAGGCAGTGAGTGGCAATGTACGATGGAGAAAAGCACCGCGGGGTGGTCAGCATGGGGAGGTCAGGGAACATGCAGTGGCAATGTAGGATAGGTTTCTGAAAAACATCGTGGGGTGGTGCGTATTGTATGGGTGTGTGTTACATTACATTCACTAGTAGGAGTGAGAAAAACATCGCGGGGTGGTGCGCATTGTATGGGTGTGTGTCACATTACATTCACTAGTGGCAGTGAGAAAAACATCATGGGGTGGTGCGCATTGTATGGGTGTGTGTTACATTACATTCACTTGTAGGAGTGAGAAAAACATCACGGGGTGGTGTGAATCGGAGGGTCTGAATTAGGATAGGCAGTGAGTGGCAATGTAGGATGGAGAAAAGCACCGCGGGGTGGTCAGCATGGGGAGGTCAGGGAACATGCAGTGGCAATGTAGGATAGGTTTCTGAAAAACATCGCGGGGTGGTACGCATTGTATGGGTGTGTGTTACATTACATTCACAAGTAGGAGTGAGAAAAGCATCACGGGGTGGTGCGCGTTGTATGGGTGTGTGTTACATTACATTCACTAGTAGGAGTGAGAAAAACATCACGGGGTGGTGTGAATCGGAGGGTCTGAATTAGGATAGGCACTGAGTGGCAATGTAGGATGGAGAAAAGCACCGCGGGGTGGTCAGCATGGGGAGGTCAGGGAATATGCAGTGGCAATGTAGGATAGGTTTCTGAAAAACATCGCGGGTTGTGCACATTGTATGGGTGTGTGTTACATTACATTCACTAGTAGGAGTGAGAAAAACATCACGGGGTGGTGCGCATTGTATGGGTGTGTGTTACATTACATTCACTAGTAGGAGTGAGAAAAACATCACGGGGTGGTGTGAATCGGAGGGTATGAATTAGGATAGGCAGTGAGTGGCAATGTAGGATGGAGAAAAGCACCGCGGGGTGGTCAGCATGGGGAGGTCAGGGAACATGCAGTGGCAATGTAGGATAGGTTTCTGAAAAACATCGCGGGGCGGTGCGCATTGTATGGGTGTGTGTGACATTACATTCACTAGTAGGAGTCAGAAAAAAATCACTGGGTGGTGCGCATTGTATGGGTGTGTGTTACATTACATTCACTAGTAGGAGTGAGAAAAACATCACGGGGTGGTGCGCATTGTATGGGTGTGTGTTACATTACATCCACTGGTAGGAGTGAGAAAAACATCACCGGGTTGTGCGCATTGTATGGGTGTGTGTTACATTACATTCACTAGTAGGAGTGAGAAAAACATCACGGGGTGGTGTGAATCCGAGGGTCTGAATTAGGATAGGCAGTGAGTGGCAATGTAGGATGGAGAAAAGCACCGCGGGGTGGTCAGCATCGGGAGGTCAGGGAACATGCAGTGGCAATGTAGGATAGGTTTCTGAAAAACATCGCGGGGTGGTGCGCATTGTATGGGTGTGTGTTACATTACATTCACAAGTAGGAGTGAGAAAAGCATCACGGGGTGGTGCGCGTTGTATGGGTGTGTGTTACATTACATTCACTAGTAGGAGTGAGAAAAACATCACGGGGTGGTGTGAATCGGAGGGTCTGAATTAGGATAGGCACTGAGTGGCAATGTAGGATGGAGAAAAGCACCGCGGGGTGGTCAGCATGGGGAGGTCAGGGAATATGCAGTGGCAATGTAGGATAGGTTTCTGAAAAACATCGCGGGGTGGTGCACATTGTATGGGTGTGTGTTACATTACATTCACTAGTAGGAGTGAGAAAAACATCACGGGGTGGTGCGCATTGTATGGGTGTGTGTTACATTACATTCACTAGTAGGAGTGAGAAAAACATCACGGGGTGGTGTGAATCGGAGGGTCTGAATTAGGATAGGCAGTGAGTGGCAATGTAGGATGGAGAAAAGCACCGCGGGGTGGTCAGCATGGGGAGGTCAGGGAACATGCACTGGCAATGTAGGATAGGTTTCTGAAAAACATCGCGGGGCGGTGCGCATTGTATGGGTGTGTGTGACATTACATTCACTAGTAAGCGTCAGAAAAAAATCACGGGGTGGTGCGCATTGTATGGGTGTGTGTTACATTACATTCACTAGTAGGAGTGAGAAAAATATCACGGGGTGGTGCGCATTGTATGGGTGTGTGTTACATTACATCCACTGGTAGGAGTGAGAAAAACATCACCGGGTTGTGCGCCTTGTATGGGTGTGTGTTACATTACATTCACTAGTAGGAGTGAGAAAAACATCACGGGGTGGTGTGAATTGGAGGGTCTGAATTAGGATAGGCAGTGAGTGGCAATGTAGGATGGAGAAAAGCACCGCGGGGTGGTCAGCATGGAGAGGTCAGGGAACATGCAGTGTCAATGTAGGATAGGTTTCTGAAAAAGATCGCGGGGTGGTGCGCATTGTATGGGTGTGTGTTACATTACATTCACTAGTAGGAGTGAGAAAAACATCGCGGGGTGGTGCGCATTGTATGGGTGTGTGTCACATTACATTCACTAGTGGCAGTGAGAAAAACATCACGGGGTGGTGCGCATTGTATGGGTGTGTGTTACATTACATTCACTTGTAGGAGTGAGAAAAACATCACGGGGTGGTGTGAATCGGAGGGTCTGAATTAGGATAGGCAGTGAGTGGCAATGTAGGATGGAGAAAAGCACCGCGGGGTGGTCAGCATCGGGAGGTCAGGGAACAGGCAGTGGCAATGTAGGATAGGTTTCTGAAAAACATCGCGGGGTGGTGCGCATTGTATGGGTGTGTGTTACATTACATTCACAAGTAGGAGTGAGAAAAGCATCACGGGGTGGTGCCCGTTGTATGGGTGTGTGTTACATTACATTCACTAGTAGGAGTGAGAAAAACATCACGGGGTGGTGTGAATCGGAGGGTCTGAATTAGGATAGGCACTGAGTGGCAATGTAGGATGGAGAAAAGCACCGCGGGGTGGTCAGCATGGGGAGGTCAGGGAATATGCAGTTTCAATGTAGGATAGGTTTCTGAAAAACATCGCGGGGTGGTGCACATTGTATGGGTGTGTGTTACATTACATTCACTAGTAGGAGTGAGAAAAACATCACGGGGTGGTGCGCATTGTATGGGTGTGTGTTATATTACATTCACTAGTAGGAGTGAGAAAAACATCACGGGGTGGTGTGAATCGGAGGGTCTGAATTAGGATAGGCAGTGAGTGGCAATGTAGGATGGAGAAAAGCACCGCGGGGTGGTCAGCATGGGGAGGTCAGGGAACATGCAGTGGCAATGTAGGATAGGTTTCTGAAAAACATCACGGGGCGGTGCGCATTGTATGGGTGTGTGTGACATTACATTCACTAGTAGGAGTCAGAAAAAAATCACGGGGTGGTGCGCATTGTATGGGTGTGTGTTACATTACATTCACTAGTAGGAGTGAGAAAAACATCACGGGGTGGTGCGCATTGTATGGGTGTGTGTTACATTACATCCACTGGTAGGAGTGAGAAAAACATCACCGGGTTGTGCGCATTGTATGGGTGTGTGTTACATTACATTCACTAGTAGGAGTGAGAAAAACATCACGGGGTGGTGTGAATCGGAGGGTCTGAATTAGGATAGGCAGTGAGTGGCAATGTAGGATGGAGAAAAGCACCGCGGGGTGGTCAGCATGGGGAGGTCAGGGAACATGCAGTGGCAATGTAGGATAGGTTTCTGAAAAACATCGCGGGGTGGTGCGCATTGTATGGGTGTGTGTTACATTACATTCACTAGTAGGAGTGAGAAAAACATCACGGGGTGGTGCGCATTGTATGGGTGTGTGTTACATTACATTCACTTGTAGGAGTGAGAAAAACATCACGGGGTGGTGTGAATCGGAGGGTCTGAATTAGGATAGGCAGTGAGTGGCAATGTAGGATGGAGAAAAGCACCGCGGGGTGGTCAGCATGGGGAGGTCAGGGAACATGCAGTGGCAATGTAGGATAGGTTTCTGAAAAAGATCGCGGGGTGGTGCGCATTGTATGGGTGTGTGTTACATTACATTGACTAGTAGGAGTGAGAAAAACATCACGGGGTGGTGCGCATTGTATGGGTGTGTGTTACATTACATTCACTAGTAGGAGTGAGAAAAACATCACGGGGTGGTGTGAATCGGAGGGTCTGAATTAGGATAGGCACTGAGTGGCAATGTAGGATGGAGAAAAGCACCGCGGGGTGGTCAGCATGGGGAGGTCAGGGAATATGCAGTGGCAATGTAGGATAGGTTTCTGAAAAACATCGCGGGGTGGTGCACATTGTATGGGTGTGTGTTACATTACATTCACTAGTAGGAGTGAGAAAAACATCACGGGGTGGTGCGCATTGTATGGGTGTGTGTTACATTACATCCACTGGTAGGAGTGAGAAAAACATCACCGGGTTGTGCGCATTGTATGGGTGTGTGTTACATTACATTCACTAGTAGGAGTGAGAAAAACATCACGGGGTGGTGTGAATCCGAGGGTCTGAATTAGGATAGGCAGTGAGTGGCAATGTAGGATGGAGAAAAGCACCGCGGGGTGGTCAGCATGGGGAGGTCAGGGAACATGCAGTGGCAATGTAGGATAGGTTTCTGAAAAACATCGCGAGGTGGAGGGCATTGTATGGGTGTGTGTTACATTACATTCACCAGTAGGAGTGAGAAAAACATCACGGGGTGGTGTGAATCGGAGGGTCTGAATTAGGATAAGCAGTGAGTGGCAAAGTAGGATGGAGAAAAGCACCGCGGGGTGGTCAGCATGGGGAGGTCAGGGAACATGCGGTGGCAATGTAGGATAGGTTTCTGAAAAACATCGCGGGGCGGTGCGCATTGTATGGGTGTGTGTTACATTACATTCACTAGTAGGAGTCAGAAAAAAATCACGGGGTGGTGCGCATTGTATGGGTGTGTGTTACATTACATTCACTAGTAGGAGTGAGAAAAACATCACGGGGTGGTGTGCATTGTATGGGTGTGTGTTACATTACATCCACTAGTAGGAGTGAGAAAAACATCACCGGGTTGTGCGCATTGTATGGGTGTGTGTTACATTACATTCACTAGTAGGAGTGAGAAAAACATCACGGGGTGGTGTGAATCCGAGGGTCTGAATTAGGATAGGCAGTGAGTGGCAATGTAGGATGGAGAAAAGCACCGCGGGGTGGTCAGCATGGGGAGGTCAGGGAACATGCAGTGGCAATGTAGGATAGGTTTCTGAAAAACATCGCGGGGTGGTGCGCATTGTATGGGTGTGTTACATTACATTCACTAGTAGGAGTGAGAAAAACATCACGGCGTGGTGTGCATTGTATGGGTGTGTGTCACATTACATTCACTAGTAGGAGTGAGAAAAACATCACGGGGTTGTGTGAATCGGAGGGTCTGAATTAGGATAGGCAGTGAGTGGCAATGTAGGATGGAGAAAAGCACCGCGGGGTGGTCAGCATGGGGAGGTCAGGGAACATGCAGTGGCAATGTAGGATAGGTTTCTGAAAAAGATCGCGGGGTGGAGCGCATTGTATGGGTGTGTGTTACATTACATTCACTAGTAGGAGTGAGAAAAACATCACGGGGTGGTGCGCATTGTATGGGTGTGTGTTACATTACATTCACTAGTAGGAGTGAGAAAAACTTCACGGGGTGGTGTGAATCGGAGGGTCTGAATTAGGATAGGCAGTGAGTGGCAATGTAGGATGGAGAAAAGCACCGCGGGGTGGTCAGCATGGGGAGGTCAGGGAACATGCAGTGGCAATGTAGGATAGGTTTCTGAAAAACATCGCAGGGTGGTGCGCATTGTATGGGTGTGTGTTACATTACATTCACTAGTAGGAGTGAGAAAAACAGCACGGGGTGGTGCGCATTGTATGGGTGTGTGTTACATTACATTTACCAGTAGGAGTGAGAAAAAAATCACGGGGTGGTGTGAATCGGAGGGTCTGAATTAGGATAAGCAGTGAGTGGCAATGTAGGATGGAGAAAAGCACCGCGGGGTGGTCAGCATGGGGAGGTCAGGGAACATGCAGTGGCAATGTAGGATAGGTTTCTGAAAAACATCGCGGGGTGGTGCGCATTGTATGGGTGTGTTTTACATTACATTCACTAGTAGGAGTGAGAAAAACATCACGGGGTGCTGCGCATTATATGGGTGTGTGTTACATTACATTCACTAGTAGGAGTGAGAAAAACATCACGGGGTGGTGCGCATTGTATGGGTGTGTGTTACATTACATTCACTAGTAGGAGTGAGAAAAACATCACGGGGTGGTGTGAATCGGAGGGTCTGAATTAGGATAGGCAGTGAGTGGCAATGTAGGATGGAGAAAAGAACCGCGTGGTGGTCAGCATGGGGAAGTCAGGGAACATGCAGTGGCAATGTAGGATAGGTTTCTGAAAAACATCGCGGGGTGGTGCGCATTGTATGGGTGTGTGTTACATTACATTCACTAGTAGGAGTGAGAAAAACATCACGGGGTGGTGCGCATTGTATGGGTGTGTGTTACATTACATTCACTAGTAGGAGTGAGAAAAACATCAAGGGGTGGTGCGCATTGTATGGGTGTGTGTTACATTACATTCACTGGTGGGAGTGAGAAAAACATCACGGGGTGGTGTGAATCGGAGGGACTGAATTAGGATAGGCAGTGAGTGGCAATGTAGGATGGAGAAAAGCACCGTGGGGTGGTCAGCATGGGGAGGTCAGGGAACATGCAGTGGCAATGTAGGATAAGTTTCTGAAAAACATCGTGGGGTGGTGCGTATTGTATGGGTGTGTGTTACATTACATTCACTAGTAGGAGTGAGAAAAACATCGCGGGGTGGTGCGCATTGTATGGGTGTGTGTCACATTACATTCACTAGTGGCAGTGAGAAAAACATCACGGGGTGGTGCGCATTGTATGGGTGTGTGTTACATTACATTCACTTGTAGGAGTGAGAAAAACATCACGGGGTGGTGTACATCAGAGGGTCTGAATTAGGATAGGCAGTGAGTGGCAATGTAGGATGGAGAAAAGCACCGCGGGGTGGTCAGCATCGGGAGGTCTGGGAACATGCAGTGGCAATGTAGGATAGGTTTCTGAAAAACATCGCGGGGTGGTGTGCATTGTATGGGTGTGTGTTACATTACATTCACAAGTAGGAGTGAGAAAAGCATCACGGGGTGGTGCGCGTTGTATGGGTGTGTGTTACATTACATTCACTAGTAGGAGTGAGAAAAACATCACGGGGTGGTGTGAATCGGAGGGTCTGAATTAGGATAGGCACTGAGTGGCAATGTAGGATGGAGAAAAGCACCGCGGGGTGGTCAGCATGGGGAGGTCAGGGAATATGCAGTGGCAATGTAGGATAGGTTTCTGAAAAACATCGCGGGGTGGTGCACATTGTATGGGTGTGTGTTACATTACATTCACTAGTAGGAGTGAGAAAAACATCACGGGGTGGTGCGCATTGTATGGGTGTGTGTTACATTACATTCACTAGTAGGAGTGAGAAAAACATCACGGGGTGGTGTGAATCGGAGGGCCTGAATTAGGATAGGCAGTGAGTGGCAATGTAGGATGGAGAAAAGCACCGCGGGGTGGTCAGCATGGGGAGGTCAGGGAACATGCAGTGGCAATGTAGGATAGGTTTCTGAAAAACATCGCCGGGCGGTGCGCATTGTATGGGTGTGTGTGACATTACATTCACTAGTAGGAGTCAGAAAAAAATCACGGGGTGGTGCGCATTGTATGGGTGTGTGTTACATTACATTCACTAGTAGGAGTGAGAAAAACATCACGGGGTGGTGCGCATTGTATGGGTGTGTGTTACATTACATCCACTGGTAGGAGTGAGAAAAAAATCACCGGGTTGTGCGCATTGTATGGGTGTGTGTTACATTACATTCACTAGTAGGAGTGAGAAAAACATCACGGGGTGGTGTGAATCGGAGGGTCTGAATTAGGATAGGCAGTGAGTGGCAATGTAGGATGGAGAAAAGCACCGCGGGGTGGTCAGCATGGGGAGGTCAGGGAACATGCAGTGGCAATGTAGGATAGGTTTCTGAAAAAGATCGCGGGGTGGTGCGCATTGTATGGGTGTGTGTTACATTACATTCACTAGTAGGATTGAGAAAAACATCACGGGGTGGTGCGCATTGTATGGGTGTGTGTTACATTACATTCACTAGTAGGAGTGAGAAAAACATCACGGGGTGGTGTGAATCGGAGGGTCTGAATTAGGATAGGCAGTGAGTGGGAATGTAGGATGGAGAAAAGCACCGCGGGGTGGTCAGCATGGGGAGGTCAGGGAACATGCAGTGGCAATGTAGGATAGGTTTCTGAAAAATATCGCAGGGTGGTGCGCATTGTATGGGTGTGTGTTACATTACATTCACTAGTAGGAGTGAGAAAAACATCACGGGGTGGTGTGAATCGGAGGGTCTGAATTATGATAGGCACTGAGTGGAAATGTAGGATGGAGAAAAGCACCGCGGGGTGGTCAGCATGGGGAGGTCAGGGAACATGCAGTGGCAATGTAGGATAGGTTTCTGAAAAACATCGCAGGGTGGTGCGCATTGTATGGGTGTGTGTTACATTACATTCACTAGTAGGAGTGAGAAAAACATCACGGGGTGGTGCGCATTGTATGGGTGTGTGTTGCATTACATTCACTAGTAGGAGTGAGAAAAACATCACGGGGTGGTGCGCATTGTATGGGTGTGTGTTACATTACATTTACTAGTAGGAGTGAGAAAAACATCACGGGGTGGTGTGAATCCGAGGGTCTGAATTAGGATAGGCAGTGAGTGGCAATGTAGGATGGAGAAAAGCACCGCGGGGTGGTCAGCATGGGGAGGTCAGGGAACATGCAGTGGCAATGTAGGATAGGTTTCTGAAAAACATCGCGGGGTGGTGCGCATTGTATGGGTGTGTGTTACATTACATTCACTAGTAGGAGTGAGAAAAACATCACGGCGTGGTGTGCATTGTATGGGTGTGTGTCACATTACATTCACTAGTAGGAGTGAGAAAAACATCACGGGGTGGTGTGAATCGGAGCGTCTGAATTAGGATAGGCAGTGTGTGGCAATGTAGGATGGAGAAAAGCACCGCGGGGTGGTCAGCATGGGGAGGTCAGGGAACATGCAGTGGCAATGTAGGATAGGTTTCTGAAAAAGATCGCGGGGTGGTGCGCATTGTATGGGTGTGTGTTACATTACATTCACTAGTAGGAGTGAGAAAAACATCACGGGGTGGTGCGCATTTTATGGGTGTGTGTTACATTACATTCACTAGTAGGAGTGAGAAAAACATCACGGGGTGGTGTGATTCCGAGGGTCTGAATTAGGATAGGCAGTGAGTGGCAATGTAGGATGGAGAAAAGCACCGCGGGGTGGTCAGCATGGGGAGGTCAGGGAACATGCAGTGGTAATGTAGGATAGGTTTCTGAAAAAGATCGCGGGGTGGTGCGCATTGTATGGGTGTGTGTTACATTACATTCACTAGTAGGAGTGAGAAAAACATCACGGGGTGGTGCGCATTGTATGGGTGTGTGTTGCATTACATTCACTAGTAGGAGTGAGAAAAACATCACGGGGTGGTGTGAATCGGAGGGTCTGAATTAGGATAGGCAGTGAGTGGCAATGTAGGATGGAGAAAAGCACCGCGGGGTGGTCAGCATGGGGAGGTCAGGGAACATGCAATGGCAATGTAGGATAGGTTTCTGAAAAACATCGCAGGGTGGTGCGCATTGTATGGGTGTGTGTTACATTACATTCACTAGTAGGAGTGAGAAAAACAGCACGGGGTGGTGCGCATTGTATGGGTGTGTGTTACATTACATTTACCAGTAGGAGTGAGAAAAACATCACGGGGTGGTGTGAATCGGAGGGTCTGAATTAGGATAAGCAGTGAGTGGCAATGTAGGATGGAGAAAAGCACCGCGGGGTGGTCAGCATGGGGAGGTCAGGGAACATGCAGTGGCAATGTAGGATAGGTTTCTGAAAAACATCGCGGGGTGGTGCGCATTGTATGGGTGTGTGTTACATTACATTCACTAGTAGGAGTGAGAAAAACATCACGGGGTGGTGCGCATTGTATGGGTGTGTGTTACATTACATTCACTAGTAGGAGTGAGAAAAACATCGCGGGGTGGTGCGCATTGTATGGGTGTGTTTTACATTACATTCACTAGTAGGAGTGAGAAAAACATCACGGGGTGCTGCGCATTGTATGGGTGTGTGTTACATTACATCCACTGGTAGGAGTGAGAAAAACATCACCGGGTTGTGCGCATTGTATTGGTGTGTGTTACATTACATTCACTAGTAGGAGTGAGAAAAACATCACGGGGTGGTGTGAATCGGAGGGTCTGAATTAGGATAGGCAGTGAGTGGCAATGTAGGATGGAGAAAAGCACCGCGGGGTGGTCAGCATGGGGAGGTCAGGGAACATGCAGTGGCAATGTAGGATAGGTTTCTGAAAAACATCGCGGGGTGGTGCGCATTGTATGGGTGTGTGTTACATTACATTCACTAGTAGGAGTGAGAAAAACATCACGGGGTGGTGCGCATTGTATGGGTGTGTGTTACATTACATTCACTAGTAGGAGTGAGAAAAACATCACGGGGTGGTGTGAATCGGAGGGTCTGAATTAGGATAGGCAGTGAGTGGCAATGTAGGATGGAGAAAAGCACCGCGGGGTGGTCAGCATGGGGAGGTCAGGGAACATGCAGTGGCAATGTAGGATAGGTTTCTGAAAAAGATCGCGGGGTGGTGCGCATTGTATGGGTGTGTGTTACATTACATTGACTAGTAGGAGTGAGAAAAACATCACGGGGTGGTGCGCATTGTATGGGTGTGTGTTACATTACATTCACTAGTAGGAGTGAGAAAAACATCACGGGGTGGTCTGAATCGGAGGGTCTGAATTAGGATAGGCACTGAGTGGCAATGTAGGATGGAGAAAAGCACCGCGGGGTGGTCAGCATGGGGAGGTCAGGGAATATGCAGTGGCAATGTAGGATAGGTTTCTGAAAAACATCGCGGGGTGGTGCACATTGTATGGGTGTGTGTTACATTACATTCACTAGTAGGAGTGAGAAAAACATCACGGGGTGGTGCGCATTGTATGGGTGTGTGTTACATTACATCCACTGGTAGGAGTGAGAAAAACATCACCGGGTTGTGCGCATTGTATGGGTGTGTGTTACATTACATTCACTAGTAGGAGTGAGAAAAACATCACGGGGTGGTGTGAATCCGAGGGTCTGAATTAGGATAGGCAGTGAGTGGCAATGTAGGATGGAGAAAAGCACCGCGGGGTGGTCAGCATGGGGAGGTCAGGGAACATGCAGTGGCAATGTAGGATAGGTTTCTGAAAAACATCGCGAGGTGGAGGGCATTGTATGGGTGTGTGTTACATTACATTCACCAGTAGGAGTGAGAAAAACATCACGGGGTGGTGTGAATCGGAGGGTCTGAATTAGGATAAGCAGTGAGTGGCAAAGTAGGATGGAGAAAAGCACCGCGGGGTGGTCAGCATGGGGAGGTCAGGGAACATGCAGTGGCAATGTAGGATAGGTTTCTGAAAAACATCGCGGGGCGGTGCGCATTGTATGGGTGTGTGTTACATTACATTCACTAGTAGGAGTCAGAAAAAAATCACGGGGTGGTGCGCATTGTATGGGTGTGTGTTACATTACATTCACTAGTAGGAGTGAGAAAAACATCACGGGGTGGTGTGCATTGTATGGGTGTGTGTTACATTACATCCACTAGTAGGAGTGAGAAAAACATCACCGGGTTGTGCGCATTGTATGGGTGTGTGTTACATTACATTCACTAGTAGGAGTGAGAAAAACATCACGGGGTGGTGTGAATCCGAGGGTCTGAATTAGGATAGGCAGTGAGTGGCAATGTAGGATGGAGAAAAGCACCGCGGGGTGGTCAGCATGGGGAGGTCAGGGAACATGCAGTGGCAATGTAGGATAGGTTTCTGAAAAACATCGCGGGGTGGTGCGCATTGTATGGGTGTGTTACATTACATTCACTAGTAGGAGTGAGAAAAACATCACGGCGTGGTGTGCATTGTATGGGTGTGTGTCACATTACATTCACTAGTAGGAGTGAGAAAAACATCACGGGGTTGTGTGAATCGGAGGGTCTGAATTAGGATAGGCAGTGAGTGGCAATGTAGGATGGAGAAAAGCACCGCGGGGTGGTCAGCATGGGGAGGTCAGGGAACATGCAGTGGCAATGTAGGATAGGTTTCTGAAAAAGATCGCGGGTTGGTGCGCATTGTATGGGTGTGTGTTACATTACATTCACTAGTAGGAGTGAGAAAAACATCACGGGGTGGTGCGCATTGTATGGGTGTGTGTTACATTACATTCACTAGTAGGAGTGAGAAAAACATCACGGGGTGGTGTGAATCGGAGGGTCTGAATTAGGATAGGCAGTGAGTGGCAATGTAGGATGGAGAAAAGCACCGCGGGGTGGTCAGCATGGGGAGGTCAGGGAACATGCAGTGGCAATGTAGGATAGGTTTCTGAAAAACATCGCAGGGTGGTGCGCATTGTATGGGTGTGTGTTACATTACATTCACTAGTAGGAGTGAGAAAAACAGCACGGGGTGGTGCGCATTGTATGGGTGTGTGTTACATTACATTTACCAGTAGGAGTGAGAAAAACATCACGGGGTGGTGTGAATCGGAGGGTCTGAATTAGGATAAGCAGTGAGTGGCAATGTAGGATGGAGAAAAGCACCGCGGGGTGGTCAGCATGGGGAGGTCAGGGAACATGCAGTGGCAATGTAGGATAGGTTTCTGAAAAACATGGCGGGGTGGTGCGCATTGTATGGGTGTGTTTTACATTACATTCACTAGTAGGAGTGAGAAAAACATCACGGGGTGCTGCGCATTATATGGGTGTGTGTTACATTACATTCACTAGTAGGAGTGAGAAAAACATCACGGGGTGGTGCGCATTGTATGGGTGTGTGTTACATTACATTCACTAGTAGGAGTGAGAAAAACATCACGGGGTGGTGTGAATCGGAGGGTCTGAATTAGGATAGGCAGTGAGTGGCAATGTAGGATGGAGAAAAGAACCGCGTGGTGGTCAGCATGGGGAAGTCAGGGAACATGCAGTGGCAATGTAGGATAGGTTTCTGAAAAACATCGCGGGGTGGTGCGCATTGTATGGGTGTGTGTTACATTACATTCACTAGTAGGAGTGAGAAAAACATCACGGGGTGGTGCGCATTGTATGGGTGTGTGTTACATTACATTCACTAGTAGGAGTGAGAAAAACATCAAGGGGTGGTGCGCATTGTATGGGTGTGTGTTACATTACATTCACTGGTGGGAGTGAGAAAAACATCACGGGGTGGTGTGAATCGGAGGGACTGAATTAGGATAGGCAGTGAGTGGCAATGTAGGATGGAGAAAAGCACCGCGGGGTGGTCAGCATGGGGAGGTCAGGGAACATGCAGTGGCAATGTAGGATAAGTTTCTGAAAAACATCGTGGGGTGGTGCGTATTGTATGGGTGTGTGTTACATTACATTCACTAGTAGGAGTGAGAAAAACATCGCGGGGTGGTGCGCATTGTATGGGTGTGTGTCACATTACATTCACTAGTGGCATTGAGAAAAACATCACGGGGTGGTGCGCATTGTATGGGTGTGTGTTACATTACATTCACTTGTAGGAGTGAGAAAAACATCACGGGGTGGTGTACATCAGAGGGTCTGAATTAGGATAGGCAGTGAGTGGCAATGTAGGATGGAGAAAAGCACCGCGGGGTGGTCAGCATCGGGAGGTCTGGGAACATGCAGTGGCAATGTAGGATAGGTTTCTGAAAAACATCGCGGGGTGGTGTGCATTGTATGGGTGTGTGTTACATTACATTCACAAGTAGGAGTGAGAAAAGCATCACGGGGTGGTGCGCGTTGTATGGGTGTGTGTTACATTACATTCACTAGTAGGAGTGAGAAAAACATCACGGGGTGGTGTGAATCGGAGGGTCTGAATTAGGATAGGCACTGAGTGGCAATGTAGGATGGAGAAAAGCACCGCGGGGTGGTCAGCATGGGGAGGTCAGGGAATATGCAGTGGCAATGTAGGATAGGTTTCTGAAAAACATCGCGGGGTGGTGCACATTGTATGGGTGTGTGTTACATTACATTCACTAGTAGGAGTGAGAAAAACATCACGGGGTGGTGCGCATTGTATGGGTGTGTGTTACATTACATTCACTAGTAGGAGTGAGAAAAACATCACGGGGTGGTGTGAATCGGAGGGCCTGAATTAGGATAGGCAGTGAGTGGCAATGTAGGATGGAGAAAAGCACCGCGGGGTGGTCAGCATGGGGAGGTCAGGGAACATGCAGTGGCAATGTAGGATAGGTTTCTGAAAAACATCGCCGGGCGGTGCGCATTGTATGGGTGTGTGTGACATTACATTCACTAGTAGGAGTCAGAAAAAAATCACGGGGTGGTGCGCATTGTATGGGTGTGTGTTACATTACATTCACTAGTAGGAGTGAGAAAAACATCACGGGGTGGTGCGCATTGTATGGGTGTGTGTTACATTACATCCACTGGTAGGAGTGAGAAAAAAATCACCGGGTTGTGCGCATTGTATGGGTGTGTGTTACATTACATTCACTAGTAGGAGTGAGAAAAACATCACGGGGTGGTGTGAATCGGAGGGTCTGAATTAGGATAGGCAGTGAGTGGCAATGTAGGATGGAGAAAAGCACCGCGGGGTGGTCAGCATGGGGAGGTCAGGGAACATGCAGTGGCAATGTAGGATAGGTTTCTGAAAAAGATCGCGGGGTGGTGCGCATTGTATGGGTGTGTGTTACATTACATTCACTAGTAGGATTGAGAAAAACATCACGGGGTGGTGCGCATTGTATGGGTGTGTGTTACATTACATTCACTAGTAGGAGTGAGAAAAACATCACGGGGTGGTGTGAATCGGAGGTTCTGAATTAGGATAGGCAGTGAGTGGGAATGTAGGATGGAGAAAAGCACCGCGGGGTGGTCAGCATGGGGAGGTCAGGGAACATGCAGTGGCAATGTAGGATAGGTTTCTGAAAAATATCGCAGGGTGGTGCGCATTGTATGGGTGTGTGTTACATTACATTCACTAGTAGGAGTGAGAAAAACATCACGGGGTGGTGTGAATCGGAGGGTCTGAATTATGACAGGCACTGAGTGGAAATGTAGGATGGAGAAAAGCACCGCGGGGTGGTCAGCATGGGGAGGTCAGGGAACATGCAGTGGCAATGTAGGATAGGTTTCTGAAAAACATCGCAGGGTGGTGCGCATTGTATGGGTGTGTGTTACATTACATTCACTAGTAGGAGTGAGAAAAACATCACGGGGTGGTGCGCATTGTATGGGTGTGTGTTGCATTACATTCACTAGTAGGAGTGAGAAAAACATCACGGGGTGGTGCGCATTGTATGGGTGTGTGTTACATTACATTTACTAGTAGGAGTGAGAAAAACATCACGGGGTGGTGTGAATCCGAGGGTCTGAATTAGGATAGGCAGTGAGTGGCAATGTAGGATGGAGAAAAGCACCGCGGGGTGGTCAGCATGGGGAGGTCAGGGAACATGCAGTGGCAATGTAGGATAGGTTTCTGAAAAACATCGCGGGGTGGTGCGCATTGTATGGGTGTGTGTTACATTACATTCACTAGTAGGAGTGAGAAAAACATCACGGCGTGGTGTGCATTGTATGGGTGTGTGTCACATTACATTCACTAGTAGGAGTGAGAAAAACATCACGGGGTGGTGTGAATCGGAGCGTCTGAATTAGGATAGGCAGTGTGTGGCAATGTAGGATGGAGAAAAGCACCGCGGGGTGGTCAGCATGGGGAGGTCAGGGAACATGCATTGGCAATGTAGGATAGGTTTCTGAAAAAGATCGCGGGGTGGTGCGCATTGTATGGGTGTGTGTTACATTACATTCACTAGTAGGAGTGAGAAAAACATCACGGGGTGGTGCGCATTTTATGGGTGTGTGTTACATTACATTCACTAGTAGGAGTGAGAAAAACATCACGGGGTGGTGTGATTCCGAGGGTCTGAATTAGGATAGGCAGTGAGTGGCAATGTAGGATGGAGAAAAGCACCGCGGGGTGGTCAGCATGGGGAGGTCAGGGAACATGCAGTGGTAATGTAGGATAGGTTTCTGAAAAAGATCGCGGGGTGGTGCGCATTGTATGGGTGTGTGTTACATTACATTCACTAGTAGGAGTGAGAAAAACATCACGGGGTGGTGCGCATTGTATGGGTGTGTGTTGCATTACATTCACTAGTAGGAGTGAGAAAAACATCACGGGGTGGTGTGAATCGGAGGGTCTGAATTAGGATAGGCAGTGAGTGGCAATGTAGGATGGAGAAAAGCACCGCGGGGTGGTCAGCATGGGGAGGTCAGGGAACATGCAATGGCAAAGTAGGATAGGTTTCTGAAAAACATCGCAGGGTGGTGCGCATTGTATGGGTGTGTGTTACATTACATTCACTAGTAGGAGTGAGAAAAACAGCACGGGGTGGTGCGCATTGTATGGGTGTGTGTTACATTACATTTACCAGTAGGAGTGAGAAAAACATCACGGGGTGGTGTGAATCGGAGGGTCTGAATTAGGATAAGCAGTGAGTGGCAATGTAGGATGGAGAAAAGCACCGCGGGGTGGTCAGCATGGGGAGGTCAGGGAACATGCAGTGGCAATGTAGGATAGGTTTCTGAAAAACATCGCGGGGTGGTGCGCATTGTATGGGTGTGTGTTACATTACATTCACTAGTAGGAGTGAGAAAAACATCACGGGGTGGTGCGCATTGTATGGGTGTGTGTTACATTACATTCACTAGTAGGAGTGAGAAAAACATCGCGGGGTGGTGCGCATTGTATGGGTGTGTTTTACATTACATTCACTAGTAGGAGTGAGAAAAACATCACGGGGTGCTGCGCATTGTATGGGTGTGTGTTACATTACATTCACTAGTAGGAATGAGAAAAACATCACGGGGTGGTGCGCATTGTATGGGTGTGTGTTACATTACATTCACTAGTAGGAGTGAGAAAAACATCACGGGGTGGTGTGAATCGGAGGGTCTGAATTAGGATAGGCAGCGAGTGGCAATGTAGGATGGAGAAAAGCACCACGTGGTGGTCAGCATGGGGAAGTCAGGGAACATGCAGTGGCAATGTAGGATAGGTTTCTGAAAAACATCGCGGGGTGGTGCGCATTGTATGGGTGTGTGTTACATTACATTCACTAGTAGGAGTGAGAAAAACATCACGGGGTGGTGCGCATTGTATGGTTGTGTGTTACATTACATTCACTAGTAGGAGTGAGAAAAACATCAAGGGGTGGTGCGCATTGTATGGGTGTGTGTTACATTACATTCACTGGTGGGAGTGAGAAAAACATCACGGGGTGGTGTGAATCGGAGGGACTGAATTAGGATAGGCAGTGAGTGGCAATGTAGGATGAAGAAAAGCACCGCGGGGTGGTCAGCATGGGGAGGTCAGGGAACATGCAGTGGCAATGTAGGATAGGTTTCTGAAAAACATCGCGGGGTGGTGTGCATTGTATGGGTGTGTGTTACATTACATTCACAAGTAGGAGTGAGAAAAGCATCACGGGGTGGTGCGCGTTGTATGGGTGTGTGTTACATTACATTCACTAGTAGGAGTGAGAAAAACATCACGGGGTGGTGTGAATCGGAGGGTCTGAATTAGGATAGGCACTGAGTGGCAATGTAGGATGGAGAAAAGCACCGCGGGTTGGTCAGCATGGGGAGGTCAGGGAATATGCAGTGGCAATGTAGGATAGGTTTCTGAAAAACATCGCGGGGTGGTGCACATTGTATGGGTGTGTGTTACATTACATTCACTAGTATGAGTGAGAAAAACATCACGGGGTGGTGCGCATTGTATGGGTGTGTGTTACATTACATTCACTAGTAGGAGTGAGAAAAACATCACGGGGTGGTGTGAATCGGAGGGCCTGAATTAGGATAGGCAGTGAGTGGCAATGTAGGATGGAGAAAAGCACCGCGGGGTGGTCAGAATGGGGAGGTCAGGGAACATGCAGTGGCAATGTAGGATAGGTTTCTGAAAAACATCGCCGGGCGGTGCGCATTGTATGGGTGTGTGTGAAATTACATTCACTAGTAGGAGTCAGAAAAAAATCACGGGGTGGTGCGCATTGTATGGGTGTGTGTTACATTACATTCACTAGTAGGAGTGAGAAAAACATCACGGGGTGGTGCGCATTGTATGGGTGTGTGTTACATTACATCCACTGGTAGGAGTGAGAAAAACATCACCGGGTTGTGCGCATTGTATGGGTGTGTGTTACATTACATTCACTAGTAGGAGTGAGAAAAACATCACGGGGTGGTGTGAATCGGAGGGTCTGAATTAGGATAAGCAGTGAGTGGCAATGTAGGATGGAGAAAAGCACCGCGGGGTGGTCAGCATGGGGAGGTCAGGGAACATGCAGTGGCAATGTAGGATAGGTTTCTGAAAAAGATCGCGAGGTGGTGCGCATTGTATGGGTGTGTGTTACATTACATTCACTAGTAGGATTGAGAAAAACATCACGGGGTGGTGCGCATTGTATGGGTGTGTGTTACATTACATTCACTAGTAGGAGTGAGAAAAACATCACGGGGTGGTGTGAATCGGAGGGTCTGAATTAGGATAGGCAGTGAGTGGGAATGTAGGATGGAGAAAAGCACCGCGGGGTGGTCAGCATGGGGAGGTCAGGGAACATGCAGTGGCAATGTAGGATAGGTTTCTCAAAAATATCGCAGGGTGGTGCGCATTGTATGGGTGTGTGTTACATTACATTCACTAGTAGGAGTGAGAAAAACATCACGGGGTGGTGTGAATCGGAGGGTCTGAATTAGGATAGGCACTGAGTGGAAATGTAGGATGGAGAAAAGCACCGCGGGGTGGTCAGCATGGGGAGATCAGGGAACATGCAGTGGCAATGTAGGATAGGTTTCTGAAAAATATCGCAGGGTGGTGCGCATTGTATGGGTGTGTGTTACATTACATTCACTAGTAGGAGTGAGAAAAACATCACCGGGTGGTGTGAATCGGAGGGTCTAAATTAGGATAAACAGTGAGTGGCAATGTAGGATGGAGAAAAGCACTGCGGGGTGGTCAGCATGAGGAGGTCAGGGAACATGCAGTGCCAATGTAGGATAGGTTTGTGAAAAACGTCGCGCGGTGGTGCGCATTGTATGGGTGTGTGTTACATTACATTCACTAGTAGGAGTGAGAAAAACATCACGGGGTGGTGCGCATTGTATGTGTGTGTTACATTACATTCACTAGTAGGAGTGAGAAAAACATCACGGGGTGGTGTGAATCCGAGGGTCTGAATTAGGATAGGCAGTGAGTGGCAATGTAGGATGGAGAAAAGCACCGCGGGGTGGTCAGCATGGGGAGGTCAGGGAACATGCAGTGGCAATGTAGGATAGGTTTCTGAAAAACATCGCGGGGTGGTGCGCATTGTATGGGTGTGTGTTACATTACATTCACTAGTAGGAGTGAGAAAAACATCACGGGGTGGTGTGAATCGGAGGGTCTGAATTAGGATAGGCAGTGAGTGGCAATGTAGGAAGGAGAAAAGCACCGCGGGGTGGTCAGCATGGGGAGGTCAGGGAACATGCAGTGGCAATGTAGGATAGGTTTCTGAAAAAGATCGCGGGGTGGTGCGCATTGTATGGGTGTGTGTTACATTACATTCACTAGTAGGAGTGAGAAAAACATCACGGGGTGGTTGCGCATTGTATGGGTGTGTGTTACATTACATTCACTAGTAGGAGTGAGAAAAACATCGCGGGGTGGTGTGCATTGTATGGGTGTGTGTCACATTACATTCACTAGTAGGAGTGAGAAAAACATCACGGGGTGGTGTGAATCGGAGGGTCTGAATTAGGATAGGCAGTGAGTGGCAATGTAGGAAGGAGAAAAGCACCGCGGGGTGGTCAGCATGGGGAGGTCAGGGAACATGCAGTGGCAATGTAGGATAGGTTTCTGAAAAAGATCGCGGGGTGGTGCGCATTGTATGGGTGTGTGTTACATTACATTCACTAGTAGGAGTGAGAAAAACATCACGGGGTGGTTGCGCATTGTATGGGTGTGTGTTACATTACATTCACTAGTAGGAGTGAGAAAAACATCGCGGGGTGGTGCGCATTGTATGGGTGTGTTTTACATTACATTCACTAGTAGGAGTGAGAAAAACATCACGGGGTGCTGCGCATTGTATGGGTGTGTGTTACATTACATTCACTAGTAGGAGTGAGAAAAACATCACGGGGTGGTGCGCATTGTATGGGTGTGTGTTACATTACATTCACTAGTAGGAGTGAGAAAAACATCACGGGGTGGTGTGAATCGGAGGGTCTGAATTAGGATAGGCAGTGAGTGGCAATGTAGGATGGAGAAAAGCACCGCGTGGTGGTCAGCATGGGGAAGTCAGGGAACATGCAGTGGCAATGTGGGATAGGTTTCTGAAAAACATCGCGGGGTGGTGCGCATTGTATGGGTGTGTGTTACATTACATTCACTAGTAGGAGTGAGAAAAACATCACGGGGTGGTGCGCATTGTATGGGTGTGTGTTACATTACATTCACTAGTAGGAGTGAGAAAAACATCAAGGGGTGGTGCGCATTGTATGGGTGTGTGTTACATTACATTCACTGGTGGGAGTGAGAAAAACATCACGGGGTGGTGTGAATCGGAGGGACTGAATTAGGATAGGCAGTGAGTGGCAATGTAGGATGAAGAAAAGCACCGCGGGGTGGTCAGCATGGGGAGGTCAGGGAACATGCAGTGGCAATGTAGGATAGGTTTCTGAAAAACATCGTGGGGTGGTGCGTATTGTATGGGTGTGTGTTACATTACATTCACTAGTAGGAGTGAGAAAAACATCGCGGGGTGGTGCGCATTGTATGGGTGTGTGTCACATTACATTCACTAGTGGCAGTGAGAAAAACATCACGGGGTGGTGCGCATTGTATGGGTGTGTGTTACATTACATTCACTTGTAGGAGTGAGAAAAACATCACGGGGTGGTGTGAATCAGAGGGTCTGAATTAGGATAGGCAGTGAGTGGCAATGTAGGATGGAGAAAAGCACCGCGGGGTGGTCAGCATCGGGAGGTCAGGGAACATGCAGTGGCAATGTAGGATAGGTTTCTGAAAAACATCGCGGGGTGGTGTGCATTGTATGGGTGTGTGTTACATTACATTCACAAGTAGGAGTGAGAAAAGCATCACGGGGTGGTGCGCGTTGTATGGGTGTGTGTTACATTACATTCACTAGTAGGAGTGAGAAAAACATCACGGGGTGGTGTGAATCGGAGGGTCTGAATTAGGATAGGCACTGAGTGGCAATGTAGGATGGAGAAAAGCACCGCGGGGTGGTCAGCATGGCGAGGTCAGGGAATATGCAGTGGCAATGTAGGATAGGTTTCTGAAAAACATCGCGGGGTGGTGCACATTGTATGGGTGTGTGTTACATTACATTCACTAGTAGGAGTGAGAAAAACATCACGGGGTGGTGCGCATTGTATGGGTGTGTGTTAGATTACATTCACTAGTAGGAGTGAGAAAAACATCACGGGGTGGTGTGAATCGGAGGGACTGAATTAGGATAGGCAGTGAGTGGCAATGTAGGATGGAGAAAAGCACCGCGGGGTGGTCAGCATGGGGAGGTCAGGGAACATGCAGTGGCAATGTAGGATAGGTTTCTGAAAAACATCGCCGGGCGGTGCGCATTGTATGGGTGTGTGTGACATTACATTCACTAGTAGGAGTAAGAAAAAAATCGCGGGGTGGTGCGCATTGTATGGGTGTGTGTTACATTACATTCACTAGTAGGAGTGAGACAAACATCACGGGGTGGTGCGCATTGTATGGGTGTGTGTTACATTACATCCACTGGTAGGAGTGAGAAAAACATCATCGGTTTGTGCGCATTGTATGGGTGTGTGTTACATTACATTCACTAGTAGGAGTGAGAAAAACATCACGGGGTGGTGTGAATCGGAGGGTCTGAATTAGGATAGGCAGTGAGTGGCAATGTAGGATGGAGAAAAGCACCGCGGGGTGGTCAGCATGGGGAGGTCAGGGAACATGCAGTGGCAATGTAGGATAGGTTTCTGAAAAAGATCGCGGGGTGGTGCGCATTGTATGGGTGTGTGTTACATTACATTCACTAGTAGGATTGAGAAAAACATCACGGGCTGTTGCGCATTGTATGGGTGTGTGTTACATTACATTCACTAGTAGGAGTGAGAAAAACATCACGGGGTGGTGTGAATCGGAGGGTCTGAATTAGGATAGGCAGTGAGTGGGAATGTAGGATGGAGAAAAGCACCGCGGGGTGGTCAGCATGGGGAGGTCAGGGAACATGCAGTGGCAATGTAGGATAGGTTTCTGAAAAATATCGCAGGGTGGTGCGCATTGTATGGGTGTGTGTTACATTATATTCACTAGTAGGAGTGAGAAAAACATCACGGGGTGGTGTGAATCGGAGGGTCTGAATTAGGATTGGCACTGAGTGGAAATGTAGGATGGAGAAAAGCACCGCGGGGTGGTCAGCATGGGGAGGTCAGGGAACATGCAGTGGCAATGTAGGATAGGTTTCTGAAAAACATCGCAGGGTGGTGCGCATTGTATGGGTGTGTGTTACATTACATTCACCAGTAGGATTGAGAAAAACATCACGGGGTGGTGTGAATCGGAGGGTCTGAATTAGGATAAACAGTGAGTGGCAATGTAGGATGGAGAAAAGCACTGCGGGGTGGTCAGCATGGGGAGGTCTGGGAACATGCAGTGCCAATGTAGGATAGGTTTCTGAAAAACGTCGCGGGGTGGTGCGCATTGTATGGGTGTGTGTTACATTACATTCACTAGTAGGAGTGAGAAAAACATCACGGGGTGGTGCGCATTGTATGGGTGTGTGTTACATTACATTCACTAGTAGGAGTGAGAAAAACATCACGGGGTGGTGTGAATCCGAGGGTCTGAATTAGGATAGGCAGTGAGTGGCAATGTAGGATGGAGAAAAGCACCGCGGGGTGGTCAGCATGGGGAGGTCAGGGAACATGCAGTGGCAATGTAGGATAGGTTTCTGAAAAACATCGCGGGGTGGTGCGCATTGTATGGGTGTGTGTTACATTACATTCACTAGTAGGAGTGAGAAAAACATCACGGCGTGGTGTGCATTGTATGGGTGTGTGTCACATTACATTCACTAGTAGGAGTGAGAAAAACATCACGGGGTGGTGTGAATCGGAGCGTCTGAATTAGGATAGGCAGTGAGTGGCAATGTAGGATGGAGAAAAGCACCGCGGGGTGGTCAGCATGGGGAGGTCAGGGAACATGCAGTGGCAATGTAGGATAGGTTTCTGAAAAAGATCGCGGGGTGGTGCGCATTGTATGGGTGTGTGTTACATTACATTCACTAGTAGGAGTGAGAAAAACATCACGGGGTGGTGCGCATTTTATGGGTGTGTGTTACATTACATTCACTAGTAGGAGTGAGAAAAACATCACGGGGTGGTGTGATTCCGAGGGTCTGAATTAGGATAGGCAGTGAGTGGCAATGTAGGATGGAGAAAAGCACCGCGGTGTGGTCAGCATGGGGAGGTCAGGGAACATGCAGTGGTAATGTAGGATAGGTTTCTGAAAAAGATCGCGGGGTGGTGCGCATTGTATGGGTGTGTGTTACATTACATTCACTAGTAGGAGTGAGAAAAACATCACGGGGTGGTGCGCATTGTATGGGTGTGTGTTGCATTACATTCACTAGTAGGAGTGAGAAAAACATCACGGGGTGGTGTGAATCGGAGGGTCTGAATTAGGATAGGCAGTGAGTGGCAATGTAGGATGGAGAAAAGCACCGCGGGGTGGTCAGCATGGGGAGGTCAGGGAACATGCAGTGGCAATGTGGGATAGGTTTCTGAAAAACATCGCAGGGTGGTGCGCATTGTATGGGTGTGTGTTACATTACATTCACTAGTAGGAGTGAGAAAAACAGCACGGGGTGGTGCGCATTGTATGGGTGTGTGTTACATTACATTTACCAGTAGGAGTGAGAAAAACATCACGGGGTGGTGTGAATCGGAGGGTCTGAATTAGGATAAGCAGTGAGTGGCAATGTAGGATGGAGAAAAGCACCGCGGGGTGGTCAGCATGGGGAGGTCAGGGAACATGCAGTGGCAATGTAGGATAGGTTTGTGAAAAACATCGCGGGGTGGTGCGCATTGTATGGGTGTGTGTTACATTACATTCACTAGTAGGAGTGAGAAAAACAACACTGGGTGGTGCGCATTGTATGGGTGTGTGTTACATTACATTCACTAGTAGGAGTGAGAAAAACATCACGGGGTGGTGCGCATTGTATGGGTGTGTGTTACATTACATTCACTAGTAGGAGTGAGAAAAACATCACGGGGTGGTGTGCATCGGAGGGACTGAATTAGGATAGGCAGTGAGTGGCAATGTAGGATGGAGAAAAGCACCGCGTGGTGGTCAGCATGGGGAAGTCAGGGAACATGCAGTGGCAATGTAGGATAGGTTTCTGAAAAAGATCGCGGGGTGGTGCGCATTGTATGGGTGTGTGTTACATTACATTCACTAGTAGGAGTGAGAAAAACATCACGGGGTGGTGTGAATCGGAGGGACTGAATTAGGATAGGCAGTGAGTGGCAATGTAGGATGGAGAAAAGCACCGCGGGGTGGTCAGCATGGGGAGGTCAGGGAACATGCAGTGGCAATGTAGCATAGGTTTCTGAAAAACATCGTGGGGTGGTGCGTATTGTATGGGTGTGTGTTACATTACATTCACTAGAAGGAGTGAGAAAAACATCACGGGGTGGTGCGCTTTGTATGGGTGTGTGTTACATTACATTCACTAGTAGGAGTGAGAAAAACATCAAGGGGTGGTGCGCATTGTATGGGTGTGTTTTACATTACATTCACTGGTGGGAGTGAGAAAAACATCACAGGGTGGTGTGAATCGGAGGGACTGAATTAGGATAGGCAGTGAGTGGCAATGTAGGATGAAGAAAAGCACCGCGGGGTGGTCAGCATGGGGAGGTCATGGAACATGCAGTGGCAATGTAGGATAGGTTTCTGAAAAACATCGTGGGGTGGTGCGTATTGTATGGGTGTGTGTTACATTACATTCACTAGTAGGAGTGAGAAAAACATCGCGGGGTGGTGCGCATTGTATGGGTGTGTGTCACATTACATTGACTAGTGGCAGTGAGAAAAACATCACGGGGTGGTGCGCATTGTATGGGTGTGTGTTACATTACATTCACTTGTAGGAGTGAGAAAAACATCACGGGGTGGTGTGAATCAGAGGGTCTGAATTAGGATAGGCAGTGAGTGGCAATGTAGGATGGAGAAAAGCACCGCGGGGTGGTCAGCATCGGGAGGTCAGGGAACATGCAGTGGCAATGTAGGATAGGTTTCTGAAAAACATCGCGGGGTGGTGTGCATTGTATGGGTGTGTGTTACATTACATTCACAAGTAGGAGTGAGAAAAGCATCACGGGGTGGTGCGCGTTGTATGGGTGTGTGTTACATTACATTCACTAGTAGGAGTGAGAAAAACATCACGGGGTGGTGTGAATCGGAGGGTCTGAATTAGGATAGGCACTGAGTGGCAATGTAGGATGGAGAAAAGCACCGCGGGGTGGTCAGCATGGGGAGGTCAGGGAATATGCAGTGGCAATGTAGGATAGGATTCTGAAAAACATCGCGAGTTGGTGCACATTGTATGGGTGTGTGTTACATTACATTCACTAGTAGGAGTGAGAAAAACATCACGGGGTGGTGCGCATTGTATGGGTGTGTGTTACATTACATTCACTAGTAGGAGTGAGAAAAACATCACGGGGTGGTGTGAATCGGAGGGCCTGAATTAGGATAGGCAGTGAGTGGCAATGTAGGATGGAGAAAAGCACCGCGGGGTGGTCAGCATGGGGAGGTCAGGGAACATGCAGTGGCAATGTAGGATAGGTTTCTGAAAAAGATCGCGGGGTGGTGCGCATTGTATGGGTGTGTGTTACATTACATTCACTAGTAGGAGTGAGAAAAACATCACGGGGTGGTGCGCATTGTATGGGTGTGTGTTACATTACATTCACTAGTAGGAGTGAGAAAAACATCGCGGGGTGGTGCGCATTGTATGGGTGTGTTTTACATTACATTCACTAGTAGGAGTGAGAAAAACATTACGGGGTGCTGCGCATTGTATGGGTGTGTGTTACATTACATTCACTAGTAGGAGTGAGAAAAACATCACGGGGTGGTGCGCATTGTATGGGTGTGTGTTACATTACATTCACTAGTAGGAGTGAGAAAAACATCACGGGGTGGTGTGAATCGGAGGGTCTGAATTAGGATAGGCAGTGAGTGGAAATGTAGGATGGAGAAAAGCACCGCGTGGTGGTCAGCATGGGGAAGTCACGGAACATGCAGTGGCAATGTAGGATAGGTTTCTGAAAAACATCGCGGGGTGGTGCGCATTGTATGGGTGTGTGTTACATTACATTCACTAGTAGGAGTGAGAAAAACATCACGGGGTGGTGCGCTTTGTATGGGTGTGTGTTACATTACATTCACTAGTAGGAGTGAGAAAAACATCAAGGGGTGGTGCGCATTGTATGGGTGTGTGTTACATTACATTCACTGGTGGGAGTGAGAAAAACATCACGGGGTGGTGTGAATCGGAGGGACTGAATTAGGATAGGCAGTGAGTGGCAATGTAGGATGAAGAAAAGCACCGCGGGGTGGTCAGCATGGGGAGGTCAGGGAACATGCAGTGGCAATGTAGGATAGGTTTCTGAAAAACATCGTGGGGTGGTGCGTATTGTATGGGTGTGTGTTACATTACATTCACTAGTAGGAGTGAGAAAAACATCGCGGGGTGGTGCGCACTGTATGGGTGTTTGTCACATTACATTCACTAGTGGCAGTGAGAAAAACATCACGGGTGGTGCGCATTGTATGGGTGTGTGTTACATTACATTCACTTGTAGGAGTGAGAAAAACATCACGGGGTGGTGTGAATCAGAGGGTCTGAATTAGGATAGGCAGTGAGTGGCAATGTAGGATGGAGAAAATCACCGCGTGGTGGTCAGCATCGGGAGGTCAGGGAACATGCAGTGGCAATGTAGGATAGGTTTCTGAAAAACATCGCGGGGTGGTGTGCATTGTATGGGTGTGTGTTACATTACATTCACAAGTAGGAGTGAGAAAAGCATCACGGCTTGGTGCGCGTTGTATGGGTGTGTGTTACATTACATTCACTAGTAGGAGTGAGAAAAACATCACGGGGTGGTGTGAATCGGAGGGTCTGAATTAGGATAGGCACTGAGTGGCAATGTAGGATGGAGAAAAGCACCGCGGGGTGGTCAGCATGGGGAGGTCAGGGAATATGCAGTGGCAATGTAGGATAGGTTTCTGAAAAACATCGCGAGTTGGTGCACATTGTATGGGTGTGTGTTACATTACATTCACTAGTAGGAGTGAGAAAAACATCACGGGGTGGTGCGCATTGTATGGGTGTGTGTTACATTACATTCACTAGTAGGAGTGAGAAAAACATCACGGGGTGGTGTGAATCGGAGGGCCTGAATTAGGATAGGCAGTGAGTGGCAATGTAGGATGGAGAAAAGCACCGCGGGGTGGTCAGCATGGGGAGGTCAGGGAACATGCAGTGGCAATGTAGGATAGGTTTCTGAAAAACATCGCCGGGCGGTGCGCATTGTATGGGTGTGTGTTACATTACATTCACAAGTAGGAGTGAGAAAAGCATCACGGGGTGGTGCGCGTTGTATGGGTGTGTGTTACATTGCATTCACTAGTAGGAGTGAGAAAAACATCACGGGGTGGTGTGAATCGGAGGGTCTGAATTAGGATAGGCACTGAGTGGCAATGTAGGATGGAGAAAAGCACCGCGGGGTGGTCAGCATGGGGAGGTCAGGGAACATGCAGTGGCAATGTAGGATAGGTTTCTGAAAAAGATCGCGGGGTGGTGCGCATTGTATGGGTGTTTTTACATTACATTCACTAGTAGGATTGAGAAAAACATCACGGGGTGGTGCGCGTTGTATGGGTGTGTGTTACATTACATTCACTAGTAGGATTGAGAAAAACATCACGGGGTGGTGCGCATTGTATGGGTGTGTGTTACATTACATTCACTAGTAGGAGTGAGAAAAACATCACGGGTGGTGTGAATCGGAGTGTCTGAATTAGGATAGGCAGTGAGTGGGAATGTAGGATGGAGAAAAGCACCGCGGGGTGGTCAGCATGGGGAGGTCAGGGAACATGCAGTGGCAATGTAGGATAGGTTTCTGAAAAATATCGCAGGGTGGTGCGCATTGTATGGGTGTGTGTTACATTACATTCACTAGTAGGAGTGAGAAAAACATCACGGGGTGGTGTGAATCGGAGGGTCTGAATTAGGATAGGCACTGAGTGGAAATGTAGGATGGAGAAAAGCACCGCGGGGTGGTCAGCATGGGGAGGTCAGGGAACATGCAGTGGCAATGTAGGATAGGTTTCTGAAAAACATCGCAGGGTGGTGCGCATTGTATGGGTGTGTGTTACATTACATTCACCAGTAGGAGTGAGAAAAACATCACGGGGTGGGTGTGAATCGGAGGGTCTGAATTAGGATAAACAGTGAGTGGCAATGTAGGATGGAGAAAAGCACTGCGGGGTGGTCAGCATGGGGTGGTCAGGGAACATGCAGTGCCAATGTAGGATAGGTTTCTGAAAAACGTCGCGGGGTGGTGCGCATTGTATGGGTGTGTGTTACATTACATTCACTAGTAGGAGTGAGAAAAACATCACGGGGTGGTGCGCATTGTATGGGTGTGTGTTACATTACATTCACTAGTAGGAGTGAGAAAAACATCACGGGGTGGTGTGAATCCGAGGGTCTGAATTAGGATAGGCAGTGAGTGGCAATGTAGGATGGAGAAAAGCACCGCGGGGTGGTCAGCATGGGGAGGTCAGGGAACATGCAGTGGCAATGTAGGATAGGTTTCTGAAAAAGATCGCGGGGTGGTGCGCATTGTATGGGTGTGTGTTACATTACATTCACTAGTAGGAGTGAGAAAAACATCACGGGGTGGTGCGCATTGTATGGGTGTGTGTTACATTACATTCACTAGTAGGAGTGAGAAAAACATCGCGGGGTGGTGCGCATTGTATCGGTGTGTTTTACATTACATTCACTAGTAGGAGTGAGAAAAACATCACGGGGTGCTGCGCATTGTATGGGTGTGTGTTACATTACATTCACTAGTAGGAGTGAGAAAAACATCACGGGGTGGTGCGCATTGTATGGGTGTGTGTTACATTACATTCACTAGTAGGAGTGAGAAAAACATCACGGGGTGGTGTGAATCGGAGGGTCTGAATTAGGATAGGCAGTGAGTGGCAATGTAGGATGGAGAAAAGCACCGCGTGGTGGTCAGCATGGGGAAGTCAGGGAACATGCAGTGGCAATGTAGGATAGGTTTCTGAAAAACATCGCGGGGTGGTGCGCATTGTATGGGTGTGTGTTACATTACATTCACTAGTAGGATTGAGAAAAACATCACGGGGTGGTGCGCTTTGTATGGGTGTGTGTTACATTACATTCACTAGTAGGAGTGAGAAAAACATCAAGGGGTGGTGCGCATTGTATGGGTGTGTGTTACATTACATTCACTGGTGGGAGTGAGAAAAACATCACGGGGTGGTGTGAATCGGAGGGACTGAATTAGGATAGGCAGTGAGTGGCAATGTAGGATGAAGAAAAGCACCGCGGGGTGGTCAGCATGGGGAGGTCAGGGAACATGCAGTGGCAATGTAGGATAGGTTTCTGAAAAACATCGTGGGGTGGTGCGTATTGTATGGATGTGTGTTACATTACATTCACTAGTAGGAGTGAGAAAAACATCGCGGGGTGGTGCGCATTGTATGGGTGTGTGTCACATTACATTCACTAGTGGCAGTGAGAAAAACATCACGGGGTGGTGCGCATTGTATGGGTGTGTGTTACATTACATTCACTTGTAGGAGTGAGAAAAACATCACGGGGTGGTGTGAATCAGAGGGTCTGAATTAGGATAGGCAGTGAGTGGCAATGTAGGATGGAGAAAAGCACCGCGGGGTGGTCAGCATCGGGAGGTCAGGGAACATGCACTGGCAATGTAGGATAGGTTTCTGAAAAACATCGCGGGGTGGTGTGCATTGTATGGGTGTGTGTTACATTACATTCACAAGTAGGAGTGAGAAAAGCATCACGGGTGGTGCGCGTTGTATGGGTGTGTGTTACATTACATTCACTAGTAGGAGTGAGAAAAACATCACGGGGTGGTGTGAATCGTAGGGTCTGAATTAGGATAGGCACTGAGTGGCAATGTAGGATGGAGAAAAGCACCGCGGGGTGGTCAGCATGGGGAGGTCAGGGAATATGCAGTGGCAATGTAGGATAGGTTTCTGAAAAACATCGCGAGTTGGTGCACATTGTATGGGTGTGTGTTACATTACATTCACTAGTAGGAGTGAGAAAAACATCACGGGGTGGTGCGCATTGTATGGGTGTGTGTTACATTACATTCACTAGTAGTAGTGAGAAAAACATCACGGGGTGGTGTGAATCGGAGGGCCTGAATTAGGATAGGCAGTGAGTGGCAATGTAGGATGGAGAAAAGCACCGCGGGGTGGTCAGCATGGGGAGGTCAGGGAACATGCAGTGGCAATGTAGGATAGGTTTCTGAAAAACATCGCCGGGCGGTGCGCATTGTATGGGTGTGTGTGACATTACATTCACTAGTAGGAGTCAGAAAAAAATCACGGGGTGGTGCGCATTGTATGGGTGTGTGTTACATTACATTCACTAGTAGGAGTGAGAAAAACATCACGGGGTGGTGCGCATTGTATGGGTGTGTGTTACATTACATCCACTGGTAGGAGTGAGAAAAACATCACCGGGTTGTGCGCATTGTATGGGTGTGTGTTACATTACATTCACTAGTAGGAGTGAGAAAAACATCACGGGGTGGTGTGAATCGGAGGGTCTGAATTAGGATAGGCAGTGAGTGGCAATGTAGGATGGAGAAAAGCACCGCGGGGTGTTCAGCATGGGGAGGTCAGGGAACATGCAGTGGCAATGTAGGATAGGTTTCTGAAAAAGATCGCGGGGTGGTGCGCATTGTATGGGTGTGTGTTACATTACATTCACTAGTAGGATTGAGAAAAACATCACGGGGTGGTGCGCATTGTATGGGTGTGTGTTACATTACATTCACTAGTAGGAGTGAGAAAAACATCACGGGGTGGTGTGAATCGGAGGGTCTGAATTAGGATAGGCAGTGAGTGGGAATGTAGGATGGAGAAAAGCACCGCGGGGTGGTCAGCATGGGGAGGTCAGGGAACATGCAGTGGCAATGTAGGATAGGTTTCTGAAAAATATCGCAGGGTGGTGCGCATTGTATGGGTGTGTGTTACATCATATTCACTAGTAGGAGTGAGAAAAACATCACGGGGTGGTGTGAATCGGAGGGTCTGAATTAGGATAGGCACTGAGTGGAAATGTAGGATGGAGAAAAGCACCGCGGGGTGGTCAGCATGGGGAGGTCAGGGAACATGCAGTGGCAATGTAGGATAGGTTTCTGAAAAACATCGCAGGGTGGTGCGCATTGTATGGGTGTGTGTTACATTACATTCACCAGTAGGAGTGAGAAAAACATCACGGGGTGGTGTGAATCGGAGGGTCTGAATTAGGATAAACAGTGAGTGGCAATGTAGGATGTAGAAAAGCACTGCGGGGTGGTCAGCATGGGGAGGTCAGGGAACATGCAGTGCCAGTGTAGGATAGGTTTCTGAAAAACGTCGCGGGGTGGTGCGCATTGTATGGGTGTGTGTTACATTACATTCACTTGTAGGAGTGAGAAAAACATCACGGGGTGGTGCGCATTGTATGGGTGTGTGTTACATTACATTCACTAGTAGGAGTGAGAAAAACATCACGGGGTGGTTTGAATCCGAGGGTCTGAATTAGGATAGGCAGTGAGTGGCAATGTAGGATGGAGAAAAGCACCGCGGGGTGGTCAGCATGGGGAGGTCAGGGAACATGCAGTGGCAATGTAGGATAGGTTTCTGAAAAACATCGCGGGGTGGTGCGCATTGTATGGGTGTGTGTTACATTACATTCACTAGTAGGAGTGAGAAAAACATCACGGCGTGGTGTGCATTGTATGGGTGTGTGTCACATTACATTCACTAGTAGGAGTGAGAAAACATCACGGGGTGGTGTGAATCGGAGGGTCTGAATTAGGATAGGCAGTGAGTGGCAATGTAGGATGGAGAAAAGCACCGCGGGGTGGTCAGCATGGGGAGGTCAGGGAACATGCAGTGGCAATGTAGGATAGGTTTCTGAAAAAGATCGCGGGGTGGTGCGCATTGTATGGGTGTGTGTTACATTACATTCACTAGTAGGAGTGAGAAAAACATCACGGGGTGGTGCGCATTTTATGGGTGTGTGTTACATTACATTCACTAGTAGGAGTGAGAAAACATCACGGGGTGGTGTGATTCCGAGGGTCTGAATTCGGATAGGCAGTGAGTGGCAATGTAGGATGGAGAAAAGCACCCGCGGGGTGGTCAGCATGGGGAGGTCAGGGAACATGCAGTGGCAATGTAGGATTAAGTTTCTGAAAAAGATCGCGGGGTGGTCCGCATTGTATGGGTGTGTGTTACATTACATTCACTAGTAGGAGTGAGAAAAACAGCACGGGGTGGTGCGCATTGTATGGGTGTGTGTTACATTACATTTACCAGTAGGAGTGAGAAAAACATCACGGGGTGGTGTGAATCGGAGGGTCTGAATTAGGATAAGCAGGGAGTGGCAATGTAGGATGGAGAAAAGCACCGCGGGGTGGTCAGCATGGGGAGGTCAGGGAACATGCAGTGGCAATGTAGGATAGGTTTCTGAAAAACATCGCGGGGTGGTGCGCATTGTATGGGTGTGTGTTACATTACATTCACTAGTAGGAGTGAGAAAAACAACACTGGGTGGTGCGCATTGTATGGGTGTGTGTTACATTACATTCACTAGTAGGAGTGAGAAAAACATCACGGGGTGGTGCGCATTGTATGGGTGTGTGTTACATTACATTCACTAGTAGGAGTGAGAAAAACATCACGGGGTGGTGTGAATCGGAGGGTCTGAATTAGGATAGGCAGTGAGTGGCAATGTAGGATGGAGAAAAGCACCGCGTGGTGGTCAGCATGGGGAAGTCAGGGAACATGCAGTGGCAATGTAGGATAGGTTTCTGAAATACATCGCGGGGTGGTGCGCATTGTATGGGTGTGTGTTACATTACATTCACAAGTAGGGGTGAGAAAAGCATCACAGGGTGGTGCGCGTTGTATGGGTGTGTGTTACATTACATTCACTAGTAGGAGTGAGAAAAACATCACGGGGTGGTGTGAATCGGAGGGTCTGAATTAGGATAGGCACTGAGTGGAAATGTAGGATGGAGAAAAGCACCGCGGGGTGGTCAGCATGGGGAGGTCAGGGAACATGCAGTGGCAATGTAGGATAGGTTTCTGAAAAATATCGCAGGGTGGTGCGCATTGTATGGGTGTGTGTTACATTACATTCACTAGTAGGAGTGAGAAAAACATCACGGGGTGGTGTGAATCGGAGGGTCTGAATTAGGATAAACAGTGAGTGGCAATGTAGGATGGAGAAAAGCACTGCGGGGTGGTCAGCATGGGGAGGTCAGGGAACATGCAGTGCCAATGTAGGATAGGTTTGTGAAAAACGTCGCGGGGTGGTGCGCATTGTATGGGTGTGTGTTACATTACATTCACTAGTAGGAGTGAGAAAAACATCACGGGGTGGTGCGCATTGTATGGGTGTGTGTTACATTACATTCACTAGTAGGAGTGAGAAAAACATCACGGGGTGGTGTGAATCCGAGGGTCTGAATTAGGATAGGCAGTGAGTGGCAATGTAGGATGGAGAAAAGCACCACGGGGTGGTCAGCATGGGGAGGTCAGGGAACATGCAGTGGCAATGTAGGATAGGTTTCTGAAAAACATCGCGGGGTGGTGCGCATTGTATGGGTGTGTGTTACATTACATTCACTAGTAGGAGTGAGAAAAACATCACGGCGTGGTGTGCATTGTATGGGTGTGTGTCACATTACATTCACTAGTAGGAGTGAGAAAAACATCACGGGGTGGTGTGAATCGGAGGGTCTGAATTAGGATAGGCAGTGAGTGGCAATGTAGGATGGAGAAAAGCACCGCTTGGTGGTCAGCATGGGGAGGTCAGGGAACATGCAGTGGCAATGTAGGATAGGTTTCTGAAAAAGATCGCGGGGTGGTGCGCATTGTATGGGTGTGTGTTACATTACATTCACTAGTAGGAGTGAGAAAAACATCACGGGGTGGTGCGCATTGTATGGGTGTGTGTTACATTACATTCACTAGTAGGAGTGAGAAAAACATCGCGGGGTGGTGCGCATTGTATGGGTGTGTTTTACATTACATTCACTAGTAGGAGTGAGAAAAACATCACGGGGTGCTGCGCATTGTATGGGTGTGTGTTACATTACATTCACTAGTAGGAGTGAGAAAAACATCACGGGGTGGTGCGCATTGTATGGGTGTGTGTTACATTACATTCACTAGTAGGAGTGAGAAAAACATCACGGGGTGGTGTGAATCGGAGGGTCTGAATTACGATAGGCAGTGAGTGGCAATATAGGATGGAGAAAAGCACCGCGTGGTGGTCAGCATGGGGAAGTCAGGGAACATGCAGTGGCAATGTAGGATAGGTTTCTGAAAAACATCGCGGGGTGGTGCGCATTGTATGGGTGTGTGTTACATTACATTCACTAGTAGGAGTGAGAAAAACATCACGGGGTGGTGCGCATTGTATGGGTGTGTGTTACATTACATTCACTAGTAGGAGTGAGAAAAACATCAAGGGGTGGTGCGCATTGTATGGGTGTGTGTTACATTACATTCACTGGTGGGAGTGAGAAAAACATCACGGGGTGGTGTGAATCGGAGGGACTGAATTAGGATAGGCAGTGAGTGGCAATGTAGGATGAAGAAAAGCACCGCGGGGTGGTCAGCATGGGGAGGTCAGGGAACATGCAGTGGCAATGTAGGATAGGTTTCTGAAAAACATCGTGGGGTGGTGCGTATTGTATGGGTGTGTGTTACATTACATTCACTAGTAGGAGTGAGAAAAACATCGCGGGGTGGTGCGCATTGTATGGGTGTGTGTCACATTACATTCACTAGTGGCAGTGAGAAAAACATCACGGGGTGGTGCGCATTGTATGGGTGTGTGTTACATTACATTCACTTGTAGGAGTGAGAAAAACATCACGGGTGGTGTGAATCAGAGGGTCTGAATTAGGATAGGCAGTGAGTGGCAATGTAGGATGGAGAAAAGCACCGCGGGGGTGGTCAGCATCGGAGGTCAGGGAACATGCAGTGGCAATGTAGGATAGGTTTCTGAAAACATCACGGGTGGTGTGCATGTATGGGTGTGTGTTACATTACAATCACAAGTAGGAGTGAGAGAAGCATCACGGGTGGTGCGCGTTGTATGTGTGTGTGTTACATTACATTCACTAGTAGGAGTGAGAAAAACATCAGCGGGTGGTGTGATCGGAGGGTCTGAATTAGGATAGGCACTGAGTGGCAATGTAGGATGGAGAAAAGCACCGCGGGTGGTCAGCATGGCGAGGTCAGGGAATATGCAGAGGCAATGTAGGATAGGTTTCTGAAAACATCGCGGGTGGTGCACATTGTATGGGTGTGTGTTACATTACATTCACTAGTAGGATGAGAAAACATCACGGGGTGGTGCGCATGTATGGGTGTTTGTTAGATTACATTCACTAGTAGGAGTGAGAAAAACATCACGGGTGGTGTGAATCGGAGGACTGAATTAGGTAGCAGTGAGTGGCAATGTAGGATGGAGAAAAGCACCGCGGGGTGGTCAGCATGGGGAGGTCAGGGAACATGCAGTGCAAATGTAGGATAGGTTTCTGAAAACATCGCCGGGCGGTGCGCATTGTATGGGTGTGTGTGACATTACATTCACTAGTAGGAGTCAGAAAAAAAATCACGGGGTGGTGCGCATTGTATGGGTGTGTGTTACATTACATTCACTAGTAGGAGTGAGAAAAACATCACGGGGTGGTGCGCAATTGTATGGGTGTGTGTTACATTACATCCACTGGTAGGAGTGAGAAAAACATCACCGGGTTGTGCGCATTGTATGGGTGTGTGTTACATTACATTCACTAGTAGGAGTGAGAAAACATCACGGGGTGGTGTGAATCGGAGGGTCTGAATTAGGATAGGCAGTGAGTGCAATGTAGGATGGAGAAAGCCACCGCGGGGTGGTCAGCATGGGGAGGTCAGGGAACATGCAGTGGCAATGTAGGATAGGTTTCTGAAAAAGATCGCGGGGTGGTGCGCATTGTATGGGTGTGTGTACATTACATTCACTAGTAGGATTGAGAAAAACATCACGGGGTGGTGCGCATTGTATGGGTGTGTGTTACATTACATTCACTAGTAGGAGTGAGAAAAACATCACGGGGTGGTGTGAATCGGAGGGTCTGAATTAGGATAGGCACTGAGTGGAAATGTAGGATGGAGAAAAGCACCGCGGGGTGGTCAGCATGGGGAGGTCAGGGAACATGCAGTGGCAATGTAGGATAGGTTTCTGAAAAAACATCGCAGGGTGGTGCGCATTGTATGGGTGTGTGTTACATTACATTCACCAGTAGGATTGAGAAAAACATCACGGGGTGTGAATCGGAGGTCTGAATTAGGATAAACAGTGAGTGGCAATGTAGGATGGAGAAAAGCACTGCGGGGTGGTCAGCATGGGAGGTCTGGAACATGCAGTGCCAATGTAGGATAGGTTTCTGAAAAACGTGGCGGGGTGGTGCGCATTGTATGGGTGTGTGTTACATTACATTCACTAGTAGGAGTGAGAAAAACATCACGGGTGGTGCGCATTGTATGGGTGTGTGTTACATTACATTCACTAGTTAGGAGTGAGAAAAACATCACGGGTGGTGTGAATCCGAGGGTCTGAATTAGGATAGGCAGTGAGTGGCAATGTAGGATGGAGAAAAGCACCGCGGGGTGGTCAGCATGGGGAGGTCAGGGAACATGCAGTGGCAATGTAGGATAGGTTTCTGAAAAAGATCGCGGGGTGGTGCGCATTGTATGGGTGTGTGTTACATTACATTCACTAGTAGGAGTGAGAAAAACATCACGGGGTGGTGCGCATTTTATGGGTGTGTGTTACATTACATTCACTAGTAGGAGTGAGAAAAACATCACGGGGTGGTGTGATTCCGAGGGTCTGAATTAGGATAGGCAGTGAGTGGCAATGTAGGATGGAGAAAAGCACCGCGGGGTGGTCAGCATGGGGAGGTCAGGGAACATGCAGTGGTAATGTAGGATAGGTTTCTGAAAAAGATCGCGGGGTGGTGCGCATTGTATGGGTGTGTGTTACATTACATTCACTAGTAGGAGTGAGAAAAACATCAAGGGGTGGTGCGCATTGTATGGGTGTGTGTTGCATTACATTCACTAGTAGGAGTGAGAAAAACATCACGGGGTGGTGTGAATCGGAGGGTCTGAATTAGGATAGGCAGTGAGTGGCAATGTAGGATGGAGAAAAGCACCGCGGGGTGGTCAGCATGGGGAGGTCAGGGAACATGCAGTGGCAATGTAGGATAGGTTTCTGAAAAACATCGCAGGGTGGTGCGCATTGTATGGGTGTGTGTTACATTACATTCACTAGTAGGAGTGAGAAAAACAGCACGGGGTGGTGCGCATTGTATGGGAGTGTGTTACATTACATTTACCAGTAGGAGTGATAAAAACATAACGGGGTGGTGTGAATCGGAGGGTCTGAATTAGGATAAGCAGTGAGTGGCAATGTAGGATGGAGAAAAGCACCGCGGGGTGGTCAGCATGGGGAGGTCAGGGAACATGCAGTGGCAATGTAGGATAGGTTTCTGAAAAACATCGCGGGGTGGTGCGCATTGTATGGGTGTGTGTTACATTACATTCACTAGTAGGAGTGAGAAAAACAACACTGGGTGGTGCGCATTGTATGGGTGTGTGTTACATTACATTCACTAGTAGGAGTGAGAAAAACATCACGGGGTGGTGCGCATTGTATGGGTGTGTGTTACATTACATTCACTAGTAGCAGTGAGAAAAACATCACGGGGTGGTGTGAATCGGAGGGTCTGAATTAGGATAGGCAGTGAGTGGCAATGTAGGATAGAGAAAAGCACCGCGTGGTGGTCAGCATGGGGAAGTCAGGGAACATGCAGTGGCAATGTAGGATAGGTTTCTGAAATACATCGCGGGGTGGTGCGCATTGTATGGGTGTGTGTTACATTACATTCACTAGTAGGAGTGAGAAAATCATCACGGGGTGGTGCCCATTTTATGGGTGTGTGTTACATTACATTCACTAGTATGAGTGAGAAAAACATCAAGGGGTGGTGCGCATTGTATGGGTGTGTGTTACATTACATTCACTAGTAGGAGTGAGAAAAACATCACGGGGTGGTGTGAATCGGAGGGACTGAATTAGGATAGGCAGTGAGTGGCAATGTAGGATGGAGAAAAGCACCGCGGGGTGGTCAGCATGGGGAGGTCAGGGAACATGCAGTGGCAATGTAGGATAGGTTTCTGAAAAACATCGTGGGGTGGTGCGTATTGTATGGGTGTGTGTTACATTACATTCACTAGAAGGAGTGAGAAAAACATCGCGGGGTGGTGCGCATTGTATGGGTGTGTGTCACATTACATTCACTAGTGCCAGTGAGAAAAACATCACGGGGTGGTGCGCATTGCATGGATGTGTGTTACATTACATTCACTTGTAGGAGTGAGAAAAACATCACGGGGTGGTGTGAATCGGAGGGTCTGAATTAGGATAGGCAGTGAGTGGCAATGCAGGATGGAGAAAAGCACCGCGGGGTGGTCAGCATCGGGAGGTCAGGGAACATGCAGTGGCAATGTAGGATAGGTTTCTGAAAAACATCGCGGGGTGGTGCGCATTGTATGGGTGTGTGTTATATTACATTCACAAGTAAGAGTGAGAAAAGCATCACGGGGTGGTGCGCGTTGTATGGGTGTGTGTTACATTACATTCACTAGTAGGAGTGAGAAAAACATCACGGGGTGGTGTGAATCGGAGGGTCTGAATTAGGATAGGCACTGAGTGGCAATGTAGGATGGAGAAAAGCACCGCGGGGTGGTCAGCATGGGGAGGTCAGGGAACATGCAGTGGCAATGTAGGATAGGTTTCTGAAAAAGATCGCGGGGTGGTGCGCATTGTATGGGTGTGTTTTACATTACATTCACTAGTAGGATTGAGAAAAACATCACGGGGTGGTGCGCGTTGTATGGGTGTGTGTTACATTACATTCACTAGTAGGATTGAGAAAAACATCACGGGGTGGTGCGCATTGTATGGGTGTGTGTTACATTACATCCACTGGTAGGAGTGAGAAAAACATCACCGGGTTGTGCGCATTGTATGGGTGTGTGTTACATTACATTCACTAGTAGGAGTGAGAAAAACATCACGGGGTGGTGTGAATCGGAGGGTCTGAATTAGGATAGGCAGTGAGTGGCAATGTAGGATGGAGAAAAGCACCGCGGGGTGGTCAGCATGGGGAGGTCAGGGAACATGCAGTGGCAATGTAGGATAGGTTTCTGAAAAAGATCGCGGGGTGGTGCGCATTGTATGGGTGTGTGTTACATTACATTCACTAGTAGGACTGAGAAAAACATCACGGGGTGGTGCGCATTGTATGGGTGTGTGTTACATTACATTCACTAGTAGGAGTGAGAAAAACATCACGGGGTGGTGTGAATCGGAGGGTCTGAATTAGGATATGCAGTGAGTGGGAATGTAGGATGGAGAAAAGCACCGCGGGGTGGTCAGCATGGGGAGGTCAGGGAACATGCAGTGGCAATGTAGGATAGGTTTCTGAAAAATATCGCAGGGTGGTGCGCATTGTATGGGTGTGTGTTACATTACATTCACTAGTAGGAGTGAGAAAAACATCACGGGGTGGTGTGAATCGGAGGGTCTGAATTAGGATAGGCACTGAGTGGAAATGTAGGATGGAGAAAAGCACCGCGGGGTGGTCAGCATGGGGAGGTCAGGGAACATGCAGTGGCAATGTAGGATAGGTTTCTGAAAAACATCGCAGGGTGGTGCGCATTGTATGGGTGTGTGTTACATTACATTCACCAGTAGGATTGAGAAAAACATCACGGGGTGGTGTGAATCGTAGGGTCTGAATTAGGATAAACAGTGAGTGGCAATGTAGGATGGAGAAAAGCACTGCGGGGTGGTCAGCATGGGGAGGTCTGGGAACATGCAGTGGCAATGTAGGATAGGTTTCTGAAAAACGTCGCGGGGTGGTGCGCATTGTATGGGTGTGTGTTACATTACATTCACTAGTAGGAGTGAGAAAAACATCACGGGGTGGTGCGCATTGTATGGGTGTGTGTTACATGACATTCACTAGTAGGAGTGAGAAAAACATCACGGGGTGGTGTGAATCCGAGGGTCTGAATTAGGATAGGCAGTGAGTGGCAATGTAGGATGGAGAAAAGCACCGCGGGGTGGTCAGCATGGGGAGGTCAGGGAACATGCAGTGGCAATGTAGGATAGGTTTCTGAAAAAGATCGCGGGGTGGTGCGCATTGTATGGGTGTGTGTTACATTACATTCACTAGTAGGAGTGAGAAAAACATCACGGGGTGGTGCGCATTTTATGGGTGTGTGTTACATTACATTCACTAGTAGGAGTGAGAAAAACATCACGGGGTGGTGTGATTCCGAGGGTCTGAATTAGGATAGGCAGTGAGTGGCAATGTAGGATGGAGAAAAGCACCGCGGGGTGGTCAGCATGGGGAGGTCAGGGAACATGCAATGGTAATGTAGGATAGGTTTCTGAAAAAGATCGCGGGGTGGTGCGCATTGTATGGGTGTGTGTTACATTACATTCACTAGTAGGAGTGAGAAAAACATCACGGGGTGGTGCGCATTGTATGGGTGTGTGTTGCATTACATTCACTAGTAGGAGTGAGAAAAACATCACGGGGTGGTGTGAATCGGAGGGTCTGAATTAGGATAGGCAGTGAGTGGCAATGTAGGATGGAGAAAAGCACCGCGGGGTGGTCAGCATGGGGAGGTCAGGGAACATGCAGTGGCAATGTAGGATAGGTTTCTGAAAAACATCGCAGGGTGGTGCGCATTGTATGGGTGTGTGTTACATTACATTCACTAGTAGGAGTGAGAAAAACAGCACGGGGTGGTGCGCATTGTATGGGTGTGTGTTACATTACATTTACCAGTAGGAGTGAGAAAAACATCACGGGGTGGTGTGAATCGGAGGGTCTGAATTATGATAAGCAGTGAGTGGCAATGTAGGATGGAGAAAAGCACCGCGGGGTGGTCAGCATGGGGAGGTCAGGGAACATGCAGTGGCAATGTAGGATAGGTTTCTGAAAAACATCGCGGGGTGGTGCGCATTGTATGGGTGTGTGTTACATTACATTCACTAGTAGGAGTGAGAAAAACAACACTGGGTGGTGCGCATTGTATGGGTGTGTGTTACATTACATTCACTAGTAGGAGTGAGAAAAACATCACGGGGTGGTGCGCATTGTATGGGTGTGTGTTACATTACATTCACTAGTAGGAGTGAGAAAAACATCACGGGGTGGTGTGAATCGGAGGGTCTGAATTAGGATAGGCAGTGAGTGGCAATGTAGGATAGAGAAAAGCACCGCATGGTGGTCAGCATGGGGAAGTCAGGGAACATGCAGTGGCAATGTAGGATAGGTTTCTGAAATACATCGCGGGGTGGTGCGCATTGTATGGGTGTGTGTTACATTACATTCACTAGTAGGAGTGAGAAAATCATCACGGGGTGGTGCCCATTGTATGGGTGTGTGTTACATAACATTCACTAGTATGAGTGAGAAAAACATCAAGGGGTGGTGCGCATTGTATGGGTGTGTGTTACGTTACATTCACTAGTAGGAGTGAGAAAAACATCACGGGGTGGTGTGAATCGGAGGGACTGAATTAGGATAGGCAGTGAGTGGCAATGTAGGATGGAGAAAAGCACCGCGGGGTGGTCAGCATGGGGAGGTCAGGGAACATGCAGTGGCAATGTAGGATAGGTTTCTGAAAAACATCGTGGGGTGGTGCGTATTGTATGGGTGTGTGTTACATTACATTCACTAGAAGGAGTGAGAAAAACATCGCGGGGTGGTGCGCATTGTATGGGTGTGTGTCACATTACATTCACTAGTGGCAGTGAGAAAAACATCACGGGGTGGTGTGCATTGCATGGATGTGTGTTACATTACATTCACTTGTAGGAGTGAGAAAAACATCACGGGGTGGTGTGAATCGGAGGGTCTGAATTAGGATAGGCAGTGAGTGGCAATGCAGGATGGAGAAAAGCACCGCGGGGTGGTCAGCATCGGGAGGTCAGGGAACATGCAGTGGCAATGTAGGATAGGTTTCTGAAAAACATCGCGGGGTGGTGCGCATTGTATGGGTGTGTGTTACATTACATTCACAAGTAGGAGTGAGAAAAGCATCACGGGGTGGTGCGCGTTGTATGGGTGTGTGTTACATTACATTCACTAGTAGGAGTGAGAAAAACATCACGGGGTGGTGTGAATCGGAGGGTCTGAATTAGGATAGGCACTGAGTGGCAATGTAGGATGGAGAAAAGCACCGCGGGGTGGTCAGCATGGGGAGGTCAGGGAACATGCAGTGGCAATGTAGGATAGGTTTCTGAAAAAGATCGCGGGGTGGTGCGCATTGTATGGGTGTGTTTTACATTACATTCACTAGTAGGATTGAGAAAAACATCACGGGGTGGTGCGCGTTGTATGGGTGTGTGTTACATTACATTCACTAGTAGGATTGAGAAAAACATCACGGGGTGGTGCGCATTGTATGGGTGTGTGTTACATTACATTCACTAGTAGGAGTGAGAAAAACATCACGGGGTGGTGTGAATCGGAGGGTCTGAATTAGGATAGGCAGTGAGTGGCAATGTAGGATGAAGAAAAGCACCGCGGGGTGGTCAGCATGGGGAGGTCAGGGAACATGCAGTGGCAATGTAGGATAGGTTTCTGAAAAACATCGTGGGGTGGTGCGTATTGTATGGGTGTGTGTTACATTACATTCACTAGTAGGAGTGAGAAAAACATCGCGGGGTGGTGCGCATTGTATGGGTGTGTGTCACATTACATTCACTAGTTGCAGTGAGAAAAACATCACGGGGTGGTGCGCATTGTATGGGTGTGTGTTACATTACATTCACTAGTAGGAGTGAGAAAAACATCACGGGGTGGTGTGAATCCGAGGGCCTGAATTAGGATAGGCAGTGAGTGGCAATGTAGGATGGAGAAAAGCACCGCGGGGTGGTCAGCATGGGGAGGTCAGGGAACATGCAGTGGCAATGTAGGATAGGTTTCTGAAAAACATCGCCGGGCGGTGCGCATTGTATGGGTGTGTGTGACATTACATTCACTAGTAGGAGTCAGAAAAACATCACGGGGTGGTGCGCATTGTATGGGTGTGTGTTACATTACATTCACTAGTAGGAGTGAGAAAAACATCACGGGGTGGTGCGCATTGTATGGGTGTGTGTTACATTACATCCACTGGTAGGAGTGAGAAAAACATCACCGGGTTGTGCGCATTGTATGGGTGTGTGTTACATTACATTCACTAGTAGGAGTGAGAAAAACATCACGGGGTGGTGTGAATCGGAGGGTCTGAATTAGGATAGGCAGTGAGTGGCAATGTAGGATGGAGAAAAGCACCGCGGGGTGGTCAGCATGGGGAGGTCAGGGAACATGCAGTGGCAATGTAGGATAGGTTTCTGAAAAAGATCGCGGGGTGGTGCGCATTGTATGGGTGTGTGTTACATTACATTCACTAGTAGGAGTGAGAAAAACATCACAGGGTGGTGTGAATCGGAGGGTCTGAATTAGGATAGGCAGTGAGTGGGAATGTAGGATGGAGAAAAGCACCTCGGGGTGGTCAGCATGGGGAGGTCAGGGAACATGCAGTGGCAATGTAGGATAGGTTTCTGAAAAATATCGCAGGGTGGTGCGCATTGTATGGGTGTGTGTTACATTACATTCACTAGTAGGAGTGAGAAAAACATCACGGAGTGGTGTGAATCGGAGGGTCTGAATTAGGATAGGCACTGAGTGGAAATGTAGGATGGAGAAAAGCACCGCGGGGTGGTCAGCATGGGGAGGTCATGGAACATGCAGTGGCAATGTAGGATAGGTTTCTGAAAAACATCGCAGGGTGGTGCGCATTGTATGGGTGTGTGTTACATTACATTCACCAGTAGGAGTGAGAAAAACATCACGGGGTGGTGTGAATCGGAGGGTCTGAATTAGGATAAACAGTGAGTGGCAATGTAGGATGGAGAAAAGCACTGCGCGGTGGTCAGCATGGGGAGATCAGGGAACATGCAGTGCCAATGTAGGATAGGTTTCTGAAAAACGTCGCGGGGTGGTGCGCATTGTATGGGTGTGTGTTACATTACATTCACTAGTAGGAGTGAGAAAAACATCACAGGGTGGTGCGCATTGTATGGGTGTGTGTTACATTACATTCACTAGTAGGAGTGAGAAAAACATCACGGGGTGGTGTGAATCGGAGGGTCTGAATTAGGATAGGCAGTGAGTGGCAATGTAGGATGGAGAAAAGCACCGCGGGGTGGTCAGCATGGGGAGGTCAGGGAACATGCAGTGGCAATGTAGGATAGGTTTCTGAAAAACATCGCGGGGTGGTGCGCATTGTATGGGTGTGTGTTACATTACATTCACTAGTAGGAGTGAGAAAAACATCACGGGGTGGTGCGCATTTTATGGGTGTGTGTTACATTACATTCACTAGTAGGAGTGAGAAAAACATCACGGGGTGGTGTGATTCCGAGGGTCTGAATTAGGATAGGCAGTGAGTGGCAATGTAGGATGGAGAAAAGCACCGCGGGGTGGTCAGCATGGGGAGGTCAGGGAACATGCAGTGGTAATGTAGGATAGGTTTCTGAAAAAGATCGCGGGGTGGTCCGCATTGTATGGGTGTGTGTTACATTACATTCACTAGTAGGAGTGAGAAAAACATCACGGGGTGGTGCGCATTGTATGGGTGTGTGTTGCATTACATTCACTAGTAGGAGTGAGAAAAACATCACGGGGTGGTGTGAATCGGAGGGTCTGAATTAGGATAGGCAGTGAGTGGCAATGTAGGATGGAGAAAAGCACCGCGGGGTGGTCAGCATGGGGAGGTCAGGGAACATGCAGTGGCAATGTAGGATAGGTTTCTGAAAAACATCGCAGGGTGGTGCGCATTGTATGGGTGTGTGTTACATTACATTCACTAGTAGGAGTGAGAAAAACAGCACGGGGTGGTGCGCATTGTATGGGTGTGTGTTACAATACATTTACCAGTAGGAGTGAGAAAAACATCACGGGGTGGTGTGAATCGGAGGGTCTGAATTAGGATAAGCAGTGAGTGGCAATGTAGGATGGAGAAAAGCACCGCGGGGTGGTCAGCATGGGGAGGTCAGGGAACATGCAGTGGCAATGTAGGATAGGTTTCTGAAAAACATCGCGGGGTGGTGCGCATTGTATGGGTGTGTGTTACATTACATTCACTAGTAGGAGTGAGAAAAACAACACTGGGTGGTGCGCATTGTATGGGTGTGTGTTACATTACATTCACTAGTAGGAGTGAGAAAAACATCACGGGGTGGTGCGCATTGTATGGGTGTGTGTTACATTACATTCACTAGTAGGAGTGAGAAAAACATCACGGGGTGGTGTGAATCGGAGGGTCTGAATTAGGATAGGCAGTGAGTGGCAATGTAGGATGGAGAAAAGCACCGCGTGGTGGTCAGCATGGGGAAGTCAGGGAACATGCAGTGGCAATGTAGGATAGGTTTCTGAAATACATCGCGGGGTGGTGCGCATTGTATGGCTGTGTGTTACATTACGTTCACTAGTAGGAGTGAGAAAAACATCACGGGGTGGTGCCCATTGTATGGGTGTGTGTTACATTACATTCACTAGTATGAGTGAGAAAAACATCAAGGGGTGGTGCGCATTGTATGGGTGCGTGTTACATTACATTCACTAGTAGGAGTGAGAAAAACATCACGGGGTGGTGTGAATCGGAGGGACTGAATTAGGATAGGCAGTGAGTGGCAATGTAGGATGGAGAAAAGCACCGCGGGGTGGTCAGCATGGGGAGGTCAGGGAACATGCAGTGGCAATGTAGGATAGGTTTCTGAAAAACATCGTGGGGTGGTGCGTATTGTATGGGTGTGTGTTACATTACATTCACTAGTAGGAGTGAGAAAAATATCGCGGGGTGGTGCGCATTGTATGGGTGTGTGTCACATTACATTCACTAGTGGCAGTGAGAAAAACATCACGGGGTGGTGCGCATTGTATGGGTGTGTGTTACATTACATTCACTTGTAGGAGTGAGAAAAACATCACGGGGTGGTGTGAATCGGAGGGTCTGAATTAGGATAGGCAGTGAGTGGCAATGCAGGATGGAGAAAAGCACCGCGGGGTGGTCAGCATCGGGAGGTCAGGGAACTTGCAGTGGCAATGTAGGATAGGTTTCTGAAAAACATCGCGGGGTGGTACGCATTGTATGGGTGTGTGTTACATTACATTCACAAGTAGGAGTGAGAAAAGCATCACGGGGTGGTGCGCGTTGTATGGGTGTGTGTTACATTACATTCACTAGTAGGAGTGAGAAAAACATCACGGGGTGGTGTGAATCGGAGGGTCTGAATTCGGATAGGCACTGAGTGGCAATGTAGGATGGAGAAAAGCACGGCGGGGTGGTCAGCATGGGGAGGTCAGGGAACATGCAGTGGCAATGTAGGATAGGTTTCTGAAAAAGATCGCGGGGTGGTGCGCATTGTATGGGTGTGTGTTACATTACATTCACTAGTAGGATTGAGAAAAACATCACGGGGTGGTGCGCGTTGTATGGGTGTGTGTTACATTACATTCACTAGTAGGATTGAGAAAAACATCACGGGGTGGTGCGCATTGTATGGGTGTGTGTTACATTACATTCACTAGTAGGAGTGAGAAAAACATCACGGGGTGGTGTGAATCGGAGGGTCTGAATTAGGATAGGCAGTGAGTGGGAATGTAGGATGGAGAAAAGCACCGCGGGGTGGTCAGCATGGGGAGGTCAGGGAACATGCAGTGGCAATGTAGGATAGGTTTCTGAAAAATATCGCAGGGTGGTGCGCATTGTATGGGTGTGTGTTACATTACATTCACTTGTAGGAGTGAGAAAAACATCACGGGGTGGTGTGAATCGGAGGGTCTGAATTAGGATAGGCACTGAGTGGAAATGTAAGATGGAGAAAAGCACCGCGGGGTGGTCAGCATGGGGAGGTCAGGGAACATGCAGTGGCAATGTAGGATAGGTTTCTGAAAAACATCGCAGGGTGGTGCGCATTGTATGGGTGTGTGTTACATTACATTCACCAGTAGGAGTGAGAAAAACATCACGGGGTGGTGTGAATCGGAGGGTCTGAATTAGGATAAACAGTGAGTGGCAATGTAGGATGGAGAAAAGCACTGCGGGGTGGTCAGCATGGGGAGGTCAGGGAAAATGCAGTGCCAATGTAGGATAGGTTTCTGAAAAACGTCGCGGGGTGGTGCGCATTGTATAGGTGTGTGTTACATTACATTCACTAGTAGGAGTGAGAAAAACATCACGGGGTGGTGCGCATTGTATGGGTGTGTGTTACATTACATTCACTAGTAGGAGTGAGAAAAACATCACGGGGTGGTGTGAATCCGAGGGTCTGAATTAGGATAGGCAGTGAATGGCAATGTAGGATGGAGAAAAGCACCGCGGGATGGTCAGCATGGGGAGGTCAGGGAACATGCAGTGGCAATGTAGGATAGGTTTCTGAAAAACATCGCGGGGTGGTGCGCATTGTATGGGTGTGTGTTACATTACATTCACTAGTAGGAGTGAGAAAAACATCACGGCGTGGTGTGCATTGTATGGGTGTGTGTCACATTACATTCACTAGTAGGAGTGAGAAAAACATCACGGGGTGGTGTGAATCGGAGGGTCTGAATTAGGATAGGCAGTGAGTGGCAATGTAGGATGGAGAAAAGCACCGCGGGGTGGTCAGCATGGGGAGGTCAGGGAACATGCAGTGGCAATGTAGGATAGGTTTCTGAAAAAGATCGCGGGGTGGTGCGCATTGTATGGGTGTGTGTTACATTACATTCACTAGTAGGAGTGAGAAAAACATCACGGGGTGGTGCGCATTGTATGGGTGTGTGTTACATTACATTCACTAGTAGGAGTGAGAAAAACATCACGGGGTGGTGTGATTCCGAGGGTCTGAATTAGGATAGGCAGTGAGTGGCAATGTAGGATGGAGAAAAGCACCGCGGGGTGGTCAGAATGGGGAGGTCAGGGAACATGCAGTGGTAATGTAGGATAGGTTTCTGAAAAAGATCGCGGGGTGGTGCGCATTGTATGGGTGTGTGTTACATTACATTCACTAGTAGGAGTGAGAAAAACATCATGGGGTGGTGCGCATTGTATGGGTGTGTGTTGCATTACATTCACTAGTAGGAGTGAGAAAAACATCACGGGGTGGTGTGAATCGGAGGGTCTGAATTAGGATAGGCAGTGAGTGGCAATGTAGGATGGAGAAAAGCGCCGCGGGCTGGTCAGCATGGGGAGGTGAGGGAACATGCAGTGCCAATGTAGGATAGGTTTCTGAAAAACATCGCAGGGTGGTGCGCATTGTATGGGTGTGTGTTACATTACATTCACTAGTAGGAGTGAGAAAAACAGCACGGGGTGGTGCGCATTGTATGGGTGTGTGTTACATTACATTTACCAGTAGGAGTGAGAAAAACATCACGGGGTGGTGTGAATCGGAGGGTCTGAATTAGGATGAGCAGTGAGTGGCAATGTAGGATGGAGAAAAGCACCGCGGGGTGGTCAGCATGGGGAGGTCAGGGAACATGCAGTGGCAATGTAGGATAGGTTTCTGAAAAACATCGCGGGGTGGTGCGCATTGTATGGGTGTGTGTTACATTACATTCACTAGTAGGAGTGAGAAAAACAACACTGGGTGGTGCGCATTGTATGGGTGTGTGTTACATTACATTCACTAGTAGGAGTGAGAAAAACATCACGGGGTGGTGCGCCTTGTATGGGTGTGTGTTACATTACATTCACTAGTAGGAGTGAGAAAAACATCACGGGGTGGTGTGAATCGGAGGGTCTGAATTAGGATAGGCAGTGAGTGGCAATGTAGGATGGAGAAAAGCACCGCGTGGTGGTCAGCATGGGGAAGTCAGGGAACATGCAGTGGCAATGTAGGATAGGTTTCTGAAATACATCGCGGGGTGGTGCGCATTGTATGGGTGTGTGTTACATTACATTCACTAGTAGGAGTGAGAAAAACATCACGGGGTGGTGCCCATAGTATGGGTGTGTGTTACATTACATTCACTAGTAGGAGTGAGAAAAACATCAAGGGGTGGTGCGCATTGTATGGGTGTGTGTTACATTACATTCACTAGTAGGAGTGAGAAAAACATCACGGGGTGGTGCCCATTGTATGGGTGTGTGTTACATTACATTCACTAGTAGGAGTGAGAAAAACATCAAGTGGTGGTGCGCATTGTATGGGTGTGTGTTACATTACATTCACTAGTAGGAGTGAGAAAAACATCACGGGGTGGTGTGAATCGGAGGGACTGAATTAGGATAGGCAGTGAGTGGCAATGTAGGATGGAGAAAAGCACCGCGGGGTGGTCAGCATGGGGAGGTCAGGGAACATGCAGTGGCAATGTAGGATAGGTTTCTGAAAAACATCGTGGGGTGGTGTGTATTGTATGGCTGTGTGTTACATTACATTCACTAGTAGGAGTGAGAAAAACATCGCGGGGTGGTGCGCATTGTATGGGTGTGTGTCACATTACATTCACTAGTGGCAGTGAGAAAAACATCACGGGGTGGTGCGCATTGTATGGGTGTGTGTTACATTACATTCACTTGTAGGAGTGAGAAAAACATCACGGGGTGGTGTGAATCGGAGGGTCTGAATTAGGATAGGCAGTGAGTGGCAATGCAGGATGGAGAAAAGCACCGCGGGGTGGTCAGCATGGGGAGGTCAGGGAACATGCAGTGGCAATGTAGCATAGGTTTCTGAAAAACATCGCGGGGTGGTGCGCATTGTATGGCTGTGTGTTACATTACATTCACAAGTAGGAGTGAGAAAAGCATCACGGGGTGGTGCGCGTTGTATGGGTGTGTGTTACATTACATTCACTAGTAGGAGTGAGAAAAACATCACGGGGTGGTGTGAATCGGAGGGTCTGAATTAGGATAGGCACTGAGTGGCAATGTAGGATGGAGAAAAGCACCGCGGGGTGGTCAGCATCGGGAGGTCAGGGAACATGCAGTGGCAATGTAGGATAGGTTTCTGAAAAATATCACAGGGTGGTGCGCATTGTATGGGTGTGTGTTACATTACATTCACTAGTAGGAGTGAGAAAAACATCACGGGGTGGTGTGAATCGGAGGGTCTGAATTAGGATAGTCTGTGAGTGGAAATGTAGGATGGAGAAAAGCACCGCGGGGTGGTCAGCATGGGGAGGTCAGGGAACATGCAGTGGCAATGTAGGATAGGTTTCTGAAAAACATCGCAGGGTGGTGCGCATTGTATGGGTGTGTGTTACATTACATTCACCAGTAGGAGTGAGAAAAACATCACGGGGTGGTGTGAATCGGAGGGTCTGAATTAGGATAAACAGTGAGTGGCAATGTAGGATGGAGAAAAGCACTGCGGGGTGGTCAGCATGGGGAGGTCAGGGAACATGCAGTGCCAATGTAGGATAGGTTTCTGAAAAACGTCGCGGGGTGGTGCGCATTGTATAGGTGTGTGTTACATTACATTCACTAGTAGGAGTGAGAAAAACATCACGGGGTGGTGCGCATTGTATGGGTGTGTGTTACATTACATTCACTAGTAGGAGTGAGAAAAACATCACGGGGTGGTGTGAATCCGAGGGTCTGAATTAGGATAGGCAGTGAATGGCAATGTAGGATGGAGAAAAGCACCGCGGGATGGTCAGCATGGGGAGGTCAGGGAACATGCAGTGGCAATGTAGGATAGGTTTCTGAAAAACATCGCGGGGTGGTGCGCATTGTATGGGTGTGTGTTACATTACATTCACTAGTAGGAGTGAGAAAAACATCACGGCGTGGTGTGCATTGTATGGGTGTGTGTCACATTACATTCACTAGTAGGAGTGAGAAAAACATCACGGGGTGGTGTGAATCGGAGGGTCTGAATTAGGATAGGCAGTGAGTGGCAATGTAGGATGGAGAAAAGCACCGCGGGGTGGTCAGCATGGGGAGGTCAGGGAACATGCAGTGGCAATGTAGGATAGGTTTCTGAAAAAGATCGCGGGGTGGTGCGCATTGTATGGGTGTGTGTTACATTACATTCACTAGTAGGAGTGAGAAAAACATCACGGGGTGGTGCGCATTGTATGGGTGTGTGTTACATTACATTCACTAGTAGGAGTGAGAAAAACATCACGGGGTGGTGTGATTCCGAGGGTCTGAATTAGGATAGGCAGTGAGTGGCAATGTAGGATGGAGAAAAGCACCGCGGGGTGGTCAGAATGGGGAGGTCAGGGAACATGCAGTGGTAATGTAGGATAGGTTTCTGAAAAAGATCGCGGGGTGGTGCGCATTGTATGGGTGTGTGTTACATTACATTCACTAGTAGGAGTGAGAAAAACATCATGGGGTGGTGCGCATTGTATGGGTGTGTGTTGCATTACATTCACTAGTAGGAGTGAGAAAAACATCACGGGGTGGTGTGAATCGGAGGGTCTGAATTAGGATAGGCAGTGAGTGGCAATGTAGGATGGAGAAAAGCGCCGCGGGGTGGTCAGCATGGGGAGGTGAGGGAACATGCAGTGCCAATGTAGGATAGGTTTCTGAAAAACATCGCAGGGTGGTGCGCATTGTATGGGTGTGTGTTACATTACATTCACTAGTAGGAGTGAGAAAAACAGCACGGGGTGGTGCGCATTGTATGGGTGTGTGTTACATTACATTTACCAGTAGGAGTGAGAAAAACATCACGGGGTGGTGTGAATCGGAGGGTCTGAATTAGGATGAGCAGTGAGTGGCAATGTAGGATGGAGAAAAGCACCGCGGGGTGGTCAGCATGGGGAGGTCAGGGAACATGCAGTGGCAATGTAGGATAGGTTTCTGAAAAACATCGCGGGGTGGTGCGCATTGTATGGGTGTGTGTTACATTACATTCACTAGTAGGAGTGAGAAAAACAACACTGGGTGGTGCGCATTGTATGGGTGTGTGTTACATTACATTCACTAGTAGGAGTGAGAAAAACATCACGGGGTGGTGCGCCTTGTATGGGTGTGTGTTACATTACATTCACTAGTAGGAGTGAGAAAAACATCACGGGGTGGTGTGAATCGGAGGGTCTGAATTAGGATAGGCAGTGAGTGGCAATGTAGGATGGAGAAAAGCACCGCGTGGTGGTCAGCATGGGGAAGTCAGGGAACATGCAGTGGCAATGTAGGATAGGTTTCTGAAATACATCGCGGGGTGGTGCGCATTGTATGGGTGTGTGTTACATTACATTCACTAGTAGGAGTGAGAAAAACATCACGGGGTGGTGCCCATAGTATGGGTGTGTGTTACATTACATTCACTAGTAGGAGTGAGAAAAACATCAAGGGGTGGTGCGCATTGTATGGGTGTGTGTTACATTACATTCACTAGTAGGAGTGAGAAAAACATCACGGGGTGGTGCCCATTGTATGGGTGTGTGTTACATTACATTCACTAGTAGGAGTGAGAAAAACATCAAGTGGTGGTGCGCATTGTATGGGTGTGTGTTACATTACATTCACTAGTAGGAGTGAGAAAAACATCACGGGGTGGTGTGAATCGGAGGGACTGAATTAGGATAGGCAGTGAGTGGCAATGTAGGATGGAGAAAAGCACCGCGGGGTGGTCAGCATGGGGAGGTCAGGGAACATGCAGTGGCAATGTAGGATAGGTTTCTGAAAAACATCGTGGGGTGGTGTGTATTGTATGGGTGTGTGTTACATTACATTCACTAGTAGGAGTGAGAAAAACATCGCGGGGTGGTGCGCATTGTATGGGTGTGTGTCACATTACATTCACAAGTAGGAGTGAGAAAAACATCACGGGGTGGTGCGCATTGTATGGGTGTGTGTTACATTACATTCACTTGTAGGAGTGAGAAAAACATCACGGGGTGGTGTGAATCGGAGGGTCTGAATTAGGATAGGCAGTGAGTGGCAATGCAGGATGGAGAAAAGCACCGCGGGGTGGTCAGCATGGGGAGGTCAGGGAACATGCAGTGGCAATGTAGCATAGGTTTCTGAAAAACATCGCGGGGTGGTGCGCATTGTATGGCTGTGTGTTACATTACATTCACAAGTAGGAGTGAGAAAAGCATCACGGGGTGGTGCGCGTTGTATGGGTGTGTGTTACATTACATTCACTAGTAGGAGTGAGAAAAACATCACGGGGTGGTGTGAATCGGAGGGTCTGAATTAGGATAGGCACTGAGTGGCAATGTAGGATGGAGAAAAGCACCGCGGGGTGGTCAGCATCGGGAGGTCAGGGAACATGCAGTGGCAATGTAGGATAGGTTTCTGAAAAATATCACAGGGTGGTGCGCATTGTATGGGTGTGTGTTACATTACATTCACTAGTAGGAGTGAGAAAAACATCACGGGGTGGTGTGAATCGGAGGGTCTGAATTAGGATAGTCTGTGAGTGGAAATGTAGGATGGAGAAAAGCACCGCGGGGTGGTCAGCATGGGGAGGTCAGGGAACATGCAGTGGCAATGTAGGATAGGTTTCTGAAAAACATCGCAGGGTGGTGCGCATTGTATGGGTGTGTGTTACATTACATTCACCAGTAGGAGTGAGAAAAACCTCACGGGGTGGTGTGAATCGGAGGGTCTGAATTAGGATAAGCAGTGAGTGGCAATGTAGGATGGAGAAAAGCACCGCGGGGTGGTCAGCATGGGGAGGTCAGGGAACATGCAGTGCCAATGTAGGATAGGTTTCTGAAAAACATCGCGGGGTGGTGCGCATTGTATGGGTGTGTGTTACATTACATTCACTAGTAGGAGTCAGAAAAAAATCACGGGGTGGTGCGCATTGTATGGGTGTGTGTTACATTACATTCACTAGTAGGAGTGAGAAAAACATCACGGGGTGGTGCGCATTGTATGGGTGTGTGTTACATTACATCCACTAGTACGAGTGAGAAAAGCATCACTGGGTTGTGCGCATTGTATGGGTGTGTGTTACATTACATTCACTAGTAGGAGTGAGAAAAACATCACGGGGTGGTGTGAATCCGAGGGTCTGAATTAGGATAGGCAGTGAGTGGCAATGTAGGATGGAGAAAAGCACCGCGGGGTGGTCAGCATGGGCAGGTTAAGGAACATGCAGTCGCAATGTAGGATAGGTTTCTGAAAAACATCGCGGGGTGGTGCGCATTGTATGGGTGTGTGTTACATTACATACACTAGTAGGAGTGAGAAAAACATCACGGCGTGGTGTGCATTGTATGGGTGTGTGTCACATTACATTCACTAGTAGGAGTGAGAAAAACATCACGGGGTGGTGTGAATCCGAGGGTCTGAATTAGGATAGGCAGTGAGTGGCAATGTAGGATGGAGAAAAGCACCGCGGGCTGGTAGCATGGGGAGGGCAGGGAACATGCAGTGGTAATGTAGGATAGGTTTCTGAAAAAGATCGCGGGGTGGTGCGCATTGTATGGGTGTGTGTTACATTACATTCACTAGTAGGAGTGAGAAAAACATCACGGGGTGGTGCGCATTGTATGGGTGTGTGTTGCATTACATTCAATAGTAGGAGTGAGAAAAACATCACGGGGTGGTGTGAATCGGAGGGTCTGAATTAGGATAGGCAGTGAGTGGCAATGTAGGATGGAGAAAAGCACCGCGGGGTGGTCAGCATGGGGAGGTCAGGAAACATGCAGTGGCAATGTAGGATAGGTTTCTGAAAATATCGCGGGGTGGTGCGCATTGTATGGGTGTGTGTTACATTACATTCACTAGTAGGAGTGAGAAAAACATCACTGGGTGGTGTGAATCCGAGGGTCTGAATTAGGATAGGCAGTGAGTGGCAATGTAGGATGGAGAAAAGCACCGCGGGGTGGTCAGCATGGGGAGGTCAGGGAACATGCCGTGGCAATGTAGGATAGGTTTCTGAAAAACATCGCGGGGTGGTGCGCATTGTATGCGTGTGTGTTACATTACATTCACAAGTAGGAGTGAGAAAAGCATCACGGGGTGGTGCGCGTTGTATGGGTGTGTGTTACTTTACATTCACTAGTAGGATTGAGAAAAACATCACGGGGTGGGGCGCATTGTATGGGTGTGTGTTACATTACATTCACTAGTAGGAGTGAGAAAATCATCACGGGGTGGTGTGAATCGGAGGGTCTGAATTAGGATAGGCAGTGAGTGGGAATGTAGGATGGAGAAAAGCACCGCAGGGTGGTCAGCATGGGGAGGTCAGGGAACATGCCGTGGCAATGTAGGATAGGTTTCTGAAAAACATCGCGGGGTGGTGCGCATTGTATGGGTGTGTGTTAGATTACAATCACAAGTAGGAGTGAGAAAAGCATCACGGGGTGGTGCGCGTTGTATGGGTGTGTGTTACATTACATTCACTAGTAGGAGTGAGAAAAACATCACGGGGTGGTGTGAATCGGAGGGTCTGAATTAGGATAGGCAGTGAGTGGCAATGTAGGATGGAGAAAAGCACCGCGGGGTGGTCAGCATGGGGAGGTCAGGGAACATGCAGTGGCAATGTAGGATAGGTTTCTGAAAAACATCGCGGGGTGGTGCGCATTGTATGGGTGTGTGTTACATTACATTCACTAGTAGGAGTGAGAAAAACATCACGGGGTGGTGCGCATTGTATGGGTGTGTGTTACATTACATTCACTAGTAGGAGTGAGAAAAACATCACGGGGTGGTGTGAATCGGAGGGTCTGAATTAGGATAGGCAGTGAGTGGCAATGTAGGATGGAGAAAAGCACCGCGTGGTGGTCAGCATTGGGAAGTCAGGGAACATGCAGTGGCAATGTAGGATAGGTTTCTGAAAAACATCGCGGGGTGGTGCGCATTGTATGGGTGTGTGTTACATTACACTCACTAGTAGGAGTGAGAAAAACATCACGGGGTGGTGCGCATTGTATGGGTGTGTGTTACATTACATTCACTAGTAGGAGTGAGAAAAACATCACGGGGTGGTGTGAATCGGAGGGTCTGAATTAGGATAGCCAGTGAGGCAATGTAGGATGGAGAAAAGTACCGCGGGTTGGTCAGCATGGGGAGGTCAGGGAACAGGCAGTGGCAATGTAGGTTTCTGAAAAACATCGCGGGGTGGTGCGCATTGTATGGGTGTGTGTTACATTACATTCACTAGTAGGAGTGAGAAAAACATCACGGGGTGGTGCGCATTGTATGGGTGTGTGTTACATTACATTCACTAGTAGGAGTGAGAAAAATATCACGGGGTCGTGCGCATTGTATGGGTGTGTGTTACATTACATTCACTAGTAGGAGTGAGAAAAACATCACGGGGTGCTGTGAATCCGAGGGTCTGAATTAGGATAGGCAGTGAGTGGCAATGTAGGATGGAGAAAAGCACCGCGGGGTGGTCAGCATGGGGAGGTCAGGGAACATGCAGTGGCAATGTAGGATAGGTTTCTGAAAAACATCGCGGGGTGGTGCGCATTGTATGTGTGTGTGTTACATTACATTCACTAGTAGGAGTGAGAAAAACATCACGGGGTGGTGCGCATTGTATGGATGTGTGTTACATTACATTCACTAGTAGGAGTGAGAAAATCATCACGGGGTCGTGTGAATCCGAGGGTCTGAATTAGGATAGGCAGTGAGTGGCAATGTAGGATGGAGAAAAGCACCGCGGGTTGGTCAGCATGGGGAGGTCAGGGAACATGCAGTGGTAATGTAGGATAGGTTTCTGAAAAACATCGCGGGGTGGTGCGCATTGTATGGGTGTGTGTTACATTACATTCACAAGTAGGAGTGAGAAAAGCATCACGGGGTGGTGCGTGTTGTATGGGTGTGTGTTACATTACATTCACTAGTAGGAGTGACAAAAACATCATGGGGTGGTGTGAATCCGAGGGTCTGAATTAGGATAGGCAGTGAGTGGCAATGTAGGATGGAGAAAAGCACCGCGGGGTGGTTAGCATGGGGAGGTCAGGGAAAATGCCGTGGCATTGTAGGATAGGTTTCTGAAAAACATCGCGGGGTGGTGCGCATTGTATGGGTGTGTGTTACATTACATTCACTAGTAGGAGTGAGAAAAACATCACGGGGTGGTGCGCATTGTATGGGTGTGTGTTACATTACATTCACTAGTAGGAGTGAGAAAAACATCACGGGGTGGTGTGAATCGGAGGGTCTGAATTAGGATAGGCAGTGAGTGGCAATGTAGGATGGAGAAAAGCACCGCGTGGTGGTCAGCATTGGGAAGTCAGGGAACATGAAGTGGCAATGTAGGATAGGTTTCTGAAAAACATCGCGGGGTGGTGCGCATTGTATGGGTGTGTGTTACATTACAATCACTACTAGGAGTGTGAAAAACATCACGGGGTGGTGCGCATTGTATGGGTGTGTGTTACATTACATTCACTAGTAGGAGTGAGAAAAACATCACGGGGTGGTGTGAATCGGAGGGTCTGAATTAGGATAGGCAGTGAGGCAATGTAGGATGGAGAAAAGTACCGCGGGGTGGTCAGCATGGGGAGGTCAGGGAACAGGCAGTGGCAATGTAGGTTTCTGAAAAACATCGCGGGGTGGTGCGCATTGTATGGGTGTGTGTTACATTACATTCACTAGTAGGAGTGAGAAAAACATCACGGGGTGGTGCGCATTGTATGGGTGTGTGTTACATTACATTCACTAGTAGGAGTGAGAAAAACATCACGGGGTCGTGCGCATTGTATGGGTGTGTGTTACATTACATTCACTAGTAGGAGTGAGAAAAACATCACGGGGTGCTGTGAATCCGAGGGTCTGAATTAGGATAGGCAGTGAGTGGCAATGTAGGATGGAGAAAAGCACCGCGGGGTGGTCAGCATGGGGAGGTCAGGGAACATGCAGTGGCAATGTAGGATAGGTTTCTGAAAAACATCGCGGGGTGGTGCGCATTGTATGGGTGTGTGTTACATTACATTCACTAGTAGGAGTGAGAAAAACATCACGGGGTGGTGCGCATTGTATGGATGTGTGTTACATTACATTCACTAGTAGGAGTGAGAAAATCATCACGGGGTCGTGTGAATCCGAGGGTCTGAATTAGGATATGCAGTGAGTGGCAATGTAGGATGGAGAAAAGCACCGCGGGTTGGTCAGCATGGGGAGGTCAGGGAACATGCGGTGGTAATGTAGGATAGGTTTCTGAAAAACATTGCGGGGTGGTGCGCATTGTATGGGTGTGTGTTACATTACATTCACAAGTAGGAGTGAGAAAAGCATCACGGGGTGGTGCGTGTTGTATGGGTGTGTGTTGCATTACATTCACTAGTAGGAGTGAGAAAAACATCACGGGGTGGTGTGAATCGGAGGGTCTGAATTAGGATAGGCTGTGAGTGGCAATGAAGGATGGAGAAAAGCACCACGGGGTGGTCAGCATGGGGAGGTCAGGGAACATGCAGTGGCAATGTAGGATAGGTTTCTGAAAAACATCGCAGGGTGGTGCGCATTGTATGGGTGTGTGTTACATTACATTCACTAGTAGGAGTGAGAAAAACATCACGGGGTGGTGCGCATTGTATGGGTGTGTGTTACATTACATTTATCAGTAGGAGTGAGAAAAACATCATGGGGTGGTGTGAATCCGAGGGTCTGAATTAGGATAAGCAGTGAGTGGCAATGTAGGATGGAGAAAAGCACCGCGGGGTGGTCAGCATGGGGAAGTCAGAGAACATGCAGTGGCAATGTAGGATAGGTTTCTGAAAAACATCGCGGGGTGGTGCGCATTGTATGGGTGTGTGTTCCATTACATTCACTAGTAGGAGTGAGAAAAACATCACGGGGTGCTGTGAATCCGAGGGTCTGAATTAGGATAGGCAGTGAGTGGCAATGTAGGATGGAGAAAAGCACCGCGGGGTGGTCAGCATGGGGAGGTCAGGGAACATGCAGTGGCAATGTAGGATAGGTTTCTGAAAAACATCGCGGGGTGGTGCGCATTGTATGGGTGTGTGTTACATTACATTCACTAGTAGGAGTGAGAAAAACATCACGGGGTGGTGCGCATTGTATGGATGTGTGTTACATTACATTCACTAGTAGGAGTGAGAAAATCATCACGGGGTCGTGTGAATCCGAGGGTCTGAATTAGGATAGGCAGTGAGTGGCAATGTAGGATGGAGAAAAGCACCGCGGGTTGGTCAGCATGGGGAGGTCAGGGAACATGCAGTGGTAATGTAGGATAGGTTTCTGAAAATCATCGCGGGGTGGTGCGCATTGTATGGGTGTGTGTTACATTACATTCACAAGTAGGAGTGAGAAAAGCATCACGGGGTGGTGCGTGTTGTATGGGTGTGTGTTACATTACATTCACTAGTAGGAGTGACAAAAACATCATGGGGTGGTGTGAATCCGAGGGTCTGAATTAGGATAGGCAGTGAGTGGCAATGTAGGATGGAGAAAAGCACCGCGGGGTGGTTAGCATGGGGAGGTCAGGGAAAATGCCGTGGCATTGTAGGATAGGTTTCTGAAAAACATCGCGGGGTGGTGCGCATTGTATGGGTGTGTGTTACATTACATTCACTAGTAGGAGTGAGAAAAACATCACGGGGTGGTGCGCATTGTATGGGTGTGTGTTACATTACATTCACTAGTAGGAGTGAGAAAAACATCACGGGGTGGTGTGAATCGGAGGGTCTTAATTAGGATAGGCAGTGAGTGGCAATGTAGGATGGAGAAAAGCACCGCGTGGTGGTCAGCATTGGGAAGTCAGGGAACATGCAGTGGCAATGTAGGATAGGTTTCTGAAAAACATCGCGGGGTGGTGCGCATTGTATGGGTGTGTGTTACATTACACTCACTAGTAGAAGTGTGAAAAACATCACGGGGTGGTGCGCATTGTATGGGTGTGTGTTACATTACATTCACTAGTAGGAGTGAGAAAAACATCACGGGGTGGTGTGAATCGGAGGGTCTGAATTAGGATAGGCAGTGAGGCAATGTAGGATGGAGAAAAGTACCGCGGGGTGGTCAGCATGGGGAGGTCAGGGAACAGGCAGTGGCAATGTAGGTTTCTGAAAAACATCGCGGGGTGGTGCGCATTGTATGGGTGTGTGTTACATTACATTCACTAGTAGGAGTGAGAAAAACATCACGGGGTGGTGCGCATTGTATGGGTGTGTGTTACATTACATTCACTAGTGGGAGTGAGAAAAACATCACGGGGTCGTGCGCATTGTATGGGTGTGTGTTACATTACATTCACTAGTAGGAGTGAGAAAAACATCACGGGGTGCTGTGAATCCGAGGGTCTGAATTAGGATAGGCAGTGAGTGGCAATGTAGGATGGAGAAAAGCACCGCGGGGTGGTCAGCATGGGGAGGTCAGGGAACATGCAGTGGCAATGTAGGATAGGTTTCTGAAAAACATCGCGGGGTGGTCCGCATTGTATGGGTGTGTGTTACATTACATTCACTAGTAGGAGTGAGAAAAACATCACGGGGTGGTGCGCATTGTATGGATGTGTGTTACATTACATTCACTAGTAGGAGTGAGAAAATCATCACGGGGTCGTGTGAATCCGAGGGTCTGAATTAGGATATGCAGTGAGTGGCAATGTAGGATGGAGAAAAGCACCGCGGGTTGGTCAGCATGGGGAGGTCAGGGAACATGCGGTGGTAATGTAGGATAGGTTTCTGAAAAACATCGCGGGGTGGTGCGCATTGTATGGGTGGGTGTTACATTACATTCACAAGTAGGAGTGAGAAAAGCATCACGGGGTGGTGCGTGTTGTATGGGTGTGTGTTACATTACATTCACTAGTAGGAGTGAGAAAAACATCACGGGGTGGTGCGCATTGTATGGGTGTGTGTTACATTACATTCACTAGTAGGAGTGAGAAAAACATCACGGGCTGGTGTGAATCGGAGGGTCTGAATTAGGATAGGCAGTGAGTGGCAATGTAGGATGGAGAAAAGCACCGCGTGGTGGTCAGCATTGGGAAGTCAGGGAACATGCAGTGGCAATGTAGGATAGGTTTCTGAAAAACATCGCGGGGTGGTGCGCATTGTATGGGTGTGTGTTACATTACATTCACTAGTAGGAGTGAGAAAAACATCCCGGGGTGGTGCGCATTGTATGGGTGTGTGTTACATTACATTCACTAGCAGGAGTGAGAAAAACATCACGGGCTGGTGTGAATCGGAGGGTCTGAATTAGGATAGGCAGTGAGTGGCAATGTAGGATGGAGAAAAGCACCGCGTGGTGGTCAGCATTGGGAAGTCAGGGAACATGCAGTGGCAATGTAGGATAGGTTTCTGAAAAACATCGCGGGGTGCTGCGCATTGTATGGGTGTGTGTTACATTACACTCACTAATAGGAGTGAGAAAAACATCACGGGGTGGTGCGCATTGTATGGGTGTGTGTTACATTACATTCACTAGTAGGAGTGAGAAAAACATCACGGGGTGGTGTGAATCGGAGGGTCTGAATTAGGATAGGCAGTGAGGCAATGTAGGATGGAGAAAAGTACCGCGGGGTGGTCAGCATGGGGAGGTCAGGGAACAGGCAGTGGCAATGTAGGTTTCTGAAAAACATCGCGGGGTGGTGCGCATTGTATGTGTGTGTGTTACATTACATTCACTAGTAGGAGTGAGAAAAACATCACGGGGTGGTGCGCATTGTATGGGTGTGTGTTACATTACATTCGCTAGTAGGAGTGAGAAAAACATCACGGGGTCGTGTGCATTGTATGGGTGTGTGTTACATTACATTCACTAGTAGGAGTGAGAAAAACATCACGGGGTGCTGTGAATCCGAGGGTCTGAATTAGGATAGGCATTGAGTGGCAATGTAGGATGGAGAAAAGCACCGCGGGGTGGTCAGCATGGGGAGCTCAGGGAACATGCAGTGGCAATGTTGGATAGGTTTCTGAAAAACATCGTGGGGTGGTGCGCATTGTATGGGTGTGTGTTACATTACATTCACTAGTAGGCGTGAGAAAAACATCACGGCGTGGTGTGCATTGTATGGGTGTGTGTCACATTACATTCACTAGTAGGAGTGAGAAAAATATCACGGGGTGGTGTGAATCCGAGGGTCTGAATTAGGATAGGCAGTGAGTGGCAATGTAGGATGGAGAAAAGCACCCTGGGGTGGTCAGCATGGGGAGGGCAGGGAACATGCAGTGGTAATGTAGGATAGGTTTCTGAAAAAGATCGCGGGGTGGTGCGCATTGTATGGGTGTGTGTTACATTACATTCACTAGTAGGAGTGAGAAAAACATCACTGGGTGGTGCGCATTGTATGGGTGTGTGTTGCATTACATTCAATAGTAGGAGTGAGAAAAACATCACGGGGTGGTGTGAATCGGAGGGTCTGAATTAGGATAGGCAGTGAGTGGCAATGTAGGATGGAGAAAAGCACCGCGGGGAGGTCAGCATGGGGAGGTCAGGGAACATGCAGTGGCAATGTAGGATAGGTTTCTGAAAAATATCGGGGGGTGGTGCGCATTGTATGGGTGTGTGTTACATTACATTCACTAGTAGGAGTGAGAAAAACATCACTGGGTGGTGTGAATCCGAGGGTCTGAATTAGGATAGGCAGTGAGTGGCAATGTAGGATGGAGAAAAGCACCGCGGGGTGGTCAGCATGTGGAGGTCAGGGAACATGCCGTGGCAATGTAGGATAGGTTTCTGAAAAACATCGCGGGGTGGTGCGCATTGTATGGGTGTGTGTTACATTACATTCACTAGTAGAGTGAGAAAAGCATCACGGGGTGGTGCGCGTTGTATGGGTGTGTGTTACATTACATTCACTAGTAGGAGTGAGAAAATCATCACGGGGTGGTGTGAATCGGAGGGTCTGAATTAGGATAGGCAGTGAGTGGGAATGTAGGATGGAGAAAAGCACCGCGGGGTGGTCAGCATGGGGAGGTCAGGGAACATGCAGTGGCAATGTAGGATAGGTTTCTGAAAAATATCGCAGGGTGTTGCGCATTGTATGGGTGTGGGTTACATTACATTCACTAGTAGGAGTGAGAAAAACATCACGGGGTGGTGTGAATCGGAGGGTCTGAATTAGGATAGGCAGTGAGTGGAAATGTAGGATGGAGAAAAGCCCCGCGGGGTGGTCAGCATGGGAAGGTCAGGGAACATGCAGTGGCAATGTAGGATAGGTTTCTGAAAAACATCGCAGGGTGGTGCGCATTGTACGGGTGTGTGTTACATTACATTCACCAGTAGGAGTGAGAAAAACATCACGGGGTGGTATGAATCGGAGGGTCTGAATTAGGATAAGCAGTGAGTGGCAATGTAGGATGGAGAAAAGCACCGCGGGGTGGTCAGCATGGGGAGGTCAGGGAACATGCAGTGCCAATGTAGGATAGGTTTCTGAAAAACACCGCGGGGTGGTGCGCATTGTATGGGTGTGTGTTACATTACATTCACTAGTAGGAGTGAGAAAAACATCACGGGGTGGTGGGCATTGTATGGGTGTGTGTTACATTACATTCACTAGTAGGAGTGAGAAAAACATCACGCGGTGGTGTGAATCGGAGGGTCTGAATTAGGATACACAGTGAGTGGCAATGTAGGATGGAGAAAAGCACCGCGGGGTGGTCAGCATGGGGAGGTCAGGGAACATGCAGTGGCAATGTAGGATAGGTTTCTGAAAAACATCGCGGGGCGGTGCGCATTGTATGGGTGTGTGTTACATTACATTCACTAGTAGGAGTCAGAAAAAAATCACGGGGTGGTGCGCATTGTATGGGTGTGTGTTACATTACATTCACTAGTAGGAGTGAGAAAAACATCACGGGGTGGTGCGCATTGTATGGGTGTGTGTTACATTACATCCACTAGTAGGAGTGAGAAAAACATCACGGGGTGGTGCGCATTGTATGGGTGTGTGTTACATTACATTCACTAGTAGGAGTGAGAAAAACATCACGGTGTGGTGCGCATTGTATGGGTGTGTGTTACATTACATTCACTAGTAGGAGTGAGAAAAACATCACGGGGTGGTGCGCATTGTATGGGTGTGTGTTACATTACATTCACTAGTAGGAGTGAGAAAAACATCACGGGGTCGTGCGCATTGTATGGGTGTGTGTTACATTACATTCACTAGTAGGAGTGAGAAAAACATCACGGGGTGGTGTGAATCGGAGGGTCTGAATTAGGATAGGCAGTGAGTGGCAATGTAGGATGGAGAAAAGCACCGCGGGGTGGTCAGCATGGGGAGGTCAGGGAACATGCAGTGGCAATGTAGGATAGGTTTCTGAAAAACATCGCGGGGTGGTGCGCATTGTATGGGTGTGTGTTACATTACATTCACTAGTAGGAGTGAGAAAAACATCACGGGGTGGTGCGCATTGTATGGATGTGTGTTACATTACATTCACTAGTAGGAGTGAGAAAATCATCACGGGGTCGTGTGAATCCAAGGGTCTGAATTAGGATAGGCAGTGAGTGGCAATGTAGGATGGAGAAAAGCACCGCGGGTTGGTCAGCATGGGGAGGTCAGGGAACATGCAGTGGTAATGTAGGATAGGTTTCTGAAAAACATCGCGGGGTGGTGCGCATTGTATGGGTGTGTGTTACATTACATTCACAAGTAGGAGTGAGAAAAGCATCACGGGGTGGTGCGTGTTGTATGGGTGTGTGTTACATTACATTCACTAGTAGGAGTGAGAAAAACATCATGGGGTGGTGTGAATCCGAGGGTCTGAATTAGGATAGGCAGTGAGTGGCAATGTAGGATGGAGAAAAGCACCGCGGGGTGGTTAGCATGGGGAGGTCAGGGAACATGCCGTGGCAATGTAGGATAGGTTTCTGAAAAACATCGCGGGGTGGTGCGCATTGTATGGGTGTGTGTTACATTACATTCACTAGTAGGAGTGAGAAAAACATCACGGGGTGGTGCGCATTGTATGGGTGTGTGTTACATTACATTCACTAGTAGGAGTGAGAAAAACATCACGGCGTGGTGTGCATTGTATGGGTGTGTGTCACATTACATTCATTAGTAGGAGTGAGAAAAACATCACGGGGTGGTGTGAATCCGAGGGTCTGAATCAGGATAGGCAGTGAGTGGCAATGTAGGATGGAGAAAAGCACCGCGGGGTGGTCAGCATGGGGAGGGCAGGGAACATGCAGTGGTAATGTAGGATAGGTTTCTGAAAAAGATCGCGGGGTGGTGCGCATTGTATGGGTGTGTGTTACATTACATTCACTAGTAGGAGTGAGAAAAACATCACGGGGTGGTGCGCATTGTATGGGTGTGTGTTGCATTACATTCAATAGTAGGAGTGAGAAAAACATCACGGGGTGGTGTGAATCGGAGGGTCTGAATTAGGATAGGCAGTGAGTGGCAATGTAGGATGGAGAAAAGCACCGCGGGGAGGTCAGCTTGTGGAGGTCAGGGAACATGCAGTGGCAATGTAGGATAGGTTTCTGAAAAATATCGCGGGGTGGTGCGCATTGTATGGGTGTGTGTTACATTACATTCACTAGTAGGAGTGAGAAAAACATCACTGGGTGGTGTGAATCCGAGGGTCTGAATTAGGATAGGCAGTGAGTGGCAATGTAGGATGGAGAAAAGCACCGCGGGGTGGTCAGCATGGGGAGGTCAGGGAACATGCCGTGGCAATGTAGGATAGGTTTCTGAAAAACATCGCGGGGTGGTGCGCATTGTATGGGTGTGTGTTACATTACATTCACTAGTAGGAGTGAGAAAAGCATCACGGGGTGGTGCGCGTTGTATGGGTGTGTGTTACATTACATTCACTAGTAGGATTGAGAAAAACATCACGGGGTGGGGCGCATTGTATGGGTGTGTGTTACATTACATTCACTAGTAGGAGTGAGAAAATCATCACGGGGTGGTGTGAATCGGAGGGTCTGAATTAGGATAGGCAGTGAGTGGGAATGTAGGATGGAGAAAAGCACCGCGGGGTGGTCAGCATGGGGAGGTCAGGGAACATGCAGTGGCAATGTAGGATAGGTTTCTGAAAAATATCGCAGGGTGTTGCGCATTGTATGGGTGTGTGTTACATTACATTCACTAGTAGGAGTGAGAAAAACATCACGGGGTGGTGTGAATCGGAGGGTCTGAATTAGGATAGGCAGTGAGGCAATGTAGGATGGAGAAAAGTACCGCGGGGTGGTCAGCATGGGGAGGTCAGGGAACAGGCAGTGGCAATGTAGGTTTCTGAAAAACATCGCGGGGTGGTGCGCATTGTATGTGTGTGTGTTACATTACATTCACTAGTAGGAGTGAGAAAAACATCACGGGGTGGTGCGCATTGTATGGGTGTGTGTTACATTACATTCACTAGTAGGAGTGAGAAAAACATCACGGGGTCGTGTGCATTGTATGGGTGTGTGTTACATTACATTCACTAGTAGGAGTGAGAAAAACATCACGGGGTGCTGTGAATCCGAGGGTCTGAATTAGGATAGGCATTGAGTGGCAATGTAGGATTTAGAAAAGCACCGCGGGGTGGTCAGCATGGGGAGCTCAGGGAACATGCAGTGGCAATGTTGGATAGGTTTCTGAAAAACATCGTGGGGTGGTGCGCATTGTATGGGTGTGTGTTACATTACATTCACTAGTAGGCGTGAGAAAAACATCACGGCGTGGTGTGCATTGTATGGGTGTGTGTCACATTACATTCACTAGTAGGAGTGAGAAAAATATCACGGGGTGGTGTGAATCCGAGGGTCTGAATTAGGATAGGCAGTGAGTGGCAATGTAGGATGGAGAAAAGCACCCTGGGGTGGTCAGCATGGGGAGGGCAGGGAACATGCAGTGGTAATGTAGGATAGGTTTCTGAAAAAGATCGCGGGGTGGTGCGCATTGTATGGGTGTGTGTTACATTACATTCACTAGTAGGAGTGAGAAAAACATCACTGGGTGGTGCGCATTGTATGGGTGTGTGTTGCATTACATTCAATAGTAGGAGTGAGAAAAACATCACGGGGTGGTGTGAATCGGAGGGTCTGAATTAGGATAGGCAGTGAGTGGCAATGTAGGATGGAGAAAAGCACCGCGGGGAGGTCAGCATGGGGAGGTCAGGGAACATGCAGTGGCAATGTAGGATAGGTTTCTGAAAAACATCGCAGGGTGGTGCGCATTGTACGGGTGTGTGTTACATTACATTCACCAGTAGGAGTGAGAAAAACATCACGGGGTGGTGTGAATCGGAGGGTCTGAATTAGGATAAGCAGTGAGTGGCAATGTAGGATGGAGAAAAGCACCGCGGGGTGGTCAGCATGGGGAGGTCAGGGAACATGCAGTGCCAATGTAGGATAGGTTTCTGAAAAACACCGCGGGGTGGTGCGCATTGTATGGGTGTGTGTTACATTACATTCACTAGTAGGAGTGAGAAAAACATCACGGGGTGGTGGGCATTGTATGGGTGTGTGTTACATTACATTCACTAGTAGGAGTGAGAAAAACATCACGCGGTGGTGTGAATCGGAGGGTCTGAATTAGGATAGGCAGTGAGTGGCAATGTAGGATGGAGAAAAGCACCGCGGGGTGGTCAGCATGGGGAGGTCAGGGAACATGCAGTGGCAATGTAGGATAGGTTTCTGAAAAACATCGCGGGGCGGTGCGCATTGTATGGGTGTGTGTTACATTACATTCACTAGTAGGAGTCAGAAAAAAATCACGGGGTGGTGCGCATTGTATGGGTGTGTGTTACATTACATTCACTAGTAGGAGTGAGAAAAACATCACGGGGTGGTGCGCATTGTATGGGTGTGTGTTACATTACATCCACTAGTAGGAGTGAGAAAAACATCACGGGGTGGTGCGCATTGTATGGGTGTGTGTTACATTACATTCACTAGTAGGAGTGAGAAAAACATCACGGTGTGGTGCGCATTGTATGGGTGTGTGTTACATTACATTCACTAGTAGGAGTGAGAAAAACATCACGGGGTGGTGCGCATTGTATGGGTGTGTGTTACATTACATTCACTAGTAGGAGTGAGAAAAACATCACGGGGTCGTGCGCATTGTATGGGTGTGTGTTACATTACATTCACTAGTAGGAGTGAGAAAAACATCACGGGGTGGTGTGAATCGGAGGGTCTGAATTAGGATAGGCAGTGAGTGGCAATGTAGGATGGAGAAAAGCACCGCGGGTTGGTCAGCATGGGGAGGTCAGGGAACATGCAGTGGCAATGTAGGATAGGTTTCTGAAAAACATCGCGGGGTGGTGCGCATTGTATGGGTGTGTGTTACATTACATTCACTAGTAGGAGTGAGAAAAACATCACGGGGTGGTGCGCATTGTATGGATGTGTGTTACATTACATTCACTAGTAGGAGTGAGAAAATCATCACGGGGTCGTGTGAATCCAAGGGTCTGAATTAGGATAGGCAGTGAGTGGCAATGTAGGATGGAGAAAAGCACCGCGGGTTGGTCAGCATGGGGAGGTCAGGGAACATGCAGTGGTAATGTAGGATAGGTTTCTGAAAAACATCGCGGGGTGGTGCGCATTGTATGGGTGTGTGTTACATTACATTCACAAGTAGGAGTGAGAAAAGCATCACGGGGTGGTGCGTGTTGTATGGGTGTGTGTTACATTACATTCACTAGTAGGAGTGAGAAAAACATCATGGGGTGGTGTGAATCCGAGGGTCTGAATTAGGATAGGCAGTGAGTGGCAATGTAGGATGGAGAAAAGCACCGCGGGGTGGTTAGCATGGGGAGGTCAGGGAACATGCCGTGGCAATGTAGGATAGGTTTCTGAAAAACATCGCGGGGTGGTGCGCATTGTATGGGTGTGTGTTACATTACATTCACTAGTAGGAGTGAGAAAAACATCACGGGGTGGTGCGCATTGTATGGGTGTGTGTTACATTACATTCACTAGTAGGAGTGAGAAAAACATCACGGCGTGGTGTGCATTGTATGGGTGTGTGTCACATTACATTCATTAGTAGGAGTGAGAAAAACATCACGGGGTGGTGTGAATCCGAGGGTCTCAATTAGGATAGGCAGTGAGTGGCAATGTAGGATGGAGAAAAGCACCGCGGGGTGGTCAGCATGGGGAGGGCAGGGAACATGCAGTGGTAATGTAGGATAGGTTTCTGAAAAAGATCGCGGGGTGGTGCGCATTGTATGGGTGTGTGTTACATTACATTCACTAGTAGGAGTGAGAAAAACATCACGGGGTGGTGCGCATTGTATGGGTGTGTGTTGCATTACATTCAATAGTAGGAGTGAGAAAAACATCACGGGGTGGTGTGAATCGGAGGGTCTGAATTAGGATAGGCAGTGAGTGGCAATGTAGGATGGAGAAAAGCACCGCGGGGAGGTCAGCTTGTGGAGGTCAGGGAACATGCAGTGGCAATGTAGGATAGGTTTCTGAAAAATATCGCGGGGTGGTGCGCATTGTATGGGTGTGTGTTACATTACATTCACTAGTAGGAGTGAGAAAAACATCACGGGGTGGTGTGAATCCGAGGGTCTGAATTAGGATAGGCAGTGAGTGGCAATGTAGGATGGAGAAAAGCACCGCGGGGTGGTCAGCATGGGGAGGTCAGGGAACATGCCGTGGCAATGTAGGATAGGTTTCTGAAAAACATCGCGGGGTGGTGCGCATTGTATGGGTGTGTGTTACATTACATTCACTAGTAGGAGTGAGAAAAGCATCACGGGGTGGTGCGCGTTGTATGGGTGTGTGTTACATTACATTCACTAGTAGGATTGAGAAAAACATCACGGGGTGGGGCGCATTGTATGGGTGTGTCTTACATTACATTCACTAGTAGGAGTGAGAAAATCATCACGGGGTGGTGTGAATCGGAGGGTCTGAATTAGGATAGGCAGTGAGTGGGAATGTAGGATGGAGAAAAGCACCGCGGGGTGGTCAGCATGGGGAGGTCAGGGAACATGCAGTGGCAATGTAGGATAGGTTTGTGAAAAATATCGCAGGGTGTTGCGCATTGTATGGGTGTGTGTTACATTACATTCACTAGTAGGAGTGAGAAAAACATCACGGGGTGGTGTGAATCGGAGGGTCTGAATTAGGATAGGCAGTGAGTGGAAATGTAGGATGGAGAAAAGCACCGCGGGGTGGTCAGCATGGGAAGGTCAGGGAACATGCAGTGGCAATGTAGGATAGGTTTCTGAAAAACATCGCAGGGTGGTGCGCATTGTACGGGTGTGTGTTACATTACATTCACCAGTAGGAGTGAGAAAAACATCACGGGGTGGTGTGAATCGGAGGGTCTGAATTAGGATAAGCAGTGAGTGGCAATGTAGGATGGAGAAAAGCACCGCGGGGTGGTCAGCATGGGGAGGTCAGGGAACATGCAGTGCCAATGTAGGATAGGTTTCTGAAAATCACCGCGGGGTGGTGCGCATTGTATGGGTGTGTGTTACATTACATTCACTAGTAGGAGTGAGAAAAACATCACGGGGTGGTGGGCATTGTATGGGTGTGTGTTACATTACATTCACTAGTAGGAGTGAGAAAAACATCACGCGGTGGTGTGAATCGGAGGGTCTGAATTAGGATAGGCAGTGAGTGGCAATGTAGGATGGAGAAAAGCACCGCGGGGTGGTCAGCATGGGGAGGTCAGGGAACATGCAGTGGCAATGTAGGATAGGTTTCTGAAAAACATCGCGGGGCGGTGCGCATTGTATGGGTGTGTGTTACATTACATTCACTAGTAGGAGTCAGAAAAAAATCACGGGGTGGTGCGCATTGTATGGGTGTGTGTTACATTACTTTCACTAGTAGGAGTGAGAAAAACATCACGGGGTGGTGCGCATTGTATGGGTGTGTGTTACATTACATCCACTAGTAGGAGTGAGAAAAACATCACGGGGTGGTGCGCATTGTATGGGTGTGTGTTACATTACATTCACTAGTAGGAGTGAGAAAAACATCACGGTGTGGTGCGCATTGTATGGGTGTGTGTTACATTACATTCACTAGTAGGAGTGAGAAAAACATCACGGGGTGGTGCGCATTGTATGGGTGTGTGTTACATTACATTCACTAGTAGGAGTGAGAAAAACATCACGGGGTCGTACGCATTGTATGGGTGTGTGTTACATTACATTTACTAGTAGGAGTGAGAAAAACATCACGGGGTGGTGTGAATCGGAGGGTCTGAATTAGGATAGGCAGTGAGTGGCAATGTAGGATGGAGAAAAGCACCGCGGGGTGGTCAGCATGGGGAGGTCAGGGAACATGCAGTGGCAATGTAGGATAGGTTTCTGAAAAACATCGCGGGGTGGTGCGCATTGTATGGGTGTGTGTTACATTACATTCACTAGTAGGAGTGAGAAAAACATCACGGGGTGGTGCGCATTGTATGGATGTGTGTTACATTACATTCACTAGTAGGAGTTAGAAAATCATCTCGGGGTCGTGTGAATCCGAGGGTCTGAATTAGGATAGGCAGTGAGTGGCAATGTAGGATGGAGAAAAGCACCGCGGGTTGGTCAGCATGGGGAGGTCAGGGAACATGCAGTGGTAATGTAGGATAGGTTTCTGAAAAACATCGCGGGGTGGTGCGCATTGTATGGGTGTGTGTTACATTACATTCACAAGTAGGAGTGAGAAAAGCATCACGGGGTGGTGCGTGTTGTATGGGTGTGTGTTACATTACATTCACTAGTAGGAGTGAGAAAAACATCATGGGGTGGTGTGAATCCGAGGGTCTGAATTAGGATAGGCAGTGAGTGGCAATGTAGGATGGAGAAAAGCACCGCGGGGTGGTTAGCATGGGGAGGTCAGGGAACATGCCGTGGCAATGTAGGATAGGTTTCTGAAAAACATCGCGGGGTGGTGCGCATTGTATGGGTGTGTGTTACATTACATTCACTAGTAGGAGTGAGAAAAACATCACGGGGTGGTGCGCATTGTATGGGTGTGTGTTACATTACATTCACTAGTAGGAGTGAGAAAAACATCACGGCGTGGTGTGCATTGTATGGGTGTGTGTCACATTACATTCATTAGTAGGAGTGAGAAAAACATCACGGGGTGGTGTGAATCCGAGGGTCTGAATTAGGATAGGCAGTGAGTGGCAATGTAGGATGGAGAAAAGCAGCGCGGGGTGGTCATCATGGGGAGGGCAGGGAACATGCAGTGGTAATGTAGGATAGGTTTCTGAAAAAGATCGCGGGGTGGTGCGCATTGTATGGGTGTGTGTTACATTACATTCACTAGTAGGAGTGAGAAAAACATCACGGGGTGGTGCGCATTGTATGGGTGTGTGTTGCATTACATTCACTAGTAGGAGTGAGAAAAACATCACGGGGTGGTGCGCATTGTATGGGTGTGTGTTACATTACATTCACAAGTAGGAGTGAGAAAAGCATCACGGGGTGGTGCGCGTTGTATGGGTGTGTGTTACATTACATTCACTAGTAGGATTGAGAAAAACATCACGGGGTGGGGCGCATTGTATGGGTGTGTGTTACATTACATTCACTAGTAGGAGTGAGAAAATCATCACGGGGTGGTGTGAATCGGAGGGTCTGAATTAGGATAGGCAGTGAGTGGGAATGTAGGATGGAGAAAAGCACCGCGGGGTGGTCAGCATGGGAAGGTCAGGGAACATGCAGTGGCAATGTAGGATAGGTTTCTGAAAAACATCGCAGGGTGGTGCGCATTGTATGGGTGTGTGTTACATTACATTCACCAGTAGGAGTGAGAAAAACATCACGGGGTGGTGTGAATCCGAGGGTCTGAATTAGGATAGGCAGTGAGTGGCAATGTAGGATGGAGAAAAGCACCGCGGGGTGGTCAGCATGGGGAGGGCAGGGAACATGCAGTGGTAATGTAGGATAGGTTTGTGAAAAAGATCGCGGGGTGGTGCGCATTGTATGGGTGTGTGTTGCATTACATTCACTAGTAGGAGTGAGAAAAACATCACTGGGTGGTGTGAATCCGAGGGTCTGAATTAGGATAGGCAGTGAGTGGCAATGTAGGATGGAGAAAAGCACCGCGGGGTGGTCAGCATGGGGAGGTCAGGGAACATGCCGTGGCAATGTAGGATAGGTTTCTGAAAAATATCGCGGGGTGGTGCGCATTGTATGGGTGTGTGTTACATTACATTCACAAGTAGGAGTGAGAAAAGCATCACGGGGTGGTGCGCGTTTTATGGGTGTGTGTTACATTACATTCACTAGTAGGATTGAGAAAAACATCACGGTGTGGGGCGCATTGTATGGCTGTGTGTTACATTACATTCACTAGTAGGAGTGAGAAAATCATCACGGGGTGGTGTGAATCGGAGGGTCTGAATTAGGATAGGCAGTGAGTGGGAATGTATAATGGAGAAAAGCACCGCGGGGTGGTCAGCATGGGAAGGTCAGGGAACATGCAGTGGCAATGTAGGATAGGTTTCTGAAAAACATCGCAGGGTGGTGCGCATTGTATGGGTGTGTGTTACATTACATTCACCAGTAGGAGTGAGAAAAACATCACGGGGTGGTGTGAATCGGAGGGTCTGAATTAGGATAAGCAGTGAGTGGCAATGTAGGATGGAGAAAAGCACCGCGGGGTGGTCAGCATGGGGAGGTCAGGGAACATGCAGTGCCAATGTAGGATAGGTTTCTGAAAAGCATCGCGGGGTGGTGGGCATTGTATGGGTGTGTGTTACATTACATTCACTAGTAGGAGTGAGAAAAACATCACGGGGTGGTGCGCATTGTATGGGTGTGTGTTACATTACATTCACTAGTAGGAGTGAGAAAAACAGCACGCGGTGGTGTGAATCGGAGGGTCTGAATTAGGATAGGCAGTGAGTGGCAATGTAGGATGAAGAAAAGAACCGCGGGGTGGTCAGCATGGGGAGGTCAGGGAACATGCAGTGGCAATGTAGGATAGGTTTCTGAAAAAGATCGCGGGGTGGTGCGCATTGTATGGGTGTGTGTTACATTACATTCACTAGTAGGAGTGAGAAAAACATCACGGGGTGGTGCGCATTGTATGGGTGTGTGTTACATTACATTCACTAGTAGGAGTGAGAAAAACATCGCGGGGTGGTGCGCATTGTATGGGTGTGTGTTACATTACATCCACTAGTAGGAGTGAGAAAAACATCACCGGGTTGTGCGCATTGTATGGGTGTGTGTTACATTACATTCACTAGTAGGAGTGAGAAAAACATCACGGGGTGGTGTGAATCCGAGGGTCTGAATTAGGATAGGCAGTGAGTGGCAATGTAGGATGGAGAAAAGCACCGCGGGGTGGTCAGCATGGGGAGGTCAGGGAACATGCAGTGGCAATGTAGGATAGGTTTCTGAAAAACATCGCGGGGTGGTGCGAATTGTATGGGTGTGTGTTACATTACATACACTAGTAGGAGTGAGAAAAACATCACGGCGTGGTGTGCATTGTATGGGTGTGTGTCACATTACATTCACTAGTAGGAGTGAGAAAAACATCACGGGGTGTTGTGAATCGGAGGGTCTGAATTAGGATAGGCAGTGAGTGGCAATGTAGGATGGAGAAAAGCACCGAGGGGTGGTCAGAATGGGGAGGTCAGGGAACATGCAGTGGCAATGTAGGATAGGATTCTGAAAAAGATCGCGGGGTGGTGCGCATTGTATGGGTGTGTGTTACATTACATTCACTAGTAGGAGTGAGAAAAACATCACAGGGTGGTGCGCATTGTATGGGTGTGTGTTACAATGCATTCACTAGTAGGAGTGAGAAAAACATCACGGGGTGGTGTGAATCCGAGGGTCTGAATTAGGATAGGCAGTGAGTGGCAATGTAGGATGGAGAAAAGCACCGTCGGGTGGTCAGCATGGGGAGGGCAGGGAACATGCAGTGGTAATGTAGGATAGGTTTCTGAAAAAGATCGCGGGGTGGTGCGCATTGTATGGGTGTGTGTTACATTACATTCACTAGTAGGAGTGAGAAAAACATCACGGGGTGGTGCGCATTGTATGGGTGTGTGTTGCATTACATTCACTAGTAGGAGTGAGAAAAACATCACGGGGTGGTGTGAATTGGAGGGTCTGAATTAGGATAGGCAGTGAGTGGCAATGAAGGATGGAGAAAAGCACCACGGGGTGGTCAGCATGGGGAGGTCAGGGAACATGCAGTGGCAATGTAGGATAGTTTTCTGAAAAACATCGCAGGGTGGTGCGCATTGTATGGGTGTGTGTTACATTACATTCACTGGTAGGAGTGAGAAAAACAGCACGGGGTGGTGCGCATTGTATGGGTGTGTGTTACATTACATTTACCAGTAGGAGTGAGAAAAACATCATGGGGTGGTGTGAATCGGAGGGTCTGAATTAGGATAAGCAGTGAGTGGCAATGTAGGATGGAGAAAAGCACCGCGGGGTGGTCAGCATGGGGAGGTCAGGGAACATGCAGTGGCAATGTAGGATAGGTTTCTGAAAAACATCGCCGGGTGATGCGCATTGTATGGGTGTGTGTTACATTACATTCACTAGTAGGAGTGAGAAAAACATCACTGGGTGGTGTGAATCGGAGGGTCTGAATTAGGATAGGCAGTGAGTGGCAATGTAGGATGGAGAAAAGCACCACGGGGTGGTCAGCATGGGGAGGTCCGGGAACATGCAGTGGCAATGTAGGATAGGTTTCTGAAAAACATCGCGGGGTGGTGCGCATTGTATGGGTGTGTGTTACATTACATTCACAAGTAGGAGTGAGAAAAGCATCACGGGGTGGTGCGCGTTGTATGGGTGTGTGTTACACTACATTCACTAGTAGGAGTGAGAAAAACATCACGGGGTGGTGTGAATCCGAGGGTCTGAATTAGGATAGGCAGTGAGTGGCAATGTAGGATGGAGAAAAGCACCGCGGGGTGGTCAGCATGGGGAGGTCAGGGAACATGCCGTGGCAATGTAGGATAGGTTTCTGAAAAACATCGCGGGGTGGTGCGCATTGTATGGGTGTGTGTTAGATTACATTCACAAGTAGGATTGAGAAAAGCATCACCGTGTGGTGCGCGTTGTATGGGTGTGTGTTACATTACATTCACTAGTAGGAGTGAGAAAAACATCACGGGGTGGTGTGAATCGGAGGGTCTGAATTTGGATAGGCAGTGAGTGGCAATGTAGGATGGAGAAAAGCACCGCGGGGTGGTCAGCATGGGGAGGTCAGGGAACATGCAGTGGCAATGTAGGATAGGTTTCTAAAAAACATCGCGGGGTGGTGCGCATTGTATGGGTGTGTGTTACATTACATTTACTAGTAGGAGTGAGAAAAACATCACGGGGTGGTGCGCATTGTATGGGTGTGTGTTACATTACATTCACTAGTAGGAGTGAGAAAAACTTCACGGGGTGGTGTGAATCGGAGCGTCTGAATTAGGATAGGCAGTGAGTGGCAATGTAGGATGGAGAAAAGCACCGCGTGGTGGTCAGCATTGGGAAGTCAGGGAACATGCAGTGGCAATGTAGGATAGGTTTCTGAAAAACATCGCGGGGTGGTGCGCATTGTATGGGTGTTTGTTACATTACACTCACTAGTAGGAGTGAGAAAAACATCACGGGGTGGTGCGCATTGTATGGGTGTGTGTTACATTACATTCACTAGTAGGAGTGAGAAAAACATCACGGGGTGGTGTGAATCGGAGGGTCTGAATTAGGATAGGCAGTGAGGCAATGTAGGATGGAGAAAAGTACCGCGGGGTGGTCAGCATGGGGAGGTCAGGGAACAGGCAGTGGCAATGTAGGTTTCTGAAAAACATCGCGGGGTGGTGCGCATTGTATGGGTGTGTGTTACATTACATTCACTAGTAGGAGTGAGAAAAACATCACGGGTTGGTGCGCATTGTATGGGTGTGTGTTACATTACCTTCACTAGTAGGAGTGAGAAAAACATCACGGGGTCGTGCGCATTGTATGGGTGTGTGTTACATTACATTCACTAGTAGGAGTGAGAAAAACATCACGGGGTGCTGTGAATCCGAGGGTCTGAATTAGGATAGGCAGTGAGTGGCAATGTAGGATGGAGAAAAGCACCGCGGGGTGGTCAGCATGGGGAGCTCAGGGAACATGCAGTGGCAATGTAGGATAGGTTTCTGAAAAACATCGCGGGGTGGTGCGCATTGTATGGGTGTGTGTTACATTACATTCACTAGTAGGAGTGAGAAAAACATAACGGGGTGGTGCGCATTGTATGGATGTGTGTTACATTACATTCACTAGTAGGAGTGAGAAAATCATCACGGGGTCGTGTGAATCCGAGGGTCTGAATTAGGATAGGCAGTGAGTGGCAATGTAGGATGGAGAAAAGCACCGCGGGTTGGTCAGCATGGGGAGGTCAGGGAACATGCAGTGGTAATGTAGGATAGGTTTCTGAAAAACATCGCGGGGTGGTGCGCATTGTATGGGTGTGTGTTACATTACATTCACAAGTAGGAGTGAGAAAAGCATCACGGGGTGGTGCGTGTTGTATGGGTGTGTGTTACATTACATTCACTAGTAGGAGTGAGAAAAACATCATGGGGTGGTGTGAATCCGAGGGTCTGAATTCGGATAGGCAGTGAGTGGCAATGTAGGATGGAGAAAAGTACCGCGGGGTGGTTACCATGGGGAGGTCAGGGAAAATGCCGTGGCAATGTAGGATAGGTTTCTGAAAAACATCGCGGGGTGGTGCGCATTGTATGGGTGTGTGTTACATTACATTCACTAGTAGGAGTGAGAAAAACATCACGGGGTGGTGCGCATTGTATGGGTGTGTGTTACATTACATTCACTAGTAGGAGTGAGAAAAACATCACGGGGTGGTGTGAATCGGAGGGTCTGAATTAGGATAGGCAGTGAGTGGCAATGTAGGATGGAGAAAAGCACCGCGTGGTGGTCAGCATTGGGAAGTCAGGGAACATGCAGTGGCAATGTAGGATAGGTTTCTGAAAAACATCGCGGGGTGGTGCGCATTGTATTGGTGTGTGTTACATTACACTCACTAGTAGGAGTGAGAAAAACATCACGGGGTGGTGCGCATTGTATGGGTGTGTGTTACATTACATTCACTAGTAGGAGTGAGAAAAACATCACGGGGTGGTGTGAATCGGAGGGTCTGAATTAGGATAGGCAGTGAGGCAATGTAGGATGGAGAAAAGTACCGCGGGGTGGTCAGCATGGGGAGGTCAGGGAACAGGCAGTGGCAATGTAGGTTTCTGAAAAACATCGCGGGGTGGTGCGCATTGTATGGGTGTGTGTTACATTACATTCACTAGTAGGAGTGAGAAAAACATCACGGGGTGGTGCGCATTGTATGGGTGTGTGTTACATTACATTCACTAGTAGGAGTGAGAAAAACATCACTGGGTGGTGTGAAACGGAGGGTCTGAATTAGGATAGGCAGTGAGTGGCAATGTAGGATGGAGAAAAGCACCACGGGGTGGTCAGCATGGGGAGGTCCGGGAACATGCAGTGGCAATGTAAGTTTCTGAAAAACATCGCGGGGTGGTGCGCATTGTATGGGTGTGTGTTACATTACATTCACTAGTAGGAGTGAGAAAAACATCACGGGGTGGTGCACATTGTATGGGTGTGTGTTACATTACATTCACTAGTAGGAGTGAGAAAAACATCACGGGGTGGTGCGCATTGTATGGGTGTGTGTTACGTTACATTCACTAGTAGGAGTGAGAAAAACATCACGGGGTGTTGTGAATCGGAGGGTCGGAATTAGGATAGGCAGTGAGTGGCAATGTAGGATGGAGAAAAGCACCGCGGGGTGGTCAGCATGGGGAGGTCAGGGAACATGCAGTGGCAATGTAGGATAGGTTTCTGAAAAACATCGCGGGGCGGTGCGCATTGTATGGGTGTGTGTTACATTAATTTCACTAGTAGGAGTCAGAAAAAAATCACGGGGTGGTGCGCATTGTATGGGTGTGGGTTACATTACATTCACTAGTAGGATTTAGAAAAACATCACGGGGTGGTGCGCATTGTATGGGTGTGTGTTACATTACATCCACTAGTAGGAGTGAGAAAAACATCACCGGGTTGTGCGCATTGTATGGGTGTGTGTTACATTACATTCACTAGTAGGAGTGAGAAAAACATCACGGGGTGGTGTGAATCCGAGGGTCTGAATTAGGATAGGCAGTGAGTGGCAATGTAGGATGGAGAAAAGCATCGCGGGGTGGTCAGCATGGGGAGGTCAGGGAACATGCAGTGGCAATGTAGGATAGGTTTCTGAAAAACATCGCGGGGTGGTGCGCATTGTATGGGTGTGTGTTACATTACATTCACTAGTAGGAGTGAGAAAAACATCACGGCGTGGTGTGCATTGTATGGGTGTGTGTTACATTACATTCAATAGTAGGAGTGAGAAAAACATCACGGGGTGGTGTGAATCGGAGGGTCTGAATTAGGATAGGCAGTGAGTGGCAATGTAGGATGGAGAAAAGCACCGCGGGGTGGTCAGCATGGGGAGGTCAGGGAACATGCAGTGGCAATGTAGGATAGGTTTCTGAAAAACATCGCTGGGTGGTGCGCATTGTATGGGTGTGTGTTACATTACATTCACTAGTAGGAGTGAGAAAAACATCACGGGGTGGTGCGCATTGTATGGGTGTGTGTTACATTACATTCACTAGTAGGAGTGAGAAAAACATCACTGGGTGGTGTGAATCGGAGGGTCTGAATTAGGATAGGCAGTGAGTGGCAATGTAGGATGGAGAAAAGCACCACGGGGTGGTCAGCATGGGGAGGTCCGGGAACATGCAGTGGCAATGTAGGATAGGTTTCTGAAAAACATCGCGGGGTGGTTCGCATTGTATGGGTGTGTGTTACATTACATTCACAAGTAGGAGTGAGAAAAGCATCACGGGGTGGTGCGTGTTGTATGGGTGTGTGTTACATTACATTCACTAGTAGGAGTGAGAAAAACATCACGGGGTGGTGTGAATCGGAGGGTCTGAATTAGGATAGGCAGTGAGTGGCAATGTAGGATGGAGAAAAGCACCGCGGGGTGGTCAGCATGGGGAGGTCAGGGAACATGCCGTGGCAATGTAGGATAGGTTTCTGAAAAACATCGCGGGGTGGTGCGCATTGTATGGGTGTGTGTTACATTACATTCACAAGTAGGAGTGAGAAAAGCATCACGGGGTGTTGCGCGTTGTATGGGTGTGTGTTACATTACATTCACTAGTAGGAGTGAGAAAAACATCACGGGGTGGTGTGAATCAGAGGGTCTGATTTAGGATAGGCAGTGAGTGGCAATGTAGGATGGAGAAAAGCACCGCGGGGTGGTCAGCATGGGGAGGTCAGGGAACATGCAGTGGCAATGTAGGATAGGTTTCTGAAAAACATCGCGGGGTGGTGCGCATTGTATGGGTGTGTGTTACATTACATTCACTAGTAGGAGTGAGAAAAACATCACGGGGTGGTGCGCATTGTATGGGTGTGTGTTACATTAGATTCACTAGTAGGAGTGAGAAAAACATCACGGGGTGGTGTGAATCGGAGGGTCTGAATTAGGATAGCCAGTGAGTGGCAATGTAGGATGGAGAAAAGCACCGCGTGGTGGTCAGCATGGGGAAGTCAGGGAACATGCAGTGGCAATGTAGGATAGGTTTCTGAAAAACATCCCGGGGTGGTGCGCATTGTATGGGTGTGTGTTACATTACACTCACTAGTAGGAGTGAGAAAAATATCACGGGGTGGTGCGCATTGTATGGGTGTGTGTTACATTACATTCACTAGTAGGAGTGAGAAAAACATCACGGGGTGGTGTGAATCGGAGGGTCTGAATTAGGATAGGGAGTGAGGCAATGTAGGATGGAGAAAAGTACCGCGGGGTGGTCAGCATGGGGAGGTCAGGGAACAGGCAGTGGCAATGTAGGCTTCTGAAAAACATCGCGGGGTGGTGCGCATTGTATGGGTGTGTGTTACATTACATTCACTAGTAGGTGTGAGAAAAACATCACGGGGTGGTGCGCATTGTATGGGTGTGTGTTACATTACATTCACTAGTAGGAGTGAGAAAAACATCACGGGGTGGTGCGCATTGTATGGGTGTGTGTTACATTACATTCACTAGTAGGAGTGAGAAAAACATCACTGGGGGGTGTGAATCGGAGGGTCTGAATTAGGATAGGCAGTGATTGGCAATGTAGGATGGAGAAAAGCACCACGGGGTGGTCAGCATGGGGAGGTCCGGGAACATGCAGTGGCAATGTAGGATAGGTTTCTGAAAAACATCGCGGGGTGGTGCGCATTGTATGGGTGTGTGTTACATTACATTCACAAGTAGGAGTGAGAAAAGCATCACGGGGTGGTGCGCATTGTATGGGTGTGTGTTACATTACATTCACTAGTAGGAGTGAGAAAAACATCACGGGGTTGTGTGAATCGGAGGGTCTGAATTAGGATAGGCAGTGAGTGGCAATGTAGGATGGAGAAAAGCACCGCGGGATGGTCAGCATTGGGAGGTCAGGGAACATGCAGTGGCAATGTAGGATAGGTTTCTGAAAAACATCGCGAGGTGGTGCGCATTGTATGGGTGTGTGTTACATTACATTCACTAGTAGGAGTGAAAAAAACATCACGGGGTGGTGCGCATTGTATGGGTGTGTGTTACATTACATTCACTAGTAGGAGTGAGAAAAACATCATGGGGTGGTGCGCATTGTATGGGTGTGTGTTACATTACATTCACTAGTAGGAGTGAGAAAAACATCACTGGGTGGTGTGAATCGGAGGGTCTGAATTAGGATAGGCAGTGAGTGGCAATGTAGGATGGAGAAAAGCACCACGGGGTGGTCAGCATGGGGAGGTCCGGGAACATGCAGTGGCAATGTAGGATAGGTTTCTGAATAACTTCGCGGGGTGGTGCGCATTGTATGGGTGTGTGTTACATTACATTCACAAGTAGGAGTGAGAAAAGCATCACGGGGTGGTGCGCGTTGTATGGGTGTGTGTTACATTACATTCACTAGTAGGAGTGAGAAAAACATCACGGGGTGGTGTGAATGGGAGGGTCTATATTAGGATAGGCAGTGAGTGGCAATGTAGGATGGAGAAAAGCACCGCGGGGTGGTCAGCATGGGGAGGTCAGGGAACATGCAGTGGCAATGTAGGATAGGTTTCTGAAAAACATCGCGGGGTGGTGCGCATTGTATGGGTGTGTGTTACATTACATTCACAAGTAGGAGTGAGAAAAGCATCACGGGGTGGTGCGCGTTGTATGGGTGTGTGTTACATTACATTCACTAGTAGGAGTGAGAAAAACATCACGGGGTGGTGCGCATTGTATGGGTGTGTGTTACATTACATTCACTAGTAGGAGTGAGAAAAACATCACGGGGTGGTGTGAATCGGAGGGTCTGTATTAGGATAGGCAGTGAGTGGCAATGTAGGATGGAGAAAAGCACCTCGGGGTGGTCAGCATGGGGAGGTCAGGGAACATGCAGTGGCAATGTAGGATAGGTTTCTGAAAAACATCGCGGGGCGGTGCGCATTGTATGGGTGTGTGTTTCATTACACTCACTAGTAGGAGTGAGAAAAACATCACGGGGTGGTGCGCATTGTATGGGTGTGTGTTACATTACATTCACTAGTAGGTGTGAGAAAAACATCACGGGGTGGTGCGCATTGTATGGGTGTGGGTTACATTACATTCACTAGTAGGAGTGAGAAAAACATCACGGGGTGGTGCGCATTTTATGGGTGTGTGTTACATTACATTCACTAGTAGGAGTGAGAAAAACATCACGGGGTGGTGTGAATCGGAGTGTCTGAATTAGGATAGGCAGTGAGTGGCTGTGTAGGATGGAGAAAAGCACCGCGGGGTGGTCAACATGGGGAGGTCAGGGAACATGCAGTGGCAATGTAGGATAGGTTTCTGAAAAACATCGCGGGGCGGTGCGCATTGTATGGGTGTGTGTTACATTACATTCACTAGTAGGATTTAGAAAAACATCACGGGGTGGTGCGCATTGTATGGGTGTGTGTTACATTACATCCACTAGTAGGAGTGAGAAAAACATCACCGGGTTGTGCGCATTGTATGGGTGTGTGTTACATTACGTTCACTAGTAGGAGTGAGAAAAACATCACGGGGTGGTGTGAATCCGAGGGTCTGAATTAGGATAGGCAGTGAGTGGCAATGTAGGATGGAGAAAAGCATCGCGGGGTGTTCAGCATAGGGAGGTCAGGGAACATGCAGTGGCAATGTAGGATAGGTTTCTGAAAAACATCGCGGGGTGGTGCGCATTGTATGGGTGTGTGTTACATTACATTCACTAGGAGGAGTGAGAAAAACATCACGGCGTGGTGTGCATTGTACGGGTGTGTGTTACATTACATTCACTAGTAGGAGTGAGAAAAACATCACGGGGTGGTGTGAATCGGAGGGTCTGAATTAGGATAGGCAGTGAGTGGCAATGTAGGATGGAGAAAAGCACCGCGGGGTGGTCAGCATGGGGAGGTCAGGGAACATGCAGTGGCAATGTAGGATAGGTTTCTGAAAAACATCGCGGGGTGGTGCGCATTGTATGGGTGTGTGTTACATTACATTCACAAGTAGGAGTGAGAAAAGCATCACGGGGTGTTGCGCGTTGTATGGGTGTGTGTTACATTACATTCACAAGTAGGAGTGAGAAAAGCATCACGGGGTGTTGCGCGTTGTATGGTTGTGTGTTACATTACATTCACTAGTAGGAGTGAGAAAAACATCACGGGGTGGTGCGCATTGTATGGGTGTGTGTTACACTACATTCACTAGTAGGAGTGAGAAAAACATCACGGGGTGGTGTGAATCGGAGGGTCTGAATTAGGATAGGCAGTGAGTGGCAATGTAGGATGGAGAAAAGCACCGCGGGGTGGTCAGCATGGGGATGTCAGGGAACATGCAGTGGCAATGTAGGATAGGTTTCTGAAAAACATCGCGGGGTGGTGCGCATTGTATGGGTGTGTGTTACATTACATTCACTAGTAGGAGTTAGAAAAACATCACGGGGTGGTGCGCATTGTATGGGTGTGTGTTACACTACATTCACTAGTAGGAGTGAGAAAAACATCACGGGGTGGTGTGAATCGGAGGGTCTGAATTAGGATAGGCAGTGAGTGGCAATGTAGGATGGAGAAAAGCACCGCGTGGTGGTCAGCATTGGGAAGTCAGGGAACATGCAGTGGCAATGTAGGATAGGTTTCTGAAAAACATCGCGGGGTGGTGCGCATTGTATGGGTGTGTGTTACATTACACTCACTAGTAGGAGTGAGAAAAACATCACGGGGTGGTGCGAATTGTATGCATTCACTAGTAGGAGTGAGAAAAACTTCACGGGGTGGTGTGAATCGGAGGGTCTGAATTAGGATAGGCAGTGAGGCAATGTAGGATGGAGAAAAGTACCGCGGGGTGGTCAGCATGTGGAGGTCAGGGAACAGGCAGTGGCAATGTAGGTTTCTGAAAAACATCGCGGGGTGGTGCGCATTGTATGGGTGTGTGTTACATTACATTCACTAGTAGGAGTGAGAAAAACATCACGGGGTGGTGCGCATTGTATGGGTGTGTGTTACATTACATTCACTAGTAGGAGTGAGAAAAACATCACGGGGTCGTGCGCATTGTATGGGTGTGTGTTACATTACATTCACTAGTAGGAGTGAGAAAAACATCACGGGGTGCTGTGAAGCCGAGGGTCTGAATTAGGATAGGCAGTGAGTGGCAATGTAGGATAGAGAAAAGCACCGCGGGGTGGTCAGCATGGGGAGGTCAGGGAACATGCAGTGGCAATGTAGGATAGGTTTCTGAAAAACATCGCGGGGTGGTGCGCATTGTATGGGTGTGTGTTACATTACATTCACTAGTAGGAGTGAGAAAAACATCACGGGGTGGTGCGCATTGTATGGATGTGTGTTACATTACATTCACTAGTAGGAGTGAGAAAATCATCACGGGGTCGTGTGAATCCGAGGGTCTGAATTAGGATAGGCAGTGAGTGGCAATGTAGGATGGAGAAAAGCACCGCGGGTTGGTCAGCATGGGGAGGTCAGGGGACATGCAGTGGTAATGTAGGATAGGTTTCTGAAAAACATCGCGGGGTGGTGCGCATTGTATGGGTGTGTGTTACATTACATTCACTAGTAGGAGTGAGAAAAACATCACGGGGTGTTGTGAATCGGAGGGTCTGAATTAGGTTAGGCAGTGAGTGGCAATGTAGGATGCAGAAAAGCACCGCGGGGTGGTCAGCATGGGGAGGTCAGGGAACATGCCGTGGCAATGTAGGATAGGTTTCTGAAAAACATCGCGGGGTGGTGCGCATTGTATGGGTGTGTGTTACATTACATTCACAAGTAGGAGTGAGAAAAGCATCACGGGGTGGTGCGCGTTGTATGGGTGTGTGTTACATTAATTTCACTAGTAGGAATGAGAAAAACATCACGGGGTGGTGTGAATCGGAGGGTCTGAATTAGGATAGGCAGTGAGTGGCAATGTAGGATGGAGAAAAGCACCGCGGGGTGGTCAGCATGGGGAGGGCAGGGAACATGAAGTGGCAATGTAGTATAGGTTTCTGAAAAACATCGCGGGGTGGTGCGCATTGTATGGGTGTGTGTTACGTTACATTCACTAGTAGGAGTGAGAAAAACATCACGGGGTGTTGTGAATCGGAGGGTCTGAATTAGGATAGGCAGTGAGTGGCAATGTAGGATGGAGAAAAGCACCGCGGGGTGGTCAGCATGGGGAGGTCAGGGAACATGCAGTGGCAATGTAGGATAGGTTTCTGAAAAACATCGCGGGGCGGTGCGCATTGTATGGGTGTGGGTTACATTAAATTCACTAGTAGGAGTCAGAAAAAAATCACGGGGTGGTGCGCATTGTATGGGTGTGTGTTACATTACATTCACTAGTAGGATTTAGAAAAACATCACGGGGTGGTGCGCATTGTATGGGTGTGTGTTACATTACATCCACTAGTAGGAGTGAGAAAAACATCACCGGGTTGTGCGCATTGTATGGGTGTGTGTTACATTACATTCACTAGTAGGAGTGAGAAAAACATCACGGGGTGGTGTGAATCCGAGGGGCTGAATTAGGATAGGCAGTGAGTGGCAATGTAGGATGGAGAAAAGCATCGCGGGGTGGTAGGCATGGGGAGGTCAGGGAACATGCAGTGGCAATGTAGGATAGGTTTCTGAAAAACATCGCGGGGTGGTGCGCATTGTATGGGTGTGTGTTACATTACATTCACTAGTAGCAGTGAGAAAAACATCACGGCGTGGTGTGCATTGTATGGGTGTGTGTGACATTACATTCACTAGTAGGAGTGAGAAAAACATCACGGGGTGGTGTGAATCGGAGGGTCTGAATTAGGATAGGCAGTGAGTGGCAATGTAGGATGGAGAAAAGCACCGCGGGGTGGTCAGCATGGGGAGGTCAGGGAACATGCAGTGGCAATGTAGGATAGGTTTCTGAAAAACATCGCGGGGTGGTGCGCATTGTATGGGTGTGTGTTACATTACATTCACTAGTAGGAGTGAGAAAAACATCACGGGGTGGTGCGCATTGTATGGGTGTGTGTTACATTACATTCACTAGTAGGAGTGAGAAAAACATCACTGGGTGGTGTGAATCGGAGGGTCTGAATTAGGATAGGCAGTGAGTGGCAATGTAGGATGGAGAAAAGCACCACGGGGTGGTCAGCATGGGGAGGTCCGGGAACATGCAGTGGCAATGTAGGATAGGTTTCTGAAAAACATCGCGGCGTGGTGCGCATTGTATGGGTGTGTGTTACATTACATTCACAAGTAGGAGTGAGAAAAGCATCACGGGGTGGTGCGTGTTGTATGGGTGTGTGTTACATTACATTCACTAGTAGGAGTGAGAAAAACATCACGGGGTGGTGTGAATCGGAGGGTCTGAATTAGGATAGGCAGTGAGTGGCAATGTAGGATGGAGAAAAGCACCGCGGGGTGGTCAGCATGGGGAGGTCAGAGAACATGCCGTGGCAATGTAGGATAGGTTTCTGAAAAACATCGCGGGGTGGTGCGCATTGTATGGGTGTGTGTTACATTACATTCACAAGTAGGAGTGAGAAAAGCATCACGGGGTGTTGCGCGTTGTATGGGTGTGTGTTACATTACATTCACTAGTAGGAGTGAGAAAAACATCACGGGGTGGTGTGAATCAGAGGGTCTGATTTAGGATAGGCAGTGAGTGGCAATGTAGGATGGAGAAAAGCACCGCGGGGTGGTCAGCATGGGGAGGTCAGGGAACATGCAGTGGCAATGTAGGATAGGTTTCTGAAAAACATCGCGGGGTGGTGCGCATTGTATGGGTGTGTGTTACATTACATTCACTAGTAGCAGTGAGAAAAACATCACGGGGTGGTGCGCATTGTATGGGTGTGTGTTACATTAGATTCACTAGTAGGAGTGAGAAAAACATCACGGGGTGGTGTGAATCGGAGGTTCTGAATTAGGATAGGCAGTGAGTGGCAATGTAGGATGGAGAAAAGCACCGCGGGGTGGTCAGCATGGGGAAGTCAGGGAACATGCAGTGGCAATGTAGGATAGGTTTCTGAAAAACATCGCGGGGTGGTGCGCATTGTATGGGTGTGTGTTACATTACACTCACTAGTAGGAGTGAGAAAAACATCACGGGGTGGTGCGCATTGTATGGGTGTGTGTTACATTACATTCACTAGTAGGAGTGAGAAAAACATCACGGGGTGGTGTGAATCGGAGGGTCTGAATTAGGATAGGGAGTGAGGCAATGTAGGATGGAGAAAAGTACCGCGGGGTGGTCAGCATGGGGAGGTCAGGGAACAGGCAGTGGCAATGTAGGTTTCTGAAAAACATCGCGGGGTGGTGCGCATTGTATGGGTGTGTGTTACATTACATTCACTAGTAGGTGTGAGAAAAACATCACGGGGTGGTGCGCATTGCATGGGTGTGTGTTACATTACATTCACTAGTAGGAGTGAGAAAAACATCACGGGGTGGTGCGCATTGTATGGGTGTGTGTTACATTACATTCACTAGTAGGAGTGATAAAAACATCACTGGGGGGTGTGAATCGGAGGGTCTGAATTAGGATAGGCAGTGAGTGGCAATGTAGGATGGAGAAAAGCACCACGGGGTGGTCAGCATGGGGAGGTCCGGGAACATGCAGTGGCAATGTAGGATAGGTTTCTGAAAAACATCGCGGGGTGGTGCGCATTGTATGGGTGTGTGTTACATTACATTCACAAGTAGGAGTGAGAAAAGCATCACGGGGTGGTGCGCGTTGTATGGGTGTGTGTTACATTACATTCACTAGTAGGAGTGAGAAAAACATCATGGGGTTGTGTGAATCGGAGGGTCTGAATTAGGATAGGCAGTGAGTGGCAATGTAGGATGGAGAAAAGCACCGCGGGATGGTCAGCATTGGGAGGTCAGGGAACATGCAGTGGCAATGTAGGATAGGTTTCTGAAAAACATCGCGGGGTGGTGCGCATTGTATGGGTGTGTGTTACATTACACTCACTAGTAGGAGTGAGAAAAACATCACGGGGTGGTGCGCATTGTATGGGTGTGTGTTACATTACATTCACTAGTAGGAGTGAGAAAAACATCACGAGGTGGTGTGAATCGGAGGGTCTGAATTAGGATAGGGAGTGAGGCAATGTAGGATGGAGAAAAGTACCGCGGGGTGGTCAGCATTGGGAGGTCAGGGAACAGGCAGTGGCAATGTAGGTTTCTGAAAAACATCGCGGGGTGGTGCGCATTGTATGGGTGTGTGTTACATTACATTCACTAGTAGGTGTGAGAAAAACATCACGGGGTGGTGCGCATTGTATGGGTGTGTGTTACATTACATTCACTAGTAGGAGTGAGAAAAACATCACGGGGTGGTGCGCATTGTATGGGTGTGTGTTACATTACATTCACTAGTAGGAGTGATAAAAACATCACTGGGGGGTGTGAATCGGAGGGTCTGAATTAGGATAGGCAGTGAGTGGCAATGTAGGATGGAGAAAAGCACCACGGGGTGGTCAGCATGGGGAGGTCCGGGAACATGCAGTGGCAATGTAGGATAGGTTTCTGAAAAACATCGCGGGGTGGTGCGCATTGTATGGGTGTGTGTTACATTACATTCACAATTAGGAGTGAGAAAAGCATCACGGGGTGGTGCGCGTTGTATGGGTGTGTGTTACATTACATTCACTAGTAGGAGTGAGAAAAACATCACGGGGTTGTGTGAATCGGAGGGTCTGAATTAGGATAGGCAGTGAGTGGCAATGTAGGATGGAGAAAAGCACCGCGGGATGGTCAGCATTGGGAGGTCAGGGAACATGCAGTGGCAATGTAGGATAGGTTTCTGAAAAACATCGCGGGGTGGTGCGCATTGTATGGGTGTGTGTTACATTACATTCACTAGTAGGAGTGAAAAAAACATCACGGGGTGGTGCGCATTGTATGGGTGTGTGTTACATTACATTCACTAGTAGGAGTGAGAAAAACATCACGGGGTGGTGTGAATCAGAGGGTCTGATTTAGGATAGGCAGTGAGTGGCAATGTAGGATGAAGAAAAGCACCGCGGGGTGGTCAGCATGGGGAGGTCAGGGAACATGCAGTGGCAATGTAGGATAGGTTTCTGAAAAACATCGCGGGGTGGTGCGCATTGTATGGGTGTGTGTTACATTACATTCACTAGTAGGAGTGAGAAAAACATCACGGGGTGGTGCGCATTGTATGGGTGTGTGTTACATTAGATTCACTAGTAGGAGTGAGAAAAACATCACGGGGTGGTGTGAATCGGAGGGTCTGAATTAGGATAGGCAGTGAGTGGCAATGTAGGATGGAGAAAAGCACCGCGTGGTGGTCAGCATGGGGAAGTCAGGGAACATGCAGTGGCAATGTAGGATAGGTTTCTGAAAAACATCGCGGGGTGGTGCGCATTGTATGGGTGTGTGTTACATTACACTCACTAGTAGGAGTGAGAAAAACATCACGGGGTGGTGCGCATTGTATGGGTGTGTGTTACATTACATTCACTAGTAGGAGTGAGAAAAACATCACGGGGTGGTGTGAATCGGAGGGTCTGAATTAGGATAGGGAGTGAGGCAATGTAGGATGGAGAAAAGTACCGCGGGGTGGTCAGCATGGGGAGGTCAGGGAACAGGCAGTGGCAATGTAGGTTTCTGAAAAACATCGCGGGGTGGTGCGCATTGTATGGGTGTGTGTTACATTACATTCACTAGTAGGTGTGAGAAAAACATCACGGGGTGGTGCGCATTGTATGGGTGTGTGTTACATTACATTCACTAGTAGGAGTGAGAAAAACATCACGGGGTGGTGCGCATTGTATGGGTGTGTGTTACATTACATTCACTAGTAGGAGTGATAAAAACATCACTGGGGGGTGTGAATCGGAGGGTCTGAATTAGGATAGGCAGTGAGTGGCAATGTAGGATGGAGAAAAGCACCACGGGGTGGTCAGCATGGGGAGGTCCGGGAACATGCAGTGGCAATGTAGGATAGGTTTCTGAAAAACATCGCGGGGTGGTGCGCATTGTATGGGTGTGTGTTACATTACATTCACAAGTAGGAGTGAGAAAAGCATCACGGGGTGGTGCGCGTTGTATGGGTGTGTGTTACATTACATTTACTAGTAGGAGTGAGAAAAACATCACGGGGTTGTGTGAATCGGAGGGTCTGAATTAGGATAGGCAGTGAGTGGCAATGTAGGATGGAGAAAAGCACCGCGGGATGGTCAGCATTGGGAGGTCAGGGAACATGCAGTGGCAATGTAGGATAGGTTTCTGAAAAACATCGCGGGGTGGTGCGCATTGTATGGGTGTGTGTTACATTACATTCACTAGTAGGAGTGAAAAAAACATCACGGGGTGGTGCGCATTGTATGGGTGTGTGTTACATTACATTCACTAGTAGGAGTGAGAAAAACATCATGGGGTGGTGCGCATTGTATGGGTGTGTGTTACATTACATTCACTAGTAGGAGTGAGAAAAACATCACTGGGTGGTGTGAATCGGAGGGTCTGAATTAGGATAGGCAGTGAGTGGCAATGTAGGATGGAGAAAAGCACCACGGGGTGGTCAGCATGGGGAGGTCCGGGAACATGCAGTGGCAATGTAGGATAGGTTTCTGAATAACTTCGCGGGGTGGTGCGCATTGTATGGGTGTGTGTTACATTACATTCACAAGTAGGAGTGAGAAAAGCATCACGGGGTGGTGCGTGTTGTATGGGTGTGTGTTACATTACATTCACTAGTAGGAGTGAGAAAAACATCACGGGGTGGTGTGAATGGGAGGGTCTGAATTAGGATAGGCAGTGAGTGGCAATGTAGGATGGAGAAAAGCACCGCGGGGTGGTCAGCATGGGGAGGTCAGGGAACATGCAGTGGCAATGTAGGATAGGTTTCTGAAAAACATCGTGGGGTGGTGCGCATTGTATGGGTGTGTGTTTCATTACACTCACTAGTAGGAGTGAGAAAAACATCACGGGGTGGTGCGCATTATATGGGTGTGTGTTTCATTACATTCACTAGTAGGTGTGAGAAAAACATCACGGGGTGGTGCGCATTGTATGGGTGTGGGTTACATTACATTCACTAGTAGGAGTGAGAAAAACATCACGGGGTGGTGCGCATTGTATGGGTGTGTGTTACATTACATTCACTAGTAGGAGTGAGAAAAACATCACGGGGTGGTGTGAATCGGAGGGTCTGAATTAGGATAGGCAGTGAGTGGCTATGTAGGATGGAGAAAAGCACCGCGGGGTGGTCAGCATGGGGAGGTCAGGGAACATGCAGTGGCAATGTAGGATAGGTTTCTGAAAAACATCGCGGGGCGGTGCGCATTGTATGGGTGTGTGTTACATTACATTCACTAGGAGGAGTCAGAAAAAAATCACGGGGTGGTGCGCATTGTATGGGTGTGTGTTACATTACATTCACTAGTAGGATTTAGAAAAACATCACGGGATGGTGCGCATTGTATGGGTGTGTGTTACATTACATCCACTAGTAGGAGTGAGAAAAACATCACCGGGTTGTGCGCATTGTATGGGTGTGTGTTACATTACGTTCACTAGTAGGAGTGAGAAAAACATCACGGGGTGGTGTGAATCCGAGGGTCTGAATTAGGATAGGCAGTGAGTGGCAATGTAGGATGGAGAAAAGCACCGCGGGGTGGTCAGCATGGGGAGGTCAGGGAACATGCCGTGGCAATGTAGGATAGGTTTCTGAAAAACATCGCGGGGTGGTGCGCATTGTATGGGTGTGTGTTTCATTACATTCACAAGTAGGAGTGAGAAAAGCATCACGGGGTGTTGCGCGTTGTATGGGTGTGTGTTACATTACATTCACTAGTAGGAGTGAGAAAAACATCACGGGGTGGTGTGAATCGGAGGGTCTGAATTAGGATAGGCAGTGAGTGGCAATGTAGGTTGGAGAAAAGCACCGCGGGGTGGTCAGCATGGGGAGGTCAGGGAACATGCAGTGGCAATGTAGGATAGGTTTCTGAAAAACATCGCGGGGTGGTACGCATTGTATGGGTGTGTGTTACATTACATTCACTAGTAGGAGTGAGAAAAACATCACGGGGTGGTGCGCATTGTATGGGTGTGTGTTACATTAGATTCACTAGTAGGAGTGAGAAAAACATCACGGGGTGGTGTGAATTGGAGGGTCTGAATTAGGATAGGCAGTGAGTGGCAATGTAGGATGGAGAAAAGCACCGCGTGGTGGTCAGCATGGGGAAGTCAGGGAACATGCAGTGGCAATGTAGGATAGGTTTCTGAAAAACATCGCGGGGTGGTGCGCATTGTATGGGTGTGTGTTACATTACACTCACTAGTAGGAGTGAAAAAAACATCACGGGGTGGTGCGCATTGTATGGGTGTGTGTTACATTACATTCACTAGTAGGAGTGAGAAAAACATCACGGGGTGGTGTGAATCGGAGGGTCTGAATTAGGATAGGGAGTGAGGCAATGTAGGATGGAGAAAAGTACCGCGGGGTGGTCAGCATGGGGAGGTCAGGGAACAGGCAGTGGCAATGTAGGTTTCTGAAAAACATCGCGGGGTGGTGCGCATTGTATGGGTGTGTGTTACATTACATTCACAAGTAGGAGTGAGAAAAGCATCACGGGGTTGTGCGTGTTGTATGGGTGTGTGTTACATTACATTCACTAGTAGGAGTGAGAAAAACATCACGGGGGGGTGTGAATCGGAGGGTCTGAATTAGGATAGGCAGTGAGTGGCAATGTAGGATGGAGAAAAACACCGCGGGGTGGTCAGCATGGGGAGGTCAGGGAACATGCAGTGGCAATGTAGGATAGGTTTCTGAAAAACATCGCGGGGTGGTGCGCATTGTATGGGTGTGTGTTACATTACATTCACTAGTAGGAGTGAGAAAAACATCACGGGGTGGTGCGCATTGTATCGGTGTGTGTTACATTACATTCACTAGTAGGAGTGAGAAAAACATCACGGGTTGGTGCGCAATGTATGGGTGTGTTGTACATTACATCCACTGGTAGGAGTGAGAAAAACATCACCGGGTTGTGCGCATTGTATGGGTGTGTGTTACATTACATTCACTAGTAGGAGTGAGAAAAACATCACGGGGTGGTGTGAATCCGAGGGTCTGAATTAGGATAGGCAGTGAGTGGCAATGTAGGATGGAGAAAAGCACCGCGGGGTGGTCAGCATGGGGAGGTCAGGGAACATGCAGTGGCAATGTAGGATAGGTTTCTGAAAAACATCGCGGGGTGGTGCGCATTGTATGGGTGTGTGTTACATTACATTCACTAGTAGGAGTGAAAAAAACATCACGGGGTGGTGCGCATTGTATGGGTGTGTGTTACATTACATTCACTAGTAGGAGTGAGAAAAACATCACGGGGTGGTGTGAATCAGAGGGTCTGATTTAGGATAGGCAGTGAGTGGCAATGTAGGATGAAGAAAAGCACCGCGGGGTGGTCAGCATGGGGAGGTCAGGGAACATGCAGTGGCAATGTAGGATAGGTTTCTGAAAAACATCGCGGGGTGGTGCGCATTGTATGGGTGTGTGTTACATTACATTCACTAGTAGGAGTGAGAAAAACATCACGGGGTGGTGCGCATTGTATGGGTGTGTGTTACATTAGATTCACTAGTAGGAGTGAGAAAAACATCACGGGGTGGTGTGAATCGGAGGGTCTGAATTAGGATAGGCAGTGAGTGGCAATGTAGGATGGAGAAAAGCACCGCGTGGTGGTCAGCATGGGGAAGTCAGGGAACATGCAGTGGCAATGTAGGATAGGTTTCTGAAAAACATCGCGGGGTGGTGCGCATTGTATGGGTGTGTGTTACATTACACTCACTAGTAGGAGTGAGAAAAACATCACGGGGTGGTGCACATTGTATGGGTGTGTGTTACATTACATTCACTAGTAGGAGTGAGAAAAACATCACGGGGTGGTGTGAATCGGAGGGTCTGAATTAGGATAGGGAGTGAGGCAATGTAGGATGGAGAAAAGTACCGCGGGGTGGTCAGCATGGGGAGGTCAGGGAACAGGCAGTGGCAATGTAGGTTTCTGAAAAACATCGCGGGGTGGTGCGCATTGTATGGGTGTGTGTTACATTACATTCACTAGTAGGTGTGAGAAAAACATCACGGGGTGGTGCGCATTGTATGGGTGTGTGTTACATTACATTCACTAGTAGGAGTGAGAAAAACATCACGGGGTGGTGCGCATTGTATGGGTGTGTGTTACATTACATTCACTAGTAGGAGTGATAAAAACATCACTGGGGGGTGTGAATCGGAGGGTCTGAATTAGGATAGGCAGTGAGTGGCAATGTAGGATGGAGAAAAGCACCACGGGGTGGTCAGCATGGGGAGGTCCGGGAACATGCAGTGGCAATGTAGGATAGGTTTCTGAAAAACATCGCGGGGTGGTGCGCATTGTATGGGTGTGTGTTACATTACATTCACAAGTAGGAGTGAGAAAAGCATCACGGGGTGGTGCGCGTTGTATGGGTGTGTGTTACATTACATTCACTAGTAGGAGTGAGAAAAACATCACGGGGTTGTGTGAATCGGAGGGTCTGAATTAGGATAGGCAGTGAGTGGCAATGTAGGATGGAGAAAAGCACCGCGGGATGGTCAGCATTGGGAGGTCAGGGAACATGCAGTGGCAATGTAGGATAGGTTTCTGAAAAACATCGCGGGGTGGTGCGCATTGTATGGGTGTGTGTTACATTACATTCACTAGTAGGAGTGAAAAAAACATCACGGGGTGGTGCGCATTGTATGGGTGTGTGTTACATTACATTCACTAGTAGGAGTGAGAAAAACATCATGGGGTGGTGCGCATTGTATGGGTGTGTGTTACATTACATTCACTAGTAGGAGTGAGAAAAACATCACTGGGTGGTGTGAATCGGAGGGTCTGAATTAGGATAGGCAGTGAGTGGCAATGTAGGATGGAGAAAAGCACCACGGGGTGGTCAGCATGGGGAGGTCCGGGAACATGCAGTGGCAATGTAGGATAGGTTTCTGAATAACTTCGCGGGGTGGTGCGCATTGTATGGGTGTGTGTTACATTACATTCACAAGTAGGAGTGAGAAAAGCATCACGGGGTGGTGCGTGTTGTATGGGTGTGTGTTACATTACATTCACTAGTAGGAGTGAGAAAAACATCACGGGGTGGTGTGAATGGGAGGGTCTGAATTAGGATAGGCAGTGAGTGGCAATGTAGGATGGAGAAAAGCACCGCGGGGTGGTCAGCATGGGGAGGTCAGGGAACATGCAGTGGCAATGTAGGATAGGTTTCTGAAAAACATCGTGGGGTGGTGCGCATTGTATGGGTGTGTGTTTCATTACACTCACTAGTAGGAGTGAGAAAAACATCACGGGATGGTGCGCATTGTATGGGTGTGTGTTACATTACATTCACTAGTAGGTGTGAGAAAAACATCACGGGGTGGTGCGCATTGTATGGGTGTGGGTTACATTACATTCACTAGTAGGAGTGAGAAAAACATCACGGGGTGGTGCGCATTGTATGGGTGTGTGTTACATTACATTCACTAGTAGGAGTGAGAAAAACATCACGGGGTGGTGTGAATCGGAGGGTCTGAATTAGGATAGGCAGTGAGTGGCTATGTAGGATGGAGAAAAGCACCGCGGGGTGGTCAGCATGGGGAGGTCAGGGAACATGCAGTGGCAATGTAGGATAGGTTTCTGAAAAACATCGCGGGGCGGTGCGCATTGTATGGGTGTGTGTTACATTACATTCACTAGGAGGAGTCAGAAAAAAATCACGGGGTGGTGCGCATTGTATGGGTGTGTGTTACATTACATTCACTAGTAGGATTTAGAAAAACATCACGGGATGGTGCGCATTGTATGGGTGTGTGTTACATTACATCCACTAGTAGGAGTGAGAAAAACATCACCGGGTTGTGCGCATTGTATGGGTGTGTGTTACATTACGTTCACTAGTAGGAGTGAGAAAAACATCACGGGGTGGTGTGAATCCGAGGGTCTGAATTAGGATAGGCAGTGAGTGGCAATGTAGGATGGAGAAAAGCACCGCGGGGTGGTCAGCATGGGGAGGTCAGGGAACATGCCGTGGCAATGTAGGATAGGTTTCTGAAAAACATCGCGGGGTGGTGCGCATTGTATGGGTGTGTGTTACATTACATTCACAAGTAGGAGTGAGAAAAGCATCACGGGGTGTTGCGCGTTGTATGGGTGTGTGTTACATTACATTCACTAGTAGGAGTGAGAAAAACATCACGGGGTGGTGTGAATCGGAGGGTCTGAATTAGGATAGGCAGTGAGTGGCAATGTAGGTTGGAGAAAAGCACCGCGGGGTGGTCAGCATGGGGAGGTCAGGGAACATGCAGTGGCAATGTAGGATAGGTTTCTGAAAAACATCGCGGGGTGGTGCGCATTGTATGGGTGTGTGTTACATTACATTCACTAGTAGGAGTGAGAAAAACATCACGGGGTGGTGCGCATTGTATGGGTGTGTGTTACATTAGATTCACTAGTAGGAGTGAGAAAAACATCACGGGGTGGTGTGAATTGGAGGGTCTGAATTAGGATAGGCAGTGAGTGGCAATGTAGGATGGAGAAAAGCACCGCGTGGTGGTCAGCATGGGGAAGTCAGGGAACATGCAGTGGCAATGTAGGATAGGTTTCTGAAAAACATCGCGGGGTGGTGCGCATTGTATGGGTGTGTGTTACATTACACTCACTAGTAGGAGTGAAAAAAACATCACGGGGTGGTGCGCATTGTATGGGTGTGTGTTACATTACATTCACTAGTAGGAGTGAGAAAAACATCACGGGGTGGTGTGAATCGGAGGGTCTGAATTAGGATAGGGAGTGAGGCAATGTAGGATGGAGAAAAGTACCGCGGGGTGGTCAGCATGGGGAGGTCAGGGAACAGGCAGTGGCAATGTAGGTTTCTGAAAAACATCGCGGGGTGGTGCGCATTGTATGGGTGTGTGTTACATTACATTCACAAGTAGGAGTGAGAAAAGCATCACGGGGTTGTGCGTGTTGTATGGGTGTGTGTTACATTACATTCACTAGTAGGAGTGAGAAAAACATCACGGGGGGGTGTGAATCGGAGGGTCTGAATTAGGATAGGCAGTGAGTGGCAATGTAGGATGGAGAAAAACACCGCGGGGTGGTCAGCATGGGGAGGTCAGGGAACATGCAGTGGCAATGTAGGATAGGTTTCTGAAAAACATCGCGGGGTGGTGCGCATTGTATGGGTGTGTGTTACATTACATTCACTAGTAGGAGTGAGAAAAACATCACGGGGTGGTGCGCATTGTATCGGTGTGTGTTACATTACATTCACTAGTAGGAGTGAGAAAAACATCACGGGGTGGTGCGCAATGTATGGGTGTGTGTTACATTACATCCACTGGTAGGAGTGAGAAAAACATCACCGGGTTGTGCGCATTGTATGGGTGTGTGTTACATTACATTCACTAGTAGGAGTGAGAAAAACATCACGGGGTGGTGTGAATCCGAGGGTCTGAATTAGGATAGGCAGTGAGTGGCAATGTAGGATGGAGAAAAGCACCGCGGGGTGGTCAGCATGGGGAGGTCAGGGAACATGCAGTGGCAATGTAGGATAGGTTTCTGAAAAACATCGCGGGGTGGTGCGCATTGTATGGGTGAGTGTTACATTACATTCACAAGTAGGAGTGAGAAAAGCATCACGGGGTGTTGCGCGTTGTATGGGTGTGTGTTACATTACATTCACTAGTAGGAGTGAGAAAAACATCACGGGGTGGTGTGAATCGGAGGGTCTGAATTAGGATAGGCAGTGAGTGGCAATGTAGGATGGAGAAAAGCACCGCGGGGTGGTCAGCATGGGGAGGTCAGGGAACATGCAGTGGCAATGTAGGATAGGTTTCTGAAAAATATCGCGGTTTGGTGTGCATTGTATGGGTGTGTGTTACATTACATTCACTAGTAGGAGTGAGAAAAACATCACGGGGTGGTGCGCATTGTATGGGTGTGTGTTACATTACATTCACTAGTAGGAGTGAGAAAAACATCACAGGGTGGTGTGAATCGGAGGGTCTGAATTAGGATAGGCAGTGAGTGGCAATGTAGGATGGAAAAAAGCACCACGGGGTGGTCAGCATGGGGAGGTCCAGGAACATGCAGTGGCAATGTAGGATAGGTTTCTGAAAAACATCGCGGGGTGGTGCGCATTGTATGGCTGTGTGTTACATTACATTCACAAGTAGGAGTGAGAAAAGCATCACGGGGTGGTGCGTGTTGTATGGGTGTGTGTTACATTACATTCACTTGTAGGAGTGAGAAAAACATCACGGGGTGGTGTGAATCGGAGGGTCTGAATTAGGATAGGCAGTGAGTGGCAATGTAGGATGGAGAAAAACACCGCAGGGTGGTCAGCATGGGGAGGTCAGGGAACATGCCGTGGCAATGTAGGATAGGTTTCTGAAAAACATCGCGGGGTGGTGCGCATTGTATGGGTGTGTGTTACATTACATTCACAAGTAGGAGTGAGAAAAGCATCACGGGGTGGTGCGCGTTGTATGGGTGTGTGTTACATTACATTCACTAGTAGGAGTGAGAAAAACATCACGGGGTTGTGTGAATCGGAGGGTCTGAATTAGGATAGGCAGTGAGTGGCAATGTAGGATGGAGAAAAGCACCGCGGGATGGTCAGCATGGGGAGGTCAGGGAACATGCAGTGGCAATGTAGGATAGGTTTCTGAAAAACATCGCGGGGTGGTGCGCATTGTATGGGTGTGTGTTACATTACATTCACTAGTAGGAGTGAGAAAAATATCACGGGGTGGTGTGAATCGGAGGGTCTGAATTAGGATAGGCAGTGAGTGGCAATGTGGGATGGAGAAAAGCACCGCGTGGTTGTCAGCATGGGGAAGTCAGGGAACATGCAGTGGCAATGTAGGATAGGTTTCTGAAAAACATCGCGGGGTGGTGCGCATTGTATGGGTTTGTGTTACATTACATTCACTAGTAGGAGTGAGAAAAACATCACGGGGTGGTGTGCATTGTATGGGTGTGTGTTACATTACATTCACTAGTAGGAGTGAGAAAAACATCACGGGGTGGTGCGCATTGTATGGGTGTGTGTTACATTACATTCACTAGTAGGAGTGAGAAAAACATCACGGGGTGGTGTGAATCCGAGGGTCTGAATTAGGATAGGCAGTGAGTGGCAATGTAGGATGGAGAAAAGCACCGCGGGGTGGTCAGCATGGGGAGGTCAGGGAACATGCAGTGGCAATGTAGGATAGGTTTCTGAAAAACATCGCGGGGTGGTGCGCATTGTATGGGTGTGTGTTACATTACATTCACTAGTAGGAGTGAGAAAAACATCACGGCGTGGTGTGCATTGTATGGGTGTGTGTTACATTACATTCACTAGTAGGAGTGAGAAAAACATCACGTGGTGGTGTGAATCGGAGGGTCTGAATTAGAATAGGCAGTGAGTGGCAATGTAGGATGGAGAAAAGCACCGCGGGGTGGTCAGCATGGGGAGGTCAGGGAACATGCAGTGGCAATGTAGGATAGGTTTCTGAAAAAGATCGCGGGGTGGTGCGCACTGTATGCGTGTGTGTTACATTACATTCACCAGTAGGAGTGAGAAAAACATCACGGGGTGGTGCGCATTGTATGGGTGTGTGTTACATTACATTCACTAGTAGGAGTGAGAAAAACATCACTGGGTGGTGTGAATCGGAGGGTCTGAATTAGGATAGGCAGTGAGTGGCAATGTAGGATGGAGAAAAGCACCGTGGGGTGGTCAGCATGGGGAGGTCAGGGAACATGCCGTGGCAATGTAGGATAGGTTTCTGAAAAACATTGCGGGTTGGTGCACATTGTATGGGTGTGTGTTACATTACATTCAATAGTAGGAGTGAGAAAAACATCACGGGGTGGTGTGCATTGTATGGGTGTGTGTTACATTACATTCACTAGTAGGAGTGAGAAAAACATCACGGGGTGGTGTGAATCGGAGGGTCTGAATTAGGATAGGCAGTGAGTGGCAATGTAGGATGGCGAAATGCACCGCAGGGTGGTCAGCATGGGGAGGTCAGGGTGTCGGTGTCACTCCCGGCCGGCAGGAAGGACACACAACAAAGTCTGGCAGTGGACAACCTTTTCTTTTATTTTCCTTCTCCGTACAGCCTGCCCTGGGATCGCTCCCAGCCGAAGCCTCCTCTGGTCCGCTCCCCGTGGCTCCTTGCGTGCTTCTCCCTACAGTCTGTCCCGAAGCCTCTACCGGTTCGCTCTCCGCGGCTCCTTGCGTGCTTCTTCTGCTTCTTCTGCTTCTTTTTTCATGGCGGGAGAGGCACTCACTTTTATAGGGTTACAGTGGCCAATCAGTTCAAAGCGCGCGATGCAGGCTGATTGGCTTACATCAGTTGTTGCTAGGCAGACTATCTTACAGGGCGGGTTGTGAAGCAGGAGATCTTACAGGGCGGGTTGTTTACCAAGCAGGAGATAAGCGCCATCTTAGCACACTCGATGGGAGGGGTAATCTAGCTCAGGCTTTGCTCTTTCCTACAGGCCTCACGTCCGCCAAGTAAGGCGACCGGGCTCGGGGCTGCGGCTCCCAACATCTCCCCCTTTTTTATTTTTTATGAATGTGCGCATCGTAGCCCTTCCTGGACTGGGTGCAGAGGCTTATGCCCTATGCATAGGCCCACCGTAGGTCCTTGGCTTAGACCCTGGTCGGCCGTTCCATGGTCTGCCAAGGCCCTGAGGCCCTCGTCCTTTTTCTAGGGCCAGGCACAAACTGGACGGAACCTGGATGCACACAAGCTTGCACTCATTTCCTCTCCGTAAAGAAATCCCCTCGGAGAGAAATTTAGACCTGGGCAGCATCTAACAGTCCAGCGGCTTACGTGCAGGATGGGGTAGGGCCTGGCTTAGGTTGAGTCGCACCGGGGGAGTACGCTCTTACCCGTCATTGACTCTCCTACCCAGCTATGTCATAATTTTTTAGAGGAGGAGTGTGGGAAGCTCACCGCCCCTAGACTCGGTCATAGGCTAGGCGAGCGAGCCATGCATATGCCTGAGGATCTTTTTGTCCATTTTGGGCTACCGCTATTTCTATTCATCTTGTTGGTTGGTCTGTGATGGATCTCCGGTAGGGCAGGTCTGATCTTCAGTCGAGGGCTTTGTTGCCCGTGTCAGTCTCTCCGGTACCCACAGTGGTTCTCGTCCCGGTTCCTGTGGGAAAACACAAACCGCGCCTCGGCTCCAGCTGATTACCGGATCCGGGCCCATCCATTGTCCTGTTAGGACATCTTTCCATTTAACCCACCCTTTATGGTTGGGGGAAGGGTTGCAGTGCTCCATAGCTGGGGAGCAATTATCATTATTTAAATTTAAAAAATTGTGTGTGAATAGTGCCATGGATAATCGTGCCTTTGGGGCCAGGCCTTGGCCTACTCCCCCTTTTTGTTTTTGTAAAATTTCTTTGAGGCTTCTATGAGCCCTCTCAATGATTCCTTGACCTTGGGGATTGTATGGGATACCATGTTTTAATCGTCTGCACTATTTGGGCAGTTGCGTTTAATGTGTCCTGGGTCCCCGCAGCTGAAGCACCCCTTGGCTTTATGTTCCTCTCTAGGCCCACGAGGTCCCCTTTGTTGCACTGCCGCAGCCAGAAGAGCTGCAACTCCCGAATTAGAAAGCGGCCCCCCTATTTCTCTGCATATTCTGATCCAGGCGTTAAGATCCTTATTCTTATGTGGGGCTATTGCTGCCTTACATTCCTTTGTGCATTGTTCGAAAATCAACTGCCTAACCAGCGGTTGAGCCACTTCCCTATCGGAAAAGATCTTATCGGCGGCATCTTGCATCCGAGCCACAAAATCAACGAATGGCTCTGTTGTGCCCTGGACTATTTTAGAAAGGCACAAGGATGCCGTTCCGGCACCACTCACCTGCTTCCAGGCGCGAAGCCCAATGGTATTGATCTGCTCATAAACTGCACCAGGGAACTGAGTCTGATTATCAGCGTGTTGGCCTTCCCCCATAAGCATGTCTCTATTCCACCCCCGGTTCCCTCGGTTAGCGTTTCTTTCCGCCTGTTCGGCAGCGAACTCGGCGTACCAGGCTCGCCAATCCAGGTAACTACCCGAGGGCAGACACGCCTTTGCCAGCTGAGTCCAGTCCGCGGGGGTGAGGGGCCCAGAAGACAGGTTCTCCAGCATGGCAATGGTGTAAGGCGCAGTCGGCCCAAAGGTTGTAACTGCATTTTTAAGTTCTCTAATCTGCTTTATTTCAAAGGGTTCCCACACATTACGTCCCTGACCCATGGCCATCTGTACAGGATATATCCCATAGGGGCCGCTATCTATCCCTGGGAACGGGTGGTCTTCATTAGACACACGACCCCCATGCCACAGCTGTCTGTGGAACTAACGTTCCGCCGGTGGCGGAGCATCGTAAGATGGCGGCCGTGGCTGAACAGAAAATGGCGGCCTGTGCGTTATTTCCTGTACTGACGGAAGAGGGGGGAGTTCCCATGCGGCGGCCTCGCGGCGAGGGACCGCTTCCGGGAACGAGTTCCAGGGCGGAGCAGAAGGTTCTGTCTCCCTCCCCTGCTAGGGGGCGCTCAGAAGCTCTCTGCTTTTTCGTAAGCCTAGCTGAGCGGAGCGCAATTTGCGGCGCAACGCAGCAAAAGAGCCTTGCGTCTCCCCATCAAGTGACTTAGGCCCCTGACAGCTGGTCTCTTTGGCCTCCTCACCATTCAACCTTCCCTCGTCCTCGGAGTCAGACGACTCCGAGGCTTGAGCCCCGTCCTCCTCCTTAGCATCTTTGTTCCCCTTGACGGACCCCTCTCGGGAGCTCCCTGACTGGGCCTGCTCAAATACCCTGCGTACTTTTGTAAGCTCTTGAGAGCTTTCCCCGCAACCACCCTCATTCTTAGTGCCGCTACCTAGCATGTTTCCCATTTTTTAATATGTTACTCACCGCGTGAGGCCCAAGGAATCCGCCACTTACGCGTGAGCCTGAGAGGAGTCTACAAACCCTGTAGGTGCGCGCCACCCAGGGCCCAGGTTTATCCTCTACTCACCTGTCTTGCAGCTCTGCGTTGGAGCGTTGTCCACTGCCACGTCTCGGGGGTGATCAGCTGTTCCCCGTGCGGGCCACCAAATGTCGGTGTCACTCACGGCCGGCAGGAAGGACACACAACAAAGTCTGGCAGTGGACAACCTTTTCTTTTATTTTCCTTCTCCGTACAGCCTGCCCTGGGATCGCTCCCAGCAGAAGCCTCCTCTGGTCCGCTCCCCGCGGCTCCTTGCGTGCTTCTCCCTACAGTCTGTCCCGAAGCCTCTACCGGTCTGCTCTCCGCGGCTCCTTGCGTGCTTCTTCTGCTTCTTCTGCTTCTTTTTTCGTGGCGGGAGAGGCACTCACTTTTATAGGATTACAGTGGCCAATCAGTTCAAAGCGCGCGATGCGGGCTGATTGGCTAACATCAGTTGTTGCTAGGCAGACTATCTTACAGGGCGGGTTGTGAAGCAGGAGATCTTACAGGGCGGGTTGTTTACCAAGCAGGAGATAAGCGCCATCTTAGCACACTTGATGGCAGGGGTAATCTAGCTCAGGCTTTGCTCTTTCCTACAGGCCTCACGTCCGCCAAGTAAGGCGACCGGGCTCGGGGCTGCGGCTCCCAACATCAGGGAACATGCAGTGGCAATGTAGGATAGGTTTCTGAAAAACATCGCGGGGTGGTGCGCATTGTATGGGTGTGTGTTACATTACATTCACAAGTAGGAGTGAGAAAAGCATCACGGGGTGGTGCGCGTTGTATGGGTGTGTGTTACATTACATTCACCAGTAGGAGTGAGAAAAACATCACGGGGTGGTGTGAATCGGAGGGTCTGAATTAGGATAGGCAGTGAGTGGCAATGTAGGATGGAGAAAAGCACCGCGGGGTGGTCAGCATGGGGAGGTCAGGGAACATGCAGTGGCAATGTAGGATAGGTTTCTGAAAAACATCGCGGGGCGGTGCGCATTGTATGGGTGTGTGTTACATTACATTCACTAGTAGGAGTGAGAAAAACATCGCGGGGTGGTGCGCATTGTATGGGTGTGTGTTACATTACATTCACTAGTAGGAGTGAGAAAAACATCACGGGGTGGTGTGAATCGGAGGGTCTGAATTAGGATAGGCAGTGAGTGGCAATGTAGGATGGAGAAAAGCACCGCGGGGTGGTCAGCATGGGGAGGTCAGGGAACATGCAGTGGCAATGTAGGATAGGTTTCTGAAAAACATCGCGGGGTGGTGTGCATTGTATGGGTGTGTGTTACATTACATTCACTAGTAGGAGTGAGAAAAACATCGCGGGGTGGTGCGCATTGTATGGGTGTGTGTTACATTACATTCACTAGTAGGAGTGAGAAAAGCATCACGGGGTGGTGTGAATCGGAGGGTCTGAATTAGGATAGGCAGTGAGTGGCAATGTAGGATGGAGAAAAGCACCGCGGGGTGGTCAGCATGGGGAGGTCAGGGAACATGCAGTGGCAATGTAGGATAGGTTTCTGAAAAACATCGCGGGGTGGTGCGCATTGTATGGGTGTGTGTTACATTACATTCACTAGTAGGAGTGAGAAAAACATCGCGGGGTGGTGCGCATTGTATGGGTGTGTGTTACATTACATTCAATAGTAGGAGTGAGAAAAACATCACGGGGTGGTGCGCATTGTATGGGTGTGTGTTACATTACATTCACTAGTAGGAGTGAGAAAAACATCACGGGGTGGTGTGAATCGGAGGGTCTGAATTAGGATAGGCAGTGAGTGGCAGTGTAGGATGGAGAAAAGCACCGCGGGGTGGTTAGCATGGGGAGGTCAGGGAACATGCAGTGGCAATGTAGGATAGGTTTCTGAAAAACATCGCGGGGCGGTGCGCATTGTATGGGTGTGTGTTACATTACATTCACTAGTAGGAGTGAGAAAAAAATCACGGGGTGGTGCGCATTGTATGGGTGTGTGTTACATTACATTCACAAGTAGGAGTGAGAAAAGCATCACGGGGTGGTGCGCGTTGTATGGGTGTGTGTTACATTACATTCACTAGTAGGAGTGAGAAAAACAACACGGGGTGGTGTGAATCGGAGGGTCTGAATTAGGATAGGCAGTGAGTGGAAATGTAGGATGGAGAAAAGCACCGCGGGGTGGTCAGCATGGGGAGGTCAGGGAACATGCAGTGGAAATGTAGGATAGGTTTCTGAAAAACATCGCGGGGTGGTGCGCATTGTATGGCTGTGTGTTACATTACATTCTCTATTAGGAGTGAGAAAAACATCACGGGGTGGTGTGAATCGGGCGTCTGAATTAGGATAGGCAGTGAGTGGCAATGTAGGATGGAGAAAAGCACCGCGGGGTGGTCAGCATCGGGAGGTCAGGGAAAATGCAGTGGCAATGTAGCATAGCTTTCTGAAAAACATCGCGGGGTGGTGCGCATTGTATGGGTGTGTGTTACATTACATTCACTAGTAGGAGTGAGAAAAACATCACGGGGTGGTGTGAATTGGAGGGTCTGAATTAGGATAGGCAGTGAGTGGCAATGTAGGATGGAGAAAAGCACCGCGGGGTGGTCAGCATGGGGAGGTCAGGGAACATGCAGTGGCAATGTAGGATAGGTTTCTGAAAAGCATCGTGGGGTGGTGCACATTGTATGTGTGTGTGTTACATTACATTCACAAGTAGGAGTGAGAAAAGCATCACGGGGTGGTGCGCGTTGTATGGGTGGGTGTCACATTACCTTCACTAGTAGGAGTGAGAAAAACAACATGGGGTGGTGTGAATCGGAGGGTCTGAATTAGGATAGGCAGTGAGTGGAAATGTAGGATGGAGAAAAGCACCGCGGGGTGGTCAGCATGGGGAGGTCAGGGAACATGCAGTGGAAATGTAGGATAGGTTTCTGAAAAACATCGCGGGGTGGTGCGCATTGTATGGGTGTGTGTTACATTACATTCACGAGTAGGAGTGAGAAAAACATCACGGGGTGGTGCGCATTGTATGGGTGTGTGTTACATTACATTCACTAGTAGGAGTGAGAAAAACATCACGGGGTGGTGTGAATCGGAGGGTCTGAATTAGGATAGGCAGTGAGTGGCAATGTAGGATGGAGAAAAGCACCGTGGGGTGGTTAGCATGGGGAGGTCAGGGAACATGCAGGGGCAATGTAGGATAGGTTTCTGAAAAACATCGCGGGGTGGTGCGCATTGTATGGGTGTGTGTTACATTACATTCACTAGCAGGAGTGAGAAAAACATCACGGGGTGGTGTGAATCGGAGGGTCGAATTAGGATAGGCAGTGAGTGGCAATGTAGGATGGAGAAAAGCACCGTGGGGTGGTCAGCATGGGGAGGTCAGGGAACATGCAGTGGCAATGTAGGATAGGTTTCTGAAAAACATCGCGGGGTGGTGCGCATTGTATGGGTGTGTGTTACATTACATTCACTAGTAGGAGTGAGAAAAACATCGCGGGTTGGTGCCAATTGTATGGGTGTGTGTTACATTACATTCACTAGTGGCAGTGAGAAAAACATCACGGGGTGGAGCGCATTGTATGGGTGTGTGTTACATTACATTCACTAGTAGGAGTGAGAAAAACATCACGGGGTGGTGTGAATCGAAGGGTCTGAATTAGGATAGGCAGTGAGTGGCAATGTAGGATGGAGAAAAGCACCGCGGGGTGGTCAGCATAGGGAGGTCAGGGAACATGCATTGGCAATGTAGGATAGGTTTCTGAAAAACATCGCGGGGTGGTGCGAATTGTATGGGTGTGTGTTACATTACATTCACTAGTAGGAGTGAGAAAAACATCGCGGGGTGGTGCGCATTGTATGGGTGTGTGTTACATTACATTCACTAGTAGCAGTGAGAGAAACATCACGGGGTGGTGCGCATTGTATGGGTGTGTGTTACATTACATTCACTAGTAGGAGTGAGAAAAACATCACGGGGTGGTGTGAATCGGAGGGTCTGAATTAGGATAGGCAGTGAGTGGCAATGTAGGATGGAGAAACGCACCGCGGGGTGGTCAGCATGGGGAGGTCAGGGAACATGCAGTGGCAATGTAGGATAGGTTTCTGAAAAACATCGCGGGGTGGTGCGCATTGTATGGGTGTGTGTTACATTACATTCACAAGTAGGAGTGAGAAAAGCATCACGGGGTGTTGCGCGTTGTATGGGTGTGTGTTACATTACATTCACTAGTAGGAGTGAGAAAAACATCACGGGGTGGTGTGAATCGGAGGGTCTGAATTAGGATAGGCAGTGAGTGGCAATGTAGGATGGAGAAAAGCACCGCGGGGTGGTCAGCATGGGGAGGTCAGGGAACATGCAGTGGCAATGTAGGATAGGTTTCTGAAAAACATGGTGGGGTGGTGCACATTGTATGGGTGTGTGTTACATTACATTCACTAGTAGGAGTGAGAAAAACATCACGGGGTGGTGCGCATTGTATGGGTGTGTGTTACATTACATTCACTAGTAGGAGTGAGAAAAACATCACGGGGTGGTGTGAGTCGGAGGGTCTGAATTAGGATAGGCAATGAGTGGCAGTGTAGGATGGAGAAAAGCACCGTGGGGTGGTCAGCATGGGGAGGTCAGGGAACATGCAGTGGCAATGTAGGATAGGTTTCTGAAAAACATCGCGGGGTGGTGCGCATTGTATGGGTGTGTGTTACATTACATTCACAAGTAGGAGTGAGAAAAGCATCACGGGGTGGTGCGCGTTGTATGGGTGGGTGTTACATTACATTCACTAGTAGGAGTGAGAAAAACAACACGGGGTGGTGTGAATCGGAGGGTCTGAATTAGGATAGGCAGTGAGTGGAAATGTAGGATGGAGAAAAGCACCGCCGGGTGGTCAGCATGGGGAGGTCAGGGAACATGCAGTGGCAATGTAGGATAGGTTTCTGAAAAACATCGCGGGGTGGTGCGCATTGTATGGGTGTGTGTTACATTACATTCAATAGTAGGAGTGAGAAAAACATCACAGGGTGGTGCGCATTGTATGGGTGTGTGTTACATTACATTCACTAGTAGGAGTGAGAAAAACATCACGGGGTGGTGTGAATCGGGCGTCCAAATTAGGATAGGCAGTGAGTGGCAATGTAGGATGGAGAAAAGCACCGCGGGGTGGTCAGCATCGGGAGGTCAGGGAAAATGCAGTGGCAATGTAGCATAGGTTTCTGAAAAACATCGCGGGGTGGTGCGCATTGTATGGGTGTGTGTTTCATTACATTCACTAGTAGGAGTGAGAAAAACATCACGGGGTTGTGTGAATCGGAGGGTCTGAATTAGGATAGGCAGTGAGTGGCAATGTAGGATGGAGAAAAGCACCGCGGGGTGGTCAGCATGGGGAGGTCAGGGAACATGCAGTGGCAATGTAGGATAGGTTTCTGAAAAACATCGCGGGTTGGTGCGCATTGTATGGGTGTGTGTTACATTACATTCACTAGTAGGAGTGAGAAAAACATCACGGGGTGGTGTGAATCGGAGGGTCTGAATTAGGATAGGCAGTGAGTGGCAATGTAGGATGGAGAAAAGCACCGCGGGGTGGTCAGCATTGGGAGGTCACGGAACATGCAGTGGCAATGTAGGATAGGTTTCTGAAAAATATCGCGGGGTGGTGCGCATTGTATGGGTGTGTGTTACATTACATTCACAAGTAGGAGTGAGAAAAGCATCACGGGGTGGTGCGCGTTGTATGGGTGTGTGTTACATTACATTCACTAGTAGGAGTGAGAAAAACATCACGGGGTGGTGTGAATCGGAGGGTCTGAATTAGGATAGGCAGTGAGTGGCCATGTAGGATGGAGAAAAGCACCGCGGGGTGGTCAGCATGGGGAGGTCAGGGAACATGCAGTGGCAATGTACGATAGGTTTCTGAAAAACATCGCGGGGTGGTGCGCATTGTATGGGTGTGTGTTACATTACATTCACTAGTAGGAGTGAGAAAAACATCACGGGGTGGTGCGCATTGTATGGGTGTGTGTCACATTACATTCACTAGTAGCAGTGAGAAAAACATCACGGGGTGGTGCGCATTGTATGGGTGTGTGTTACATTACATTCACTAGTAGGAGTGAGAAAAACATCACGGGGTGGTGTGAATTAGAGGGTCTGAATTAGGATAGGCAGTGAGTGGCAATGTAGGATGGAGAAAAGCACCGCGGGGTGGTCAGCATGGGGAGGTCAGGGAACATGCAGTGGCAATGTAGGATAGGTTTCTGAAAAGCATCGTGGGGTGGTGCACATTGTATGTGTGTGTGTTACATTACATTCACAAGTAGGAGTGAGAAAAGCATCACGGGGTGGTGCGCATTGTATGGGTGTGTGTCACATTACATTCACTAGTAGCAGTGAGAAAAACATCACGGGGTGGTGCGCATTGTATGGGTGTGTGTTCCATTACATTCACTAGTAGGAGTGAGAAAAACATCACGGGGTGGTGTGAATCGGAGGGTCTGAATTAGGATAGGCAGTGAGTGGCAATGTAGGATGGAGAAAAGCACCGTGGGGTGGTTAGCATGGGGAGGTCGGGGAACATGCAGTGGCAATGTAGGATAGGTTTCTGAAAAACATCGCGGGGTGGTGCGCATTGTATGGGTGTGTGTTACATTACATTCACTAGCAGGAGTGAGAAAAACATCACGGGGTGGTGTGAATCGGAGGGTCTGAATTAGGATAGGCAGTGAGTGGCAATGTAGGATGGAGAAAAGCACCGTGGGGTGGTCAGCATGGGGAGGTCAGGGAACATGCAGTGGCAATGTAGGATAGGTTTCTGAAAAACATCGCGGGTTGGTGCGCATTGTATGGGTGTGTGTTACATTACATTCACTAGTAGGAGTGAGAAAAACATCGCGGGTTGGTGCCAATTGTATGGGTGTGTGTTACATTACATTCACTAGTGGCAGTGAGAAAAACATCACGGGGTGGAGCGCATTGTATGGGTGTGTGTTACATTACATTCACTAGTAGGAGTGAGAAAAACATCACGGGGTGGTGTGAATCGAAAGGTCTGAATTAGGATAGGCAGTGAGTGGCAATGTAGGATGGAGAAAAGCACCGCGGGGTGGTCAGCATGGGGAGGTCAGGGAACATGCATTGGCAATGTAGGATAGGTTTCTGAAAAACATCGCGGGGTGGTGCGAATTGTATGGGTGTGTGTTACATTACATTCACTAGTAGGAGTGAGAAAAACATCGCGGGGTGGTGCGCATTGTATGGGTGTGTGTTACATTACATTCACTAGTAGCAGTGAGAGAAACATCACGGGGTGGTGCGCATTGTATGGGTGTGTGTTACATTACATTCACTAGTAGGAGTGAGAAAAACATCACGGGGTGGTGTGAATCGGAGGGTCTGAATTAGGATAGGCAGTGAGTGGCAATGTAGGATGGAGAAACGCACCGCGGGGTGGTCAGCATGGGGAGGTCAGGGAACATGCAGTGGCAATGTAGGATAGGTTTCTGAAAAACATCGCGGGGTGGTGCGCATTGTATGGGTGTGTGTTACATTACATTCACAAGTAGGAGTGAGAAAAGCATCACGGGGTGTTGCGCGTTGTATGGGTGTGTGTTACATTACATTCACTAGTAGGAGTAAGAAAAACATCACGGGGTGGTGTGAATCGGAGGGTCTGAATTAGGATAGGCAGTGAGTGGCAATGTAGGATGGAGAAAAGCACCGCGGGGTGGTCAGCATGGGGAGGTCAGGGAACATGCAGTGGCAATGTAGGATAGGTTTCTGAAAAACATCGTGGGGTGGTGCACATTGTATGGGTGTGTGTTACATTACATTCACTAGTAGGAGTGAGAAAAACATCACGGGGTGGTGCGCATTGTATGGGTGTGTGTTACATTACATTCACTAGTAGGAGTGAGAAAAACATCACGGGGTGGTGTGAGTCGGAGGGTCTGAATTAGGATAGGCAGTGAGTGGCAGTGTAGGATGGAGAAAAGCACCGCGGGGTGGTCAGCATGGGGAGGTCAGGGAACATGCAGTGGCAATGTAGGATAGGTTTCAGAAAAACATCGCGGGGTGGTGCGCATTGTATGGGTGTGTGTTACATTACATTCACTAGTAGGAGTGAGAAAAACATCACAGGGTGGTTCGCATTGTATGGGTGTGTGTTACATTACATTCACTAGTAGGAGTGAGAAAAACATCACGGGGTGGTGTGAATCGGAGGGTCTGAATTAGGATAGGCAGTGAGTGGCAATGTAGGATGGAGAAAAGCACCGCGGGGTGGTCAGCATTGGGAGGTCAGGGAACATGCAGTGGCAATGTAGGATAGGTTTCTGAAAAACATCGCGGGGTGGTGCGCATTGTATGGGTGTGTGTTACATTACATTCACAAGTAGGAGTGAGAAAAGCATCATGGGGTGGTGCGCGTTGTATGGGTGTGTGTTACATTACATTCACTAGTAGGAGTGAGAAAAACATCACGGGGTGGTGCGAATCGGAGGGTCTGAATTAGAATAGGCAGTGAGTGGCAATGCAGGATGGAGAAAAGCACCGCGGGGTGGTCAGCATGGGGAGGTCAGGGAACATGCAGTGGCAATGTAGGATAGGTTTCTGAAAAACATCGCGGGGTGGTGCGCATTGTATGGGTGTGTGTTACATTACATTCACTAGTAGGAGTGAGAAAAACATCGCGGGGTGGTGCGCATTGTATGCGTGTGTGTTACATTACAGTCACTAGTAGCAGTGAGAGAAACATCACGGGGTGGTGCGCATTGTATGGGTGTGTGTTACATTACATTCACTAGTAGGAGTGAGAAAAACATCACCGGGTGGTGTGAATCGGAGGGTCTGAATTAGGATAGGCAGTGAGTGGCAATGTAGGATGGAGAAAAGCACCGCGGGGTGGTCAGCATGGGGAGGTCAGGGAACATGCATTGTCAATGTAGGATAGGTTTCTGAAAAACATCGCGGGGTGGTGCACATTGTATGGGTGTGTGTTACATTACATTCACAAGTAGGAGTGAGAAAAGCATCACGGGGTGGTGCGCGTTGTATGGGTGGGTGTTACATTACATTCACTAGTAGGAGTGAGAAAAACAACACGGGGTGGTGTGAATCGGAGGGTCTGAATTAGGATAGGCAGTGAGTGGAAATGTAGGATGGAGAAAAGCACCGCGGGGTGGTCAGCATGGGGAGGTCAGGGAACATGCAGTGGCAATGTAGGATAGGTTTCTGAAAAACATCGCGGGGTGGTGCGCATTGTATGGGTGTGTGTTACATTACATTCACTAGTAGGAGTGAGAAAAACATCACAGGGTGGTGCGCATTGTATGGGTGTGTGTTACATTACATTCACTAGTAGGAGTGAGAAAAACATCACGGGGTGGTGTGAATCGGGCGTCCAAATTAGGATAGGCAGTGAGTGGCCATGTAGGATGGAGAAAAGCACCGCGGGGTGGTCAGCATGGGGAGGTCAGGGAACATGCAGTGGCAATGTAGGATAGGTTTCTGAAAAACATCGCGGGTTGGTGCGCATTGTATGGGTGTGTGTTACATTACATTCACTAGTAGGAGTGAGAAAAACATCACGGGGTGGTGTGAATCGGAGGGTCTGAATTAGGATAGGCAGTGAGTGGCAATGTAGGATGGAGAAAAGCACCGCGGGGTGGTCAGCATTGGGAGGTCACGGAACATGCAGTGGCAATGTAGGATAGGTTTCTGAAAAATATCGCGGGGTGGTGCGCATTGTATGTGTGTGTGTTACATTACATTCACAAGTAGGAGTGACAAAAGCATCACGGGGTGGTGCGCGTTGTATGGGTGTGTGTTACATTACATTCACTAGTAGGAGTGAGAAAAACATCACGGGGTGGTGTGAATCGGAGGGTCTGAATTAGGATATGCAGTGAGTGGCAATGTAGGATGGAGAAAAGCACCGCGGGGTGGTCAGCATGGGGAGGTCAGGGAACATGCAGTGGCAATGTACGATAGGTTTCTGAAAAACATCGCGCGGTGGTGCGCATTGTATGGGTGTGTGTTACATTACATTCACTAGTAGGAGTGAGAAAAACATCGCGGGGTGGTGCGCATTGTATGGGTGTGTGTTACATTACATTCACTAGTAGCAGTGAGAAAAACATCACGGGGTGGTGCGCATTGTATGGGTGTGTGTTACATTACATTCACTAGTAGGAGTGAGAAAAACATCACGGGGTGGTGCGCATTGTATGGGTGTGTGTTACATTACATTCACTAGTAGGAGTGAGAAAAACATCACGGGGTGGTGTGAGTCGTAGGGTCTGAATTAGGATAGGCAGTGAGTGGCAGTGTAGGATGGAGAAAAGCACCGCGGGGTGGTCAGCATGGGGAGGTCAGGGAACATGCAGTGGCAATGTAGGATAGGTTTCTGAAAAACATCGTGGGGCGGTGCGCATTGTATGGGTGTGTATTACATTACATTCACTAGTAGCAGTGAGAGAAACATCACGGGGTGGTGCGCATTGTATGGGTGTGTGTTACATTACATTCATTAGTAGGAGTGAGAAAAACATCACGGGGTGGTGTGAATCGGAGGGTCTGAATTAGGATAGGCAGTGAGTGGCAATGTAGGATGGAGAAACGCACCGCGGGGAGGTCAGCATGGGGAGGTCAGGGAACATGCAGTGGCAATGTAGGATAGGTTTCTGAAAAACATCGCGGGGTGGTGCGCATTGTATGGGTGTGTGTTACATTACATTCAATAGTAGGAGTGAGAAAAGCATCACGGGGTGGTGCGCGTTGTATGGGTGTGTGTTACATTACATTCACTAGTAGGAGTGAGAAAAACATCACGGGGTGGTGTGAATCGGAGGGTCTGAATTAGGATAGGCAGTGAGGGGCAATGTAGGATGGAGAAAAGCACCGCGGGGTGGTCAGCATGGGGAGGTCAGGGAACATGCAGTGGCAATGTAGGATAGGTTTCTGAAAAACATCGCGGAGTGGTGCGCATTATATGGGTGTGTGTTACATTACATTCACAAGTAGGAGTGAGAAAAGCATCACGGGGTGGTGCGCGTTTTATGGGTGTGTGTTACATTACATTCACTCCTAGCAGTGAGAAAAACATCACGTGGTGGTGTGAATCGGAGGGTCTGAATTAGGATAGGCAGTGAGTGGCAATGTAGGATGGAGAAAAGCACCGCGGGGTGGTCAGCATGGGGAGGTCAGGGAACATGCATTGGCAATGTAGGATAGGTTTCTGAAAAACATCGCGGGGTGGTGCGCATTGTATGGGTGTGTGTTACATTACATTCACTAGTAGGAGTGAGAAAAACATCGCGGGGTGGTGCGCATTGTATGGGTGTGTGTTACATTACATTCACTAGTAGCAGTGAGAAAAACATCACGGGGTGGTGCGCATTGTATGGGTGTGTGTTACATTACATTCACTAGTAGGAGTGAGAAAAACTTCACGGGGTGGTGTGAATCGGAGGGTCTGAATTAGGATAGGCAGTGAGTGGCAATGTAGGATGGAGAAACGCACCGCGGGGTGGTCAGCATGGGGAGGTCAGGGAACATGCAGTGGCAATGTAGGATAGGTTTCTGAAAAACATCGCGGGGTGGTGCGCATTGTATGGGTGTGTGTTACATTACATTCACAAGTAGGAGTGAGAAAAGCATCACGGGGTGGTGCGCGTTGTATGGGTGTGTGTTACATTATATTCACTAGTAGGAGTGAGAAAAACATCACGGGGTGGTGTGAACCGGATGGTCTGAATTAGGATAGGCAGTGAGTGGCAATGTAGGATGGAGAAAAGCACCGCGGGGTGGTCAGCATGGGGAGGTCAGGGAACATGCAGTGGCAATGTAGGATAGGTTTCTGAAAAACATCGCGGAGTGGTGCGCATTGTATGGGTGTGTGTTACATTACATTCAAAAGTAGGAGTGAGAAAAGCATCACGGGGTGGTGCGCGTTGTATGGGTGTGTGTTACATTACATTCACTAGTAGCAGTGAGAAAAACATCACGGGGTGGTGTGAATCGGAGGGTCTGAATTAGGATAGGCAGTGAGTGGCAATGTAGGATGGAGAAAAGCACCGCGGGGTGGTCAGCATGGGGAGGTCAGGGAACATGCATTGGCAATGTAGGATAGGTTTCTGAAAAACATCGTGGGGTGGTGCGCATTGTATGGGTGTGTGTTACATTACATTCACTAGTAGGAGTGAGAAAAACATCGCGGGGTTGTGCGCATTGTATGGGTGTGTGTTACATTACATTCACTAGTGGCAGTGAGAAAAACATCACGGGGTGGTGTGAATCGGAGGGACTGAATTAGGATAGGCAGTGAGTGGCAGTGTAGGATGGAGAAAAGCACCGCGGGGTGGTCAGCATGGGGAGGTCAGGGAACATGCAGTGGCAATGTAGGATAGGTTTCTGAAAAACATCGCGGGGCGGTGCGCATTGTTTGGGTGTGTGTTACATTACATTCACTAGTAGCAGTGAGAGAAACATCACGGGGTGGTGCGCATTGTATGGGTGTGTGTTACATTACATTCATTAGTAGGAGTGAGAAAAACATCACGGGGTGGTGTGAATCGGAGGGTCTGAATTAGGATAGGCAGTGAGTGGCAATGTAGGATGGAGAAACGCACCGCGGGGTGGTCAGCATGGGGAGGTCAGGGAACATGCAGTGGCAATGTAGGATAGGTTTCTGAAAAACATCGCGGGGTGGTGCGCATTGTATGGGTGTGTGTTACATTACATTCAATAGTAGGAGTGAGAAAAGCATCACGGGGTGGTGCGCGTTGTATGGGTGTGTGTTACATTACATTCACTAGTAGGAGTGAGAAAAACATCACGGGGTGGTGTGAATCGGAGGGTCTGAATTAGGATAGGCAGTGAGGGGCAATGTAGGATGGAGAAAAGCACCGCGGGGTGGTCAGCATGGGGAGGTCAGGGAACATGCAGTGGCAATGTAGGATAGGTTTCTGAAAAACATCGCGGGGTGGTGCGCATTGTATGGGTGTGTGTTACATTACATTCAATAGTAGGAGTGAGAAAAGCATCACGGGGTGGTGCGCGTTGTATGGGTGTGTGTTACATTACATTCACTAGTAGGAGTGAGAAAAACATCACGGGGTGGTGTGAATCGGAGGGTCTGAATTAGGATAGGCAGTGAGGGGCAATGTAGGATGGAGAAAAGCACCGCGGGGTGGTCAGCATGGGGAGGTCAGGGAACATGCAGTGGCAATGTAGGATAGGTTTCTGAAAAACATCGCGGAGTGGTGCGCATTATATGGGTGTGTGTTACATTACATTCACAAGTAGAAGTGAGAAAAGCATCACGGGGTGGTGCGCGTTTTATGGGTGTGTGTTACATTACATTCACTAGTAGCAGTGAGAAAAACATCACGTGGTGGTGTGAATCGGAGGGTCTGAATTAGGATAGGCAGTGAGTGGCAATGTAGGATGGAGAAAAGCACCGCGGGGTGGTCAGCATGGGGAGGTCAGGGAACATGCATTGGCAATGTAGGATAGGTTTCTGAAAAACATCGCGGGGTGGTGCGCATTGTGTGGGTGTGTGTTACATTACATTCATTAGTAGGAGTGAGAAAAACATCGCGGGGTGGTGCGCATTGTATGGGTGTGTGTTACATTACATTCACTAGTAGCAGTGAGAAAAACATCACGGGGTGGTGCGCATTGTATGGGTGTGTGTTACATTACATTCACTAGTAGGAGTGAGAAAAACATCACGGGCTGGTGTGAATCGGAGGGTCTGAATTAGGATAGGCAGTGAGTGGCAATGTAGGATGGAGAAACGCACCGCGGGGTGGTCAGCATGGGGAGGTCAGGGAACATGCAGTGGCAATGTAGGATAGGTTTCTGAAAAACATCGCGGGGTGGTGCGCATTGTATGGGTGTGTGTTACATTACATTCAAAAGTAGGAGTGAGAAAAGCATCACGGGGTGGTGCGCGTTGTATGGGTGTGTGTTACATTACATTCACTAGTAGCAGTGAGAAAAACATCACGGGGTGGTGTGAATCGGAGGGTCTGAATTAGGATAGGCAGTGAGTGGCAATGTAGGATGGAGAAAAGCACCGCGGGGTGGTCAGCATTGGGAGGTCAGGGAACATGCATTGGCAATGTAGGATAGGTTTCTGAAAAACATCGTGGGGTGGTGCGCATTGTATGGGTGTGTGTTACATTACATTCACTAGTAGGAGTGAGAAAAACATCGCGGGGTTGTGCGCATTGTATGGGTGTGTGTTACATTACATTCACTAGTGGCAGTGAGAAAAACATCACTGGGTGGTGCGCATTGTATGGGTGTGTGTTACATTACATTCACTAGTAGGAGTGAGAAAAACATCACGGGGTGGTGTGAATCGGAGGGTCTGAATTAGGATAGGCAGTGAGTGGCAATGTAGGATGGAGAAAAGCACCGCGGGGTGGTCAGCATGGGGAGGTCAGGGAACATGCAGTGGCAATGTAGGATAGGTTTCTGAAAAACATCGCGGGGTGGTGCGCATTGTATGGGTGTGTGTTACATTACATTCACAAGTAGGAGTGAGAAAAGCATCACGGTGTGGTGCGCGTTGTATGGGTGTGTGTTACATTACATTCACTAGTAGGAGTGAGAAAAACATCACGGGGTGGTGCGCATTGTATGGGTGTGTGTTACATTACATTCACTAGTAGGAGTGAGAAAAACATCACGGGGTGGTGTGAGTCGGAGGGTCTGAATTAGGATAGGCAGTGAGTGGCAGTGTAGGATGGAGAAAAGCACCGCGGGGTGGTCAGCATGGGGAGGTCAGGGAACATGCAGTGGCAATGTAGGATAGGTTTCTGAAAAACATCGCGGGGCGGTGCGCATTGTATGGGTGTGTGTTACATTACATTCACTAGTAGGAGTGAGAAAAAAATCACGGGGTGGTGCGCATTGTATGGGTGTGTGTTACATTACATTCACTAGTAGGAGTGAGAAAAACATCACGGGGTGGTGTGAATCGGAGGGTCTGAATTAGGATAGGCAGTGAGTGGCAATGTAGGATGGAGAAAAGCACCGCGGGGTGGTCAGCATGGGGAGGTCAGGGAACATGCAGTTGCAATGTAGGATAGGTTTCTGAAAAACATCGCAGGGTGGTGCGCATTGTATGGGTGTGTGTTACATTACATTCACAAGTTGGAGTGAGAAAAGCATCACGGGGTGGTGCGCGTTGTATGGGTGTGTGTTACATTACATTCACTAGTAGGAGTGAGAAAAACAACACGGGGTGGTGTGAATCGGAGGGTCTGAATTAGGATAGGCAGTGAGTGGAAATGTAGGATGGAGAAAAGCACCGCGGGGTGGTCAGCATGGGGAGGTCAGGGAACATGCAGTGGAAATGTAGGATAGGTTTCTGAAAAACATCGCGGGGTGGTGCGCATTGTGTGGGTGTGTGTTACATTACATTCACTAGTAGGAGTGAGAAAAACATCACAGGGTGGTGCGCATTGTATGGGTGTGTGTTACATTACATTCACTAGTAGGAGTGAGAAAAACATCACGGGGTGGTGTGAATCGGGCGTCTGAATTAGGATAGGCAGTGAGTGGCAATGTAGGATGGAGAAAAGCACCGCGGGGTGGTTAGCATCGGGAGGTCAGGGAAAATGCAGTGGCAATGTAGCATAGGTTTCTGAAAAACATCGCGGGGTGGTGCGCATTGTATGGGTGTGTGTTACATTACATTTACTAGTAGGAGTGAGAAAAACATGGCGGGGTGGTGCGCATTGTATGGGTGTGTGTTACATTACATTCACTAGTAGCAGTGAGAAAAACATCACGGGGTGGTGCGCATTGTATGGGTGTGTGTTACATTACATTCACTAGTAGGAGTGAGAAAAACATCACGGGGTGGTGTGAATCGGAGGGTCTGAATTAGGATAGGCAGTGAGTGGCAATGTAGGATGGAGAAAAGCACCGCGGGGTGGTCAGCATGGGGAGGTCAGGGAACATGCAGTGGCAATGTAGGATAGGTTTCTGAAAAACATCGCGGGTTGGTGCGCATTGTATGGGTGTGTGTTACATTACATTCACTAGTAGGAGTGAGAAAAACATCACGGGGTGGTGCGCATTGTATGGGTGTGTGTTACATTACATTCACTAGTAGGAGTGAGAAAAACATCACGGGGTGGTGTGAGTCGGAGGGTCTGAATTAGGATAGGCAGTGAGTGGCAGTGTAGGATGGAGAAAAGCACTGCGGGGTGGTCAGCATGGGGAGGTCAGGGAACATGCAGTGGCAATGTAGGATAGGTTTCTGAAAAACATCGCGGGGCGGTGCGCATTGTATGGGTGTGTGTTTCATTACATTCACTAGTAGGAGTGAGAAAAAAATCACGGGGTGGTGCGCATTGTATGGGTGTGTGTTACATTACATTCACTAGTAGGAGTGAGAAAAACATCACGGGGTGGTGTGAATCGGAGGGACTGAATTAGGATAGGCAGTGAGTGGCAATGTAGGATGGAGAAGAGCACCGCGGGGTGGTCAGCATGGGGAGGTCAGGGAACATGCAGTTGCAATGTAGGATAGGTTTCTGAAAAACATCGCAGGGTGGTGCGCATTGTATGGGTGTGTGTTACATTACATTCACAAGTTGGAGTGAGAAAAGCATCACGGGGTGGTGCGCGTTGTATGGGTGTGTGTTACATTACATTCACTAGTAGGAGTGAGAAAAACAACACGGGGTGGTGTGAATCGGAGGGTCTGAATTAGGATAGGCAGTGAGTGGCAATGTAGGATGGAGAAAAGCACCGCGGGGTGGTCAGCATGGGGAGGTCAGGGAACATGCATTGGCAATGTAGGATAGGTTTCTGAAAAACATCGCGGGGTGGTGCGCATTGTATGGGTGTGTGTTACATTACATTCACTAGTAGGAGTGAGAAAAACATCGCGGGGTGGTGCGCATTGTATGGGTGTGTGTTACATTACATTCACTAGTAGCAGTGAGAAAAACATCACGGGGTGGTGCGCATTGTATGGGTGTGTGTTACATTACATTCACTAGTAGGAGTGAGAAAAACTTCACGGGGTGGTCTGAATCGGAGGGTCTGAATTAGGATAGGCAGTGAGTGGCAATGTAGGATGGAGAAACGCACCGCGGGGTGGTCAGCATGGGGAGGTCAGGAAACATGCAGTGGCAATGTAGGATAGGTATCTGAAAAACATCGCGGGGTGGTGCGCATTGTATGGGTGTGTGTTACATTACATTCACAAGTAGGAGTGAGAAAAGCATCACGGGGTGGTGCGCATTGTATGGGTGTGTGTTACATTACATTCACTAGTAGGAGTGAGAAAAACATCACGGGGTGGTGTGAATCGGAGGGTCTGAATTAGGATAGGCAGTGAGTGGCAATGTAGGATGGAGAAAAGCACCGCGGGGTGGTCAGCATGGGGAGGTCAGGGAACATGCATTGGCAATGTAGGATAGGTTTCTGAAAAACATCGCGGGGTGGTGCGCATTGTATGGGTGTGTGTTACATTACATTCACTAGTAGGAGTGAGAAAAACATCGCGGGGTTGTGCGCATTGTATGGGTGTGTGTTACATTACATTCACTAGTGGCAGTGAGAAAAACATCACGGGGTGGTGCGCATTGTATGGGTGTGTGTTACATTACATTCACTAGTAGGAGTGAGAAAAACATCACGGGGTGGTGTGAGTCGGAGGGTCTGAATTAGGATAGGCAGTGAGTGGCAGTGTAGGATGGAGAAAAGCACCGCGGGGTGGTCAGCATGGGGAGGTCAGGGAACATGCAGTGGCAATGTAGGATAGGTTTCTGAAAAACATCGCGGGGCGGTGCGCATTGTATGGGTGTGTGTTACATTACATTCACTAGTAGGAGTGAGAAAAAAATCACGGGGTGGTGCGCATTGTATGGGTTTGTGTTACATTACATTCACTAGTAGGAGTGAGAAAAACATCACGGGGTGGTGTGAATCGGAGGGTCTGAATTAGGATAGGCAGTGAGTGGCAATGTAGGATGGAGAAAAGCACCGCGGGGTGGTCAGCATGGGGAGGTCAGGGAACATGCAGTTGCAATGTAGGATAGGTTTCTGAAAAACATCGCAGGGTGGTGCGCATTGTATGGGTGTGTGTTACATTACATTCACAAGTTGGAGTGAGAAAAGCATCACGGGGTGGTGCGCGTTGTATGGGTGTGTGTTACATTACATTCACTAGTAGGAGTGAGAAAAACAACACGGGGTGGTGTGAATCGGAGGGTCTGAATTAGGATAGGCAGTGAGTGGAAATGTAGGATGGAGAAAAGAACCGCGGGGTGGTCAGCATGGGGAGGTCAGGGAACATGCAGTGGAAATGTAGGATATGTTTCTGAAAAACATCGCGGGGTGGTGCGCATTGTGTGGGTGTGTGTTACATTACATTCACTAGTAGGAGTGAGAAAAACATCACAGGGTGGTGCGCATTGTATGGGTGTGTGTTACATTACATTCACTAGTAGAAGTGAGAAAAACATCACAGGGTGGTGTGAATCGGGCGTCTGAATTAGGATAGGCAGTGAGTGGCAATGTAGGATGGAGAAAAGCACTGCGGGGTGGTCAGCATCGGGAGGTCAGGGAAAATGCAGTGGCAATGTAGCATAGGTTTCTGAAAAACATCGCGGGGTGGTGCGCATTGTATGGGTGTGTGTTACATTACATTCACTAGTAGGAGTGAGAAAAACATCACGGGGTGGTGCGCATTGTATGGGTGTGTGTTACATTACATTCACTAGTAGGAGTGAGAAAAGCATCACGGGGTGGTGTGAATCGGAGGGTCTGAATTAGGATAGGCAGTGAGTGGCAATGTAGGATGGAGTAAAGCACCGCGGGGTGGTCAGCATGGGGAGGTCAGGGAACATGCAGTGGCAATGTAGGATAGGTTTCTGAAAAACATCGCGGGGTGGTGCGCATTGTATGGGTGTGTGTTACATTACATTCACTAGTAGGAGTGAGAAAAACATCGCGGGGTGGTGCGCATTGTATGGGTGTGTGTTACATTACATTCACTAGTGGCAGTGAGAAAAACATCACGGGGTGGTGCGCATTGCATGGGTGTGTGTTACATTACATTCACTAGTAGGAGTGAGAAAAACATCACGGGGTGGTGTGAATCTGAGGGTCTGAATTAGGATAGGCAGTCAGTGGCAATGTGGGATGGAGAAAAGCACCGCGGGGTGGTCAGCATGGGGAGGTCAGGGAACATGCAGTGGCAATGTTGGATAGGTTTCTGAAAAACATCGCGGGGTGGTGCGCATTGTATGGGTGTGTGTTACATTACATTCACTAGTAGGAGTGAGAAAAGCATCACGGGGTGGTGTGAATCGGAGGGTCTGAATTAGGATAGGCAGTGAGTGGCAATGTAGGATGGAGAAAAGCACCGCGGGGTGGTCAGCATGGGGAGGTCAGGGAACATGCATTGGCAAAGTAGGATAGGTTTCTGAAAAACATCGCGGGGTGGTGCGCATTGTATGGGTGTGTGTTACATTACATTCACTAGTAGGAGTGAGAAAAACATCGCGGGGTGGTGCGCATTGTATGGGTGTGTGTTACATTACATTCACTAGTAGCAGTGAGAGAAACATCACGGGGTGGTGCGCATTGTATGGGTGTGTGTTACATTACATTCACTAGTAGGAGTGAGAAAAACATCACGGGGTGGTGTGAATCGGAGGGTCTGAATTAGGATAGGCAGTGAGTGGCAATGTAGGATGGAGAAACGCACCCCGGGGTGGTCAGCATGGGGAGGTCAGGGAACATGCAGTGGCAATGTAGGATAGGTTTCTGAAAAACATCGCGGGGTGGTGCGCATTGTATGGGTGTGTGTTACATTACATTCACAAGTAGGAGTGAGAAAAGCATCACGGGGTGGTGCGCGTTGTTTGGGTGTGTGTTACATTACATTCACTAGTAGGAGTGAGAAAAACATCACGGGGTGGTGTGAATCGGATGATCTGAATTAGGATAGGCAGTGAGTGGCAATGTAGGATGGAGAAAAGCACCGCGGGGTGGTCAGCATGGGGAGGTCAGGGAACATGCAGTGGAAATGTAGGATAGGTTTCTGAAAAACATCGCGGGGTGGTGCGCATTGTATGGGTGTGTGTTACATTACATTCACTAGTAGGAGTGAGAAAAACATCACGGGGTGGTGTGAATCGGGCGTCTGAATTAGGATAGGCAGTGAGTGGCAATGTAGGATGGAGAAAAGCACCGCGGGGTGGTCAGCATCGGGAGGTCAGGGAAAATGCAGTGGCAATGTAGCATAGGTTTCTGAAAAACATCGCGGGGTGGTGCGCATTGTATGGGTGTGTGTTACATTACATTCACTAGTAGGAGTGAGAAAATCATCACGGGGTGGTGTGAATCAGAGGGTCTGAATTAGGATAGGCAGTGAGTGGCAATGTAGGATGGAGTAAAGCACCGCGGGGTGTTCAGCATGGGGAGGTCAGGGAACATGCAGTGGCAATGTAGGATAGGTTTCTGAAAAACATCGCGGGGTGGTGCGCATTGTATGGGTGTGTGTTACATTACATTCACTAGTAGGAGTGAGAAAAACATCGCGGGGTGGTGCGCATTGTATGGGTGTGTGTTACATTACATTCACTAGTGGCAGTGAGAAAAACATCACGGGGTGGTGCGCATTGTATGGGTGTGTGTTACATTACATTCACTAGTAGGAGTGAGAAAAACATCACGGGGTGGTGTGAATCGGAGGGTCTGAATTAGGATAGGCAGTGAGTGGCAATGTAGGATGGAGAAAAGCACCGCGGGGTGGTCAGCATGGGGAGGTCAGGGAACATGCAGTGGCAATGTAGGATAGGTTTCTGAAAAACATCGCGGGGTGGTGCGCATTGTATGGGTGTGTGTTACATTACATTCACAAGTAGGAGTGAGAAAAGCATCACGGGGTGGTGCGCGTTGTATGGGTGTGTGTTACATTACATTCACTAGTAGGAGTGAGAAAAACATCACGGGGTGGTGTGAATTGGAGGGTCTGAATTAGGATAGGCAGTGAGTGGCAATGTAGGATGGAGAAAAGCACCGCGGGGTGGTCAGCATGGGGAGGTCAGGGAACATGCATTGGCAATGTAGGATAGGTTTCTGAAAAACATCGCGGGGTGGTGCGCATTGTATGGGTGTGTGTTACATTACATTCACTAGTAGGAGTGAGAAAAACATCGCGGGGTGGTGCGCATTGTATGGGTGTGTGTTACATTACATTCACTAGTAGCAGTGAGAGAAACATCACGGGGTGGTGCGCATTGTATGGGTGTGTGTTACATTACATTCACTAGTAGGAGTGAGAAAAACATCACGGGATGGTGTGAATCGGAGGGTCTGAATTAGGATAGGCAGTGAGTGGCAATGTAGGATGGAGAAACGCACCGCAGGGTGGTCAGCATGGGGAGGTCAGGGAACATGCAGTGGCAATGTAGGATAGGTTTCTGAAAAACATCGCGGGGTGGTGCGCATTGTATGGGTGTGTGTTACATTACATTCACAAGTAGGAGTGAGAAAAGCATCACGGGGTGGTGCGCGTTGTATGGGTGTGTGTTACATTACATTCACTAGTAGGAGTGAGAAAAACATCACGGGGTGGTGTGAATCGGAGGGTCTGAATTAGGATAGGCAGTGAGTGGCAATCTAGGATGGAGAAAAGCACCGCGGGGTGGTCAGCATGGGGAGGTCAGGGAACATGCAGTGGCAATGTAGGATAGGTTTCTGAAAAACATCGTGGGGTGGTGCGCATTGTATGGGTGTGTGTTACATTACATTCACTAGTAGGAGTGAGAAAAACATAACGGGGTGGTGCGCATTGTATGGGTGTGTGTTACATTACATTCACTAGTAGGAGTGAGAAAAACATCACGGGGTGGTGTGAGTCGGAGGGTCTGAATTAGGATAGGCAGTGAGTGGCAATGTAGGATGGAGAAAAGCACCGCGGGGTGGTCAGCATGGGGAGGTCAGGGAACATGCAGTGGAAATGTAGGATAGGTTTCTGAAAAACATCGCGGGGTGGTGCGCATTGTATGGGTGTGTGTTACATTACATTCACTAGTAGGAGTGAGAAAAACATCACAGGGTGGTGCGCATTGTATGGGTGTGTGTTACATTACATTCACTAGTAGGAGTGAGAAAAACATCACGGGGTGTTGTGAATCGGGCGTCTGAATTAGGATAGGGAGTGAGTGGCAATGTAGGATGGAGAAAAGCACCGCGGGGTGGTCAGCATCGGGAGGTCAGGGAAAATGCAGTGGCAATGTAGCATAGCTTTCTGAAAAACATCGCGGGGTGGTGCGCATTGTATGGGTGTGTGTTACATTACATTCACTAGTAGGAGTGAGAAAAACATCACGGGGTGGTGCGCATTGTATGGGTGTGTGTTACATTACAATCACTAGTAGGAGTGAGAAAAACATCACGGGGTGGTGTGAATCGGAGGGTCTGAATTAGGATAGGCAGTGAGTGGCAATGTAGGATGGAGAAAAGCACCGCGGGGTGGTCAGCATGGGGAGGTCAGGGAACATGCAGTGGCAATGTAGGATAGGTTTCTGAAAAACATCGCGGGGTGGTGCGCATTGTATGGGTGTGTGTTACATTACATTCACAAGTAGGAGTGAGAAAAGCATCACGGGGTGGTGCGCGTTGTATGGGTGTGTGTTACATTACATTCACTAGTAGGAGTGAGAAAAACATCACGGGGTGGTGTGAATCGGAGGGTCTGAATTAGGATAGGCAGTGAGTGGCAATGTAGGATGGAGTAAAGCACCGCGGGGTGGTCAGCATGGGGAGGTCAGGGAACATGCAGTGGCAATGTAGGATAGGTTTCTGAAAAACATCGCGGGGTGGTGCGCATTGTATGGGTGTGTGTTACATTACATTCACTAGTAGGAGTGAGAAAAACATCGCGGGGTGGTGCGCATTGTATGGGTGTGTGTTACATTACATTCACTAGTGGCAGTGAGAAAAACATCACGGGGTGGTGCGCATTGTATGGGTGTGTGTTACATTACATTCACTAGTAGGAGTGAGAAAAACATCACGGGGTGGTGTGAATCGGAGGGTCTGAATTACGATAGGCAGTGAGTGGCAATGTAGGATGGAGAAAAGCACCGCGGGGTGGTCAGCATGGGGAGGTCAGGGAACATGCAGTGGCAATGTAGGATAGGTTTCTGAAAAACATCGCGGGGTGGTGCGCATTGTATGGGTGTGTGTTACATTACATTCACAAGTAGGAGTGAGAAAAGCATCACGGGGTGGTGCGCGTTGTATGGGTGTGTGTTACATTACATTCACTAGTAGGAGTGAGAAAAACATCAAGGGGTGGTGTGAATCGGAGGGTCTGAATTAGGATAGGCAGTGAGTGGCAATGTAGAATGGAGAAAAGCACCGCGGGGTGGTCAGCATGGGGAGGTCAGGGAACATGCATTGGCAATGTAGGATAGGTTTCTGAAAAACATCGCGGGGTGGTGCGCATTGTATGGGTGTGTGTTACATTACATTCACTAGTAGGAGTGAGAAAAACATCGCGGGGTGGTGCGCATTGTATGGGTGTGTGTTACATTACATTCACTAGTAGCAGTGAGAGAAACATCACGGGGTGGTGCGCATTGTATGGGTGTGTGTTACATTACATTCACTACTAGGAGTGAGAAAAACATCACGGGGTGGTTTGAATCAGAGGGTCTGAATTAGGATAGGCAGTGAGTGGCAATGTCGGATGGAGAAAAGCACCGCGGGGTGGTCAGCATGGGGAGGTCAGGGAACATGCAGTGGAAATGTAGGATAGGTTTCTGAAAAACATCGCGGGGTGGTGCGCATTGTATGGGTGTGTGTTACATTACATTCACTAGTAGGAGTGAGAAAAACATCGCGGGGTGGTGCGCATTGTATGGGTGTGTGTTACATTACATTCACTAGTGGCAGTGAGAAAAACATCACGGGGTGGTGCGCATTGTATGGGTGTGTGTTACATTACATTCACTAGTAGGAGTGAGAAAAACATCACGGGGTGGTGTGAATCGGAGGGTCTGAATTAGGATAGGCAGTGAGTGGCAATGTAGGATGGAGAAAAGCACCGCGGGGTGGTCAGCATGGGGAGGTCAGGGAACATGCAGTGGCAATGTAGGATAGGTTTCTGAAAAACATCGCGGGGTGGTGCGCATTGTATGGGTGTGTGTTACATTACATTCACAAGTAGGAGTGAGAAAAGCATCACGGGGTGGTGCGCGTTGTATGGGTGTGTGTTACATTACATTCACTAGTAGGAGTGAGAAAAACATCACGGGGTGGTGTGAATCGGAGGGTCTGAATTAGGATAGGCAGTGAGTGGCAATGTAGAATGGAGAAAAGCACCGCGGGGTGGTCAGCATGGGGAGGTCAGGGCACATGCATTGGCAATGTAGGATAGGTTTCTGAAAAACATCGCGGGGTGGTGCGCATTGTATGGGTGTGTGTTACATTACATTCACTAGTAGGAGTGAGAAAAACATCGCGGGGTGGTGCGCATTGTATGGGTGTGTGTTACATTACATTCACTAGTAGCAGTGAGAGAAACATCACGGGGTGGTGCGCATTGTATGGGTGTGTGTTACATTACATTCACTAGTAGGAGTGAGAAAAACATCACGGGGTGGTTTGAATCAGAGGGTCTGAATTAGGATAGGCAGTGAGTGGCAATGTCGGATGGAGAAAAGCACCGCGGGGTGGTCAGCATGGGGAGGTCAGGGAACATGCAGTGGAAATGTAGGATAGGTTTCTGAAAAACATCGCGGGGTGGTGCGCATTGTATGGGTGTGTGTTACATTACATTCACTAGTAGGAGTGAGAAAAACATCGCGGGGTGGTGCGCATTGTATGGGTGTGTGTTACATTACATTCACTAGTAGCAGTGAGAGAAACATCACGGGGTGGTGCGCATTGTATGGGTGTGTGTTACATTACATTCACTAGTAGGAGTGAGAAAAACATCACGGGATGGTGTGAATCGGAGGGTCTGAATTAGGATAGGCAGTGAGTGGCAATGTAGGATGGAGAAACGCACCGCAGGGTGGTCAGCATGGGGAGGTCAGGGAACATGCAGTGGCAATGTAGGATAGGTTTCTGAAAAACATCGCGGGGTGGTGCGCATTGTATGGGTGTGTGTTAAATTACATTCACAAGTAGGAGTGAGAAAAGCATCACGGGGTGGTGCGCGTTGTATGGGTGTGTGTTACATTACATTTACTAGTAGGAGTGAGAAAAACATCACGGGGTGGTGTGAATCGGAGGGTATGCATTAGGATAGGCAGTGAGTGGCAATGTAGGATGGAGAAAAGCACCGCGGGGTGGTCAGCATGGGGAGGTCAGGGAACATGCAGTGGCAATGTAGGATAGGTTTCTGAAAAACATCGTGGGGTGGTGCGCATTGTATGGGTGTGTGTTACATTACATTCACTAGTAGGAGTGAGAAAAACATCACGGGGTGGTGCGCATTGTATGGGTGTGTGTTACATTACATTCACTAGTAGGAGTGAGAAAAACATCACGGGGTGGTGTGAGTCGGAGGGTCTGAATTAGGATAGACAGTGAGTGGCAATGTAGGATGGAGAAAAGCACCGCGGGGTGGTCAGCATGGGGAGGTCAGGGAACATGCAGTGGAAATGTAGGATAGGTTTCTGAAAAACATCGCGGGGTGGTGCGCATTGTATGGGTGTGTGTTACATTACATTCACTAGTAGGAGTGAGAAAAACATCACAGGGTGGTGCGCATTGTATGGGTGTGTGTTACATTACATTCACTAGTAGGAGTGAGAAAAACATCACGGGGTGTTGTGAATCGGGCGTCTGAATTAGGATAGGCAGTGAGTGGCAATGTAGGATGGAGAAAAGCACCGCGGGGTGGTCAGCATCGGGAGGTCAGGAAAATACAGTGGCAATGTAGCATAGGTTTCTGAAAAACATCGCGGGGTGGTGCGCATTGTATGGGTGTGTGTTACATTACATTCACTAGTAGGAGTGAGAAAAACATCACGGGGTGGTGCGCATTGTATGGGTGTGTGTTACATTACATTCACTAGTAGGAGTGAGAAAAACATCACGGGGTGGTGTGAATCGGGCGTCTGAATTAGGGTAGGCAGTGAGTGGCAGTGTAGGATGGAGAAAAGCACCGCGGGGTGGTCAGCATGGGGAGGTCAGGGAACATGCAGTGGCAATGTAGGATAGGTTTCTGAAAAACATCGCGGGGTGGTGCGCATTGTATGGGTGTGTGTTACATTACATTTACTAGTAGGAGTGAGAAAAACATGGCGGGGTGGTGCGCATTCTATGGGTGTGTGTTACATTACATTCACTAGTAGCAGTGAGAAAAACATCACGGGGTGGTGCGCATTGTATGGGTGTGTGTTACATTACATTCACTAGTAGGAGTGAGAAAAACATCACGGGGTGGTGTGAATCGGAGGTTCTGAATTAGGATAGGCAGTGAGTGGCAATGTAGGATGGAGAAAAGCACCGCGGGGTGGTCAGCATGGGGAGGTCAGGGAACATGCAGTGGCAATGTAGGATAGGTTTCTGAAAAACATCGCGGGGTGGTGCGCATTGTATGGGTGTGTGTTACATTACATTCACAAGTAGGAGTGAGAAAAGCATCAAGGGGTGGTGCGCGTTGTATGGGTGTGTGTTACATTACATTCACTAGTAGGAGTGAGAAAAACATCACGGGGTGGTGTGAATCGGAGGGTCTGAATTAGGATAGGCAGTGAGTGGCAATGTAGGATGGAGTAAAGCACCGCGGGGTGGTCAGCATGGGGAGGTCAGGGAACATGCAGTGGCAATGTAGGATAGGTTTCTGAAAAACATCGCGGGGTGGTGCGCATTGTATGGGTGTGTGTTACATTACATTCACTAGTAGGAGTGAGAAAAACATCGCGGGGTGGTGCGCATTGTATGGGTGTGTGTTACATTACATTCACTAGTGGCAGTGAGAAAAACATCACGGGGTGGTGCGCATTGTATGGGTGTGTGTTACATTACATTCACTAGTAGGAGTGAGAAAAACATCACGGGGTGGTGTGAATCGGAGGGTCTGAATTAGGATAGGCAGTGAGTGGCAATGTAGGATGGAGAAAAGCACCGCGGGGTGGTCAGCATGGGGAGGTCAGGGAACATGCAGTGGCAATGTAGGATAGGTTTCTGAAAAACATCGCGGGGTGGTGCGCATTGTATGGGTATGTGTTACATTACATTCACAAGTAGGAGTGAGAAAAGCATCACGGGGTGGTGCGCGTTGTATGGGTGTGTGTTACATTACATTCACTAGTAGGAGTGAGAAAAACATCACGGGGTGGTGTGAATCGGAGGGTCTGAATTAGGATAGGCAGTGAGTGGCAATGTAGAATGGAGAAAAGCACTGCGGGGTGGTCAGCATGGGGAGGTCAGGGAACATGCATTGGCACTGTAGGATAGGTTTCTGAAAAACATCGCGGGGTGGTGCGCATTGTATGGGTGTGTGTTACATTACATTCACTAGTAGGAGTGAGAAAAACATCGCGGGGTGGTGCGCATTGTATGGGTGTGTGTTACATTACATTCACTAGTAGCAGTGAGAGAAACATCACGGGGTGGTGCGCATTGTATGGGTGTGTGTTACATTACATTCACTAGTAGGAGTGAGAAAAACATCACGGGGTGGTGTGAATGGGAGGGTCTGAATTAGGATAGGCAGTGAGTGGCAATGTCGGATGGAGAAAAGCACCGCGGGGTGGTCAGCATGGGGAGGTCAGGGAACATGCAGTGGAAATGTAGGATAGGTTTCTGAAAAACATCGCGGGGTGGTGCGCATTGTATGGGTGTGTGTTACATTACATTCACTAGTAGGAGTGAGAAAAACATCACAGGGTGGTGCGCATTGTATGGGTGTGTGTTACATTACATTCACTAGTAGAAGTGAGAAAAACATCACAGGGTGGTGTGAATCGGGCGTCTGAATTAGGATAGGCAGTGAGTGGCAATGTAGGATGGAGAAAAGCACCGCGGGGTGGTCAGCATCGGGAGGTCAGGGAAAATGCAGTGGCAATGTAGCATAGGTTTCTGAAAAACATCGCGGGGTGGTGCGCATTGTATGGGTGTGTGTTACATTACATTCACTAGTAGGAGTGAGAAAAACATCACGGGGTGGTGCGCATTGTATGGTTGTCTGTTACATTACATTCACTAGTAGGAGTGAGAAAAACATCACGGGGTGGTGTGAATCGGAGGGTCTGAATTAGGATAGGCAGTGAGTGGCAATGTAGGATGGAGTAAAGCACCGCGGGGTGGTCAGCATGGGGACGTCAGGGAACATGCAGTGGCAATGTAGGATAGGTTTCTGAAAAACATCGCGGGGTGGTGTGCATTGTATGGGTGTGTGTTACATTACATTCACTAGTAGGAGTGAGAAAAACATCGCGGGGTGGTGCGCATTGTATGGGTGTGTGTTACATTACATTCACTAGTGGCAGTGAGAAAAACATCACGGGGTGGTGCGCATTGTATGGGTGTGTGTTACATTACATTCACTAGTAGGAGTGAGAAAAACATCACGGGGTGGTGTGAATCGGAGGGTCTGAATTAGGATAGGCAGTCAGTGGCAATGTAGGATGGAGAAAAGCACCGCGGGGTGGTCAGCATGGGGAGGTCAGGGAACATGCAGTGGCAATGTTGGATAGGTTTCTGAAAAACATCGCGGGGTGGTGCGCATTGTATGGGTGTGGGTTACATTACATTCACAAGTAGGAGTGAGAAAAGCATCACGGGGTGGTGCGCGTTGTATGGGTGTGTGTTACATTACATTCACTAGTAGGAGTGAGAAAAACATCACGGGGTGGTGTGAATCGGAGGGTCTGAATTAGGATAGGCAGTGAGTGGCAATGTAGGATGGAGAAAAGCACCGCGGGGTGGTCAGCATGGGGAGGTCAGGGAACATGCATTGGCAAAGTAGGATAGGTTTCTGAAAAACATCGCGGGGTGGTGCGCATTGTATGGGTGTGTGTTACATTACATTCACTAGTAGGAGTGAGAAAAACATCGCGGGGTGGTGCGCATTGTATGAGTGTGTGTTACATTACATTCACTAGTAGCAGTGAGAGAAACATCACGGGGTGGTGCGCATTGTATGGGTGTGTGTTACATTACATTCACTAGTAGGAGTGAGAAAAACATCACGGGGTGGTGTGAATCGGAGGGTCTGAATTAGGATAGGCAGTGAGTGGCAATGTAGGATGGAGAAACGTACCGCGGGGTGGTCAGCATGGGGAGGTCAGGGAACATGCAGTGGCAATGTAGGATAGGTTTCTGAAAAACATCGCGGGGTGGTGCGCATTGTATGGGTGTGTGTTACATTACATTCACAAGTAGGAGTGAGAAAAGCATCACGGGGTGGTGCGCGTTGTATGGGTGTGTGTTACATTACATTCACTAGTAGGAGTGAGAAAAACATCACGGGGTGGTGTGAATCGAAGGGTCTGAATTAGGATAGGCAGTGAGTGGCAATGTAGGATGGAGAAAAGCACCGCGGGGTGGTCAGCATGGGGAGGTCAGGGAACATGCAGTGGAAATGTAGGATAGGTTTCTGAAAAACATCGCGGGGTGGTGCGCATTGTATGGGTGTGTGTTACATTACATTCACTAGTAGGAGTGAGAAAAACATCACGGGGTGGTGTGAATCGGAGGGTCTGAATTAGGATAGGCAGTGAGTGGCAATGTAGGATGGAGAAAAGCACCGCGGGGTGGTCAGCATGGGGAGGTCAGGGAACATGCAGTGGCAATGTAGGATAGGTTTCTGAAAAACATCGCGGGGTGGTGCGCATTGTATGGGTGTGTGTTACATTACATTCACAAGTAGGAGTGAGAAAAGCATCACGGGGTGGTGCGCGTTGTATGGGTGTGTGTTACATTACATTCACTAGTAGGAGTGAGAAAAACATCACGGGGTGGTGTGAATCGGAGGGTCTGAATTAGGATAGGCAGTGAGTGGCAATGTAGGATGGAGAAAAGCACCGCGGGGTGGTCAGCATGGGGAGGTCAGGGAACATGCATTGGCAATGTAGGATAGGTTTCTGAAAAACATCGCGGGGTGGTGCGCATTGTATGGGTGTGTGTTACATTACATTCACTAGTAGGAGTGAGAAAAACATCGCGGGGTGGTGCGCATTGTATGGGTGTGTGTTACATTACATTCACTAGTAGCAGTGAGAGAAACATCACGGGGTGGTGCGCATTGTATGGGTGTGTGTTACATTACATTCACTAGTAGGAGTGAGAAAAACATCACGGGATGGTGTGAATCGGAGGGTCTGAATTAGGATAGGCAGTGAGTGGCAATGTAGGATGGAGAAACGCACCGCAGGGTGGTCAGCATGGGGAGGTCAGGGAACATGCAGTGGCAATGTAGGATAGGTTTCTGAAAAACATCGCGGGGTGGTGCGCATTGTATGGGTGTGTGTTACATTACATTCACAAGTAGGAGTGAGAAAAGCATCACGGGGTGGTGCGCGTTGTATGGGTGTGTGTTACATTACATTCACTAGTAGGAGTGAGAAAAACATCACGGGGTGGTGTGAATCGGAGGGTCTGAATTAGGATAGGCAGTGAGTGGCAATGTAGGATGGAGAAAAGCACCGCGGGGTGGTCAGCATGGGGAGGTCAGGGAACATGCAGTGGCAATGTAGGATAGGTTTCTGAAAAACATCGTGGGGTGGTGCGCATTGTATGGGTGTGTGTTACATTACATTCACTAGTAGGAGTGAGAAAAACATCACGGGGTGGTGCGCATTGTATGGGTGTGTGTTACATTACATTCACTAGTAGGAGTGAGAAAAACATCACGGGGTGGTGTGAGTCGGAGGGTCTGAATTAGGATAGGCATTGAGTGGCAATGTAGGATGGAGAAAAGCACCGCGGGGTGGTCAACATGGGGAGGTCAGGGAACATGCAGTGGAAATGTAGGATAGGTTTCTGAAAAACATCGCGGGGTGGTGCGCATTGTATGGGTGTGTGTTACATTACATTCACTAGTAGGAGTGAGAAAAACATCACAGGGTGGTGCGCATTGTATGGGTGTGTGTTACATTACATTCACTAGTAGGAGTGAGAAAAACATCACGGGGTGTTGTGAATCGGGCGTCTGAATTAGGATAGGCAGTGAGTGGCAATGTAGGATGGAGTAAAGCACCGCGGGGTGGTCAGCATGGGGAGGTCAGGGAACATGCAGTGGCAATGTAGGATAGGTTTCTGAAAAACATCGCGGGGTGGTGCGCATTGTATGGGTGTGTGTTACATTACATTCACTAGTAGGAGTGAGAAAAACATCACAGGGTGGTGCGCATTGTATGGGTGTGTGTTACATTACATTCACTAGTATGAGTGAGAAAAACATCACGGGGTGGTGTGAATCGGGCGTCTGAATTAGGGTAGGCAGTGAGTGGCAGTGTAGGATGGAGAAAAGCACCGCGAGGTGGTCAGCATGGGGAGGTCAGGGAACATGCAGTGGCAATGTAGGATAGGTTTCTGAAAAACATCGCGGGGTGGTGCGCATTGTATGGGTGTGTGTTACATTACATTTTCTAGTAGGAGTGAGAAAAACATGGCGGGGTGGTGCGCATTGTATGGGTGTGTGTTACATTACATTCACTAGTAGCAGTGAGAAAAACATCACGGGGTGGTGCGCATTGTATGGGTGTGTGTTACATTACATTCACTAGTAGGAGTGAGAAAAACATCACGGGGTGGTGTGAATCGGAGGGTCTGAATTAGGATAGGCAGTGAGTGGCAATGTAGGATGGAGAAAAGCACCGCGGGGTGGTCAGCATGGGGAGGTCAGGGAACATGCAGTGGCAATGTAGGATAGGTTTCTGAAAAACATCGCGGGGTGGTGCGCATTGTATGGGTGTGTGTTACATTACATTCACAAGTAGGAGTGAGAAAAGCATCACGGGGTGGTGCGCGTTGTATGGGTGTGTGTTACATTACATTCACTAGTAGGAGTGAGAAAAACATCACGGGGTGGTGTGAATCGGAGGGTCTGAATTAGGATAGGCAGTGAGTGGCAATGTAGGATGGAGAAAAGCACCACGGGGTGGTCAGCATGGGGAGGTCAGGGAACATGCAGTGGCAATGTAGGATAGGTTTCTGAAAAACATCGCGGGGTGGTGCGCATTGTATGGGTGTGTGTTACATTACATTCACTAGTAGGAGTGAGAAAAACATGGCGGGGTGGTGCGCATTGTATGGGTGTGTGTTACATTACATTCACTAGTAGCAGTGAGAAAAACATCACGGGGTGGTGCGCATTGTATGGGTGTGTGTTACATTACATTCACTAGTAGGAGTGAGAAAAACATCACGGGGTGGTGTGAATCGGAGGGTCTGAATTAGGATAGGCAGTGAGTGGCAATGTAGGATGGAGAAAAGCACCGCGGGGTGGTCAGCATGGGGAGGTCAGGGAACATGCAGTGGCAATGTAGGATAGGTTTCTGAAAAACATCGCGGGGTGGTGCGCATTGTATGGGTGTGTGTTACATTACATTCACAAGTAGGAGTGAGAAAAGCATCACGGGGTGGTGCGCGTTGTATGGGTGTGTGTTACATTACATTCACTAGTAGGAGTGAGAAAAACATCACGGGGTGGTGTGAATCGGAGGGTCTGAATTAGGATAGGCAGTGAGTGGCAATGTAGGATGGAGAAAAGCACCGCGGGGTGGTCAGCATGGGGAGGTCAGGGAACATGCATTGGCAATGTAGGATAGGTTTCTGAAAAACATCGCGGGGTGGTGCGCATTGTATGGGTGTGTGTTACATTACATTCACTAGTAGGAGTGAGAAAAACATCGCGGGGTGGTGCGCATTGTATGGGTGTGTGTTACATTACATTCACTAGTAGCAGTGAGAGAAACATCACGGGGTGGTGCGCATTGTATGGGTGTGTGTTACATTACATTCACTAGTAGGAGTGAGAAAAACATCACGGGATGGTGTGAATCGGAGGGTCTGAATTAGGATAGGCAGTGAGTGGCAATGTAGGATGGAGAAACGCACCGCAGGGTGGTCAGCATGGGGAGGTCAGGGAACATGCAGTGGCAATGTAGGATAGGTTTCTGAAAAACATCGCGGGGTGGTGCGCATTGTATGGGTGTGTGTTACATTACATTCACAAGTAGGAGTGAGAAAAGCATCACGGGGTGGTGCGCGTTGTATGGGTGTGTGTTACATTACATTCACTAGTAGGAGTGAGAAAAACATCACGGGGTGGTGTGAATCGGAGGGTCTGAATTAGGATAGGCAGTGAGTGGCAATGTAGGAAGGAGAAAAGCACCGCGGGGTGGTCAGCATGGGGAGGTCAGGGAACATGCAGTGGCAATGTAGGATAGGTTTCTGAAAAACATCGTGGGGTGGTGCGCATTGTATGGGTGTGTGTTACATTACATTCACTAGTAGGAGTGAGAAAAACATCACGGGGTGGTGCGCATTGTATGGGTGTGTGTTACATTACATTCACTAGTAGGAGTGAGAAAAACATCACGGGGTGGTGTGAGTCGGAGGGTCTGAATTAGGATAGGCAGTGAGTGGCAATGTAGGATGGAGAAAAGCACCGCGGGGTGGTCAACATGGGGAGGTCAGGGAACATGCAGTGGAAATGTAGGATAGGTTTCTGAAAAACATCGCGGGGTGGTGCGCATTGTATGGGTGTGTGTTACATTACATTCACTAGTAGGAGTGAGAAAAACATCACAGGGTGGTGCGCATTGTATGGGTGTGTGTTACATTACATTCACTAGTAGGAGTGAGAAAAACATCGCGGGGTGGTGCGCATTGTATGGGTGTGTGTTACATTACATTCACTAGTAGCAGTGAGAGAAACATCACGGGGTGGTGCGCATTGTATGGGTGTGTGTTACATTGCATTCACTAGTAGGAGTGAGAAAAACATCACGGGGTGGTTTGAATCAGAGGGTCTGAATTAGGATAGGCAGTGAGTGGCAATGTCGGATGGAGAAAAGCACCGCGGGGTGGTCAGCATAGGGAGGTCAGGGAACATGCAGTGGAAATGTAGGATAGGTTTCTGAAAAACATCGCGCGGTGGTGCGCATTGTATGGGTGTGTGTTACATTACATTCACTAGTAGGAGTGAGAAAAACATCACAGGGTGGTGCGCATTGTATGGGTGTGTGTTACATTACATTCACTAGTGGAAGTGAGAAAAACATCACAGGGTGGTGTGAATCGGGCGTCTGAATTAGGATAGGCAGTGAGTGGCAATGTAGGATGGAGAAAAGCACCGCGGGGTGGTCAGCATCGGGAGGTCAGGGAAAATGCAGTGGCAATGTAGCATAGGTTTCTGAAAAACATCGCGGGGTGGTGCGCATTGTATGGGTGTGTGTTACATTACATTCACAAGTAGGAGTGAGAAAAGCATCACGGGGTGGTGCGCATTGTATGGGTGTGTGTTACATTACATTCACTAGTAGGAGTGAGAAAAACATCACGGGGTGGTGTGAATCGGAGGGTCTGAATTAGGATAGGCAGTGAGTGGCAATGTAGGATGGAGAAAAGCACCGCGGGGTGGTCAGCATGGGGAGGTCAGGGAACATGCATTGGCAAAGTAGGATAGGTTTCTGAAAAACATCGCGGGGTGGTGCGCATTGTATGCGTGTGTGTTACATTACATTCAATAGTAGGAGTGAGAAAAACATCGCGGGGTGGTGCGCATTGTATGGGTGTGTGTTACATTACATTCACTAGTAGCAGTGAGAGAAACATCACGGGGTGGTGTGAATCGGAGGGTCTGAATTAGGATAGGCAGTGAGTGGCAATGTAGGATGGAGAAACGCACCGCGGGGTGGTCAGCATGGGGAGGTCAGGGAACATGCAGTGGCAATGTAGGATAGGTTTCTGAAAAACATCGCGGGGTGGTGCGCATTGTATGGGTGTGTGTTACATTACATTCACAAGTAGGAGTGAGAAAAGCATTACGGGGTGGTGCGCGTTTTATGGGTGTGTGTTACATTACATTCACTAGTAGGAGTGAGAAAAACATCACGGGGTGGTGTGAATCGGAGGGTCTGAATTAGGATAGGCAGTGAGTGGCAATGTAGGATGGAGAAACGCACCGCGGGGTGGTCAGCATGGGGAGGTCAGGGAACATGCAGTGGCAATGTAGGATAGGTTTCTGAAAAACATCGCGGGGTGGTGCGCATTGTATGGGTGTGTGTTACATTACATTCACAAGTAGGAGTGAGAAAAGCATCACGGGGTGGTGCGCGTTTTATGGGTGTGTGTTACATTACATTCACTAGTAGGAGTGAGAAAAACATCATGGGGTGGTGTGAATCGGAGGGTCTGAATTAGGATAGGCAGTGAGTGGCAATGTAGGATGGAGAAAAGCACCGCGGGGTGGTCAGCATGGGGAGGTCAGGGAACATGCAGTGGAAATGTAGGATAGGTTTCTGAAAAACATCGCGGGGTGGTGCGCATTGTATGGGTGTGTGTTACATTACATTCACTAGTAGGAGTGAGAAAAACATCACGGGGTGGTGTGAATCGGGCGTCTGAATTAGGATAGGCAGTGAGTGGCAATGTAGGATGGAGAAAAGCACCGCGGGGTGGTCAGCATCGGGAGGTCAGGGAAAATGCAGTGGCAATGTAGCATAGGTTTCTGAAAAACATCGCGGGGTGGTGCGCATTGTATGGGTGTGTGTTACATTACATTCACTAGTAGGAGTGAGATAAACATCACGGGGTGGTGCGCATTGTATGGGTGTGTGTTACATTACATTCACTAGTAGGAGTGAGAAAATCATCACGGGGTGGTGTGAATCGGAGGGTCTGAATTAGGATAGGCAGTGAGTGGCAATGTAGGATGGAGAAAAGCACCGCGGGGTGGTCAGCATGGGGAGGTCAGGGAACATGCAGTGGCAATGTAGGATAGGTTTCTGAAAAACATCGCGGGGTGGTGCGCATTGTATGGGTGTGTGTTACATTACATTCACAAGTAGGAGTGAGAAAAGCATCACGGAGTGGTGCGCATTGTATGGGTGTGTGTTACATTACATTCACTAGTAGGAGTGAGAAAAACATCACGGGGTGGTGTGAATCGGAGGGTCTGAATTAGGATAGGCAGTGAGTGGCAATGTAGGATGGAGAAAAGCACCGCGGGGTGGTCAACATGGGGAGGTCAGGGAACATGCATTGGCAATGTAGGATAGGTTTCTGAAAAACATCGCGGGGTGGTGCGCATTGTATGGGTGTGTGTTACATTACATTCACTAGTAGGAGTGAGAAAAACATCGCGGGGTGGTGTGAATCGGAGGGTCTGAATTAGGATAGGCAGTGAGTGGAAATGTAGGATGGAGAAAAGCACCGCGGGGTGGTCAGCATGGGGAGGTCAGGGAACATGCAGTGGAAATGTAGGATAGGTTTCTGAAAAACATCGCGGGGTGGTGCGCATTGTATGGGTGTGTGTTACATTACATTCACTAGTAGGAGTGAGAAAAACATCACAGGGTGGTGCGCATTGTATGGGTGTGTGTTACATTACATTCACTAGTAGGAGTGAGAAAAACATCACGGGGTGTTGTGAATCGGGCGTCTGAATTAGGATAGGCAGTGAGTGTCAATGTAGGATGGAGAAAAGCACCGCGGGGTGGTCAGCATCGGGAGGTCAGGGAAAATGCAGTGGCAATGTAGCATAGGTTTCTGAAAAACATCGCGGGGTGGTGCGCATTGTATGGGTGTGTGTTACATTACATTCACTAGTAGGAGTGAGAAAAACATCACGGGGTGGTGCGCATTGTATGGGTGTGTGTTACATTACAATCACTAGTAGGAGTGAGAAAAACATCACGGGGTGGTGTGAATCGGAGGGTCTGAATTAGGATAGGCAGTGAGTGGCAATGTAGGATGGAGTAAAGCACCGCGGGGTGGTCAGCATGGGGAGGTCAGGGAACATGCAGTGGCAATGTAGGATAGGTTTCTGAAAAACATCGCGGGGTGGTGCGCATTGTATGGGTGTGTGTTACATTACATTCACTAGTAGGAGTGAGAAAAACATCACAGGGTGGTGCGCATTGTATGGGTGTGTGTCACATTACATTCACTAGTAGGAGTGAGAAAAACATCACGGGGTGGTGTGAATCGGGCGTCTGAATTAGGGTAGGCAGTGAGTGGCAGTGTAGGATGGAGAAAAGCACCGCGGGGTGGTCAGCATGGGGAGGTCAGGGAACATGCAGTGGCAATGTAGGATAGGTTTCTGAAAAACATCGCGGGGTGGTGCGCATTGTATGGGTGTGTGTTACATTACATTCACTAGTAGGAGTGAGAAAAACATCACGGGGTGGTGTGAATCGGAGGGTCTGAATTAGGATAGGCAGTGAGTGGCAATGTAGGATGGAGAAAAGCACCGCGGGGTGGTCAGCATTGGGAGGTCAGGGAACATGCAGTGGCAATGTAGGATAGGTTTCTGAAAAACATCGCGGGGTGGTGCGCATTGTATGGCTGTGTGTTACATTACATTCACAAGTAGGAGTGAGAAAAGTATCACGGGGTGGTGCGCGTTGTATGGGTGTGTGTTACATTACATTCACTAGTAGGAGTGAGAAAAACATCACGGGGTGGTGTGAATTGGAGGGTCTGAATTAGAATAGGCAGTGAGTGGCAATGCAGGATGGAGAAAAGCACCGCGCGGTGGTCAGCATGGGGAGGTCAGGGAACATGCAGTGGCAATATAGGATAGGTTTCTGAAAAACATCGCGGGGTGGTGCGCATTGTATGGGTGTGTGTTACATTACATTCACTAGTAGGAGTGAGAAAAACATCGCGAGGTGGTGCGCATTGTATGGGTGTGTGTTACATTACATTCACTAGTAGCAGTGAGAAAAACATCACGGGGTGGTGCGCATTGTATGGGTGTGTGTTACATTACATTCACTAGTAGGAGTGAGAAAAACATCACGGGGTGGTGTGAATCGGGCGTCTGATTTAGGATAGGCAGTGAGTGGCAATGTAGGATGGAGAAAAGCACCGCGGGGTGGTCAGCATCGGGAGGTCAGGGAAAATGCAGTGGCAATGTAGCATAGGTTTCTGAAAAACATCGCGAGGTGGTGCGCATTGTATGGGTGTGTGTTACATTACATTCACTAGTAGGAGTGAGAAAAACATCACGGGGTGGTGCGCATTGTATGGGTGTGTGTTACATTACATTCACTAGTAGGAGTGAGAAAAACATCACGGGGTGGTGTGAATCGGAGGATCTGAATTAGGATAGGCAGTGAGTGGCAATGTAGGATGGAGAAAAGCACCGCGGGGTGGTCAGCATGGGGAGGTCAGGGAACATGCAGTGGCAATGTAGGATAGTTTTCTGAAAAACATCGCGTGGTGGTGCGCATTGTATGGGTGTGTGTTACATTACATTCACTAGCAGGAGTGAGAAAAACATCACGGGGTGGTGTGAATCGGAGGGTCGGAATTAGGATAGGCAGTGAGGGGCAATGTAGGATGGAAAAAAGAACCGCGGGGTGGTCAGCATTGGGAGGTCACGGAACATGCAGTGGCAATGTAGGATAGGTTTCTGAAAAATATCGCGGGGTGGTGCGCATTGTATGGGTGTGTGTTACATTACATTCACAAGTAGGAGTGAGAAAAGCATCACGGGGTGGTGCGCGTTGTATGGGTGTGTGTTACATTACATTCACTAGTAGCAGTGAGAGAAACATCACGGGGTGGTGCGCATTGTATGGGTGTGTGTTACATTACATTCACTAGTAGGAGTGAGAAAAACATCACGGGGTGGTGCGCATTGTATGGGTGTGTGTTACATTACATTCACTAGTAGGACTGAGAAAAACATCACGGGGTGGTGTGAGTCGGAGGGTCTGAATTAGGATAGGCAGTGAGTGGCAATGTAGGATGGAGAAAAGCACCGCGGGGTGGTCAGCATGGGGAGGTCAGGGAACATGCAGTGGAAATGTAGGATAGGTTTCTGAAAAACATCGCGGGGTGGTGCGCATTGTATGGGTGTGTGTTACATTACATTCACTAGTAGGAGTGAGAAAAATATCACAGGGTGGTGCGCATTGTATGGGTGTGTGTTACATTACATTCACTAGTAGGAGTGAGAAAAACATCACGGGGTGTTGTGAATCGGGCGTCTGAATTAGGATAGGCAGTGAGTGGCAATGTAGGATGGAGAAAAGCACCGCGGGGTGGTCAGCATCGGGAGGTCAGGGAAAATGCAGTGGCAATGTAGCATAGGTTTCTGAAAAACATCGCGGGGTGGTGCGCATTGTATGGGTGTGTGTTACATTACATTCACTAGTAGGAGTGAGAAAAACATCACGGGGTGGTGCGCATTGTATGGGTGTGTGTTACATTACAATCACTAGTAGGAGTGAGAAAAACATCACGGGGTGGTGTGAATCGGAGGGTCTGAATTAGGATAGGCAGTGAGTGGCAATGTAGGATGGAGTAAAGCACCGCGGGGTGGTCAGCATGGGGAGGTCAGGGAACATGCAGTGGCAATGAAGGATAGGTTTCTGAAAAACATCGCGGGGTGGTGCGCATTGTATGGGTGTGTGTTACATTACATTCACTAGCAGGAGTGAGAAAAACATCACAGGGTGGTGCGCATTGTATGGGTGTGTGTTACATTACATTCACTAGTAGGAGTGAGAAAAACATCACGGGGTGCTGTGAATCGGGTGTCTGAATTAGGGTAGGCAGTGAGTGGCAGTGTAGGATGGAGAAAAGCACCGCGGGGTGGTCAGCATGGGGAGGTCAGGGAACATGCAGTGGCAATGTAGGATAGGTTTCTGAAAAACATCGCGGGGTGGTGCGCATTGTATGGGTGTGTGTTACATTACATTTACTAGTAGGAGTGAGAAAAACATGGCGGGGTGGTGCGCATTGTATGGGTGTGTGTTACATTACATTCACTAGTAGCAGTGAGAAAAACATCACGGGGTGGTGCGCATTGTATGGGTGTGTGTTACATTACATTCACTAGTAGGAGTGAGAAAAACATCATGGGGTGGTGTGAATCGGAGGGTCTGAATTAGGATAGGCAGTGAGTGGCAATGTAGGATGGAGAAAAGCACCGCGGGGTGGTCAGCATGGGGAGGTCAGAGAACATGCAGTGGCAATGTAGGATAGGTTTCTGAAAAACATCGCGGGGTGGTGCGCATTGTATGGGTGTGTGTTACATTACATTCACAAGTAGGAGTGAGAAAAGCATCACGGGGTGGTGCACGTTGTATGGGTGTGTGTTACATTACATTCACTAGTAGGAGTGAGAAAAACATCACGGGGTGGTGTGAATCGGAGGGTCTGAATTAGGATAGGCAGTGAGTGGCAATGTAGGATGGAGTAAAGCACCGCGGGGTGGTCAGCATGGGGAGGTCAGGGAACATGCAGTGGCAATGTAGGATAGGTTTCTGAAAAACATCGCGGGGTGGTGCGCATTGTATGGGTGTGTGTTACATTACATTCACTAGTAGGAGTGAGAAAAACATCGCGGGGTGGTGCGCATTGTATGGGTGTGTGTTACATTACATTCACTAGTGGCAGTGAGAAAAACATCACGGGGTGGTGCGCATTGTATGGGTGTGTGTTACATTACATTCACTAGTAGGAGTGAGAAAAACATCACGGGGTGGTGTGAATCGGAGGGTCTGAATTAGGATAGGCAGTGAGTGGCAATGTAGGATGGAGAAAAGCACCGCGGAGTGGTCAGCATGGGGAGGTCAGGGAACATGCAGTGGCAATGTAGGATAGGTTTCTGAAAAACATCGCGGGGTGGTGCGCATTGTATGGGTGTGTGTTACATTACATTCACAAGTAGGAGTGAGAAAAGCATCACGGGGTGGTGCGCGTTGTATGGGTGTGTGTTACATTACATTCAATAGTAGGAGTGAGAAAAACATCACGGGGTGGTGTGAATCGGAGGGTCTGAATTAGGATAGGCAGTGAGTGGCAATGTAGAATGGAGAAAAGCACCGCGGGGTGGTCAGCATGGGGAGGTCAGGGAACATGCATTGGCAATGTAGGATAGGTTTCTGAAAAACATCGCGGGGTGGTGCGCATTGTATGGGTGTGTGTTACATTACATTCACTAGTAGGAGTGAGAAAAACATCGCGGGGTGGTGCGCATTGTATGGGTGTGTGTTACATTACATTCACTAGTAGCAGTGAGAGAAACATCACGGGGTGGTGCGCATTGTATGGGTGTGTGTTACATTACATTCACTAGTAGGAGTGAGAAAAACATCACAGGGTGGTTTGAATCAGAGGGTCTGAATTAGGATAGGCAGTGAGTGGCAATGTCGGATGGAGAAAAGCACCGCGGGGTGGTCAGCATGGGGAGGTCAGGGAACATGCAGTGGAAATGTAGGATAGGTTTCTGAAAAACATCGCGGGGTGGTGCGCATTGTATGGGTGTGTGTTACGTTACATTCACTAGTAGGAGTGAGAAAAACATCACAGGGTGGTGCGCATTGTATGGGTGTGTGTTACATTACATTCATTAGTAGAAGTGAGAAAAACATCACAGGGTGGTGTGAATCGGGCGTCTGAATTAGGATAGGCAGTGAGTGGCAATGTAGGATGGAGAAAAGCACCGCGGGGTGGTCAGCATCGGGAGGTCAGGGAAAATGCAGTGGCAATGTAGCATAGGTTTCTGAAAAACATCGCGGGGTGGTGCGCATTGTATGGGTGTGTGTTACATTACATTCACTAGTAGGAGTGAGAAAAACATCGCGGGGTGGTGCGCATTGTATGGGTGTGTGTTACATTACATTCACTAGTAGCAGTGAGAAAAACATCACGGGGTGGTGCGCATTGTATGGGTGTGTGTTACATTACATTCACTAGTAGGAGTGAGAAAAACATCACGGGGTGGTGTGAATCGGAGGGTCTGAATTAGGATAGGCAGTGAGTGGCAATGTAGGATGGAGAAAAGCACCGCGGGGTGGTCAGCATGGGGAGGTCAGGGAACATGCAGTGGCAATGTAGGATAGGTTTCTGAAAAACATCGCGGGGTGGTGCGCATTGTATGGGTGTGTGTTACATTACATTCACAAGTAGGAGTGAGAAAAGCATCACGGGGTGGTGCCCGTTGTATGGGTGTGTGTTACATTACATTCACTAGTAGCAGTGAGAAAAACATCACGGGGTGGTGTGAATCGGAGGGTCTGAATTAGGATAGGCAGTGAGTGGCAATGTAGGATGGAGAAAAGCACCGCGGGGTGGTCAGCATGGGGAGGTCAGGGAACATGCAGTGGCAATGTAGGATAGGTTTCTGAAAAACATCGCGGGGTGGTGCGCATTGTATGGGTGTGTGTTACATTACATTCACAAGTAGGAGTGAGAAAAGCATCACGGGGTGGTGCCCGTTGTATGGGTGTGTGTTACATTACATTCACTAGTAGCAGTGAGAAAAACATCACGGGGTGGTGTGAATCGGAGGGTCTGAATTAGGATAGGCAGTGAGTGGCAATGTAGGATGGAGAAACGCACCGCGGGGTGGTCAGCATGGGGAGGTCAGGGAACATGCAGTGGCAATGTAGGATAGGTTTCTGAAAAACATCGCGGGGTGGTGCGCATTGTATGGGTGTGTGTTACATTACATTCACAAGTAGGAGTGAGAAAAGCATCACGGGGTGGTGCGCGTTTTATGGGTGTGTGTTACATTACATTCACTAGTAGGAGTGAGAAAAACATCACGGGGTGGTGTGAATCGGAGGGTCTGAATTAGGATAGGCAGTGAGTGGCAATATAGGATGGAGTATAGCACCGCGGGGTGGTCAGCATGGGGAGGTCAGGGAACATGCAGTGGCAATGTAGGATAGGTTTCTTAAAAACATCGCGGGGTGGTGCGCATTGTATGGGTGTGTGTTACATTACATTCACTAGTAGGAGTGAGAAAAACATCGCGGGGTGGTGCGCATTGTATGGGTGTGTGTTACATTACATTCACTAGTGGCAGTGAGAAAAACATCACGGGGTGGTGCGCATTGTATGGGTGTGTGTTACATTACATTCACTAGTAGGAGTGAGAAAAACATCACGGGGTGGTGTGAATCGGAGGGTCTGAATTAGGATAGGCAGTCAGTGGCAATGTAGGATGGAGAAAAGCACCGCGGGGTGGTCAGCATGGGGAGGTCAGGGAACATGCAGTGGCAATGTAGGATAGGTTTCTGAAAAACATCGCGGGGTGGTGCACATTGTATGGGTGTGTGTTACATTACATTCACAAGTAGGAGTGAGAAAAGCATCACGGGGTGGTGCGCGTTGTATGGGTGTGTGTTACATTACATTCACTAGTAGGAGTGAGAAAAACATCACGGGGTGGTGTGAATCGGAGGGTCTGAATTAGGATAGGCAGTGAGTGGCAATGTAGGATGGAGAAAAGCACCGCGGGGTGGTCAGCATGGGGAGGTCAGGGAACATGCATTGGCAAAGTAGGATAGGTTTCTGAAAAACATCGCGGGGTGGTGCGCATTGTATGGGTGTGTGTTACATTACATTCACTAGTAGGAGTGAGAAAAACATCACGGGGTGGTGTCAATCGGGCGTCTGAATTAGGATAGGCAGTGAGTGGCAATGTAGGATGGAGAAAAGCACCGCGGGGTGGTCAGCATCGGGAGGTCAGGGAAAATGCAGTGGCAATGTAGCATAGGTTTCTGAAAAACATCGCGGGGTGGTGCGCATTGTATGGGTGTGTGTTACATTACATTCACTAGTAGGAGTGAGAAAAACATCACGGGGTGGTGCGCATTGTATGGGTGTGTGTTACATTACAATCACTAGTAGGAGTGAGAAAAACATCACGGGGTGGTGTGAATCGGAGGGTCTGAATTAGGATAGGCAGTGAGTGGCAATGTAGGATGGAGTAAAGCACCGCGGGGTGGTCAGCATGGGGAGGTCAGGGAACATGCAGTGGCAATGTAGGATAGGTTTCTGAAAAACATCGCGGGGTGGTGCGCATTGTATGGGTGTGTGTTACATTACATTCACTAGTAGGAGTGAGAAAAACATCACAGGGTGGTGCGCATTGTATGGGTGTGTGTTACATTACATTCACTAGTAGGAGTGAGAAAAACATCACGGGGTGGTGTGAATCGGGTGTCTGAATTAGGGTAGGCAGTGAGTGGCAGTGTAGGATGGAGAAAAGCACCGCGGGGTGGTCAGCATGGGGAGGTCAGGGAACATGCAGTGGCAATGTAGGATAGGTTTCTGAAAAACATCGCGGGGTGGTGCGCATTGTATGGGTGTGTGTTACATTACATTTACTAGTAGGAGTGAGAAAAACATGGCGGGGTGGTGCGCATTGTATGGGTGTGTGTTACATTACATTCACTAGTAGCAGTGAGAAAAACATCACGTGGTGGTGCGCATTGTATGGGTGTGTGTTACATTACATTCACTAGTAGGAGTGAGAAAAACATCATGGGGTGGTGTGAATCGGAGGGTCTGAATTAGGATAGGCAGTGAGTGGCAATGTAGGATGGAGAAAAGCACCGCGGGGTGGTCAGCATGGGGAGGTCAGAGAACATGCAGTGGCAATGTAGGATAGGTTTCTGAAAAACATCGCGGGGTGGTGCGCATTGTATGGGTGTGTGTTACATTACATTCACAAGTAGGAGTGAGAAAAGCATCACGGGGTGGTGCACGTTGTATGGGTGTGTGTTACATTACATTCACTAGTAGGAGTGAGAAAAACATCACGGGGTGGTGTGAATCGGAGGGTCTGAATTAGGATAGGCAGTGAGTGGCAATGTAGGATGGAGTAAAGCACCGCGGGGTGGTCAGCATGGGGAGGTCAGGGAACATGCAGTGGCAATGTAGGATAGGTTTCTGAAAAACATCGCGGGGTGGTGCGCATTGTATGGGTGTGTGTTACATTACATTCACTAGTAGGAGTGAGAAAAACATCGCGGGGTGGTGCGCATTGTATGGGTGTGTGTTACATTACATTCACTAGTGGCAGTGAGAAAAACATCACGGGGTGGTGCGCATTGTATGGGTGTGTGTTACATTACATTCACTAGTAGGAGTGAGAAAAACATCACGGGGTGGTGTGAATCGGAGGGTCTGAATTAGGATAGGCAGTGAGTGGCAATGTAGGATGGAGAAAAGCACCGCGGGGTGGTCAGCATGGGGAGGTCAGGGAACATGCAGTGGCAATGTAGGATAGGTTTCTGAAAAACATCGCGGGGTGGTGCGCATTGTATGGGTGTGTGTTACATTACATTCACAAGTAGGAGTGAGAAAAGCATCACGGGGTGGTGCGCGTTGTATGGGTGTGTGTTACATTACATTCACTAGTAGGAGTGAGAAAAACATCACGGGGTGGTGTGAATCGGAGGATCTGAATTAGGATAGGCAGTGAGTGGCAATGTAGAATGGAGAAAAGCACCGCGGGGTGGTCAGCATGGGGAGGTCAGGGAACATGCATTGGCAATGTAGGATAGGTTTCTGAAAAACATCGCGGGGTGGTGCGCATTGTATGGGTGTGTGTTACATTACATTCACTAGTAGGAGTGAGAAAAACATCGCGGGGTGGTGCGCATTGTATGGGTGTGTGTTACATTACATTCACTAGTAGCAGTGAGAGAAACATCACGGGGTGGTGCGCATTGTATGGGTGTGTGTTACATTACATTCACTAGTAGGAGTGAGAAAAACATCACGGGGTGGTTTGAATCAGAGGGTCTGAATTAGGATAGGCAGTGAGTGGCAATGTCGGATGGAGAAAAGCACCGCGGGGTGGTCAGCATGGGGAGGTCAGGGAACATGCAGTGGAAATGTAGGATAGGTTTCTGAAAAACATCGCGGGGTGGTGCGCATTGTATGGGTGTGTGTTACGTTACATTCACTAGTAGGAGTGAGAAAAACATCACAGGGTGGTGCGCATTGTATGGGTGTGTGTTACATTACATTCACTAGTAGAAGTGAGAAAAACATCACAGGGTGGTGTGAATCGGGCGTCTGAATTAGGATAGGCAGTGAGTGGCAATGTAGGATGGAGAAAAGCACCGCGGGGTGGTCAGCATCGGGAGGTCAGGGAAAATGCAGTGGCAATGTAGCATAGGTTTCTGAAAAACATCGCGGGGTGGTGCGCATTGTATGGGTGTGTGTTACATTACATTCACTAGTAGGAGTGAGAAAAACATCGCGGGGTGGTGCGCATTGTATGGGTGTGTGTTACATTACATTCACTAGTAGCAGTGAGAAAAACATCACGGGGTGGTGCGCATTGTATGGGTGTGTGTTACATTACATTCACTAGTAGGAGTGAGAAAAACATCACGGGGTGGTGTGAATCGGAGGGTCTGAATTAGGATAGGCAGTGAGTGGCAATGTAGGATGGAGAAAAGCACCGCGGGGTGGTCAGCATGGGGAGGTCAGGGAACATGCAGTGGCAATGTAGGATAGGTTTCTGAAAAACATCGCGCGGTGGTGCGCATTGTATGGGTGTGTGTTACATTACATTCACAAGTAGGAGTGAGAAAAGCATCACGGGGTGGTGCGCGTTGTATGGGTGTGTGTTACATTACATTCACTAGTAGCAGTGAGAAAAACATCACGGGGTGGTGTGAATCGGAGGGTCTGAATTAGGATAGGCAGTGAGTGGCAATGTAGGATGGAGAAACGCACCGTGGGGTGGTCAGCATGGGGAGGTCAGGGAACATGCAGTGGCAATGTAGGATAGGTTTCTGAAAAACATCGCGGGGTGGTGCGCATTGGATGGGTGTGTGTTACATTACATTCACAAGTAGGAGTGAGAAAAGCATCACGGGGTGGTGCGCGTTTTATGGGTGTGTGTTACATTACATTCACTAGTAGGAGTGAGAAAAACATCACGGGGTGGTGTGAATCGGAGGGTCTGAATTAGGATAGGCAGTGAGTGGCAATGTAGGATGGAGTAAAGCACCGCGGGGTGGTCAGCATGGGGAGGTCAGGGAACATGCAGTGGCAATGTAGGATAGGTTTCTGAAAAACATCGCGCGGTGGTGCGCATTGTATGGGTGTGTGTTACATTACATTCACTAGTAGGAGTGAGAAAAACATCGCGGGGTGGTGCGCATTGTATGGGTGTGTGTTACATTACATTCACTAGTGGCAGTGAGAAAAACATCACGGGGTGGTGCGCATTGTATGGGTGTGTGTTACATTACATTCACTAGTAGGAGTGAGAAAAACATCACGGGGTGGTGTGAATCGGAGGGTCTGAATTAGGATAGGCAGTCAGTGGCAATGTAGGATGGAGAAAAGCACCGCGGGGTGGTCAGCATGGGGAGGTCAGGGAACATGCAGTGGCAATGTAGGATAGGTTTCTGAAAAACATCGCGGGGTGGTGCACATTGTATGGGTGTGTGTTACATTACATTCACAAGTAGGAGTGAGAAAAGCATCACGGGGTGGTGCGCATTGTATGGGTGTGTGTTACATTACATTCACTAGTAGGAGTGAGAAAAACATCACGGGGTGGTGTGAATCGGAGGGTCTGAATTAGGATAGGCAGTGAGTGGCAATGTAGGATGGAGAAAAGCACCGCGGGGTGGTCAGCATGGGGAGGTCAGGGAACATGCATTGGCAAAGTAGGATAGGTTTCTGAAAAACATCGCGGGGTGGTGCGCATTGTATGGGTGTGTGTTACATTACATTCACTAGTAGGAGTGAGAAAAACATCACGGGGTGGTGTCAATCGGGCGTCTGAATTAGGATAGGCAGTGAGTGGCAATGTAGGATGGAGAAAAGCACCGCGGGGTGGTCAGCATCGGGAGGTCAGGGAAAATGCAGTGGCAATGTAGCATAGGTTTCTGAAAAACATCGCGGGGTGGTGCGCATTGTATGGGTGTGTGTTACATTACATTCACAAGTAGGAGTGAGAAAAGCATCACGGGGTGGTGCGCGTTGTATGGGTATGTGTTACATTACATTCACTAGTAGGAGTGAGAAAAACATCACGGGGTGGTGTGAATCGGAGGGTCTGAATTAGGATAGGCAGTGAGTGGCAATGTAGGATGGAGAAAAGCACCGCGGGGTGGTCAGCATGGGGAGGTCAGGGAACATGCAGTGGCAATGTAGGATAGGTTTCTGAAAAACATCGTGGAGTGGTGCGCATTGTATGGGTGTGTGTTACGTTACGTTCTCTAGTAGGAGTGAGAAAAACATCACGGGGTGGTGCCCATTGTATGGATGTGTGTTACATTACATTCACTAGTAGGAGTGAGAAAAACATCACGGGGTGGTGTGAGTCGGAGGGTCTGAATTAGGATAGGCAGTGAGTGGCAATGTAGGATGGAGAAAAGCACCGCGGGTTGGTCAGCATGGGGAGGTCAGGGAACATGCAGTTGCAATGTAGGATAGGTTTCTGAAAAACATCGCAGGGTGGTGCGCATTGTATGGGTGTGTGTTACATTACATTCACAAGTAGGAGTGAGAAAAGCATCACGGGGTGGTGCGCGTTTTAAGGGTGTGTGTTACATTACATTCACTAGTAGGAGTGAGAAAAACAACACGGGGTGGTGTGAATCGGAGGGTCTGAATTAGGATAGGCAGTGAGTGGAAATGTAGGATGGAGAAAAGCACCGCGGGGTGGTCAGCATGGGGAGGTCAGGGAACATGCAGTGGAAATGTAGGATAGGTTTCTGAAAAAAATCGCGGGGTGGTGCGCATTGTATGGGTGTGTGTTACATTACATTCACTAGTAGGAGTGAGAAAAACATCACAGGGTGGTGCGCATTGTATGGGTGTGTGTTACATTACATTCACTAGTAGGAGTGAGAAAAACATCACGGGGTGTTGTGAATCGGGCGTCTGAATTAGGATAGGCAGTGAGTGGCAATGTAGGATGGAGAAAAGCACCGCGGGGTGGTCAGCATCGGGAGGTCAGGGAAAATGCAGTGGCAATGTAGCATAGGTTTCTGAAAAAACATCGCGGGGTGGTGCGCATTGTATGGGTGTGTGTTACATTACATTCACTAGTAGGAGTGAGAAAAACATCACGGGGTGGTGCGCATTGTATGGGTGTGTGTTACATTACAATCACTAGTAGGAGTGAGAAAAACATCACGGGGTGGTGTGAATCGGAGGGTCTGAATTAGGATAGGCAGTGAGTGGCAATGTAGGATGGAGTAAAGCACCGCGGGGTGGTCAGCATGGGGAGGTCAGGGAACATGCAGTGGCAATGTAGGATAGGTTTCTGAAAAACATCGCGGGGTGGTGCGCATTGTATGGGTGTGTGTTACATTACATTCACTAGTAGGAGTGAGAAAAACATCACGGGGTGGTGCCCATTGTATGGATGTGTGTTACATTACATTCACTAGTAGGAGTGAGAAAAACATCACGGGGTGGTGTGAATCGGAGGGTCTGAATTAGGATAGGCAGTGAGTGGCAATGTAGGATGGAGAAAAGCACCGCGGGGTGGTCAACATGGGGAGGTCAGGGAACATGCATTGGCAATGTAGGATAGGTTTCTGAAAAACATCGCGGGGTGGTGCGCATTGTATGGGTGTGTGTTACATTACAATCACTAGTAGGAGTGAGAGAAACATCACGGGGTGGTGTGAATCGGAGGGTCTGAATTAGGATAGGCAGTGAGTGGCAATGTAGGATGGAGAAAAGCACCGCGGGGTGGTCAACATGGGGAGGTCAGGGAACATGCATTGGCAATGTAGGATAGGTTTCTGAAAAACATCGCGGGGTGGTGCGCATTGTATGGGTGTGTGTTACATTACAATCACTAGTAGGAGTGAGAAAAACATCGCGGGGTGGTGCGCATTGTATGGGTGTGTGTTACATTACATTCACTAGTAGCAGTGAGAGAAACATCACGGGGTGGTGCTGATTGTATGGGTGTGTGTTACATTACATTCACTACTAGGAGTGAGAAAAACATCACGGGATGGTGTGAATCGGAGGGTCTGAATTAGGATAGGCAGTGAGTGGCAATGTAGGATGGAGAAACGCACCGCAGGGTGGTCAGCATGGGGAGGTCAGGGAACATGCAGTGGCAATGTAGGATAGGTTTCTGAAAAACATCGCGGGGTGGTGCGCATTGTATGGGTGTGTGTTACATTACATTCACAAGTAGGAGTGAGAAAAGCATCACGGGGTGGTGCGCGTTGTATGGGTATGTGTTACATTACATTCACTAGTAGGAGTGAGAAAAACATCACGGGGTGGTGTGAATCGGAGGGTCTGAATTAGGATAGGCAGTGAGTGGCAATGTAGGATGGAGAAAAGCACCGCGGGGTGGTCAGCATGGGGAGGTGAGGGAACATGCAGTGGCAATGTAGGATAGGTTTCTGAAAAACATCGTGGAGTGGTGCGCATTGTATGGGTTGTGTTACGTTACGTTCTCTAGTAGGAGTGAGAAAAACATCACGGGGTGGTGCCCATTGTATGGATGTGTGTTACATTACATTCACTAGTAGGAGTGAGAAAAACATCACGGGGTGGTGTGAGTCGGAGGGTCTGAATTAGGATAGGCAGTGAGTGGCAATGTAGGATGGAGAAAAGCACCGCGGGTTGGTCAGCATGGGGAGGTCAGGGAACATGCAGTTGCAATGTAGGATAGGTTTCTGAAAAACATCGCAGGGTGGTGCGCATTGTATGGGTGTGTGTTACATTACATTCACAAGTAGGAGTGAGAAAAGCATCACGGGGTGGTGCGCGTTGTATGGGTGTGTGTTACATAACATTCACTAGTAGGAGTGAGAAAAACAACACGGGGTGGTGTGAATCGGAGGGTCTGAATTAGGATAGGCAGTGAGTGGAAATGTAGGATGGAGAAAAGCACCGCGGGGTGGTCAGCATGGGGAGGTCAGGGAACATGCAGTGGAAATGTAGGATAGGTTTCTGAAAAAAATCGCGGGGTGGTGCGCATTGTATGGGTGTGTGTTACATTACATTCACTAGTACGAGTGAGAAAAACATCACAGGGTGGTGCGCATTGTATGGGTGTGTGTTACATTACATTCACTAGTAGGAGTGAGAAAAACATCACGGGGTGTTGTGAATCGGGCGTCTGAATTAGGATAGGCAGTGAGTGGCAATGTAGGATGGAGAAAAGCACCGCGGGGTGGTCAGCATCGGGAGGTCAGGGAAAATGCAGTGGCAATGTAGCATAGGTTTCTGAAAAACATCGCGGGGTGGTGCGCATTGTATGGGTGTGTGTTACATTACATTCACTAGTAGGAGTGAGAAAAACATCACGGGGTGGTGCGCATTGTATGGGTGTGTGTTACATTACAATCACTAGTAGGAGTGAGAAAAACATCACGGGGTGGTGTGAATCGGAGGGTCTGAATTAGGATAGGCAGTGAGTGGCAATGTAGGATGGAGTAAAGCACCGCGGGGTGGTCAGCATGGGGAGGTCAGGGAACATGCAGTGGCAATGTAGGATAGGTTTCTGAAAAACATCGCGGGGTGGTGCGCATTGTATGGGTGTGTGTTACATTACATTCACTAGTAGGAGTGAGAAAAACATCACAGGGTGGTGCGCATTGTATGGGTGTGTGTTACATTACATTCACTAGTAGGAGTGAGAAAAACATCACGGGGTGGTGTGAATCGGGCGTCTGAATTAGGGTAGGCAGTGAGTGGCAGTGTAGGATGGAGAAAAGCACCGCGGGGTGGTCAGCATGGGGAGGTCAGGGAACATGCAGTGGCAATGTAGGATAGGTTTCTGAAAAATATCGCGGGGTGGTGCGCATTGTATGGGTGTGTGTTACATTAAATTCACTAGTAGGAGTGAGAAAAACATCACGGGGTGGTGTGAATCGGAGGGTCTGAATTAGGATAGGCAGTGAGTGGCAATGTAGGATGGAGAAAAGCACCGCGGGGTGGTCAGCATTGGGAGGTCAGGGAACATGCAGTGGCAATGTAGGATAGGTTTCTGAAAAACATCGCGGGGTGGTGCGCATTGTATGGCTGTGTGTTACATTACATTCACAAGTAGGAGTGAGAAAAGCATCACGGGGTGGTGCGCGTTGTATGGGTGTGTGTTACATTACATTCACTAGTAGGAGTGAGAAAAACATCACGGGGTGGTGCGAATCGGAGGGTCTGAATTAGAATAGGCAGTGAGTGGCAATGCAGGATGGAGAAAAGCACCGCGGGGTGGTCAGCATGGGGAGGTCAGGGAACATGCAGTGGCAATATAGGATAGGTTTCTGAAAAACATCGCGGGGTGGTGCGCATTGTATGGGTGTGTGTTACATTACATTCACTAGTAGGAGTGAGAAAAACATCGCGAGGTGGTGCGCATTGTATGGGTGTGTGTTACATTACATTCACTAGTAGCAGTGAGAAAAACATCACGGGGTGGTGTGAATCGGAGGATCTGAATTAGGATAGGCAGTGAGTGGCAATGTAGGATGGAGAAAAGCACCGCGGGGTGGTCAGCATGGGGAGGTCAGGGAACATGCAGTGGCAATGTAGGATAGGTTTCTGAAAAACATCGCGGGGTGGTGCGCATTGTATGGGTGTGTGTTACATTACATTCACTAGCAGGAGTGAGAAAAACATCACGGGGTGGTGTGAATCGGAGGGTCGGAATTAGGATAGGCAGTGAGGGGCAATGTAGGATGGAGAAAAGCACCGCGGGGTGGTCAGCATTTGGAGGTCACGGAACATGCAGTGGCAATGTAGGATAGGTTTCTGAAAAATATCGCGGGGTGGTGCGCATTGTATGGGTGTGTGTTACATTACATTCACAAGTAGGAGTGAGAAAAGCATCACGGGGTGGTGCGCGTTGTATGGGTGTGTGTTACATTACATTCACTAGTAGGAGTGAGAAAAACATCACGGGGTGGTGTGAATCGGAGGGTCTGAATTAGGATAGGCAGTGAGTGGCAATGTAGGATGGAGAAAAGCACCGCGGGGTGGTCAGCATGGGGAGGTCACGGAACATGCAGTGGCAATGTAGGATAGGTTTCTGAAAAACATCGCGGGGTGGTGCGCATTGTATGGGTGTGTGTTACATTACATTCACTAGTAGGAGTGAGAAAAACATCGCGGGGTGGTGCGCATTGTATGGGTGTGTGTTACATTACATTCACTAGTAGCAGTGAGAAAAACATCACGGGGTGGTGCGCATTGTATGGGTGTGTGTTACATTACATTGACTAGTAGGAGTGAGAAAAACATCACGGGGTGGTGTGAATCGGAGGGTCTGAATTAGGATAGGCAGTGAGTGGCAATGTAGGATGGAGAAAAGCACCGCGGGGTGGTCAGCATGGGGAGGTCAGGGAACATGCAGTGGCAATGTAGGATAGGTTTCTGAAAAACATCGCGGGGTGGTGCGCATTGTATGGGTGTGTGTTACATTACATTCACAAGTAGGAGTGAGAAAAGCATCACGGGGTGGTGCGCGTTGTATGGGTGTGTGTTACATTACATTCACTAGTAGCAGTGAGAAAAACATCACGGGGTGGTGTGAATCGGAGGGTCTGAATTAGGATAGGCAGTGAGTGGCAATGTAGGATGGAGAAAAGCACCGCGGGGTGGTCAGCATGGGGAAGTCAGGGAACATGCATAGGCAATGTAGGATAGGTTTCTGAAAAACATCGCCGGGTGGTGCGCATTGTATGGGTGTGTGTTACATTACATTCACTAATAGGAGTGAGAAAAACATCGCGGGGTGGTGCGCATTGTATGGGTGTGTGTTACATTACATTCACTAGTAGGAGTGAGAAAAACATCGTGGGGTGGTGCGCATTGTATGGGTGTGTGTTACATTACATTCACTAGTAGCAGTGAGAGAAACATCACGGGGTGTTGCGCATTGTATGGGTGTGTGTTACATTACATTCACTAGTAGGAGTGAGAAAAACATCACGGGGTGGTGGGAATCGGAGGGTCTGAATTAGGATAGGCAGTGAGTGGCAATGTAGGATGGAGAAACGCACCGCGGGGTGGTCAGCATGGGGAGGTCAGGGAACATGCAGTGGCAATGTAGGATAGGTTTCTGAAAAACATCGCGGGGTGGTGCGCATTGTATGGGTGTGTGTTACATTACATTCACAAGTAGGAGTGAGAAAAGCATCACGGGGTGGTGCGCGTTGTATGGGTGTGTGTTACATTACATTCACTAGTAGGAGTGAGAAAAACATCACGGGGTGGTGTGAATCGGAGGGTCTGAATTAGGATAGGCAGTGAGTGGCAATGTAGGATGGAGAAAAGCACCGCGGGGTGGTCAGCATGGGGAGGTCAGGGAACATGCAGTGGCAATGTAGGATGGGTTTCTGAAAAACATCGTGGGGTGGTGCGCATTGTATGGGTGTGTGTTACATTACATTCACTAGTAGGAGTGAGAAAAACATCACGGGGTGGTGCGCATTGTATGGGTGTGTGTTACATTACATTCACTAGTAGGAGTGAGAAAAACATCAAGGGGTGGTGTGAGTCGGAGGGTCTGAATTAGGATAGGCAGTGAGTGGCAGTGTAGGATGGAGAAAAGCACCGCGGGGTGGTCAGCATGGGGAGGTCAGGGAACATGCAGTGGCAATGTAGGATAGGTTTCTGAAAAACATCGTGGGGCGGTGCGCATTGTATGGGTGTGTGTTACATTACACTCACTAGTAGAAGTGAGAAAAAAATCACGGGGTGGTGCGCATTGTATGTGTGTGTGTTACATTACATTCACTAGTAGGAGTGAGAAAAACATCACGGGGTGGTGTGAATCGGAGGGTCTGAATTAGGATAGGCAGTGAGTGGCAATGTAGGATGGAGAAAAGCACCGCGGGGTGGTCAGCATGGGGAGGTCAGGGAACATGCAGTTGCAATGTAGGATAGGTTTCTGAAAAACATCGCAGGGTGGTGCGCATTGTATTGGTGTGTGTTACATTACATTCACAAGTAGGAGTGAGAAAAGCATCACGGGGTGGTGCGCGTTGTATGGGTGTGTGTTACATTACATTCACTAGTAGGAGTGAGAAAAACAACACGGGGTGGTGTGAATCGGAGGGTCTGAATTAGGATAGGCAGTGAGTGGAAATGTAGGATGGAGAAAAGCACAGCGGGGTGGTCAGCATGGGGAGGTCAGGGAACATGCAGTGGAAATGTAGGATAGGTTTCTGAAAAACATCGCGGGGTGGTGCGCATTGTATGGGTGTGTGTTACATTACATTCACTAGTAGGAGTGAGAAAAACATCACAGGGTGGTGCGCATTGTATGGGTGTGTGTTACATTACATTCACTAGTAGGAGTGAGAAAAACATCACGGGGTTTGTGAATCGGAGGGTCTGAATTAGGATAGGCAGTGAGTGGAAATGTAGGATGGAGAAAAGCACCGCGGGGTGGTCAGCACGGGGAGGTCAGGGAACATGCAGTGGCAATGTAGGATAGGTTTCTGAAAAACATCGCGGGGTGGTGCGCATTGTATGGGTGTGTGTTACATTACATTCACAAGTAGGAGTGAGAAAAGCATCACGGGGTGGTGCGCGTTGTATGGGTGTGTGTTACACTACATTCACTAGTAGGAGTGAGAAAAACATCACGGGGTGGTGTGAAGCGGAGGGTCTGAATTAGGATAGGAAGTGAGTGGCAATGTAGGATGGAGAAAAGCACCGCGGGGTGGTCAGCATGGGGAGGTCAGGGAACATGCCGTGGCAATGTAGTATAGGTTTCTGAAAAACATCGCGGTGTGGTGCGCATTGTATGGGTGTGTGTTACATTACATTCACTAGTAGGAGTGAGAAAAACATCGCGGGGTGGTGCGCATTGTATGGGTGTGTGTTACATTACATTCACTAGTAGCAGTGAGAAAAACATCACGGGGTGGTGCGCATTGTATGGGTGTGTGTTACATTACATTCACTAGTAGGAGTGAGAAAAACATCACGGGGTGGTGTGAATCGGAGGGTCTGAATTAGGATAGGCAGTGAGTGGCAATGTAGGATGGAGAAAAGCACCGCGGGGTGGTCAGCATGGGGAGGTCAGGGAACATGCAGTGGCAATGTAGGATAGGTTTCTAAAAAACATCGCGGGGTGGTGCACATTGTATGGGTGTGTGTTACATTACATTCACAAGTAGGAGTGAGAAAAACATCACGGGGTGGTGTGAATCGGAGGGTCTGAATTAGGATAGGCAGTGAGTGGCAATGTAGGATGGAGAAAAGCACCGCGGGGTGGTCAGCATGGGGAGGTCAGGGAACATGCAGTGGCAATGTAGGATAGGTTTCTGAAAAACATCGTGGGGCGGTGCACATTGTATGGGTGTGTGTTACATTACATTCACAAGTAGGAGTGAGAAAAGCATCACGGGGTGGTGCGCGTTGTATGGGTGGGTGGTACATTACATTCACTAGTAGGAGTGAGAAAAACAACACGGGGTGGTGTGAATCGGAGGGTCTGAATTAGGATAGGCAGTGAGTGGAAATGTTGGATGGAGAAAAGCACCGCGGGGTGGTCAGCACGGGGAGGTCAGGGAACATGCAGTGGCAATGTAGGATAGGTTTCTGAAAAACATCGCGGGGTGGTGCGCATTGTATGGGTGTGTGTTACATTACATTCACTAGTAGGAGTGAGAAAAACATCACGGGGTGGTGCGCATTGTATGGGTGTGTGTTACATTACATTCACTAGTAGGAGTGAGAAAAACATCATGGGGTGGTGTGAATCGGGCGTCTGAATTAGGATAGGCAGTGAGTGGCAATGTAGGATGGAGAAAAGCACCGCGGGGTGGTCAGCATCAGGAGGTCAGGGAAAATGCAGTGGCAATGTAGCATAAGTTTCTGAAAAACATCGTGGGGTGGTGCGCATTGTATGGGTGTGCGTTACATTACATTCACTAGTAGTAGTAACAAAAACATCACGGGGTGGTGCGCATTGTATGGGTGTGTGTTACATTACATTCACTAGTAGGAGTGAGAAAAACATCACGGGGTGGTGTGAATCGGAGGGTCTGAATTAGGATAGGCAGTGAGTGGCAATGTAGGATGGAGAAAAGCACCGCGTGGTGGTCAGCATGGGGAGGTCAGGGAACATGCAGTGGCAATGTAGGATAGGTTTCTGAAAAACATCGCGGGGTGGTGCGCATTGTATGGGTGTGTGTTACATTACATTCACAAGTAGGAGTGAGAAAAGCATCACGGGGTGGTGCGCGTTGTATAGGTGTGTGTTACACTACATTCACTAGTAGGAGTGAGAAAAACATCACGGGGTGGTGTGAATCGGAGGGTCTGAATTAGGATAGGCAGTGAGTGGCAATGTAGGATGGAGAAAAGCACCGCGGAGTGGTCAGCATGGGGAGGTCAGGGAACATGCATTGGCAATGTAGGATAGGTTTCTGAAAAACATCGCGGGGTGGTGCACATTGTATGGGTGTGTGTTACATTACATTCACTAGTAGGAGTGAGAAAAACATCGCGGGGTGGTGCGCATTGTATGGGTGTGGGTTACATTACATTCACTAGTAGCAGTGAGAAAAACATCACGGGGTGGTGCGCATTGTATGGGTGTGTGTTACATTACATTCACTAGTAGGAGTGAGAAAAACATCACGGGGTGGTGTGAATCGGAGGGTCTGAATTAGGATAGGTAGTGAGTGGCAATGTAGGATGGAGAAACGCACCGCGGGGTGGTCAGCATGGGGAGGTCAGGGAACATGCAGTGGCAATGTAGGATAGGTTTCTGAAAGACATCGCGGGGTGGTGCGCATTGTATGGGTTTGTGTTACATTACATTCACAAGTAGGAGTGAGAAAAGCATCACGGGGTGGTGCGCGTTGTATGGGTGTGTGTTACATTACATTCACTAGTAGGAGTGAGAAAAACATCACGGGGTGGTGTGAATCGGAGGGTCTGAATTAGGATAGGCAGTGAGTGGCAATGTAGGATGGAGAAAAGCACCGCGGGGTGGTCAGCATGGGGAGGTCAGGGAACATGCAGTGGCAATGTAGGATAGGTTTCTGAAAAATATCGTGGGGTGGTGCGCATTGTATGGGTGTGTGTTACATTACATTCACTAGTAGGAGTGAGAAAAACATCATGGGGTGGTGCGCATTGTATGGGTGTGTGTTACATTACATTCACTAGTAGGAGTGAGAAAATCATCACGGGGTGGTGTGAATCGGAGGGTCTGAATTAGGATAGGCAGTGAGTGGCAGTGTAGGATGGAGAAAAGCACCGCGGGGTGGTCAGCATGGGGAGGTCAGGGAACATGCCGTGGCAATGTAGGATAGGTTTCTGAAAAACATCGCGGGGCGGTGCGCATTGTATGGGTGTGTGTTACATTACATTCACTAGTAGGAGTGAGAAAAACATCGCGGGGCGGTGCGCATTGTATGGGTGTGTGTTACATTACATTCACTAGTAGGAGTGAGAAAAACATCACGGGGTGGTGTGAATCGGAGGGTCTGAATTAGGATAGGCAGTGAGTGGCAATGTAGGATGGAGAAAAGCACCGCGGGGTGGTCAGCATGGGGAGGTCAGGGAACATGCCGTGGCAATGTAGTATAGGTTTCTGAAAAACATCGCGGGGTGGTGCGCATTGTATGGGTGTGTGTTACATTACATTCACTAGTAGGAGTGAGAAAAACATCGCGGGGTGGTGCGCATTGTATGGGTGTGTGTTACATTACATTCACTAGTAGCAGTGAGAAAAACATCACGGGGTGGTGCGCATTGTATGGGTGTGTGTTACATTACATTCACTAGTAGCAGTGAGAAAAACATCACGGGGTGGTGTGAATCGGAGGGTCTGAATTAGGATAGGCAGTGAGTGGCAATGTAGGATGGAGAAAAGCACCGCGGGGTGGTCAGCATGGGGAGGTCAGGGAACATGCAGTGGCAATGTAGGATAGGTTTCTAAAAAACATCGCGGGGTGGTGCACATTGTATGGGTGTGTGTTACATTACATTCACAAGTAGGAGTGAGAAAAACATCACGGGGTGGTGTGAATCGGAGGGTCTGAATTAGGATAGGCAGTGAGTGGCAATGTAGGATGGAGAAAAGCACCGCGGGGTGGTCAGCATGGGGAGGTCAGGGAACATGCAGTGGCAATGTAGGATAGGTTTCTGAAAAACATCGCGGGGTGGTGCACATTGTATGGGTGTGTGTTACATTACATTCACAAGTAGGAGTGAGAAAAGCATCACGGGGTGGTGCGCGTTGTATGGGTGGGTGGTACATTACATTCACTAGTAGGAGTGAGAAAAACAACACGGGGTGGTGTGAATCGGAGGGTCTGAATTAGGATAGGCAGTGAGTGGAAATGTAGGATGGAGAAAAGCACCGCGGGGTGGTCAGCACGGGGAGGTCAGGGAACATGCAGTGGCAATGTAGGATAGGTTTCTGAAAAACATCGCGGGGTGGTGCGCATTGTATGGGTGTGTGTTACATTACATTCACTAGTAGGAGTGAGAAAAACATCATGGGGTGGTGCGCATTGTATGGGTGTGTGTTACATTACATTCACTAGTAGGAGTGAGAAAAACATCACGGGGTGGTGTGAATCGGGCGTCTGAATTAGGATAGGCAGTGAGTGGCAATGTAGGATGGAGAAAAGCACCGCGGGGTGGTCAGCATCGGGAGGTCAGGGAAAATGCAGTGGCAATGTAGCATAAGTTTCTGAAAAACATCGTGGGGTGGTGCGCATTGTATGGGTGTGCGTTACATTACATTCACTAGTAGTAGTAACAAAAACATCACGGGGTGGTGCGCATTGTATGGGTGTGTGTTACATTACATTCACTAGTAGGAGTGAGAAAAACATCACGGGGTGGTGTGAATCGGAGGGTCTGAATTAGGATAGGCAGTGAGTGGCAATGTAGGATGGAGAAAAGCACCGCGTGGTGGTCAGCATGGGGAGGTCAGGGAACATGCAGTGGCAATGTAGGATAGGTTTCTGAAAAACATCGCGGGGTGGTGCGCATTGTATGGGTGTGTGTTACATTACATTCACAAGTAGGAGTGAGAAAAGCATCACGGGGTGGTGCGCGTTGTATGGGTGTGTGTTACACTACATTCACTAGTAGGAGTGAGAAAAACATCACGGGGTGGTGTGAATCGGAGGGTCTGAATTAGGATAGGCAGTGAGTGGCAATGTAGGATGGAGAAAAGCACCGCGGAGTGGTCAGCATGGGGAGGTCAGGGAACATGCATTGGCAATGTAGGATAGGTTTCTGAAAAACATCGCGGGGTGGTGCACATTGTATGGGTGTGTGTTACATTACATTCACTAGTAGGAGTGAGAAAAACATCGCGGGGTGGTGCGCATTGTATGGGTGTGTGTTACATTACATTCACTAGTAGCAGTGAGAAAAACATCACGGGGTGGTGCGCATTGTATGGGTGTGTGTTACATTACATTCACTAGTAGGAGTGAGAAAAACATCACGGGGTGGTGTGAATCGGAGGGTCTGAATTAGGATAGGTAGTGAGTGGCAATGTAGGATGGAGAAACGCACCGCGGGGTGGTCAGCATGGGGAGGTCAGGGAACATGCAGTGGCAATGTAGGATAGGTTTCTGAAAGACATCGCGGGGTGGTGCGCATTGTATGGGTTTGTGTTACATTACATTCACAAGTAGGAGTGAGAAAAGCATCACGGGGTGGTGCGCGTTGTATGGGTGTGTGTTACATTACATTCACTAGTAGGAGTGAGAAAAACATCACGGGGTGGTGTGAATCGGAGGGTCTGAATTAGGATAGGCAGTGAGTGGCAATGTAGGATGCAGAAAAGCACCGCGGGGTGGTCAGCATGGGGAGGTCAGGGAACATGCAGTGGCAATGTAGGATAGGTTTCTGAAAAACATCGTGGGGTGGTGCGCATTGTATGGGTGTGTGTTACATTACATTCACTAGTAGGAGTGAGAAAAACATCACGGGGTGGTGCGCATTGTATGGGTGTGTGTTACATTACATTCACTAGTAGGAGTGAGAAAATCATCACGGGGTGGTGTGAATCGGAGGGTCTGAATTAGGATAGGCAGTGAGTGGCAGTGTAGGATGGAGAAAAGCACCGCGGGGTGGTCAGCATGGGGAGGTCAGGGAACATGCCTTGGCAATGTAGGATAGGTTTCTGAAAAACATCGCGGGGCGGTGCGCATTGTATGGGTGTGTGTTACATTAAATTCACTAGTAGGAGTGAGAAAAAAATCACGGGGTGGTGCGCATTGTATGGGTGTGTGTTACATTACATTCACTAGTAGGAGTGAGAAAAACATCACGGGGTGGTGTGAATCGGAGGGTCTGAATTAGGATAGGCAGTGAGTGGCAGTGTAGGATGGAGAAAAGCACCGCGGGGTGGTCAGCATGGGGAGGTCAGGGAACATGCAGTGGCAATGTAGGATAGGTTTCTGAAAAACATCGCGGGGCGGTGCGCATTGTATGGGTGTGTGTTACATTACATTCACTAGTAGGAGTGAGAAAAAAATCACGGGGTGGTGCGCATTGTATGGGTGTGTGTTACATTACATTCACTAGTAGGAGTGAGAAAAACATCACGGGGTGGTGTGAATCGGAGGGTCTGAATTAGGATAGGCAGTGAGTGGCAATGTAGGATGGAGAAAAGCACCGCGGGGTGGTCAGCATGGGGAGGTCAGGGAACATGCAGTGGCAATGTAGGATAGGTTTCTGAAAAACATCGCAGGGTGGTGCGCATTGTATGGGTGTGTGTTACATTACATTCACAAGTAGGAGTGAGAAAAGCATCACGGGGTGGTGCGCGTTGTATGGGTGTGTGTTACATTACATTCACTAGTAGCAGTGAGAAAAACATCACGGGGTGGTGTGAATCGGAGGGTCTGAATTAGGATAGGCAGTGAGTGGCAATGTAGGATGGAGAAAAGCACCGCGGGGTGGTCAGCATGGGGAGGTCAGGGAACATGCAGTGGCAATGTAGGATAGGTTTCTAAAAAACATCGCGGGGTGGTGCACATTGTATGGGTGTGTGTTACATTACATTCACAAGTAGGAGTGAGAAAAACATCACGGGGTGGTGTGAATCGGAGGGTCTGAATTAGGATAGGCAGTGAGTGGCAATGTAGGATGGAGAAAAGCACCGCGGGGTGGTCAGCATGGGGAGGTCAGGGAACATGCAGTGGCAATGTAGGATAGGTTTCTGAAAAACATCGTGGGGCGGTGCACATTGTATGGGTGTGTGTTACATTACATTCACAAGTAGGAGTGAGAAAAGCATCACGGGGTGGTGCGCGTTGTATGGGTGGGTGGTACATTACATTCACTAGTAGGAGTGAGAAAAACAACACGGGGTGGTGTGAATCGGAGGGTCTGAATTAGGATAGGCAGTGAGTGGAAATGTAGGATGGAGAAAAGCACCGCGGGGTGGTCAGCACGGGGAGGTCAGGGAACATGCAGTGGCAATGTAGGATAGGTTTCTGAAAAACATCGCGGGGTGGTGCGCATTGTATGGGTGTGTGTTACATTACATTCACTAGTAGGAGTGAGAAAAACATCACGGGGTGGTGCGCATTGTATGGGTGTGTGTTACATTACATTCACTAGTAGGAGTGAGAAAAACATCACGAGGTGGTGTGAATCGGGCGTCTGAATTAGGATAGGCAGTGAGTGGCAATGTAGGATGGAGAAAAGCACCGCGGGGTGGTCAGCATCGGGAGGTCAGGGAAAATGCAGTGGCAATGTAGCATAAGTTTCTGAAAAACATCGTGGGGTGGTGCGCATTGTATGGGTGTGCGTTACATTACATTCACTAGTAGTAGTAACAAAAACATCACGGGGTGGTGCGCATTGTATGGGTGTGTGTTACATTACAATCACTAGTAGGAGTGAGAAAAACATCACGGGGTGGTGTGAATCGGAGGGTCTGAATTAGGATAGGCAGTGAGTGGCAATGTAGGATGGAGAAAAGCACCGCGTGGTGGTCAGCATGGGGAGGTCAGGGAACATGCAGTGGCAATGTAGGTTAGGTTTCTGAAAAACATCGCGGGGTGGTGCGCATTGTATGGGTGTGTGTTACATTACATTCACAAGTAGGAGTGAGAAAAGCATCACGGGGTGGTGCGCGTTGTATGGGTGTGTGTTACACTACATTCACTAGTAGGAGTGAGAAAAACATCACGGGGTGGTGTGAATCGGAGGGTCTGAATTAGGATAGGCAGTGAGTGGCAATGTAGGATGGAGAAAAGCACCGCGGAGTGGTCAGCATGGGGAGGTCAGGGAACATGCATTGGCAATGTAGGATAGGTTTCTGAAAAACATCGCGGGGTGGTGCACATTGTATGGGTGTGTGTTACATTACATTCACTAGTAGGAGTGAGAAAAACATCGCGGGGTGGTGCGCATTGTATGGGTGTGGGTTACATTACATTCACTAGTAGCAGTGAGAAAAACATCACGGGGTGGTGCGCATTGTATGGGTGTGTGTTACATTACATTCACTAGTAGGAGTGAGAAAAACATCACGGGGTGGTGTGAATCGGAGGGTCTGAATTAGGATAGGTAGTGAGTGGCAATGTAGGATGGAGAAACGCACCGCGGGGTGGTCAGCATGGGGAGGTCAGGGAACATGCAGTGGCAATGTAGGATAGGTTTCTGAAAGACATCGCGGGGTGGTGCGCATTGTATGGGTTTGTGTTACATTACATTCACAAGTAGGAGTGAGAAAAGCATCACGGGGTGGTGCGCGTTGTATGGGTGTGTGTTACATTACATTCACTAGTAGGAGTGAGAAAAACATCACGGGGTGGTGTGAATCGGAGGGTCTGAATTAGGATAGGCAGTGAGTGGCAATGTAGGATGGAGAAAAGCACCGCGGGGTGGTCAGCATGGGGAGGTCAGGGAACATGCAGTGGCAATGTAGGATAGGTTTCTGAAAAACATCGTGGGGTGGTGCGCATTGTATGGGTGTGTGTTACATTACATTCACTAGTAGGAGTGAGAAAAACATCACGGGGTGGTGCGCATTGTATGGGTGTGTGTTACATTACATTCACTAGTAGGAGTGAGAAAATCATCACGGGGTGGTGTGAATCGGAGGGTCTGAATTAGGATAGGCAGTGAGTGGCAGTGTAGGATGGAGAAAAGCACCGCGGGGTGGTCAGCATGGGGAGGTCAGGGAACATGCCGTGGCAATGTAGGATAGGTTTCTGAAAAACATCGCGGGGCGGTGCGCATTGTATGGGTGTGTGTTACATTACATTCACTAGTAGGAGTGAGAAAAACATCGCGGGGCGGTGCGCATTGTATGGGTGTGTGTTACATTACATTCACTAGTAGGAGTGAGAAAAACATCACGGGGTGGTGTGAATCGGAGGGTCTGAATTAGGATAGGCAGTGAGTGGCAATGTAGGATGCAGAAAAGCACCGCGGGGTGGTCAGCATGGGGAGGTCAGGGAACATGCAGTGGCAATGTAGGATAGGTTTCTGAAAAACATCGTGGGGTGGTGCGCATTGTATGGGTGTGTGTTACATTACATTCACTAGTAGGAGTGAGAAAAACATCACGGGGTGGTGCGCATTGTATGGGTGTGTGTTACATTACATTCACTAGTAGGAGTGAGAAAATCATCACGGGGTGGTGTGAATCGGAGGGTCTGAATTAGGATAGGCAGTGAGTGGCAGTGTAGGATGGAGAAAAGCACCGCGGGGTGGTCAGCATGGGGAGGTCAGGGAACATGCCTTGGCAATGTAGGATAGGTTTCTGAAAAACATCGCGGGGCGGTGCGCATTGTATGGGTGTGTGTTACATTAAATTCACTAGTAGGAGTGAGAAAAAAATCACGGGGTGGTGCGCATTGTATGGGTGTGTGTTACATTACATTCACTAGTAGGAGTGAGAAAAACATCACGGGGTGGTGTGAATCGGAGGGTCTGAATTAGGATAGGCAGTGAGTGGCAGTGTAGGATGGAGAAAAGCACCGCGGGGTGGTCAGCATGGGGAGGTCAGGGAACATGCAGTGGCAATGTAGGATAGGTTTCTGAAAAACATCGCGGGGCGGTGCGCATTGTATGGGTGTGTGTTACATTACATTCACTAGTAGGAGTGAGAAAAAAATCACGGGGTGGTGCGCATTGTATGGGTGTGTGTTACATTACATTCACTAGTAGGAGTGAGAAAAACATCACGGGGTGGTGTGAATCGGAGGGTCTGAATTAGGATAGGCAGTGAGTGGCAATGTAGGATGGAGAAAAGCACCGCGGGGTGGTCAGCATGGGGAGGTCAGGGAACATGCAGTGGCAATGTAGGATAGGTTTCTAAAAAACATCGCGGGGTGGTGCACATTGTATGGGTGTGTGTTACATTACATTCACTAGTAGGAGTGAGAAAAACATCGCGGGGTGGTGCGCATTGTATGGGTGTGTGTTACATTACATTCACTAGTAGCAGTGAGAAAAACATCACGGGGTGGTGCGCATTGTATGGGTGTGTGTTACATTACATTCACTAGTAGGAGTGAGAAAAACATCACGGGGTGGTGTGAATCGGAGGGTCTGAATTAGGATAGGCAGTGAGTGGCAATGTAGGATGGAGAAAAGCACCGCGGGGTGGTCAGCATGGGGAGGTCAGGGAACATGCAGTGGCAATGTAGGATAGGTTTCTAAAAAACATCGCGGGGTGGTGCACATTGTATGGGTGTGTGTTACATTACATTCACAAGTAGGAGTGAGAAAAACATCACGGGGTGGTGTGAATCGGAGGGTCTGAATTAGGATAGGCAGTGAGTGGCAATGTAGGATGGAGAAAAGCACCGCGGGGTGGTCAGCACGGGGAGGTCAGGGAACATGCAGTGGCAATGTAGGATAGGTTTCTGAAAAACATCGCGGGGTGGTGCGCATTGTATGGGTGTGTGTTACATTACATTCACTAGTAGGAGTGAGAAAAACATCACGGGGTGGTGCGCATTGTATGGGTGTGTGTTACATTACATTCACTAGTAGGAGTGAGAAAAACATCACGGGGTGGTGTGAATCGGAGGGTCTGAATTAGGATAGGCAGTGAGTGGCAATGTAGGATGGAGAAAAGCACCGCGGGGTGGTCAGCATGGGGAGGTCAGGGAACATGCAGTGGCAATGTAGGATAGGTTTCTGAAAAACATCGCGGGGTGGTGCACATTGTATGGGTGTGTGTTACATTACATTCACAAGTAGGAGTGAGAAAAGCATCACGGGGTGGTGCGCGTTGTATGGGTGGGTGGTACATTACATTCACTAGTAGGAGTGAGAAAAACAACACGGGGTGGTGTGAATCGGAGGGTCTGAATTAGGATAGGCAGTGAGTGGAAATGTAGGATGGAGAAAAGCACCGCGGGGTGGTCAGCACGGGGAGGTCAGGGAACATGCAGTGGCAATGTAGGATAGGTTTCTGAAAAACATCGCGGTGTGGTGCGCATTGTATGGGTGTGTGTTACATTACATTCACTAGTAGGAGTGAGAAAAACATCACGGGGTGGTGCGCATTGTATGGGTGTGTGTTACATTACATTCACTAGTAGGAGTGAGAAAAACATCACGGGGTGGTGTGAATCGGGCGTCTGAATTAGGATAGGCAGTGAGTGGCAATGTAGGATGGAGAAAAGCACCGCGGGGTGGTCAGCATCGGGAGGTCAGGGAAAATGCAGTGGCAATGTAGCATAAGTTTCTGAAAAACATCGTGGGGTGGTGCGCATTGTATGGGTGTGCGTTACATTACATTCACTAGTAGTAGTAACAAAAACATCACGGGGTGGTGCGCATTGTATGGGTGTGTGTTACATTACATTCACTAGTAGGAGTGAGAAAAACATCACGGGGTGGTGTGAATCGGAGGGTCTGAATTAGGATAGGCAGTGAGTGGCAATGTAGGATGGAGAAAAGCACCGCGGAGTGGTCAGCATGGGGAGGTCAGGGAACATGCATTGGCAATGTAGGATAGGTTTCTGAAAAACATCGCGGGGTGGTGCACATTGTATGGGTGTGTGTTACATTACATTCACTAGTAGGAGTGAGAAAAACATCGCGGGGTGGTGCGCATTGTATGGGTGTGGGTTACATTACATTCACTAGTAGCAGTGAGAAAAACATCACGGGGTGGTGCGCATTGTATGGGTGTGTGTTACATTACATTCACTAGTAGGAGTGAGAAAAACATCACGGGGTGGTGTGAATCGGAGGGTCTGAATTAGGATAGGTAGTGAGTGGCAATGTAGGATGGAGAAACGCCCCGCGGGGTGGTCAGAATGGGGAGGACAGGGAACATGCAGTGGCAATGTAGGATAGGTTTCTGAAAGACATCGCGGGGTGGTGCGCATTGTATGGGTTTGTGTTACATTACATTCACAAGTAGGAGTGAGAAAAGCATCACGGGGTGGTGCGCGTTGTATGGGTGTGTGTTACATTACATTCACTAGTAGGAGTGAGAAAAACATCACGGGGTGGTGTGAATCGGAGGGTCTGAATTAGGATAGGCAGTGAGTGGCAATGTAGGATGGAGAAAAGCACCGCGGGGTGGTCAGCATGGGGAGGTCAGGGAACATGCAGTGGCAATGTAGGATAGGTTTCTGAAAAACATCGTGGGGTGGTGCGCATTGTATGGGTGTGTGTTACATTACATTCACTAGTAGGAGTGAGAAAAACATCACGGGGTGGTGCGCATTGTATGGGTGTGTGTTACATTACATTCACTAGTAGGAGTGAGAAAATCATCACGGGGTGGTGTGAATCGGAGGGTCTGAATTAGGATAGGCAGTGAGTGGCAGTGTAGGATGGAGAAAAGCACCGCGGGGTGGTCAGCATGGGGAGGTCAGGGAACATGCCGTGGCAATGTAGGATAGGTTTCTGAAAAACATCGCGGGGCGGTGCGCATTGTATGGGAGTGTGTTACATTAAATTCACTAGTAGGAGTGAGAAAAAAATCACGGGGTGGTGCGCATTGTATGGGTGTGTGTTACATTACATTCACTAGTAGGAGTGAGAAAAACATCACGGGGTGGTGTGAATCGGAGGGTCTGAATTAGGATAGGCAGTGAGTGGCAGTGTAGGATGGAGAAAAGCACCGCGGGGTGGTCAGCATGGGGAGGTCAGGGAACATGCAGTGGCAATGTAGGATAGGTTTCTGAAAAACATCGCGGGGCGGTGCGCATTGTATGGGTGTGTGTTACATTACATTCACTAGTAGGAGTGAGAAAAAAATCACGGGGTGGTGCGCATTGTATGGGTGTGTGTTACATTACATTCACTTGTAGGAGTGAGAAAAACATCACGGGGTGGTGTGAATCGGAGGGTCTGAATTAGGATAGGCAGTGAGTGGCAATGTAGGATGGAGAAAAGCACCGCGGGGTGGTCAGCATGGGGAGGTCAGGGAACATGCAGTGGCAATGTAGGATAGGTTTCTGAAAAACATCGCAGGGTGGTGCGCATTGTATGGGTGTGTGTTACATTACATTCACAAGTAGGAGTGAGAAAAGCATCACGGGGTGGTGCGCGTTGTATGGGTGTGTGTTACATTACATTCACTAGTAGGAGTGAGAAAAACAACACGGGGTGGTGTGAATCGGAGGGTCTGAATTAGGATAGGCAGTGAGGGGAAATGTAGGATGGAGAAAAGCACCGCGGGGTGGTCAGCATGGGGAGGTCAGGGAACATGCAGTGGAAATGTAGGATAGGTTTCTGAAAAACATCTCGGGGTGGTGCGCATTGTATGGGTGTGTGTTACATTACATTCACTAGTAGGAGTGAGAAAAACATCACAGGGTGGTGCGCATTGTATGGGTGTGTGTTACATTACATTCACTAGTAGCAGTGAGAAAAACATCGCGGAGTGGTGCGCATTGTATGGGTGTGTGTTACATTCACTAGTAGCAGTGAGAAAAACATCACGGGGTGGTGCGCATTGTATGGGTGTGTGTTACATTACATTCACAAGTAGGAGTGAGAAAAACATCACGGGGTGGTGTGAATCGGAGGGTCTGAATTAGGATAGGCAGTGAGTGGCAATGTAGGATGGAGAAAAGCACCGCGGGGTGTTCAGCATGGGGAGGTCAGGGAACATGCAGTGGCAATGTAGGATAGGTTTCTGAAAAACATCGCGGGGTGGTGCACATTGTATGGGTGTGTGTTACATTACATTCACAAGTAGGAGTGAGAAAAGCATCACGGGGTGGTGCGCGTTGTATGGGTGGGTGTTACATTACATTCACTAGTAGGAGTGAGAAAAACATCACGGGGTGGTGTGAATCGGGCGTCTGAATAAGGATAGGCAGTGAGTGGCAATGTAGGATGGAGAAAAGCACCGCGGGGTGGTCAGCATCGGGAGGTCAGGGAAAATGCAGTGGCAATGTAGCATAGGTTTCTGAAAAACATCGTGGGGTGGTGCGCATTGTATGGGTGTGTGTTACATTACATTCACTAGTAGGAGTGAGAAAAACATCACGGGGTGGTGCGCATTGTATGGGTGTGTGTTACATTACATTCACTAGTAGGAGTGAGAAAAACATCACGGGGTGGTGTGAATCAGAGGGTCTGAATTAGGATAGGCAGTGAGTGGCAATGTAGGATGGAGAAACGCAACACGGGGTGGTCAGCATGGGGAGGTCAGGGAACATGCAGTGGCAATGTAGGATAGGATTCTGAAAAACATTGCGGGGTGGTGCGCATTGTATGGGTGTGTGTTACATTACATTCACAAGTAGGAGTGAGAAAAGCATCACGGGGTAGTGCGCGTTGTATGGGTGTGTGTTACATTACATTCACTAGTAGGAGTGAGAAAAACATCACGGGGTGGTGCGAATCGGAGGGTCTGAATTAGGATAGGCAGTGACTGGCAATGTAGGATGGAGAAAAGCACCGCGGGGTGGTCAGCATGGGGAGGTCAGGGAACATGCATTGGCAATGTAGGATAGGTTTCTGAAAAACATCGCGGGGTGGTGCGCATTGTATGGGTGTGTGTTACATTACATTCACTAGTAGGAGTGAGAAAAACATCGCGGGGTGGTGCGCATTGTATGGGTGTGTGTTACATTACATTCACTAGTAGGAGTGAGAAAAACATCACCGGGTGGTGCGCATTGTATGGGTGTGTGTTACATTACATTCACTAGTAGGAGTGAGAAAAACATCACGGGGTGGTGTGAATCGGAGGGTCTGAATTAGGATAGGCAGTGAGTGGCAATGTAGGATGGAGAAACGCACCGCGGGGTGGTCAGCATGGGGAGGGCAGGGAACATGCAGTGGCAATGTAGGATAGGTTTCTGAAAAACATCGCGGGGTGGTGCGCATTGTATGGGTGTGTGTTACATTAAATTCACAAGTAGGAGTGAGAAAAGCATCACGGGGTGGTGCGTGTTGTATGGGTGTGTGTTACGTTACATTCACTACTAGGAGTGAGAAAAACATCACGGGGTGGTGTGAATCGGAGGGTCTGAATTAGGATAGGCAGTGAGTGGCAATGTAGGATGGAGAAAAGCACCGCGGGGTGGTCAGCATGGGGAGGTCAGGGAACATGCAGTGGCAATGTAGGATAGGTTTCTGAAAAACAACGCGGGGTGGTGCGCATTGTATGGGTGTGTGTTACATTACATTCACAAGTAGGAGTGAGAAAAGCATCACGGGGTGGTGCGCGTTGTATGGATGTGTGTTACATTACATTCACTAGTAGCAGTGAGAAAAACATCACGGGGTGGTGTGAATCGGAGGGTCTGAATTAGGATAGGCAGTGAGTGGCAATGTAGGATGGAGAAAAGCACCGCGGAGTGGTCAGCATGGGGAGGTCAGGGAACATGCATTGGCAATGTAGGATAGGTTTCTGAAAATCATCGCGGGGTGGTGCGCATTGTATGGGTGTGTGTTACATTACATTCACTAGTAGGAGTGCGAAAAGCATCGCGGGGTGGTGTGCGTTGTATGGGTGTGGGTTACATTACATTCACTAGTAGCAGTGAGAAAAACATCACGGGGTGGTGCGCATTGTATGGGTGTGTGTTACATTACATTCACTAGTAGGAGTGAGAAAAACATCACGGGGTGGTGTGAATCGGAGGGTCTGAATTAGGATAGTTAGTGAGTGGCAATGTAGGATGGAGAAACGCACCGCGGGGTGGTCAGCATGGGGAGGTCAGGGAACATGCAGTGGCAATGTAGGATAGGTTTCTGAAAAACATCGCGGGGTGGTGCGCATTGTATGGGTGTGTGTTACATTACATTCACAAGTAGGAGTTAGAAAAGCATCACGGGGTGGGGCGCGTTGTATGGGTGTGTGTTACATTACATTCACTAGTAGGAGTGAGAAAAACATCACGGGGTGGTGTGAATCGGAGGGTCTGAATTAGGATAGGCAGTGAGTGGCAATGTAGGATGGAGAAAAGCACCGCGGGGTGGTCAGCATGGGGAGGTCAGGGAACATGCAGTGGCAATGTAGGATAGGTTTCTGAAAAACATCGTGGGGTGGTGCGCATTGTATGGGTGTGTGTTACATTACATTCATTAGTAGGAGTGAGAAAAACATCATGGGGTGGTGCGCATTGTATGGGTGTGTGTTACATTACATTCACTAGTAGGAGTGAGAAAATCATCACGGGGTGGTGTGAATCGGAGGGTCTGAATTAGGATAGGCAGTGAGTGGCAGTGTAGGATGGAGAAAAGCACCGCGGGGTGGTCAGCATGGGGAGGTCAGGGAACATGCCGTGGCAATGTAGGATAGGTTTCTGAAAAACATCGCGGGGCGGTGCGCATTGTATGGGTGTGTGTTACATTAAATTCACTAGTAGGAGTGAGAAAAAAATCACGGGGTGGTGCGCATTGTATGGGTGTGTGTTACATTACATTCACTAGTAGGAGTGAGAAAAACATCACGGGGTGGTGTGAATCGGAGGGTCTGAATTAGGATAGGCAGTGAGTGGCAGTGTAGGATGGAGAAAAGCACCGCGGGGTGGTCAGCATGGGGAGGTCAGGGAATATGCAGTGGCAATGTAGGATAGGTTTCTGAAAAACATCGCAGGGTGGTGCGCATTGTATGGGTGTGTGTTACATTACATTCACAAGTAGGAGTGAGAAAAGCATCACGGGGTGGTGCATGTTGTATGGGTGTGTGTTACATTACATTCACTAGTAGGAGTGAGAAAAACAACACGGGGTGGTGTGAATCGGAGGGTCTGAATTAGGATAGGCAGTGAGGGGAAATGTAGGATGGAGAAAAGCACCGCGGGGTGGTCAGCATGGGGAGGTCAGGGAACATGCAGTGGAAATGTAGGATAGGTTTCTGAAAAACATCGCGGGGTGGTGCGCATTGTATGGGTGTGTGTTACATTACATTCACTAGTAGGAGTGAGAAAAACATCACAGGGTGGTGCGCATTGTATGGGTGTGTGTTACATTACATTCACTAGTAGGAGTGAGAAAAACATCACGGGGTGGTGTGAATCGGAGGGTCTGAATTAGGAGAGGCAGTGAGTGGCAATGTAGGATGGATAAAAGCACCGCGGGGTGGTCAGCATTGGGAGGTCAGGGAACATGCAGTGGCAATGTAGGATAGGTTTCTGAAAAACATCGCGGGGTGGTGCGCATTGTATGGGTGTGTGTTACATTACATTCACAAGTAGGAGTGAGAAAAGCATCACGGGGTGGTGCGCGTTGTATGGGTGTGTGTTACATTACATTCACTAGTACGAGTGAGAAAAACATCACGGGGTGGTGCGAATCGGAGGGTCTGAATTAGAATAGGCAGTGAGTGGCAATGCAGGATGGAGAAAAGCACCGCGGGGTGGTCAGCATGGGGAGGTCAGGGAACATGCAGTGGCAATGTAGGATAGGTTTCTGAAAAACATCGCGGGGCGGTGCGCATTGTATGGGTGTGTGTTACATTACATTCACTAGTAGGAGTGAGAAAAAAATCACGGGGTGGTGCGCATTGTATGGGTGTGTGTTACATTACATTCACTAGTAGGAGTGAGAAAAACATCACGGGCTGGTGTGAATCGGAGGGTCTGAATTAGGATAGGCAGTGAGTGGCAATGTAGGATGGAGAAAAGCACCGCGGGGTGGTCAGCATGGGGAGGTCAGGGAATATGCAGTGGCAATGTAGGATAGGTTTCTGAAATACATCGCAGGGTGGTGCGCATTGTATGGGTGTGTGTTACATTACATTCACAAGTAGGAGTGAGAAAAGCATCACGGGGTGGTGCATGTTGTATGGGTGTGTGTTACATTACATTCACTAGTAGGAGTGAGAAAAACAACACGGGGTGGTGTGAATCGGAGGGTCTGAATTAGGATAGGCAGTGAGGGGAAATGTAGGATGGAGAAAAGCACCGCGGGGTGGTCAGCATGGGGAGGTCAGGGAACATGCAGTGGAAATGTAGGATAGGTTTCTGAAAAACATCGCGGGGTGGTGCGCATTGTATGGGTGTGTGTTACATTACATTCACTAGTAGGAGTGAGAAAAACATCACAGGGTGGTGCGCATTGTATGGGTGTGTGTTACATTACATTCACTAGTAGGAGTGAGAAAAACATCACGGGGTGGTGTGAATCGGAGGGTCTGAATTAGGAGAGGCAGTGAGTGGCAATGTAGGATGGAGAAAAGCACCGCGGGGTGGTCAGCATTGGGAGGTCAGGGAACATGCAGTGGCAATGTAGGATAGGTTTCTGAAAAACATCGCGGGGTGGTGCGCATTGTATGGGTGTGTGTTACATTACATTCACAAGTAGGAGTGAGAAAAGCATCACGGGGTGGTGCGCGTTGTATGGGTGTGTGTTACATTACATTCACTAGTAGGAGTGAGAAAAACATCACGGGGTGGTGCGAATCGGAGGGTCTGAATTAGAATAGGCAGTGAGTGGCAATGCAGGATGGAGAAAAGCACCGCGGGGTGGTCAGCATGGGGAGGTCAGGGAACATGCAGTGGCAATGTAGGATAGGTTTCTGAAAAACATCGCGGGGTGGTGCGCATTGTATGGGTGTGTGTTACATTACATTCACTAGTAGCAGTGAGAAAAACATCGCGGAGTGGTGCGCATTGTATGGCTGTGTGTTACATTCACTAGTAGCAGTGAGAAAAACATCACGGGGTGTTGCGCATTGTATGGGTGTGTGTTACATTACATTCACTAGTAGGAGTGAGAAAAACATCACGGGGTGGTGTGAATCGGAGGGTCTGAATTAGGATAGGCAGTGAGTGGCAATGTAGGATGGAGAAAAGCACCGCGGGGTGGTCAGCATGGGGAGGTCAGGGAACATGCAGTGGCAATGTAGGATAGGTTTCTGAAAAACATCGCGGGGTGGTGCACATTGTATGGGTGTGTGTTACATTACATTCACAAGTAGGAGTGAGAAAAGCATCACGGGGTGGTGCGCGTTGTATGGGTGGGTGTTACATTACATTCACTAGTAGGAGTGAGAAAAACAACACGGGGTGGTGTGAATCGGAGGGTCTGAATAAGGATAGGCAGTGAGTGGAAATGTAGGATGGAGAAAAGCACCGCGGGGTGGTCAGCATGGGGAGGTCAGGGAACATGCATTGGCAATGTAGGATAGGTTTCTGAAAAACATCGCGGGGTGGTGCGCATTGTATGGGTGTGTGTTACATTACATTCACTAGTAGGAGTGAGAAAAACATCGCGGGGTGGTGCGCATTGTATGGGTGTGTGTTACATTACATTCACTAGTAGGAGTGAGAAAAACATCACGGGGTGGTGCGCATTGTATGGGTGTGTGTTACATTACATTCACTAGTAGGAGTGAGAAAAACATCACGGGGTGGTGTGAATCGGAGGGTCTGAATTAGGATAGGCAGTGAGTGGCAATGTAGGATGGAGAAAAGCACCGCGGGGTGGTCAGCATGGGGAGGTCAGGGAACATGCAGTGGCAATGTAGGATAGGTTTCTGAAAAACATCGCGGGGTGGTGCGCATTGTATGGGTGTGTGTTACATTACATTCACAAGTAGGAGTGAGAAAAGCATCACGGGTTGGTGCGCGTTGTATGGGTGGGTGTTACATTACATTCACTGGTAGGAGTGAGAAAAACAACACGGGGTGGTGTGAATCGGAGGGTCTGAATTAGGATAGGCAGTGAGTGGAAATGTAGGATGGAGAAAAGCACCGCGGGGTGGTCAGCATGGGGAGGTCAGGGAACATGCAGTGGAAATGTAGGATAGGTTTCTGAAAAACATCGCGGGGTGGTGCGCATTGTATGGGTGTGTGTTACATTACATTCACTAGTAGGAGTGAGAAAAACATCACAGGGTGGTGCGCATTGTATGGGTGTGTGTTACATTACATTCACTAGTAGGAGTGAGAAAAACATCACGGGGTGGTGTGAATCGGGCGTCTGAATTAGGATAGGCAGTGAGTGGCAATGTAGGATGGAGAAAAGCACCGCGGGGTGGTCAGCATCGGGAGGTCAGGGAAAATGCATGGCAATGTAGCATGGTTTTCTGAAAAACATCGTGGGTGGTGCGCATTTTATGGGTGTGTGTTACATTACATTCACTAGTAGGAGTGAGAAAAACATCACGGGGTGGTGCGCATTGTATGGGTGTGTGTTACATTACATTCACTAGTAGGAGTGAGAAAAACATCACGGGGTGGTGTGAATCGGAGGGTCTGAATTAGGATAGGCAGTGAGTGGCAATGTAGGATGGAGAAACGCACCACGGGGTGGTCCGCATGGGGAGGTCAGGGAACATGCAGTGGCAATGTAGGATAGGATTCTGAAAAACATCGCGGGGTGGTGCGCATTGTATGGGTGTGTGTTACATTTCATTCACAAGTAGGAGTGAGAAAAGCATCACGGGGTGGTGCGCGTTGTATGGGTGTGTGTTACATTACATTCACTAGTAGGAGTGAGAAAAACATCACGGGGTGGTGTGAATCGGAGGGTCTGAATTAGGATAGGCAGTGAGTGGCAATGGAGGATGGAGAAAAGCACCGCGGGGTGGTCAGCATGGGGAGGTCAGGGAACATGCATTGGCAATGTAGGATAGGTTTCTGAAAAACATCGCGGGGTGGTGCGCATTGTATGGGTGTGTGTTACATTACATTCACTAGTAGGAGTGAGAAAAACATCGCGGGGTGGTGCGCATTGTATGGGTGTGTGTTACATTACATTCACTAGTAGCAGTGAGAAAAACATCACGGGGTGGTGCGCATTGTATGGGTGTGTGTTACATTACATTCACTAGTAGGAGTGAGAAAAACATCAGGGGTGGTGTGAATCGGAGGGTCTGAATTAGGATAGGAAGTGAGTGGCAATGTAGGATGGAGAAACGCACCGCGGGGTGGTCAGCATGGGGAGGTCAGGGAACATGCAGTGGCAATGTAGGATAGGTTTCTGAAAAACATCGCGGGGTGGTGCGCATTGTATGGGTGTGTGTTACATTACATTCAAAAGTAGGAGTGAGAAAAGCATCACGGGGTGGTTTGCGTTGTATGGGTGTGTGTTACATTACATTCACTAGTAGGAGTGAGAAAAACATCACGGGGTAGTGTGAATCGGAGGGTCAGAATTAGGATAGGCAATGAGTGGCAATGTAGGATGGAGAAAAGCACCGCGGGGTGGTCAGCATGGGGAGGTCAGGGAACATGCAGTGGCAATGTAGGATAGGTTTCTGAAAGACATCGCGGGGTGGTGCGCATTGTATGGGTTTGTGTTACATTACATTCACAAGTAGGAGTGAGAAAAGCATCACGGGGTGGTGCGCGTTGTATGGGTGTGTGTTACATTACATTCACTAGTAGGAGTGAGAAAAACATCACGGGGTGGTGTGAATCGGAGGGTCTGAATTAGGATAGGCAGTGAGTGGCAATGTAGGATGGAGAAAAGCACCGCGGGGTGGTCAGCATGGGGAGGTCAGGGAACATGCAGTGGCAATGTAGGATAGGTTTCTGAAAAACATCGTGGGGTGGTGCGCATTGTATGGGTGTGTGTTACATTACATTCACTAGTAGGAGTGAGAAAAACATCACGGGGTGGTGCGCATTGTATGGGTGTGTGTTACATTACATTCACTAGTAGGAGTGAGAAAATCATCACGGGGTGGTGTGAATCGGAGGGTCTGAATTAGGATAGGCAGTGAGTGGCAGTGTAGGATGGAGAAAAGCACCGCGGGGTGGTCAGCATGGGGAGGTCAGGGAACATGCCGTGGCAATGTAGGATAGGTTTCTGAAAAACATCGCGGGGCGGTGCGTATTGTATGGGTGTGTGTTACATTAAATTCACTAGTAGGAGTGAGAAAAAAATCACGGGGTGGTGCGCATTGTATGGGTGTGTGTTACATTACATTCACTAGTAGGAGTGAGAAAAACATCACGGGGTGGTGTGAATCGGAGGGTCTGAATTAGGATAGGCAGTGAGTGGCAGTGTAGGATGGAGAAAAGCACCGCGGGGTGGTCAGCATGGGGAGGTCAGGGAACATGCAGTGGCAATGTAGGATAGGTTTCTGAAAAACATCGCGGGGCGGTGCGCATTGTATGGGTGTGTGTTACATTACATTCACTAGTAGGAGTGAGAAAAAAATCACGGGGTGGTGCGCATTGTATGGGTGAGTGTTACATTACATTCACTAGTAGCAGTGAGAAAAACATCACGGGGTGGTGTGAATCGGAGGGTCTGAATTAGGATAGGCAGTGAGTGGCAATGTAGGATGGAGAAAAGCACCGCGGGGTGGTCAGCATGGGGAAGTCAGGGAACATGCAGTGGCAATGTAGGATAGGTTTCTGAAAAACATCGCAGGGTGGTGCGCATTGTATGGGTGTGTGTTACATTACATTCACAAGTAGGAGTGAGAAAAGCATCACGGGGTGGTGCGCGTTGTATGGGTGTGTGTTACATTACATTCACTAGTAGGAGTGAGAAAAACAACACGGGGTGGTGTGAATCGGAGGGTCTGAATTAGGATAGGCAGTGAGGGGAAATGTAGGATGGAGAAAAGCACCGCGGGGTGGTCAGCATGGGGAGGTCAGGGAACATGCAGTGGAAATGTAGGATAGGTTTCTGAAAAACATCGCGGGGTGGTGCGCATTGTATGGGTGTGTGTTACATTACATTCACTAGTAGGAGTGAGAAAAACATCACAGGGTGGTGCGCATTGTATGGGTGTGTGTTACATTACATTCACTAGTAGGAGTGAGAAAATCATCCCGGGGTGGTGTGAATCGGAGGGTCTGAATTAGGAGAGGCAGTGAGTGGCAATGTAGGATGGAGAAAAGCACCGCGGGGTGGTCAGCATTGGGAGGTCAGGGAACATGCAGTGGCAATGTAGGATAGGTTTCTGAAAAACATCGCGGGGTGGTGCGCATTGTATGGGTGTGTGTTACATTACATTCACAAGTAGGAGTGAGAAAAGCATCACGGGTTTGGTGCGCGTTGTATGGGTGTGTGTTACATTTCATTCACTAGTAGGAGTGAGAAAAACATCACGGGGTGGTGCGAATCGGAGGGTCTGAATTAGAATAGGCAGTGAGTGGCAATGCAGGATGGAGAAAAGCCCCGCGGGGTGGTCAGCATGGGGAGGTCAGGGAACATGCAGTGGCAATGTAGGATAGGTTTCTGAAAAACATCGCGGGGTGGTGCGCATTGTATGGGTGTGTGTTACATTACATTCACTAGTAGCAGTGAGAAAAACATCGCGGAGTGGTGCGCATTGTATGGGTGTGTGTTACATTCACTAGTAGCAGTGAGAAAAACATCACGGGGTGGTGCGCATTGTATGGGTGTGTGTTACATTACATTCACTAGTAGGAGTGAGAAAAACATCACGGGGTGGTGTGAATCGGAGGGTCTGAATTAGGATAGGCAGTGAGTGGCAATGTAGGATGGAGAAAAGCACCGCGGGGTGGTCAGCATGGGGAGGTCAGGGAACATGCAGTGGCAATGTAGGATAGGTTTCTGAAAAACATCGCGGGGTGGTGCACATTGTATGGGTGTGTGTTACATTACATTCACAAGTAGGAGTGAGAAAAGCATCACGGGGTGGTGCGCGTTGTATGGGTGGGTGTTACATTACATTCACTAGTAGGAGTGAGAAAAACAACACGGGGTGGTGTGAATCGGAGGGTCTGAATTAGGATAGGCAGTGAGTGGAAATGTAGGATGGAGAAAAGCACCGCGGGGTGGTCAGCATGGGGAGGTCAGGGAACATGCAGTGGAAATGTAGGATAGGTTTCTGAAAAACATCGCGGGGTGGTGCGCATTGTATGGGTGTGTGTTACATTACATTCACTAGTAGGAGTGAGAAAAACATCACAGGGTGGTGCGCATTGTATGGGTGTGTGTTACATTACATTCACTAGTAGGAGTGAGAAAAACATCACGGGGTGGTGTGAATCGGGCGTCTGAATTAGGATAGGCAGTGAGTGGCAATGTAGGATGGAGAAAAGCACCGCGGGGTGGTCAGCATCGGGAGGTCAGGGAAAATGCAGTGGCAATGTAGCATAGGTTTCTGAAAACATCGTGGGGTGGTGCGCATTGTATGGGTGTGTGTTACATTACATTCACTAGTAGGAGTGAGAAAAACATCACGGGGTAGTGCGCATTGTATGGGTGTGTGTTACATTACATTCACTAGTAGGAGTGGGAAAAACATCACGGGGTGGTGTGAATCAGAGGGTCTGAATTAGGATAGGCAGTGAGTGGCAATGTAGGATGGAGAAACGCAACACGGGGTGGTCAGCATGGGGAGGTCAGGGAACATGCAGTGGCAATGTAGGATAGGTTTCTGAAAAACATCGCGGGGTGGTGCGCATTGTATGGGTGTGTGTTACATTACATTCACTAGTAGGAGTGAGAAAAACATCGCGGGGTGGTGCGCATTGTATGGGTGTGTGTTACATTACATTCACTAGTAGGAGTGAGAAAAACATCACCGGGTGGTGCGCATTGTATGGGTGTGTGTTACATTACATTCACTAGTAGGAGTGAGAAAAACATCACGGGGTGGTGTGAATCGGAGGGTCTGAATTAGGATAGGCAGTGAGTGGCAATGTAGGATGGAGAAACGCACCGCGGGGTGGTCAGCATGGGGAGGGCAGGGAACATGCAGTGGCAATGTAGGATAGGTTTCTGAAAAACATCGCGGGGTGGTGCGCATTGTATGGGTGTGTGTTACATTACATTCACAAGTAGGAGTGAGAAAAGCATCACGGGGTGGTGCGTGTTGTATGGGTGTGTGTTACGTTACATTCACTACTAGGAGTGAGAAAAACAACACGGGGTGGTGTGAATCGGAGGGTCTGAATTAGGATAGGCAGTGAGTGGCAATGTAGGATGGAGAAAAGCACCGCGGGGTGGTCAGCATGGGGAGGTCAGGGAACATGCAGTGGCAATGTAGGATAGGTTTCTGAAAAACATCGCGGGGTGGTGCGCATTGTATGGGTGTGTGTTACATTACATTCACAAGTAGGAGTGAGAAAAGCATCACGGGGTGGTGCGCGTTGTATGGGTGTGTGTTACATTACATTCACTAGTAGCAGTGAGAAAAACATCACGGGGTGGTGTGAATCGGAGGGTCTGAATTAGGATAGGCAGTGAGTGGCAATGTAGGATGGAGAAAAGCACCGCGGAGTGGTCAGCATGGGGAGGTCAGGGAACATGCATTGGCAATGTAGGATAGGTTTCTGAAAAACATCGCGGGGTGGTGCGCATTGTATGGGTGTGTGTTACATTACATTCACTAGTAGGAGTGAGAAAAGCATCGCGGGGTGGTGCGCGTTGTATGGGTGTGTGTTACATTACATTCACAAGTAGGAGTGAGAAAAGCATCACGGGGTGGTGCGCGTTGTATGGGTGTGTGTTACATTACATTCACTAGTAGCAGTGAGAAAAACATCACGGGGTGGTGTGAATCGGAGGGTCTGAATTAGGATAGGCAGTGAGTGGCAATGTAGGATGGAGAAAAGCACCGCGGAGTGGTCAGCATGGGGAGGTCAGGGAACATGCATTGGCAATGTAGGATAGGTTTCTGAAAAACATCGCGGGGTGGTGCGCATTGTATGGGTGTGTGTTACATTACATTCACTAGTAGGAGTGAGAAAAGCATCGCGGGGTGGTGCGCGTTGTATGGGTGTGGGTTACATTACATTCACTAGTAGCAGTGAGAAAAACATCACGGGGTGGTGCGCATTGTATGGGTGTGTGTTACATTACATTCACTAGTAGGAGTGAGAAAAACATCACGGGGTGGTGTGAATCGGAGGGTCTGAATTAGGATAGGAAGTGAGTGGCAATGTAGGATGGAGAAACGCACCGCGGGGTGGTCAGCATGGGGAGGTCAGGGAACATGCAGTGGCAATGTAGGATAGGTTTCTGAAAAACATCGCAGGGTGGTGCGCATTGTATGGGTGTGTGTTACATTACATTCACTAGTAGGAGTGAGAAAAGCATCACGGGGTGGTGTGAATCGGAGGGTCTGAATTAGGATAGGCAGTGAGTGGCAATGTAGGATGGAGAAAAGCACCGCGGGGTGGTCAGCATGGGGAGGTCCGGGAACATGCAGTGGCAATGTAGGATAGGTTTCTGAAAAACATCGCAGGGTGGTGCGCATTGTATGGGTGTGTGTTACATTACATTCACAAGTAGGAGTGAGAAAAGCATCACGGGGTGGTGCGCGTTGTATGGGTGTGTGTTACATTACATTCACTAGTAGGAGTGAGAAAAACAACACGGGGTGGTGTGAATCGGAGGGTCTGAATTAGGATAGGCAGTGAGGGGAAATGTAGGATGGAGAAAAGCACCGCGGGGTGGTCAGCATGGGGAGGTCAGGGAACATGCAGTGGAAATGTAGGATAGGTTTCTGAAAAACATCGCGGGGTGGTGCGCATTGTATGGGTGTGTGTTACATTACATTCACTAGTAGGAGTGAGAAAAACATCCCGGGGTGGTGTGAATCGGAGGGTCTGAATTAGGAGAGGCAGTGAGTGGCAATGTAGGATGGAGAAAAGCACCGCGGGGTGGTCAGCATTGGGAGGTCAGGGAACATGCAGTGGCAATGTAGGATAGGTTTCTGAAAAACATCGCGGGGTGGTGCGCATTGTATGGGTGTGTGTTACATTCACTAGTAGCAGTGAGAAAAACATCACGGGGTGGTGCGCATTGTATGGGTGTGTGTTACATTACATTCACTAGTAGGAGTGAGAAAAACATCACGGGGTGGTGTGAATCGGAGGGTCTGAATTAGGATAGGCAGTGAGTGGCAATGTAGGATGGAGAAAAGCACCGCGGGGTGGTCAGCATGGGGAGGTCAGGGAACATGCAGTGGCAATGTAGGATAGGTTTCTGAAAAACATCGCGGGGTGGTGCACATTGTATGGGTGTGTGTTACATTACATTCACAAGTAGGAGTGAGAAAAGCATCACGGGGTGGTGCGCGTTGTATGGGTGGGTGTTACATTACATTCACTAGTAGGAGTGAGAAAAACAACACGGGGTGGTGTGAATCGGAGGGTCTGAATTAGGATAGGCAGTGAGTGGAAATGTAGGATGGAGAAAAGCACCGCGGGGTGGTCAGCATGGGGAGGTCAGGGAACATGCAGTGGAAATGTAGGATAGGTTTCTGAAAAACATCGCGGGGTGGTGCGCATTGTATGGGTGTGTGTTACATTACATTCACTAGTAGGAGTGAGAAAAACATCACAGGGTGGTGCGCATTGTATGGGTGTGTGTTACATTACATTCACTAGTAGGAGTGAGAAAAACATCACGGGGTGGTGTGAATCGGGCGTCTGAATTAGGATAGGCAGTGAGTGGCAATGTAGGATGGAGAAAAGCACCGCGGGGTGGTCAGCATCGGGAGGTCAGGGAAAATGCAGTGGCAATGTAGCATAGGTTTCTGAAAAACATCGTGGGGTGGTGCGCATTGTATGGGTGTGTGTTACATTACATTCACTAGTAGGAGTGAGAAAAACATCGCGGGGTGGTGCGCATTGTATGGGTGTGTGTTACATTACATTCACTAGTAGGAGTGAGAAAAACATCACCAGGTGGTGCGCATTGTATGGGTGTGTGTTACATTACATTCACTAGTAGGAGTGAGAAAAACATCACGGGGTGCTGTGAATCGGAGGTTCTGAATTAGGATAGGCAGTGAGTGGCAATGTAGGATGGAGAAACGCACCGCGGGGTGGTCAGCATGGGGAGGGCAGGGAACATGCAGTGGCAATGTAGGATAGGTTTCTGAAAAACATCGCGGGGTGGTGCGCATTGTATGGGTGTGTGTTACATTACATTCACAAGTAGGAGTGAGAAAAGCATCACGGGGTGGTGCGTGTTGTATGGGTGTGTGTTACGTTACATTCACTACTAGGAGTGAGAAAAACAACACGGGGTGGTGTGAATCGGAGGGTCTGAATTAGGATAGGCAGTGAGTGGCAATGTAGGATGGAGAAAAGCACCGCGGGGTGGTCAGCATGGGGAGGTCAGGGAACATGCAGTGGCAATGTAGGATAGGTTTCTGAAAAACATCGCGGGGTGGTGCGCATTGTATGGGTGTGTGTTACATTACATTCACAAGTAGGAGTGAGAAAAGCATCACGGGGTGGTGCGCGTTGTATGGGTGTGTGTTACATTACATTCACTAGTAGCAGTGAGAAAAACATCACGGGGTGGTGTGAATCGGAGGGTCTGAATTAGGATAGGCAGTGAGTGGCAATGTAGGATGGAGAAAAGCACCGCGGAGTGGTCAGCGTGGGGAGGTCAGGGAACATGCATTGGCAATGTAGGATAGGTTTCTGAAAAACATCGCGGGGTGGTGCACATTGTATGGGTGTGTGTTACATTACATTCACTAGTAGGAGTGAGAAAAGCATCGCGGGGTGGTGCGCGTTGTATGGGTGTGGGTTACATTACATTCACTAGTAGCAGTGAGAAAAACATCACGGGGTGGTGCGCATTGTATGGGTGTGTGTTACATTACATTCACTAGTAGGAGTGAGAAAAACATCACGGGGTGGTGTGAATCGGAGGGTCTGAATTAGGATAGGTAGTGAGTGGCAATGTAGGATGGAGAAACGCACCGCGGGGTGGTCAGCATGGGGAGGTCAGGGAACATGCAGTGGCAATGTAGGATAGGTTTCTGAAAAACATCGCGGGGTGGTGCGCATTGTATGGGTGTGTGTTACATTACATTCACAAGTAGGAGTTAGAAAAGCATCACGGGGTGGGGCGCGTTGTATGGGTGTGTGTTACATTACATTCACTAGTAGGAGTGAGAAAAACATCACGGGGTGGTGTGAATCGGAGGGTCTGAATTAGGATAGGCAGTGAGTGGCAATGTAGGATGGAGAAAAGCACCGCGGGGTGGTCAGCATGGGGAGGTCAGGGAACATGCAGTGGCAATGTAGGATAGGTTTCTGAAAAACATCGTGGGGTGGTGCGCATTGTATGGGTGTGTGTTACATTACATTCATTAGTAGGAGTGAGAAAAACATCACGGGGTGGTGCGCATTGTATGGGTGTGTGTTACATTACATTCACTAGTAGGAGTGAGAAAATCATCACGGGGTGGTGTGAATCGGAGGGTCTGAATTAGGATAGGCAGTGAGTGGCAGTGTAGGATGGAGAAAAGCACCGCGGGGTGGTCAGCATGGGGAGGTCAGGGAACATGCCGTGGCAATGTAGGATAGGTTTCTGAAAAACATCGCGGGGCGGTGCGCATTGTATGGGTGTGTGTTACATTAAATTCACTAGTAGGAGTGAGAAAAAAATCACGGGGTGGTGCTCATTGTATGGGTGTGTGTTACATTACATTCACTAGTAGGAGTGAGAAAAACATCACGGGGTGGTGTGAATCGGAGGGTCTGAATTAGGATAGGCAGTGAGTGGCAGTGTAGGATGCAGAAAAGCACCGCGGGGTGGTCAGCATGGGGAGGTCAGGGAACATGCAGTGGCAATGTAGGATAGGTTTCTGAAAAACATCGCGGGGCGGTGCGCATTGTATGGGTGTGTGTTACATTACATTCACTAGTAGGAGTGAGAAAAAAATCACGGGGTGGTGCGCATTGTATGGGTGTGTGTTACATTACATTCACTAGTAGGAGTGAGAAAAACATCACGGGCTGGTGTGAATCGGAGGGTCTGAATTAGGATAGGCAGTGAGTGGCAATGTAGGATGGAGAAAAGCACCGCGGGATGGTCAGCATGGGGAGGTCAGGGAATATGCAGTGGCAATGTAGGATAGGTTTCTGAAAAACATCGCAGGGTGGTGCGCATGGTATGGGTGTGTGTTACATTACATTCACAAGTAGGAGTGAGAAAAGCATCACGGGGTGGTGCATGTTGTATGGGTGTGTGTTACATTACATTCACTAGTAGGAGTGAGAAAAACAACACGGGGTGGTGTGAATCGGAGGGTCTGAATTAGGATAGGCAGTGAGGGGAAATGTAGGATGGAGAAAAGCACCGCGGGGTGGTCAGCATGGGGAGGTCAGGGAACATGCAGTGGAAATGTAGGATAGGTTTCTGAAAAACATCGCGGGGTGGTGCGCATTGTATGGGTGTGTGTTACATTACATTCACTAGTAGGAGTGAGAAAAACATCACAGGGTGGTGCGCATTGTATGGGTGTGTGTTACATTACATTCACTAGTAGGAGTGAGAAAAACATCACGGGGTGGTGTGAATCGGAGGGTCTGAATTAGGAGAGGCAGTGAGTGGCAATGTAGGATGGAGAAAAGCACCGCGGGGTGGTCAGCATTGGGAGGTCAGGGAACATGCAGTGGCAATGTAGGATAGGTTTCTGAAAAACATCGCGGGGTGGTGCGCATTGTATGGGTGTGTGTTACATTACATTCACAAGTAGGAGTGAGAAAAGCATCACGGGGTGGTGCGCGTTGTATGGGTGTGTGTTACATTACATTCACTAGTAGGAGTGAGAAAAACATCACGGGGTGGTGCGAATCAGAGGGTCTGAATTAGAATAGGCAGTGAGTGGCAATGCAGGATGGAGAAAAGCACCGCGGGGTGGTCAGCATGGGGAGGTCAGGGAACATGCAGTGGCAATGTAGGATAGGTTTCTGAAAAACATCGCGGGGTGGTGCGCATTGTATGGGTGTGTGTTACATTACATTCACTAGTAGCAGTGAGAAAAACATCGCGGAGTGGTGCGCATTGTATGGCTGTGTGTTACATTCACTAGTAGCAGTGAGAAAAACATCACGGGGTGTTGCGCATTGTATGGGTGTGTGTTACATTACATTAACTAGTAGGAGTGAGAAAAACATCACGGGCTGGTGTGAATCGGGCTTCTGAATTAGGATAGGCAGTGAGTGGCAATGTAGGATGGAGAAAAGCACCGCGGGGTGGTCAGCATCGGGAGGTCAGGGAAAATGCAGTGGCAATGTAGCATAGGTTTCTGAAAAACATCGTGGGGTGGTGCACATTGTATGGGTGTGTGTTACATTACATTCACTAGTAGGAGTGAGAAAAACATCACGGGGTGGTGCGCATTGTATGGGTGTGTGTTACATTACATTCACTAGTAGGAGTGAGAAAAACATCACGGGGTGGTGTGAATCAGAGGGTCTGAATTAGGATAGGCAGTGAGTGGCAATGTAGGATGGAGAAAAGCACCGCGGGGTGGTCAGCATGGGGAGGTCAGGGAACATGCAGTGGCAATGTAGGATAGGATTCTGAAAAACATCGCGGGGTGGTGCGCATTGTATGGGTGTGTGTTACATTACATTCACAAGTAGGAGTGAGAAAAGCATCACGGGGTAGTGCGCATTGTATGGGTGTGTGTTACATTACATTCACTAGTAGGAGTGAGAAAAACATCACGGGGTGGTGCGAATCGGAGGGTCTGAATTAGGATAGGCAGTGACTGGCAATGTAGGATGGAGAAAAGCACCGCGGGTTGGTCAGCATGGGGAGGTCAGGGAACATGCATTGGCAATGTAGGATAGGTTTCTGAAAAACATCGCGGGGTGGTGCGCATTGTATGGGTGTGTGTTACATTACATTCACTAGTAGGAGTGAGAAAAACATCGCGGGGTGGTGCGCATTGTATGGGTGTGTGTTACATTACATTCACTAGTAGGAGTGAGAAAAACATCACGGGGTGGTGCGCATTGTATGGGTGTGTGTTACATTACATTCACTAGTAGGAGTGAGAAAAACATCACGGGGTGGTGTGAATCGGAGGGTCTGAATTAGGATAGGCAGTGAGTGGCAATGTAGGATGGAGAAAAGCACCGCGGGGTGGTCAGCATGGGGAGGTCAGGGAACATGCAGTGGCAATGTAGGATAGGTTTCTGAAAACCATCGCGGGGTGGTGCACATTGTATGGGTGTGTGTTACATTACATTCACAAGTAGGAGTGAGAAAAGCATCACGGGGTGGTGCGCGTTGTATGGGTGGGTGTTACATTACATTCACTGGTAGGAGTGAGAAAAACAACACGGGGTGGTGTGAATCGGAGGGTCTGAATTAGGATAGGCAGTGAGTGGAAATGTAGGATGGAGAAAAGCACCGCGGGGTGGTCAGCATGGGGAGGTCAGGGAACATGCAGTGGAAATGTAGGATAGGTTTCTGAAAAACATCGCGGGGTGGTGCGCATTGTATGGGTGTGTGTTACATTACATTCACTAGTAGGAGTGAGAAAAACATCACAGGGTGGTGCGCATTGTATGGGTGTGTGTTACATTACATTCACTAGTAGGAGTGAGAAAAACATCACGGGGTGGTGTGAATCGGGCGTCTGAATTAGGATAGGCAGTGAGTGGCAATGTAGGATGGAGAAAAGCACCGCGGGGTGGTCAGCATCGGGAGGTCAGGGAAAATGCATGGCAATGTAGCATAGTTTTCTGAAAAACATCGTGGGTGGTGCGCATTTTATGGGTGTGTGTTACATTACATTCACTAGTAGGAGTGAGAAAAACATCACGGGGTGGTGCGCATTGTATGGGTGTGTGTTACATTACATTCACTAGTAGGAGTGAGAAAAACATCACGGGGTGGTGTGAATCGGAGGGTCTGAATTAGGATAGGCAGTGAGTGGCAATGTAGGATGGAGAAACGCACCACGGGGTGGTCAGCATGGGGAGGTCAGGGAACATGCAGTGGCAATGTAGGATAGGATTCTGAAAAACATCGCGGGGTGGTGCGCATTGTATGGGTGTGTGTTACATTTCATTCACAAGTAGGAGTGAGAAAAGCATCACGGGGTGGTGCGCGTTGTATGGGTGTGTGTTACATTACATTCACTAGTAGGAGTGAGAAAAACATCACGGGGTGGTGTGAATCGGAGGGTCTGAATTAGGATAGGCAGTGAGTGGCAATGGAGGATGGAGAAAAGCACCGCGGGGTGGTCAGCATGGGGAGGTCAGGGAACATGCATTGGCAATGTAGGATAGGTTTCTGAAAAACATCGCGGGGTGGTGCGCATTGTATGGGTGTGTGTTACATTACATTCACTAGTAGGAGTGAGAAAAACATCGCGGGGTGGTGCGCATTGTATGGGTGTGTGTTACATTACATTCACTAGTAGCAGTGAGAAAAACATCACGGGGTGGTGCGCATTGTATGGGTGTGTGTTACATTACATTCACTAGTAGGAGTGAGAAAAACATCACGGGGTGGTGTGAATCGGAGGGTCTGAATTAGGATAGGCAGTGACTGGCAATGTACGATGGAGAAACGCACCGCGGGGTGGTCAGCATGGGGAGGTCAGGGAACATGCAGTGGCAATGTAGGATAGGTTTCTGAAAAACATCGCGGGGTGGTGCGCATTGTATGGGTGTGTGTTACATTACATTCACAAGTAGGAGTGAGAAAAGCATCACGGGGTGGTTTGCGTTGTATGGGTGTGTGTTACATTACATTCACTAGTAGGAGTGAGAAAAACATCACGGGGTAGTGTGAATCGGAGGGTCAGAATTAGGATAGGCAATGAGTGGCAATGTAGGATGGAGAAAAGCACCGCGGGGTGGTCAGCATGGGGAGGTCAGGGAACATGCAGTGGCAATGTAGGATAGGTTTCTGAAAAACATCGTGGGGTGGTGCGCATTGTATGGGTGTGTGTTAAATTACATTCACTAGTAGGAGTGAGAAAAACATCACGGGGTGGTGCGCATTGTATGGGTGTGTGTTACATGACATTCACTAGTAGGAGTGAGAAAAACATCACGGGGTGGTATGAATCGGAGGGTCTGAATTAGGATAGGCAGTGAGTGGCAGTGTAGGATGGAGAAAAGCACCGCGGGGTGGTCAGCATGGGGAGGTCAGGGAACATGCAGTGGCAATGTAGGATAGGTTTCTGAAAAACATCGCGGGGCGGTGCCCATTGTATGGGTGTGTGTTACATTACATTCACTAGTAGGAGTGAGAAAAAAATCACGGGGTGGTGCGCATTGTATGGGTGTGTGTTACATTACATTCACTAGTAGAGTGAGAAAAACATCACGGGGTGGTGTGAATCGGAGGGTCTGAATTAGGATAGGCAGTGAGTGGCAGTGTAGGATGGAGAAAAGCACCGCGGGGTGGTCAGCATGGGGAGGTCAGGGAACATGCAGTGGCAATGTAGAATAGGTTTCTGAAAAACATCGCGGGGCGGTGCGCATTGTATGTGTGTGTGTTACATTACATTCACTAGTAGGAGTGAGAAAAAAATCACGGGGTGGTGCGCATTGTATGGGTGTGTGTTACATTACATTCACTAGTAGGAGTAAGAAAAACATCACGGAGTGGTGTGAATCGGAGGGTCTGAATTAGGATAGGCAGTGAGTGGCAATGTAGGATGGAGAAAAGCACCGCGGGGTGGTCAGCATGGGGAGGTCAGGGAACATGCAGTGGCAATGTAGGATAGGTTTCTGAAAAACATCGCAGGGTGGTGCGCATTGTATGGGTGTGTGTTACATTACATTCACAAGTAGGAGTGAGAAAAGCATCACGGGGTGGTGCGCGTTGTATGGGTGTGTGTTACATTACATTCACTAGTAGGAGTGAGAAAAACAACACGCGGTGGTGTGAATCGGAGGGTCTGAATTAGGATAGGCAGTGAGTGGAAATGTAGGATGGAGAAAAGCACCGCGGGGTGGTCAGCATGGGGAGGTCAGGGACCATGCAGTGGAAATGTAGGATAGGTTTCTGAAAAACATCGAGGGGTGGTGCGCATTGTATGGGTGTGTGTTACATTACATTCACTAGTAGGAGTGAGAAAAACATCACAGGGTGTTCGCATTGTATGGGTGTGTGTTACATTACATTCACTAGTAGGAGTGAGAAAAACATCACGGTGTGGTGTGAATCGGGCGTCTGAATTAGGATAGGCAGTGACTGGCAATGTAGGATGGAGAAAAGCACCGCGGGGTGGTCAGCATGGGGAGGTCAGGGAACATGCAGTGGCAATGTAGGATAGGTTTCTGAAAAACATCGCGGGGTGGTGCGCATTGTATGGGTGTGTGTTACATAACATTCACTAGTAGGAGTGAGAAAAACATCACGGGGTGGTGTGAATCGGAGGGTCTGAATTAGGATAGGCAGTGAGTGGCAATGTAGGATGGAGAAAAGCACCCCGGGGTGGTCAGCATTGGGAGGTCAGGGAACATGCAGTGGCAATGTAGGATAGTTTCTGAAAAACATCACGGGGTGGTGCGCATTGTATGGGTGTGTGTTACATGACATTCACAAGTAGGAGTGAGAAAAGCATCACGGGGTGGTGCGCGTTGTATGGGTGTGTGTTACATTACATTCACTAGTAGGAGTGAGAAAAACATCACGGGGTGGTGCGAATCGGAGGGTCTGAATTAGAATAGGCACTGAGTGGCAATGCAGGATTTAGAAAAGCACCGCGGGGTGGTCAGCATGGGGAGGTCAGGGAACATGCTGTGGCAATGTAGGATAGGTTTCTGAAAAACATCGCGGGTTGGTGCGCATTGTATGGGTGTGTGTTACATTACATTCACTAGTAGGAGTGAGAAAAACATCGCGGGGTGGTGCGCATTGTATGGGTGTGTGTTACATTACATTCACTAGTAGCAGTGAGAAAAACATCACGGGGTGGTGCGCATTGTATGGGTATGTGTTACATTACATTCACTAGTAGGAGTGAGAAAAACATCACGGGGTGGTGTGAATCGGAGGGTCTGAATTAGGATAGGCAGTGAGTGGCAATGTAGGATGGAGAAAAGCACCGCGGGGTGGTCAGAATGGGGAGGTCAGGGAACATGCAGTGGCAATGTAGGATAGGTTTCTGAAAAACATCGCGGGGTGGTGCACATTGTATGGGTGTGTGTTACATTACATTCACAAGTAGGAGTGAGAAAAGCATCACGGGGTGGTGCGCGTTGTATGGGTGTGTGTTACATTACATTCACTAGGAGGAGTGAGAAAAACATCACGGGGTGGTGTGAATCGGGCGTCTGAATTAGGATAGGCAGTGAGTGGCAATGTAGGATGGAGAAAAGCACCGCGGTGTGGTCAGCATCGGGAGGTCAGGGAAAATGCAGTGGCAATGTAGCATAGGTTTCTGAAAAACATCGCGGGGTGGTGCGCATTGTATGGGTGTGTGTTACATTACATTCACTAGTAGCAGTGAGAAAAACATCACGGGGTGGTGCGCATTGTATGGGTGTGTGTTACATTACATTCACTAGTAGGAGTGAGAAAAACATCACGGGGTGGTGTGAATCGGAGGGTCTGAATTAGGATAGGCAGTGAGTGGCAATGTAGGATGGAGAAACGCACCACGGGGTGGTCAGCATGGGGAGGTCAGGGAACATGCAGTGGCAATGTAGGATAGAATTCTGAAAAACATCGCGGGGTGGTGCGCATTGTATGGGTGTGTGTTACATTACATTCACTAGTAGCAGTGAGAAAAACATCGCGGGGTGGTGAGCATTGTATTGGTGTGTGTTACATTACATTCACTAGTAGCAGTGAGAAAAACATCACGGGGTGGTGCGCATTGTATGGGTGTGTGTTACATTACATTCACTAGTAGGAGTGAGAAAAACATCACGGGGTGGTGTGAATCGGGCGTCTGAATTAGGATAGGCAGTGAGTGGCAATGTAGGATGGAGAAAAGCACCGAGGGGTGGTCAGCATCGGGTGGTCAGGGAAAATGCAGTGGCAATGTAGCATAGGTTTCTGGAAAACATCGCGGGGTGGTGCGCATTGTATGGGTGTGTGTTACATTACATTCACTAGTAGGAGTGAGAAAAACATCACGGGGTGGTGCGCGTTGTATGGGTGTGTGTTACATTACATTCACTAGTAGGAGTGAGAAAAACATCACGGGATGGTGTGCATCGGAGGGTCTGAATTAGGATAGGCAGTGAGTGGCAATGTAGGATCGAGAAAAGCACCGCGGGGTGGTCACCATGGGGAGGTCAGGGAACATGCAGTGGCAATGTAGGATAGGATTCTGAAAAACATCGCGGGGTGGTGCGCATTGTATGGGTGTGTGTTACATTACATTCACTAGCAGGAGTGAGAAAAACATCACGGGGTGGTGTGAATCGGAGGGTCTGAATTAGGATAGGCAGTGAGTGGCAATGTAGGATGGAGAAAAGCACCGCGGTGTGGTCAGCATTGGGAGGTCACGGAACATGCAGTGGCAATGTAGGATAGGTTTCTGAAAAACATCGCGGGGTGGTGCGCATTGTATGGGTGTGTGTTACATTACATTCACAAGTAGGAGTGAGAAAAGCATCACGGGGTGGTGCGCGTTGTATGGGTGTGTGTTACATTACATTCACTAGTAGGAGTGAGAAAAACATCACGGGATGGTGTGCATCGGAGGGTCTGAATTAGGATAGGCAGTGAGTGGCAATGTAGGATCGAGAAAAGCACCGCGGGGTGGTCAGCATGGGGAGGTCAGGGAAAATGCAGTGGCAATGTAGGATAGGGTTCTGAAAAACATCCCGGGGTGGTGCGCATTGTATGGGTGTGTGTTACATTATATTGACTAGTAGGAGTGAGAAAAACATCGCGGGGTGGTGCGCATTGTATGGGTGTGTGTTACATTACAATCACTAGTAGCAGTGAGAAAAACATCACGGGGTGGTGCGCATTGTATGGGTGTGTGTTACATTACATTCACTAGTAGGAGTGAGAAAAACATCATGGGGTGGTGTGAATCGGAGGGTCTGAATTACGATAGGCAGTGAGTGGCAATGTAGGATGGAGAAAAGCACCGCGGGGTGGTCAGCATGGGGAGGTCAGGGAACATGCAGTGGCAATGTAGGATAGGTTTCTGAAAAACATCGCGGGGTGGTGCGCATTGTATGGGTGTGTGTTACATTACATTCACAAGTAGGAGTGAGAAAAGCATCACGGGGTGGTGCGCGTTGTATGGGTGTGTGTTACATTACATTCACTAGTAGGAGTGAGAAAAACATCACGGGGTGGTGTGAATCGGAGGGTCTGAATTAGGATAGGCAGTGAGTGGCAATGTAGGATGGAGAAAAGCACCGCGGGGTGGTCAGCATGGGGAGGTCAGGGAACATGCATTGGCAATGTAGGATAGGTTTCTGAAAAACATCGCGGGGTGGTGCGCATTGTATGGGTGTGTGTTACATTACATTCACTAGTAGGAGTGAGAAAAACATCACGGGGTGGTGTGAAACGGAGGGTCTGAATTAGGATAGGCAGTGAGTGGCAATGTAGGATGGAGAAAAGCACCGCGGGGTGGTCAGCATGGGGAGGTCAGGGAACATGCAGTGGCAATGTAGGATAGGTTTCTGAAAAACATCGCGGGGTGGTGCGCATTGTCTGGGTGTGTGTTACATTACATTCACTAGTAGCAGTGAGAAAAATATCACGGGGTGGTGCGCATTGTATGGGTGTGTGTTACATTACATTCACTAGTAGGAGTGAGAAAAACATCACGGGGTGGTGTGAATCGGAGGGTCTGAATTAGGATAGGCAGTGAGTGGCAATGTAGGATGGAGAAAAGCACCGCGGGGTGGTCAGCATGGGGAGGTCAGGGAACATGCAGTGGAAATGTAGGATAGGTTTCTGAAAAACATCGTGGGGTGGTGCGCATTGTATGGGTGTGTGTTACATTACATTCACTAGTAGGAGTGAGAAAAACATCACAGGGTGGTGCGCATTGTATGGGTGTGTGTTACATTACATTCACTAGTAGGAGTGAGAAAAACATAACGGGTTGGTGTGAATCGGGCGTCTGAATTAGGATAGGCAGTGAGTGGCAATGTAGGATGGAGAAAAGCATCGCGGGGTGGTCAGCATGGGGAGGTCAGGGAACATGCAGTGGCAATGTAGGATAGGTTTCTGAAAAACATCGCGGGGTGGTGCGCATTGTATGGGTGTGTGTTACATTACATTCACTAGTAGGAGTGAGTAAAACATCACGGGGTGGTGTGAATCGGAGGGTCTGAATTAGGATAGGCAGTGAGTGGCAATGTAGGATGGAGTAAAGCACCGCGGGGTGGTCAGCATGGGGAGGTCAGGGAACATGCACTGGCAATGTAGGATAGGTTTCTGAAAAACATCGCGGGGTTATGCGCATTGTATGGGTGTGTTTTACATTACATTCACTAGTAGGAGTGAGAAAAACATCACGGGGTGGTGTGAATCGGAGGGTCTGAATTAGGATAGGCAGTGAGTGTCAATGTAGGATGGAGAAAAGCACCGCGGGGTGGTCAGCATTGGGAGGTCAAGGAACATGCAGTGGCAATGTGGGATAGGTTTCTGAAAAACATCGCGGGGTGGTGCGCATTGTATGGGTGTGTGTTACATTACATTCACAAGTAGGAGTGAGAAAAGCATCACGGGGTGGTGCGCGTTGTATGGGTGTGTGTTACATTACATTCACTAGTAGGAGTGAGAAAAACATGACGGGGTGGTGTGAATCGGAGGGTCTGAATTAGAATAGGCAGTGAGTGGCAATGTAGGATGGAGAAAAGCACTGCGGGGTGGTCAGCATGGGGAGGACAGGGAACATGCAGTGCCAATGTAGGATAGTTTTCTGAAAAACATCGCGGGGTGGTGCGCATTGATTGGGTGTGTGTTACATTACATTCTCTAGTAGGAGTGAGAAAAACATCGCGGGGTGGTGCGCATTGTATGGGTGTGTGTTACATTACATTCTCTAGTAGGAGTGAGAAAAACATCGCGGGGTGTTGCGCATTTTATGGGTATGTGTTACATTACATTCACTAGTAGCAGTGAGAAAAACATCACGGGGTGGTGCGCATTGTATGGGTGTGTGTTACATTACATTCACTAGTAGGAGTGAGAAAAACATCACGGGGTGGTGCACGTTGTATGGGTGTGTGTTACATTACATTCACTAGTAGGAGTGAGAAAAACATCACGGGGTGGTGTGAATCGGAGGGTCTGAATTAGGATAGGCAGTGAGTGGCAATGTAGGATGGAGTAAAGCACCACGGGGTGGTCAGCATGGGGAGGTCAGGGAACATGCAGTGGCAATGTAGGATAGGTTTCTGAAAAACATCGCGGGGTGGTGCGCATTGTATGGGTGTGTGTTACATTACTTTCACTAGTAGGAGTGAGAAAAACATCACGGGGTGGTGTGAATCGGAGGGTCTGAATTAGGATAGGCAGTGAGTGGCAATGTAGGATGGAGAAACGCACCGCGGGGTGGTCAGCATGGGGAGGTCAGGGAACATGCAGTGGCAATGTAGGATAGGTTTCTGAAAAACATCGCGGGGAGGTGCGCATTGTATGGGTGTGTGTTACATTACATTCACAAGTAGGAGTGAGAAAAGCATCACGGGGTGGTGCGCGATTTTTGGGTGTGTGTTACATTACATTCACTAGTAGGAGTGAGAAAAACATCACGGGGTGGTGTGAATCGGAGTGTCTGAATTAGGATAGGCAGTGAGTGGCAGTGTAGGATGGAGAAAAGCACCGCGGGGTGGTCAGCATGGGGAGGACAGGGAACATGCAGTGGCAATGTAGGATAGGTTTCTGAAAAACATCGTGGGGTGGTGCGCATTGTATGGGTGTGTGTTACATTACATTCACTAGTAGGAGTGAGAAAAACATCACGGGGTGGTGCGCATTGTATGGGTGTGTGTTACATTACATTCACTATTAGGAGTGAGAAAATCATCACGGGGTGGTGTGAATCGGAGGGTCTGAATTAGGATAGGCAGTGAGTGGCAGTGTAGGATGGAGAAAAGCACCGCGGTGTGGTCAGCATGGGGAGGTCAGGGAACATGCAGTGGCAATGTAGGATAGGTTTCTGAAAAACATCGCGGGGCGGTGCGCATTGTATGGGTGTGTGTTACGTTACATTCACTAGTAGGAGTGAGAAAAAAATCACGGGGTGGTGCGCATTGTATGGGTGTGTGTTACATTACATTCACTAGTAGGAGTGAGAAAAACATCACGGGGTGGTGTGAATCAGAGGGTCTGAATTAGGATAGGCAGTGAGTGGCAATGTAGGATGGAGAAAAGCACCGCGGGTTGGTCAGCATGGGGAGGTCAGGGAACATGCAGTTGCAATGTAGGATAGGTTTCTGAAAAAAATCGCAGGGTGGTGCGCATTGTATGGGTGTGTGTTACATTACATTCACAAGTAGGAGTGAGAAAAGCATCACGGGGTGGTGCGCGTTGTATGGGTGTGTGTTACATTACATTCACTAGTAGGAGTGAGAAAAACAACACGGGGTGGTGTGAATCGGAGGGTCTGAATTACGATAGGCAGTGAGTGGCAATGTAGGATGGAGAAAAGCACCGCGGGGTGGTCAGCATCGGGAGGTCAGGGAAAATGCAGTGGCAATGTAGCATAGGTTTCTGAAAAACATCGCGGGGTGGTGCGCATTGTATGGGTGTGTGTTACATTACATTCACTAGTAGGAGTGAGAAAAACAAAACGGGGTGGTGTGAATCGGAGGGTCTGAATTAGGATAGGCAGTGAGTGGCAATGTAGGATGGAGTAAAGCACCGCGGGGTCGTCAGCATGCGGAGGTCAGGGAACATGCACTCGCAATGTAGGATAGGTTTCTGAAAAACATCGCGGGGTTGTGCGCATTGTATGGGTGTGTTTTACATTACATTCAATAGTAGGAGTGAGAAAAACATCACGGGGTGGTGTGAATCGGAGGGTCTGAATTAGGATAGGCAGTGAGTGGCAATGTAGGATGGAGAAAAGCACTGCGGGTTGGTCAGCATGGGGAGGTCAGGGAACATGCAGTGGCAATGTAGGATAGGTTTCTGAAAAACATCGCGGGGTGGTGCGCATTGTCTGGGTGTGTGTTAAATTACATTCACTAGTAGCAGTGAGAAAAACATCACGGGGTGGTGCGCATTGTATGGGTGTGTGTTACATTACATTCACTAGTAGGAGTGAGAAAAACATCACGGGGTGGTGTGAATCGGAGGATCTGAATTAGGATAGGCAGTGAGTAGCAATGTAGGATGGAGTAAAGCACCGCGGGGTCGTCAGCATGGGGAGGTCAGGGAACATGCACTCGCAATGTAGGATAGGTTTCTGAAAAACATCGCGGGGTTGTGCGCATTGTATGGGTCTGTTTTACATTACATTCACTAGTAGGAGTGAGAAAAACATCACAGGGTGGTTTGAATCGGAGGGTCTGAATTAGGATAGGCAGTGAGTGGCAATGTAGGATGGAGAAAAGCACCGCGGGGTGGTCAGCATTGGGAGGTCAGGGAACATGCAGTGGCAATGTAGGATAGGTTTCTGAAAAACATCGCGGGGTGGTGCGCATTGTATGGGTGTGTGTTACATTACATTCACAAGTAGGAGTGAGAAAAGCATCAGGGGTGGTGCGCGTTGTATGGGTGTGTGTTACATTACATTCACTAGTAGGAGTGAGAAAAACATGACGGGGTGGTGTGAATCGGAGGGTCTGAATGAGAATAGGCAGTGAGTGGCAATGTAGGATGGAGAAAAGTACTGCGGGGTGGTCAGCATGGGGATGTCAGGGAACATGCAGTGGCAATGTAGGATAGGTTTCTGAAAACATCGCGGGGTGGTGCGCATTGTATGGGTGTGTGTTACATTACATTCTCTAGTAGGAGTGAGAAAAACATCGCGGGGTGGTGCGCATTGTATGGGTGTGTGTTACATTACATTCACTAGTAGCAGTGAGAAAAACATCGCGGGGTGGTGCGCATTGTATGGGTGTGTGTTACATTACATTCACTAGTAGGAGTGAGAAAAACATCACGGGGTGGTGTGAATCGGAGGGTCTGAATTAGGATAGGCAGTGAGTGGCAATGTAGGATGGAGAAAAGCACTGCGGGTTGGTCAGCATGGGGAGGTCAGGGAACATGCAGTGGCAATGTAGGATAGGTTTCTGAAAAACATCGCGGGGTGGTGGGCATTGTCTGGGTGTGTGTTAAATTACATTCACTAGTAGCAGTGAGAAAAACATCACGGGGTGGTGCGCATTGTATGGGTGTGTGTTACATTACATTCACTAGTAGGAGTGAGAAAAACATCACGGGGTGGTGTGAATCGGAGGATCTGAATTAGGATAGGCAGTGAGTGGCAATGTAGGATGGAGTAAAGCACCGCGGGGTCGTCAGCATGGGGAGGTCAGGGAACATGCACTCGCAATGTAGGATAGGTTTCTGAAAAACATCGCGGGGTTGTGCGCATTGTATGGGTGTGTTTTACATTACATTCACTAGTAGGAGTGAGAAAAACATCACGGGGTGGTTTGAATCGGAGGGTCTGAATTAGGATAGGCAGTGAGTGGCAATGTAGGATGGAGAAAAGCACCGCGGGGTGGTCAGCATTGGGAGGTCAGGGAACATGCAGTGGCAATGTAGGATAGGTTTCTGAAAAACATCGCGGGGTGGTGCGCATTGTATGGGTGTGTGTTACATTACATTCACAAGTAGGAGTGAGAAAAGCATCAGGGGTGGTGCGCGTTGTATGGGTGTGTGTTACATTACATTCACTATTAGGAGTGAGAAAAACATGACGGGGTGGTGTGAATCGGAGGGTCTGAATTAGAATAGGCAGTGAGTGGCAATGTAGGATGGAGAAAAGCACTGCGGGGTGGTCAGCATGGGGATGTCAGGGAACATGCAGTGGCAATGTAGGATAGGTTTCTGAAAACATCGCGGGGTGGTGCGCATTGTATGGGTGTGTGTTACATTACATTCACTAGTAGCAGTGAGAAAAACATCGCGGGGTGGTGCGCATTGTATGGGTGTGTGTTACATTACATTCACTAGTAGGAGTGAGAAAAACATCACGGGGTGGTGTGAATCGGAGGGTCTGAATTAGGATAGGCAGTGAGTGGCAATGTAGGATGGAGAAAAGCACCGCGGGTTGGTCAGCATGGGGAGGTCAGGGAACATGCAGTGGCAATGTAGGATAGGTTTCTGAAAAACATCGCGGGGTGGTGCGCATTGTCTGGGTGTGTGTTAAATTACATTCACTAGTAGCAGTGAGAAAAACATCACGGGGTGGTGCGCATTGTATGGGTGTGTGTTACATTACATTCACTAGTACGAGTGAGAAAAACATCACGGGGTGCTGTGAATCCGAGGGTCTGAATTAGGATAGGCAGTGAGTGGCAATGTAGGATGGAGAAAAGCACCGCGGGGTGGTCAGCATGGGGAGGTCAGGGAACATGCAGTGGCAATGTAGGATAGGTTTCTGGAAAACATCGCGGGGTGGTGCGCATTGTATGGGTGTGTGTTACATTACATTCACTAGTAGGAGTGAGAAAAACATCACGGGGTGGTGCGCATTGTATGGGTGTGTGTTACATGACGTTCACTAGTAGGAGTGAGAAAAACATCACGGGGTGGTGTGAATCCGAGGGTCTGAATTAGGATAGGCAGTGAGTGGCAATGTAGGATGGAGAAAAGCACCGCGGGGTGGTCAGCATGGGGAGGTCAGGGAACATGCAGTGGTAATGTAGGATAGGTTTCTGAAAAACATCGCATTGTGGTGCGCATTGTATGTGTGTGTAACATTACATTCACTAGGAGGAGTGAGAAAATCATCACGGGGTGGTGTGAATCGGAGGGTCTGAATTAGGATAGGCAGTGAGTGGCAGTGTAGGATGGAGAAAAGCACCGCGGGGTGGTCAGCATGGGGAGGTCAGGGAACATGCAGTGGCAATGTAGGATAGGTTTCTGAAAAATATCGCGGGGCGGTGCGCCTTGTATGGGTGTGTGTTACGTTACATTCACTAGTAGGAGTGAGAAAAAAATCACGGGGTGGTGCGCATTGTATGGGTGTGTGTTACATTACATTCACTAGTAGGAGTGAGAAAAACATCACGGGGTGATGTGAATCGGAGGGTCTGAATTAGGATAGGCAGTGAGTGGCAATGTAGGATGGAGAAAAGCACTGCGGGGTGGTCAGCATGGGGAGTTCAGGGAACATGCAGTTGCAATGTAGGATAGGTTTCTGAAAAAAATCGCAGGGTGGTGCGCATTGTATGGGTGTGTGTTACATTACATTCACAAGTAGGAGTGAGAAAAGCATCACGGGGTGGTGCGCGTTGTATGGGTGTGTGTTACATTACATTCACTAGTAGGAGCGAGAAAAACATCACGGGGTGGTGTGAATCGGGCTTCTGAATTAGGATAGGCAGTGAGTGGCAATGTAGGATGGAGAAAAGCACCGCGGGGTGGTCACCATCGGGAGGTCAGGGAAAATGCAGTGGCAATGTAGCATAGGTTTCTGAAAAACATCGCGGGGTGGTGCGCATTGTATGGGTGTGTGTTACATTACATTCACTAGTAGGAGTGAGAAAAACATCACGGGGTGGTGCGCATTGTATGGGTGTGTGTTACATTACATTCACTAGTAGGAGTGAGAAAAACATCACAGGGTGGTGTGAATCGGAGGGTCTGAATTAGGATAGGCAGTGAGTGGCAGTGTAGGATGGAGAAAAGCACCGCGGGGTGGTCAGCATGGGGAGGTCAGGGAACATGCAGTGGCAATGTAGGATAGGTTTCTGAAAAACATCGTGGGGTGGTGCGCATTGTATGGGTGTGTGTTACATTACATTCACTAGTAGGAGTGAGAAAAACATCACGGGGTGGTGCGCATTGTATGGGTGTGTGTTACATTACATTCACTATTAGGAGTGAGAAAATCATCACGGGGTGGTGTGAATCGGAGGGTCTGAATTAGGATAGGCAGTGAGTGGCAGTGTAGGATGGAGAAAAGCACCGCGGGGTGGTCAGCATGGGGAGGTCAGGGAACATGCAGTGGCAATGTAGGATAGGTTTCGGAAAAACATCGCGGGGCGGTGCGCATTGTATGGGTGTGTGTTACGTTACATTCACTAGTAGGAGTGAGAAAAAAATCACGGGGTGGTGCGCATTGTATGGGTGTGTGTTACATTACATTCACTAGTAGGAGTGAGAAAAACATCACGGGGTGATGTGAATCGGAGGGTCTGAATTAGGATAGGCAGTGAGGGGCAATGTAGGATGGAGAAAAGCACTGCGGGGTGGTCAGCATGGAGAGGTCAGGGAACATGCAGTGGCAATGTAGGATAGGTTTCTGAAAAAAATCGCAGGGTGGTGCGCATTGTATGGGTGTGTGTTACATTACATTCACAAGTAGGAGTGAGAAAAGCATCAGGGGTGGTGCGCGTTGTATGGGTGTGTGTTACATTACATTCACTAGTAGGAGTGAGAAAAACATGACGGGGTGGTGTGAATCGGAGGGTCTGAATTAGAATAGGCAGTGAGTGGCAATGTAGGATGGAGAAAAGCACTGCGGGGTGGTCAGCATGGGGATGTCAGGGAACATGCAGTGGCAATGTAGGATAGGTTTCTGAAAACATCGCGGGGTGGTGCGCATTGTATGGGTGTGTGTTACATTACATTCACTAGTAGCAGTGAGAAAAACATCGCGGGGTGGTGCGCATTGTATGGGTGTGTGTTACATTACATTCACTAGTAGGAGTGAGAAAAACATCACGGGGTGGTGTGAATCGGAGGGTCTGAATTAGGATAGGCAGTGAGTGGCAATGTAGGATGGAGAAAAGCACCGCGGGTTGGTCAGCATGGGGAGGTCAGGGAACATGCAGTGGCAATGTAGGATAGGTTTCTGAAAAACATCGCGGGGTGGTGCGCATTGTCTGGGTGTGTGTTAAATTACATTCACTAGTAGCAGTGAGAAAAACATCACGGGGTGGTGCGCATTGTATGGGTGTGTGTTACATTACATTCACTAGTACGAGTGAGAAAAACATCACGGGGTGCTGTGAATCCGAGGGTCTGAATTAGGATAGGCAGTGAGTGGCAATGTAGGATGGAGAAAAGCACCGCGGGGTGGTCAGCATGGGGAGGTCAGGGAACATGCAGTGGCAATGTAGGATAGGTTTCTGGAAAACATCGCGGGGTGGTGCGCATTGTATGGGTGTGTGTTACATTACATTCACTAGTAGGAGTGAGAAAAACATCACGGGGTGGTGCGCATTGTATGGGTGTGTGTTACATGACGTTCACTAGTAGGAGTGAGAAAAACATCACGGGGTGGTGTGAATCCGAGGGTCTGAATTAGGATAGGCAGTGAGTGGCAATGTAGGATGGAGAAAAGCACCGCGGGGTGGTCAGCATGGGGAGGTCAGGGAACATGCAGTGGTAATGTAGGATAGGTTTCTGAAAAACATCGCATTGTGGTGCGCATTGTATGTGTGTGTAACATTACATTCACTAGGAGGAGTGAGAAAATCATCACGGGGTGGTGTGAATCGGAGGGTCTGAATTAGGATAGGCAGTGAGTGGCAGTGTAGGATGGAGAAAAGCACCGCGGGGTGGTCAGCATGGGGAGGTCAGGGAACATGCAGTGGCAATGTAGGATAGGTTTCTGAAAAACATCGCGGGGCGGTGCGCCTTGTATGGGTGTGTGTTACGTTACATTCACTAGTAGGAGTGAGAAAAAAATCACGGGGTGGTGCGCATTGTATGGGTGTGTGTTACATTACATTCACTAGTAGGAGTGAGAAAAACATCACGGGGTGATGTGAATCGGAGGGTCTGAATTAGGATAGGCAGTGAGTGGCAATGTAGGATGGAGAAAAGCACTGCGGGGTGGTCAGCATGGGGAGTTCAGGGAACATGCAGTTGCAATGTAGGATAGGTTTCTGAAAAAAATCGCAGGGTGGTGCGCATTGTATGGGTGTGTGTTACATTACATTCACAAGTAGGAGTGAGAAAAGCATCACGGGGTGGTGCGCGTTGTATGGGTGTGTGTTACATTACATTCACTAGTAGGAGCGAGAAAAACATCACGGGGTGGTGTGAATCGGGCGTCTGAATTAGGATAGGCAGTGAGTGGCAATGTAGGATGGAGAAAAGCACCGCGGGGTGGTCACCATCGGGAGGTCAGGGAAAATGCAGTGGCAATGTAGCATAGGTTTCTGAAAAACATCGCGGGGTGGTGCGCATTGTATGGGTGTGTGTTACATTACATTCACTAGTAGGAGTGAGAAAAACATCACGGGGTGGTGCGCATTGTATGGGTGTGTGTTACATTACATTCACTAGTAGGAGTGAGAAAAACATCACAGGGTGGTGTGAATCGGAGGGTCTGAATTAGGATAGGCAGTGAGTGGCAGTGTAGGATGGAGAAAAGCACCGCGGGGTGGTCAGCATGGGGAGGTCAGGGAACATGCAGTGGCAATGTAGGATAGGTTTCTGAAAAACATCGTGGGGTGGTGCGCATTGTATGGGTGTGTGTTACATTACATTCACTAGTAGGAGTGAGAAAAACATCACGGGGTGGTGCGCATTGTATGGGTGTGTGTTACATTACATTCACTATTAGGAGTGAGAAAATCATCACGGGGTGGTGTGAATCGGAGGGTCTGAATTAGGATAGGCAGTGAGTGGCAGTGTAGGATGGAGAAAAGCACCGCGGGGTGGTCAGCATGGGGAGGTCAGGGAACATGCAGTGGCAATGTAGGATAGGTTTCGGAAAAACATCGCGGGGCGGTGCGCATTGTATGGGTGTGTGTTACGTTACATTCACTAGTAGGAGTGAGAAAAAAATCACGGGGTGGTGCGCATTGTATGGGTGTGTGTTACATTACATTCACTAGTAGGAGTGAGAAAAACATCACGGGGTGATGTGAATCGGAGGGTCTGAATTAGGATAGGCAGTGAGGGGCAATGTAGGATGGAGAAAAGCACTGCGGGGTGGTCAGCATGGAGAGGTCAGGGAACATGCAGTGGCAATGTAGGATAGGTTTCTGAAAAAAATCGCAGGGTGGTGCGCATTGTATGGGTGTGTGTTACATTACATTCACAAGTAGGAGTGAGAAAAGCATCACGGGGTGGTGCGCGTTGTATGGGTGTGTGTTACATTACATTCACTAGTAAGTGTGAGAAAAACATCACGGGGTGGTGTGAATCAGAGGGTCTGAATTAGGATAGGCAGTGAGTGGCAATGTAGGATGGAGTAAAGCACCGCGGGGTCGTCAGCATGGGGAGGTCAGGGAACATGCACTGGCAATGTAGGATAGGTTTCTGAAAAACATCGCGGGGTTGTGCGCATTGTATGGGTGTGTTTTACATTACATTCACTAGTAGGAGTGAGAAAAACATCACGGGGTGGTGTGAATCGGAGGGTCTGAATTAGGATAGGCAGTGAGTGGCAATGTAGGATGGAGAAAAGCACCGCGGGGTGGTCAGCATTGGGAGGTCAGGGAACATGCAGTGGCAATGTAGGATAGGTTACTGAAAAACATCGCGGGGTGGTGCGCATTGTATGGGTGTGTGTTACATTACATTCTCTAGTAGGAGTGAGAAAAACATCGCGGGGTGGTGCGCATTGTATGGGTGTGTGTTACATTACATTCACTAGTAGCAGTGAGAAAAACATCGCGGGGTGGTGCGCATTGTATGGGTGTGTGTTACATTACATTCACTAGTAGGAGTGAGAAAAACATCACGGGGTGGTGTGAATCGGAGGGTCTGAATTAGGATAGGCAGTGAGTGGCAATGTAGGATGGAGAAAAGCACCGCGGGGTGGTCAGCAGGGGAGGTCACGGAACATGCAGTGGCAATGTAGGATAGGTTTCTGAAAAACATCGCGGGGTGGTGCGCATTGTATGGGTGTGTGTTACATTACATTCACAAGTAGGAGTGAGAAAAGCATCACGGGGTGGTGCGCGTTGTATGGGTGTGTGTTACATTACATTCACTAGTAGGAGTGAGAAAAACATCACGGGGTGGTGTGAATCGGAGGGTCTGAATTAGGATAGGCAGTGAGTGGCAATGTAGGATGGAGAAAAGCACCGCGGGGTGGTCAGCATGGGGAGGTCAGGGAACATGCAGTGGCAATGTAGGATAGGTTTCTGAAAAACATCGCGGGGTGGTGCGCATTGTATGGGTGTGTGTTACATTACATTCACTAGTAGGAGTGAGAAAAACATCACGTGGTGGTGCTCGTTGTATGGGTGTGTGTTACATTACATTCACTAGTAGGAGTGAGAAAAACATCACGTGGTGGTGCGCAATGTATGGGTGTGTGTTACATTACATTCACAAGTAGGAGTGAGAAAAGCATCACGGGGTGGTGCGCGTTGTATGTGTGTGTGTTACATTACATTCACTAGTAGGAGTGAGAAAAACATCACGGGGTGGTGTGAATCGGAGGGTCTGAATTAGGATAGGCAGTGAGTGGCAATGTAGGATGGAGTAAAGCACCGCGGGGTCGTCAGCATGGGGAGGGCAGGGAACATGCAGTGGCAATGTAGGATAGGTTTCTGAAAAACATCGCGGGGTGGTGCGCATTGTATGGGTGTGTGTTACATTACATTCACAAGTAGGAGTGAGAAAAGCATCAGGGGTGGTGCGCGTTGTATGGTGTGTGTTACATTACATTCTCTAGTAGGAGTGAGAAAAACATCGCGGGGTGGTGCGCATTGTATGGGTGTGTGTTACATTACATTCACTAGTAGCAGTGAGAAAAACATCGCGGGGTGGTGCCCATTGTATGGGTGTGTGTTACATTACATTCACTAGTAGGAGTGAGAAAAAAATCATGGGGTGGTGTGAATCGGAGGGTCTGAATTACGATAGGCAGTGAGTGGCAATGTAGGATGGAGAAAAGCACCGCGGGTTGGTCAGCATGGGGAGGTCAGGGAACATGCAGTGGCAATGTAGGATAGGTTTCTGAAAAACATCGCGGGTGGTGCGCATTGTCTGGGTGTGTGTTAAATTACATTCACTAGTAGCAGTGAGAAAAAACATCACGGGGTGGTCTGCATTGTATGGGTGTGTGTTACATTACATTCACTAGTAGGAGTGAGAAAAACATCACGGGGTGCTGTGAATCCGAGGGTCTGAATTAGGATAGGCAGTGAGTGGCAATGTAGGATGGAGAAAAGCACCGCGGGGTGGTCAGCATGGGGAGGTCAGGGAACATGCAGTGGCAATGTAGGATAGGTTTCTGGAAAACACCGCGGGGTGGTGCACATTGTATGGGTGTGTGTTACATTACATTCACTAGTAGGAGTGAGAAAAACATCACGGGGTGGTGCGCATTGTATGGGTGTGTGTTACATGACGTTCACTAGTAGGAGTGAGAAAACATCACGGGGTGGTGTGAATCCGAGGGTCTGAATTAGGATAGGCAGTGAGTGGCAATGTAGGATGGAGAAAAGCACCGCGGGGTGGTCAGCATGGGGAGGTCAGGGAACATGCAGTGGTAATGTAGGATAGGTTTCTGAAAAACATCGCGGGGTGGTGCGTATTGTATGGCTGTGTGTTACATTACATTCACTAGTAGGAGTGAGAAAAACATCACGGGGTGGTGTGAATCGGAGGGTCTGAATTAGGATAGGCAGTGAGTGGCAATGTAGGATGGAGAAAAGCACCACGGGGTGGTCAGCATGGGGAGGTCAGGGAACATGCAGTGGCAATGTAGGATAGGTTTCTGAAAAACATCGCGGGGTGGTGCACATTGTATGGGTGTGTGTTACATTACATTCACAAGTAGGAGTGAGAAAAGCATCACGGGGTGGTGCGCGTTGTATGGGTGTGTGTTACATTACATTCACTAGTAGGAGTGAGAAAAACATCACGGGGTGGTGTGAATCGGGCGTCTGAATTAGGATAGGCAGTGAGTGGCAATGTAGGATGGAGAAAAGCACCGCGGGGTGGTCAGCATCGGGAGGTCAGGGAAAATGCAGTGGCAATGTAGCATAGGTTTCTGAAAAACATCGCGGGGTGGTGCGCATTGTATGGGTGTGTGTTACATTACATTCACTAGTAGGAGTGAGAAAAACATCACGGGGTGGTGCGCATTGTATGGGTGTGTGTTACATTACATTCACTAGTAGGAGTGAGAAAAACATCACAGGGTGGTGTGAATCGGAGGGTCTGAATTAGGATAGGCAGTGAGTGGCAATGTAGGATGGAGAAACGCACCACGGGGTGGTCAGCATGGGGAGGTCAGGGAACATGCAGTGGCAATGTAGGATAGGTTTCTGAAAAACATCGCGGGGTGGTGCGCATTGTATGGGTGTGTGTTACATTACATTCACTAGTAGGTGTGAGAAAAACATCACGGGGTGGTGCGCATTGTATGGGTGTGTGTTACATTACATTCACTAGTAGGTGTGAGAAAAACATCACGGGGTGGTGTGAATCGGAGGGCCTGAATTAGGATAGGCAGTGAGTGTCAATGTAGGATGGAGAAAAGCACCGCGGGGTGGTCAGCATGGGGAGGTCAGGGAACATGCAGTGGCAATGTAGGATAGGTTTCTGAAAAACATCGCGGGGTGGTGCGCATTGTATGGGTGTGTGTTACATTACATTCACAAGTAGGAGTGAGAAAAGCATCACGGGGTGGTGCGCGTTGTATGGGTGTGTGTTACATTACATTCACTAGTAGGAGTGAGAAAAACATCACGGGGTGGTGTGAATCGGAGGGTCTGAATTAGGATAGGCAGTGAGTGGCAGTGTAGGATGGAGAAAAGCACCGCGGGGTGGTCAGCATGGGGAGGTCAGGGAACATGCAGTGGCAATGTAGGATAGGTTTCTGAAAAACATCGTGGGGTGGTGCGCATTGTATGGGTGTGTGTTACATTACATTCACTAGTAGGAGTGAAAAAAACATCACGGGGTGGTGCGCATTGTATGGGTGTGTGTTACATTACATTCACTATTAGGAGTGAGAAAATCATCACGGGGTGGTGTGAATCGGAGGGTCTGAATTAGGATAGGCAGTGAGTGGCAGTGTAGGATGGAGAAAAACACCGCGGGGTGGTCAGCATCGGGAGGTCAGGGAAAATGCAGTGGCAATGTAGCATAGGTTTCTGAAAAACATCGCGGGGTGGTGCGCATTGTATGGGTGTGTGTTACATTACATTCACTAGTAGGAGTGAGAAAAACATCACGGGGTGGTGCGCATTGTATGGGTGTGTGTTACATTACATTCACTAGTAGGAGTGAGAAAAACATCACGGGGTGGTGCGCATTGTATGGGTGTGTGTTACATTACATTCACTAGTAGGAGTGAGAAAAACATCACGGGGTCGTGCGCATTGTGTGGGTGTGTGTTACATTACATTCACTAGTAGTAGTGAGAAAAACATCACGGGGTGGTGTGAATCGGAGGGTCTGAATTAGGATAGGCAGTGAGTGTCAATGTAGGATGGAGAAAAGCACCGCGGTGTGGTCAGCATGGGGAGGTCAGGGAACATGCAGTGGCAATGTAGGATAGGTTTCTGAAAAACATCGCGGGGTGGTGCGCATTGTATGGGTGCGTGTTACATTACATTCACAAGTAGGAGTGAGAAAAGCATCACGGGGTGGTGCGCGTTGTATGGGTGTGTGTTACATTACATTCACTAGTAGGAGTGAGAAAAACATCACGGGGTGGTGTGAATCGGAGGGTCTGTATTAGGATAGGCAGTGAGTGTCAATGTAGGATGGAGAAAAGCACCGCGGGTTGGTCAGCATGGGGAGGTCAGGGAACATGCAGTGGCAATGTAGGATAGGTTTCTGAAAAACATCGTGGGGTGGTGCGCATTGTCTGGGTGTGTGTTACATTACATTCACTAGTAGCAGTGAGAAAAACATCACGGGGTGGTGCGCATTGTATGGTTGTGTGTTACATTACATTCACTAGTAGGAGTGAGAAAAACATCACGGGGTGCTGTGAATCCGAGGGTCTGAATTAAGATAGGCAATGAGTGGCAATGTAGGATGGCGAAAAGCACCGCGGGGTGGTCAGCATGGGGAGGTCAGGGAACATGCAGTGGCAATGTAGGATAGGTTTCTGAAAAACATCGCCGGGTGGTGCGCATTGTATGGGTGTGTGTTACATTACATTCACTAGTAGGAGTGAGAAAAACATCACGGGGTGGTGCGCGTTGTATGGGTGTGTGTTACATTACATTCACTAGTAGGAGTGAGAAAAACATCACGGGGTGGTGCGCATTGTATGGGTGTGTGTTACATTGCATTCACTAGTAGCAGTGAGAAAAACATCACGGGGTGGTGAGCATTGTATGGGTGTGTGTTACATTACATTCAGTAGTAGGAGTGAGAAAAACATCACGGGGTGGTGTGAATCGGAGGGTCTGAATTAGGATAGGCAGTGAGTGGCAATGTAGGATGGAGAAAAGCACCGCGGGGTGGTCAGCATGGGGATGTCAGGGAACATGCAGTGGCAATGTAGGATAGGTTTCTGAAAAACATCGCGGGGTGGTGCGCATTGTATGGGTGTGTGTTACATTACATTCACTAGTAGGAGTGAGAAAAACATCACGGGGTGGTGCTCGTTGTATGGGTGTGTGTTACATTACATTCACTAGTAGGAGTGAGAAAAACATCACGGGGTGGTGCGCATTGTATGGGTGTGTGTTACGTTACATTCACTAGGAGTGAGAAAAAAATCACGGGGTGGTGCGCATTGTATGGGTGTGTGTTACATTACATTCACTAGTAGGAGTGAGAAAAACATCACGGGGTGATGTGAATCGGAGGGTCTGAATTAGGATAGGCAGTGAGTGGCAATGTAGGATGGAGAAAAGCACTGCGGGGTGGTCAGCATGGGGAGGTCAGGGAACATGCAGTTGCAATGTAGGATAGGTTTCTGAAAAAAATCGCAGGGTGGTGCGCATTGTATGGGTGTGTGTTACATTACATTAACAAGTAGGAGTGAGAAAAGCATCACGGGGTGGTGCGCGTTGTATGGGTGTGTGTTACATTACATTCACTAGTAGGAGTGAGAAAAACAACACGGGGTGGTGTGATTCGGAGGGTCTGAATTACGATAGGCAGTGAGTGGCAATGTAGGATGGAGAAAAGCACCGCGGGGTGGTCAGCATCGGGAGGTCAGGGAAAATGCAGTGGCAATGTAGCATAGGTTTCTGAAAAACATCGCGGGGTGGTGCGCATTGTATGGGTGTGTGTTACATTACATTCACTAGTAAGAGTGAGAAAAACATCACGGGGTGGTGTGAATCGGAGGGTCTGAATTAGGATAGGCAGTGAGTGGCAATGTAGGATGGAGTAAAGCACCGCGGGGTCGTCAGCATGGGGAGGTCAGGGAACATGCACTGGCAATGTAGGATAGGTTTCTGAAAAACATCGCGGGGTTTGCGCATTGTATGGGTGTGTTTTACATTACATTCACTAGTAGGAGTGAGAAAAACATCACGGGGTGGTGTGAATCGGAGGGTCTGAATTAGGATAGGCAGTGAGTGGCAATGTAGGATGGAGAAAAGCACCGCGGGGTGGTCAGCATTGGGAGGTCAGGGAACATTCAGTGGCAATGTAGGATAGGTTTCTGAAAAACATCGCGGGGTGGTGCGCATTGTATGGGTGTGTGTTACATTACATTCTCTAGTAGGAGTGAGAAAAACATCGCGGGGTGGTGCGCATTGTATGGGTGTGTGTTACATTACATTCACTAGTAGCAGTGAGAAAAACATCGCGGGGTGGTGCGCATTGTATGGGTGTGTGTTACATTACATTCACTAGTAGGAGTGAGAAAAACATCACGGGGTGGTGTGAATCGGAGGGTCTGAATTAGGATAGGCAGTGAGTGGCAATGTAGGATGGAGAAAAGCACCGCGGGGTGGTCAGCATGGGGAGGTCACGGAACATGCAGTGGCAATGTAGGATAGGTTTCTGAAAAACATCGCGGGGTGGTGCGCATTGTATGGGTGTGTGTTACATTACATTCACAAGTAGGAGTGAGAAAAGCATCACGGGGTGGTGCGCGTTGTATGGGTGTGTGTTACATTACATTCACTAGTAGGAGTGAGAAAAACATCACGGGGTGGTATGAATCGGAGGGTCTGAATTAGGATAGGCAGTGAGTGGCAATGTAGGATGGAGAAAAGCACCGCGGGGTGGTCAGCATGGGGAGGTCAGGGAACATGCAGTGGCAATGTAGGATAGGTTTCTGCAAAACATCGCGGGGTGGTGCGCATTGTATGGGTGTGTGTTACATTACATTCACTAGTAGGAGTGAGAAAAACATCACGTGGTGGTGCTCGTTGTTTGGGTGTGTGTTACATTACATTCACTAGTAGGAGTGAGAAAAACATCACGGGGTGGTGCGCATTGTATGGGTGTGTGTTACATTACATTCACAAGTAGGAGTGAGAAAAGCATCACGGGGTGGTGCGCGTTGTATGGGTGTGTGTTACATTACATTCACTAGTAGGAGTGAGAAAAACATCATGGGGTGGTGTGAATCGGAGGGTCTGAATTAGGATAGGCAGTGAGTGGCAATATAGGATGGAGAAAAGCACCGCGGGGTGGTCAGCATGGGGAGGTCGGGGAACATGCAGTGGCAATGTAGGATAGGTTTCTAAAAAACATCGCGGGGTGGTGCGCATTGTATGGGTGTGTGTTACATTACATTCACTAGTACGAGTGAGAAAAACATCGCGGGGTGGTGCGCATTGTATGGGTGTGTGTTATATTACATTCACTAGTAGCAGTGAGAAAAACATCACGGGGTGGTGCGCATTGTATGGGTGTGTGTTACATTACATTCAGTAGTAGGAGTGAGAAAAACATCACGGGGTGGTGTGAATCGGAGGGTCTGAATTCGGATTGTCAGTGAGTGGCAATGTAGGATTGAGAAAAGCACTGCGGGGTGGTCAGCATGGGGAGGTCAGGGAACATGCAGTGGGAATGTAGGATAGGTTTCTGAAAATCATCGCGGTGTGGTGCGCATTGTATGGGTGTGTGTTACATTACACTCACTAGTAGGAGTGAGAAAAACATCACGGGGTGGTGCGCATTGTATGGGTGTGTGTTACATTACATTCACTAGTAGGAGTGAGAAAAACATCAAGGGGTGGTGTGAATCGGAGGGTCTGAATTAGGATAGGCAGTGAGGCAATGTAGGATGGAGAAAAGCACCGCGGGGTGGTCAGCATCGGAGGTCAGGGAACAGGCAGTGGCAATGTAGGTTTCTGAAAAACATCGCGGGGTGGTGCGCATTGTATGGGTGTGTGTTACATTACATTCACTAGTAGGAGTGAGAAAAACATCACGGGGTGGTGCGCATTGTATGGGTGTGTGTTACATTACATTCACTAGTAGGTGTGAGAAAAACATCACGGGGTGGTGTGAATCGGAGGGTCTGAATTAGGATAGGCAGTGAGTGGCAATGTAGGATGGAGAAAAGCACCGCGGGGTGGTCAGCATGGGGAGGTCAGGGAACATGCAGTGGCAATGTAGGATAGGTTTCTGAAAAACATCGCGGGCTGGTGCGCATTGTATGGGTGTGTGTTACATTACATTCACTAGTAGGAGTGAGAAAAACATCACGGGGTGGTGCGCATTGTATGGGTGTGTGTTACATTACATTCACTACTAGGAGTGAGAAAAACATCACGGGGTCGTGCGCATTGTATGGGTGTGTGTTACATTACATTCACTAGTAGTAGTGAGAAAAACATCACGGGGTGGTGTGAATCGGAGGGTCTGAATTAGGATAGGCAGTGAGTGTCAATGTAGGATGGAGAAAAGCACCGCGGGGTGGTCAGCATGGGGAGGTCAGGGAACATGAAGTGGCAATGTAGGATAGGTTTCTGAAAAACATCGCGGGGTGGTGCGCATTGTATGGGTGTGTGTTACATTACATTCACAAGTAGGAGTGAGAAAAGCATCACGGGGTGGTGCGTGTTGTATGGGTGTGTGTTACATTACATTCACTAGTAGGAGTGAGAAAAACATCACGGGGTGGTGTGAATCGGAGGGTCTGAATTAGGATAGGCAGTGAGTGTCAATGTAGGATGGAAAAAGCACCGCGGGTTGGTCAGCATGGGGAGGTCAGGGAACATGCAGTGGCAATGTAGGATAGGTTTCTGAAAAACATCGCCGGGTGGTGCGCATTGTATGGGTGTGTGTTACATTACATTCAATAGTAGGAGTGAGAAAAACATCATGGGGTGGTACGCATTGTGTGGGTGTGTGTTACATTACATTCACTAGTAGGAGTGAGAAAAACATCACGGGGTGGTGTGAATCGGAGGGTCTGAATTAGGATAGGCAGTGAGTGGCAATGTAGGATGGAGAAAAGCACCGCGGGATGGTCAGCATGGGGAGGTCAGGGAACATGCAGTGGCAATGTAGGATAGGTTTCTGAAAAACATCGCGGGGTGGTGCGCATTGTATGGGTGTGTGTTACATTACATTCACTAGTAGGAGTGAGAAAAACATCACAGGGTGGTGTGAATCGGAGGGCCTGAATTCGGATAGGCAGTGAGTGGCAATGTAGGATGGAGAAAAGCACCGCGGGGTGGTCAGCATGGGGAAGTCAGGGAACATGCAGTGGCAATGTAGGATAGGTTTCTGAAAAACATCGCGGGGTGTTTCGCATTGTATGGGTGTGTGTTACATTACATTCACAAGTAGGAGTGAGAAAAGCATCACGGGGTGGTGCGCGTTGTATGGGTGTGTGTTACATTACATTCACTAGTAGTAGTGAGAAAAACATCACGGGGTGGTGTGAATCGGAGGGTGTGAATTAGGATAGGCAGTGATTGGCAATGTAGGATGGAGAAAAGCACCGCAGGGTGGTCAGCATGGGGAGGTCAAGGAACATGCAGTGGCAATGTAGGATAGGTTTCTGAAAAACATCGCGGGGTGGTGCGCATTGTATGGGTGTGTGTTACATTACATTCACTAGTAGGAGTGAGAAAAACATCACGGGGTGGTGCGCATTGTATGGGTGTGTGTTACATTGCATTCACTAGTAGCAGTGAGAAAAATATCACGGGGTGGTGAGCATTGTATGGGTGTGTGTTACATTACATTCAGTAGTAGGAGTGAGAAAAACATCACGGGGTGGTGTTAATCGGAGGGTCTGAATTAGGATAGGCAGTGAGTGGCAAGGTAGGATGGAGAAAAGCACCGCGGGGTGGTCAGCATGGGGAGGTCAGGGAACATGCAGTGGCAATGTAGGATAGGTTTCTGAAAAACATCGCGGGGTGGTGCGCATTGTATGGGTGTGTGTTACATTACATTCACTAGTAGGAGTGAGAAAAACATCAAGGGGTGGTGCTCGTTGTATGGGTGTGTGTTACATTACATTCACTAGTAGGAGTGAGAAAAACATCACGGGGTGGTGCGCATTGTATGGGTGTGTGTTACATTACATTCACAAGTAGGAGTGAGAAAAGCATCACGGGGTGGTGCGCGTTGTATGGGTGTGTGTTACATTACATTCACTAGTAGGAGTGAGAAAAACATCACGGGGTGGTGTGAATTGGAGGGTCTGAATTAGGATAGGCAGTGAGTGGCAATGTAGGATGGAGAAAAGCACCGCGGGGTTGTCAGCATGGGGAGGTCAGGGAACATGCAGTGGCAATGTAGGATAGGTTTCTGAAAATCTTCGCGGTGTGGTGCGCATTGTATGGGTGTGTGTTACATTACACTCACTAGTAGGAGTGAGAAAAACATCACGGGGTGGTGCGCATTGTATGGGTGTGTGTTACATTACATTCACTAGTAGGAATGAGAAAAACATCAAGGGGTGGTGTGAATCGGAGGGTCTGAATTAGGATAGGCAGTGAGGCAATGTAGGATGGAGAAAAGCACCGCGGGGTGGTCAGCATCGGAGGTCAGGGAACAGGCAGTGGCAATGTAGGTTTCTGAAAAACATCGCGGGGTGGTGCGCATTGTATGGGTGTGTGTTACATTACATTCACTAGTAGGAGTGAGAAAAACATCACGGGGTGGTGCGCATTGTATGGGTGTGTGTTACATTACATTCACTAGTAGGAGTGAGAAAAACATCACGGGGTGGTGTGAATCGGAGGGTCTGAATTAGGATAGGCAGTGAGTGGCAATGTAGGATGGAGAAAAGCACCGCGGGGTGGTCAGCATGGGGAGGTCAGGGAACATGCAGTGGCAATGTAGGATAGGTTTCTGAAAAACATCGCGGGCTGGTGCGCATTGTATGGGTGTGTGTTACATTACATTCACTAGTAGGAGTGAGAAAAACATCACGGGGTGGTGCGCATTGTATGGGTGTGTGTTACATTACATTCACTAGTAGGAGTGAGAAAAACATCACGGGGTCGTGCGCATTGTATGGGTGTGTGTTACATTACATTCACTAGTAGTAGTGAGAAAAACATCACGGGGTGGTGTGAATCGGAGGGTCTGAATTAGGATAGGCAGTGAGTGTCAATGTAGGATGGAGAAAAGCACCGCGGGGTGGTCAGCATGGGGAGGTCAGGGAACATGAAGTGGCAATGTAGGATAGGTTTCTGAAAAACATCGCGGGGTGGTGCGCATTGTATGGGTGTGTGTTACATTACATTCACAAGTAGGAGTGAGAAAAGCATCACGGGGTGGTGCGTGTTGTATGGGTGTGTGTTACATTACATTCACTAGTAGGAGTGAGAAAAACATCACGGGGTGGTGTGAATCGGAGGGTCTGAATTAGGATAGGCAGTGAGTGTCAATGTAGGATGGAAAAAGCACCGCGGGTTGGTCAGCATGGGGAGGTCAGGGAACATGCAGTGGCAATGTAGGATAGGTTTCTGAAAAACATCGCCGGGTGGTGCGCATTGTATGGGTGTGTGTTACATTACATTCAATAGTAGGAGTGAGAAAAACATCATGGGGTGGTACGCATTGTGTGGGTGTGTGTTACATTACATTCACTAGTAGGAGTGAGAAAAACATCACGGGGTGGTGTGAATCGGAGGGTCTGAATTAGGATAGGCAGTGAGTGGCAATGTAGGATGGAGAAAAGCACCGCGGGATGGTCAGCATGGGGAGGTCAGGGAACATGCAGTGGCAATGTAGGATAGGTTTCTGAAAAACATCGCGGGGTGGTGCGCATTGTATGGGTGTGTGTTACATTACATACACTAGTAGGAGTGAGAAAAACATCACAGGGTGGTGTGAATCGGAGGGCCTGAATTCGGATAGGCAGTGAGTGGCAATGTAGGATGGAGAAAAGCACCGCGGGGTGGTCAGCATGGGGAAGTCAGGGAACATGCAGTGGCAATGTAGGATAGGTTTCTGAAAAACATCGCGGGGTGTTTCGCATTGTATGGGTGTGTGTTACATTACATTCACAAGTAGGAGTGAGAAAAGCATCACGGGGTGGTGCGCGTTGTATGGGTGTGTGTTACATTACATTCACTAGTAGTAGTGAGAAAAACATCACGGGGTGGTGTGAATCGGAGGGTGTGAATTAGGATAGGCAGTGATTGGCAATGTAGGATGGAGAAAAGCACCGCAGGGTGGTCAGCATGGGGAGGTCAAGGAACATGCAGTGGCAATGTAGGATAGGTTTCTGAAAAACATCGCGGGGTGGTGCGCATTGTATGGGTGTGTGTTACATTACATTCACTAGTAGGAGTGAGAAAAACATCACGGGGTGGTGCGCATTGTATGGGTGTGTGTTACATTGCATTCACTAGTAGCAGTGAGAAAAATATCACGGGGTGGTGAGCATTGTATGGGTGTGTGTTACATTACATTCAGTAGTAGGAGTGAGAAAAACATCACGGGGTGGTGTTAATCGGAGGGTCTGAATTATGATAGGCAGTGAGTGGCAAGGTAGGATGGAGAAAAGCACCGCGGGGTGGTCAGCATGGGGAGGTCAGGGAACATGCAGTGGCAATGTAGGATAGGTTTCTGAAAAACATCGCGGGGTGGTGCGCATTGTATGGGTGTGTGTTACATTACATTCACTAGTAGGAGTGAGAAAAACATCAAGGGGTGGTGCTCGTTGTATGGGTGTGTGTTACATTACATTCACTAGTAGGAGTGAGAAAAACATCACGGGGTGGTGCGCATTGTATGGGTGTGTGTTACATTACATTCACAAGTAGGAGTGAGAAAAGCATCACGGGGTGGTGCGCGTTGTATGGGTGTGTGTTACATTACATTCACTAGTAGGAGTGAGAAAAACATCACGGGGTGGTGTGAATTGGAGGGTCTGAATTAGGATAGGCAGTGAGTGGCAATGTAGGATGGAGAAAAGCACCGCGGGGTGGTCAGCATGGGGAGGTCAGGGAACATGCAGTGGCAATGTAGGATAGGTTTCTGAAAATCATCGCGGTGTGGTGCGCATTGTATGGGTGTGTGTTACATTACACTCACTAGTAGGAGTGAGAAAAACATCACGGGGTGGTGCGCATTGTATGGGTGTGTGTTACATTACATTCACTAGTAGGAATGAGAAAAACATCAAGGGGTGGTGTGAATCGGAGGGTCTGAATTAGGATAGGCAGTGAGGCAATGTAGGATGGAGAAAAGCACCGCGGGGTGGTCAGCATCGGAGGTCAGGGAACAGGCAGTGGCAATGTAGGTTTCTGAAAAACATCGCGGGGTGGTGCGCATTGTATGGGTGTGTGTTACATTACATTCACTAGTAGGAGTGAGAAAAACATCACGGGGTGGTGCGCATTGTATGGGTGTGTGTTACATTACATTCACTAGTAGGAGTGAGAAAAACATCACGGGGTGGTGTGAATCGGAGGGTCTGAATTAGGATAGGCAGTGAGTGGCAATGTAGGATGGAGAAAAGCACCGCGGGGTGGTCAGCATGGGGAGGTCAGGGAACATGCAGTGGCAATGTAGGATAGGTTTCTGAAAAACATCGCGGGCTGGTGCGCATTGTATGGGTGTGTGTTACATTACATTCACTAGTAGGAGTGAGAAAAACATCACGGGGTGGTGCGCATTGTATGGGTGTGTGTTACATTACATTCACTAGTAGGAGTGAGAAAAACATCACGGGGTCGTGCGCATTGTATGGGTGTGTGTTACATTACATTCACTAGTAGTAGTGAGAAAAACATCACGGGGTGGTGTGAATCGGAGGGTCTGAATTAGGATAGGCAGTGAGTGTCAATGTAGGATGGAGAAAAGCACCGCGGGGTGGTCAGCATGGGGAGGTCAGGGAACATGAAGTGGCAATGTAGGATAGGTTTCTGAAAAACATCGCGGGGTGGTGCGCATTGTATGGGTGTGTGTTACATTACATTCACAAGTAGGAGTGAGAAAAGCATCACGGGGTGGTGCGTGTTGTATGGGTGTGTGTTACATTACATTCACTAGTAGGAGTGAGAAAAACATCACGGGGTGGTGTGAATCGGAGGGTCTGAATTAGGATAGGCAGTGAGTGTCAATGTAGGATGGAAAAAGCACCGCGGGTTGGTCAGCATGGGGAGGTCAGGGAACATGCAGTGGCAATGTAGGATAGGTTTCTGAAAAACATCGCCGGGTGGTGCGCATTGTATGGGTGTGTGTTACATTACATTCAATAGTAGGAGTGAGAAAAACATCATGGGGTGGTACGCATTGTGTGGGTGTGTGTTACATTACATTCACTAGTAGGAGTGAGAAAAACATCACGGGGTGGTGTGAATCGGAGGGTCTGAATTAGGATAGGCAGTGAGTGGCAATGTAGGATGGAGAAAATCACCGCGGGGTGGTCAGCATGGGGAGGTCAGGGAACATGCAGTGGCAATGTAGGATAGGTTTCTGAAAAACATCGCGGGGTGGTGCGCATTGTATGGGTGTGTGTTACATTACATTCACTAGTAGGAGTGAGAAAAACATCACAGGGTGGTGTGAATCGGAGGGCCTGAATTCGGATAGGCAGTGAGTGGCAATGTAGGATGGAGAAAAGCACCGCGGGGTGGTCAGCATGGGGAAGTCAGGGAACATGCAGTGGCAATGTAGGATAGGTTTCTGAAAAACATCGCGGGGTGTTTCGCATTGTATGGGTGTGTGTTACATTACATTCACAAGTAGGAGTGAGAAAAGCATCACGGGGTGGTGCGCGTTGTATGGGTGTGTGTTACATTACATTCACTAGTAGTAGTGAGAAAACCATCACGGGGTGGTGTGAATCGGAGGGTGTGAATTAGGATAGGCAGTGATTCGCAATGTAGGATGGAGAAAAGCACCGCAGGGTGGTCAGCATGGGGAGGTCAAGGAACATGCAGTGGCAATGTAGGATAGGTTTCTGAAAAACATCGCGGGGTGGTGCGCATTGTATGGGTGTGTGTTACATTACATTCACTAGTAGGAGTGAGAAAAACATCACGGGGTGGTGCGCATTGTATGGGTGTGTGTTACATTGCATTCACTAGTAGCAGTGAGAAAAATATCACGGGGTGGTGAGCATTGTATGGGTGTGTGTTACATTACATTCAGTAGTAGGAGTGAGAAAAACATCACGGGGTGGTGTTAATCGGAGGGTCTGAATTAGGATAGGCAGTGAGTGGCAAGGTAGGATGGAGAAAAGCACCGCGGGGTGGTCAGCATGGGGAGGTCAGGGAACATGCAGTGGCAATGTAGGATAGGTTTCTGAAAAACCTCGCGGGGTGGTGCGCATTGTATGGGTGTGTGTTACATTACATTCACTAGTAGGAGTGAGAAAAACATCAAGGGGTGGTGCTCGTTGTATGGGTGTGTGTTACATTACATTCACTAGTAGGAGTGAGAAAAACATCACGGGGTGGTGCGCATTGTATGGGTGTGTGTTACATTACATTCACAAGTAGGAGTGAGAAAAGCATCACGGGGTGGTGCGCGTTGTATGGGTGTGTGTTACATTACATTCCTTAGTAGGAGTGAGAAAAACATCACGGGGTGGTGTGAATTGGAGGGTCTGAATTAGGATAGGCAGTGAGTGGCAATGTAGGATGGAGAAAAGCACCGCGGGGTGGTCAGCATGGGGAGGTCAGGGAACATGCAGTGGCAATGTAGGATAGGTTTCTGAAAAACATCGCGGGGTGGTGCGCATTGTATGGGTGTGTGTTACATTACATTCACTAGTACGAGTGAGAAAAACATCGCGGGGTGGTGCGCATTGTATGGGTGTGTGTTACATTACATTCACTAGTAGCAGTGAGAAAAACATCACGGGGTGGTGCGCATCGTATGGGTGTGTGTTACATTACATTCAGTAGTAGGAGTGAGAAAAACATCACGGGGTGGTGTGAATCGGAGGGTCTGAATTAGGATAGGCAGTGAGTGTCAATGTAGGATGGAGAAAAGCACCGCGGGGTGGTCAGCATGGGGAGGTCAGGGAACATGCAGTGGCAATGTAGGATAGGTTTCTGAAAATCATCGCGGGGTGGTGCGCATTGTATGGGTGTGTGTTACATTACATTCACTAGTAGGAGTGAGAAAAACATCAAGGGGTGGTGTGAATCGGAGGGTCTGAATTAGGATAGGCAGTGAGGCAATGTAGGATGGAGAAAAGCACCGCGGGGTGGTCAGCATGGGGAGGTCAGGAAACAGGCAGTGGCAATGTAGGTTTCTGAAAAACATCGCGGGGTGGTGCGCATTGTATGGGTGTGTGTTACATTACATTCACTAGTAGGAGTGAGAAAAACATCCCGGGGTGGTGCGCATTGTATGGGTGTGTGTTACATTACATTCACTAGTAGGAGTGAGAAAAACATCACGGGGTCGTGCGCATTGTATGGGTGTGTGTTACATTACATTCACTAGTAGGAGTGAGAAAAACATCACGGGGTGGTGTGAATCGGAGGGTCTGAATTAGGATAGGCAGTGAGTGTCAATGTAGGATGGAGAAAAGCACCGCGGGGTGGTCAGCATGTGGAGGTCAGGGAACATGCAGTGGCAATGTAGGATAGGTTTCTGAAAAAAATCGCGGGGTGGTGCGCATTGTATGGGTGTGTGTTACATTACATTCACAAGTAGGAGTGAGAAAAGAATCACGGGGTGGTGCGCGTTGTATGGGTGTGTGTTACATTACATTCACTAGTAGGAGTGAGAAAAACATCACGGGGTGGTGTGAATCGGAGGGTCTGAATTAGGATAGGCAGTGAGTGGCAATGTAGGATGGAGAAAAGCACCGCGTGTTGGTCAGCATGGGGAGGTCAGGGAACATGCAGTGGCAATGTAGGATAGGTTTCTGAAAAACATCGCGGGGTGGTTCGCATTGTCTGGGTGTGTGTTACATTACATTCACTAGTAGCAGTGAGAAAAACATCACGGGGTGGTGCGCATTGTATGGGTGTGTGTTACATTACATTCACTAGTAGGAGTGAGAAAAACATCACGGGGTGCTGTGAAGCCGAGGGTCTGAATTAAGATAGGCAATGAGTGGCAATGTAGGATGGAGAAAAGCACCGCGGGGTGGTCAGCATGGGGAGGTCAGGGAACATGCAGTGGCAATGTAGGATAGGTTTCTGAAAAACATCGCGGGGTGGTGCGCATTGTCTGGGTGTGTGTTACATTACATTCACTAGTAGCAGTGAGAAAAACATCACGGGGTGGTGCGCATTGTATGGGTGTGTGTCACATTACATTCACTAGTAGGAGTGAGAAAAACATCACGGGGTGGTATGAGTCCGAGGGTCTGAATTAGGATAGGCAGTGAGTGGCAATGTAGGATGGAGAAAAGCACCGCGGGGTGGTCAGCATAGGGAGGTCAGGGAACATGCAGTGGTAATGTAGGATAGGTTTCTGAAAAACATCGCGGGGTGGTGCGCATTGTATGGGTGTGTGTTACATTACATTCACTAGTAGGAGTGAGAAAAACATCACGGGGTGGTGTGAATCGGAGGGTCTGAATTAGGATTGGCAGTGAGTGGCAATGTAGGATGGAGAAAAGCACCGCGGGGTGGTCAGCATGGGGAGGTCAGGGAACATGCAGTGGCAATGTAGGATAGGTTTCTGAAAAACATTGCGGGGTGGTGCGCATTGTATGGGTGTGTGTTACATTACATTCAATAGTAGGAGTGAGAAAAACATCATGGGGTGGTACGCATTGTATGGGTGTGTGTTACATTACATTCACTAGTAGGAGTGAGAAAAACATCACGTGGTGGTGTGAATCGGAGGGTCTGAATTAGGATAGGCAGTGAGTGGCAATGTAGGATGCAGAAAAGCACCGCGGGGTGGTCAGCATGGGGAGGTCAGGGAACATGCAGTGGCAATGTAGGATAGGTTTCTGAAAAACATCGCGGGGTGGTGCGCATTGTATGGGTGTGTGTTACATTACATTCACTAGTAGGAGTGAGAAAAACATCACGGTGTGGTGCGCATTGTATGGGTGTGTGTTACATTACATTCACTAGTAGGAGTGAGAAAAACATCACGGGGTGGTGTGAATCGGAGGGCCTGAATTCAGATAGGCAGTGAGTGGCAATGTAGGATGGAGAAAAGCACCGCGGGGTGGTCAGCATGGGGAGGTCAGGGAACATGCAGTGGCAATGTAGGATAGGTTTCTGAAAAACATCGTGGGGTGGTGCGCATTGTATGGGTGTGTGTTACATTACATTCACAAGTAGGAGTGAGAAAAGCATCACGGGGTGGTGCGCGTTGTATGGGTGTGTGTTACATTACATTCACTAGTAGGAGTGAGAAAAACATCACGGGGTGGTGTGAATCGGAGGGTCTGAATTAGGATAGGCAGTGAGTGGCAATGTAGGATGGAGAAAAGCACCGCGGGGTGGTCAGCATGGGGAGGTCAGGGAACATGCAGTGGCAATGTAGGATAGGTTTCTGAAAAACATCGCGGGGTGGTGCGCATTGTATGGGTGTGTGTTACATTGCATTCACTAGTAGGAGTGAGAAAAACATCACGGGGTGGTGCTGGTTGTATGGGTGTGTGTTACATTACATTCACTAGTAGGAGTGAGAAAAACATCACGGGGTGGTGCGCATTGTATGGGTATTTGTTACATTACATTCACAAGTAGGAGTGAGAAAAGCATCACGGGGTGGTGCGCGTTGTATGGGTGTGTGTTACATTACATTCACTAGTAGGAGTGAGAAAAACATCACGGGGTGGTGTGAATCGGAGGGTCTGAATTAGGATAGGCAGTCAGTGGCAATGTAGGATGGAGAAAAGCACCGCGGGGTGGTCAGCATGGGGAGGTCAGGGAACATGCAGTGGCAATGTAGGATAGGTTTCTGAAAAACATCGCGGGGTGGTGCGCATTGTATGGGTGTGTGTTACATTACATTCACTAGTACGAGTGAGAAAAACATCGCGGGGTGGTGCGCATTGTATGGGTGTGTGTTACATTACATTCACTAGTAGCAGTGAGAAAAACATCACGGGGTGGTGCGCATTGTATGGGTGTGTGTTACATTACATTCAGTAGTAGGAGTGAGAAAAACATCACGGGGTGGTGTGAATCGGAGGGTCTGAATTAGGATTGTCAGTGAGTGGCAATGTAGGATGGAGAAAAGCACCGCGGGGTGGTCAGCATGGGGAGGTCAGGGAACATGCAGTGGCAATGTAGGATAGGTTTCTGAAAATCATCGCGGGGTGGTGCGCATTGTATGGGTGTGTGTTACATTACACTCACTAGTAGGAGTGAGAAAAACATCACGGGGTGGTGCGCATTGTATGGGTGTGTGTTACATTACATTCACTAGTAGGAGTGAGAAAAACATCAAGGGGTGGTGTGAATCAGAGGTTCTGAATTAGTATAGGCAGTGAGGCAATGTAGGATGGAGAAAAGCACCCCGGGGTGGTCAGCATCGGAGGTCAGGGAACAGGCAGTGGCAATGTAGGTTTCTGAAAAACATCGCGGGGTGGTACGCATTGTATGGGTGTGTGTTACATTACATTCACTAGTAGGAGTGAGAAAAACATCACGGGGTGGTGCGCATTGTATGGGTGTGTGTTACATTACATTCACTAGTAGGAGTGAGAAAAACATCACGGGGTGGTGTGAATCGGAGGGTCTGAATTAGGATAGGCAGTGAGTGGCAATGTAGGATGGAGAAAAGCACCGCGGGTTGGTCAGCATGGGGAGGTCAGGGAACATGCAGTGGCAATGTAGGATAGGTTTCTGAAAAACATCGCGGGGTGGTGCGCATTGTATGGGTGTGTGTTACATTATATTCACTAGTAGGAGTGAGAAAAACATCACGGGGTGGTGCGCATTGTATGGGTGTGTGTTACATTACATTCACTAGTAGGAGTGAGAAACACATCACGGGGTGGTGCGCATTGTATGGGTGTGTGTTACATTACATTCACTAGTAGGAGTGAGAAAAACATCACGGGGTGGAGTGAATCGGAGGGTCTGAATTAGGATAGGCAGTGAGTGGCAATGTAGGATGGAGAAAAGCACCGCGGGTTGGTCAGCATGGGGAGGACAGGGAACATGCAGTGGCAATGTAGGATAGGTTTCTGAAAAACATCGCAGGGTGGTGCGCATTGTATGGGTGTGTGTTACATTATATTCACTAGTAGGAGTGAGAAAAACATCACGGGGTGGTGCGCATTGTATGGGTGTGTGTTATATTACATTCACTAGTAGGAGTGAGAAAAACATCACGGGGTCGTGCGCATTGTATGGGTGTGTGTTACATTACATTCACTAGTAGGAGTGAGAAAAACATCACGGGGTGGTGTGAATCGGAGGGTCTGAATTAGGATAGGCAGTGAGTGTCAATGTAGGATGGAGAAAAGCACCGCGTGGTGGTCAGCATGGGGAGGTCAGGGAACATGCAGTGGCAATGTAGGATAGGTTTCTGAAAAACATCGCGGGGTGGTGCGCATTGTATGGGTGTGTGTTACATTACATTCACAAGTAGGAGTGAGAAAAGCATCACGGAGTGGTGCGCGTTGTATGGGTGTGTGTTACATTACATTCACTAGTAGGAGTGAGAAAAACATCACGGGGTGGTGTGAATCGGAGGGTCTGAATTAGGATAGGCAGTGAGTGGCAATGTAGGATGGAGAAAAGCACCGCGGGTTGGTCAGCATGGGGAGGTCAGGGAACATGCAGTGGCAATGTAGGATAGGTTTCTGAAAAACATCGCGGGGTGGTGCGCATTGTATGGGTGTGTGTTACATTACATTCTCTAGTAGGAGTGACAAAAACATCTCGGCGTGGTGCGCATTGTATGGGTGTGTGTTACATTACATTCACTAGTAGGAGTTAGAAAAACATCACGGGGTGCTGTGAATCCGAGGGTCTGAATTAAGATAGGCAATGAGTGGCAATGTAGGATGGAGAAAAGCACCGCGGGGTGGTCAGCATGGGGAGGTCAGGGAACATGCAGTGGCAATGTAGGATAGGTTTCTGAAAAACATCGCGGGGTGGTGCGCATTGTCTGGGTGTGTGTTACATTACATTCACTAGTAGCAGTGAGAAAAACATCACGGGGTGGTATGAATCCGAGGGTCTGAATTAGGATAGGCAGTGAGTGGCAATGTAGGATGGAGAAAAGCACCGCGGGGTGGTCAGCATGGGGAGGTCAGGGAACATGCAGTGGTAATGTAGGATAGGTTTCTGAAAAACATCGCGGGGTGGTGCGCATTGTATGGGTGTGTGTTACATTACATTCACTAGTAGGAGTGAGAAAAACATCACGGGGTGGTGTGAATCGGAGGGTCTGAATTAGGATTGGCAGTGAGTGGCAATGTAGGATGGAGAAAAGCACCGCGGGGTGGTCAGCATGGGGAGGTCAGGGAACATGCAGTGGCAATGTAGGATAGGTTTCTGAAAAACATTGCGGGGTGGTGCGCATTGTATGGGTGTGTGTTACATTACATTCAATAGTAGGAGTGAGAAAAACATCATGGGGTGGTACGCATTGTATGGGTGTGTGTTACATTACATTCACTAGTAGGAGTGAGAAAAACATCACGGGGTGGTGTGAATCGGAGGGTCTGAATTAGGATAGGCAGTGAGTGGCAATGTAGGATGGAGAAAAGCACCACGGGGTGGTCAGCATGGGGAGGTCAGGGAACATGCAGTGGCAATGTAGGATAGGTTTCTGAAAAACATCGCGGGGTGGTGCGCATTGTATGGGTGTGTGTTACATTACATTCACTAGTAGGAGTGAGAAAAACATCACGGTGTGGTGCGCATTGTATGGGTGTGTGTTACATTACATTCACTAGTAGGAGTGAGAAAAACATCACGGGGTGGTGTGAATCGGAGGGCCTGAATTCGGATAGGCAGTGAGTGGCAATGTAGGATGGAGAAAAGCACCGCGGGGTGGTTAGCATGGGGAGGTCAGGGAACATGCAGTGGCAATGTAGGATAGGTTTCTGAAAAACATCGCGGGGTGGTTCGCATTGTATGGGTGTGTGTTACATTACATTCACAAGTAGGAGTGAGAAAAGCATCACGGGGTGGTGCGCGTTGTATGGGTGTGTGTTACATTACATTCACTAGTAGGAGTGAGAAAATCATCACGGGGTGGTGTGAATCGGAGGGTGTGAATTAGGATAGGCAGTGATTGGCCATGTAGGATGGAGAAAAGCACCGCAGGGTGGTCAGCATGGGGAGGTCAAGGAACATGCAGTGGCAATGTAGGATAGGTTTCTGAAAAACATCGCGGGGTGGTGCGCATTGTATGGGTGTGTGTTACATTACATTCACTAGTAGGAGTGAGAAAAACATCGCGGGGTGGTGCGCATTGTATGGGTGTGTGTTACATTGCATTCACTAGTAGCAGTGAGAAAAACATCACTGGGTGGTGCGCATTGTATGGGTGTGTGTTACATTACATTCACTATTAGGAGTGAGAAAAACATCACGGGGTGGTGTGAATCGGAGGGTCTGAATTAGGATAGGCAGTGAGTGGCAATGTAGGATGGAGAAAAGCACCGCGGGTTGGTCAGCATGGGCAGGTCACGGAACATGCAGTGGCAATGTAGGATAGGTTTCTGAAAAACATCGCGGGGTGGTGCGCATTGTATGGGTGTGTGTTACATTACATTCACTAGTAGGAGTGAGAAAAACATCACGGGGTGGTGCGCATTGTATGGGTGTGTGTTACATTACATTCACTAGTAGGAGTGAGAAAAACATCACGGGGTGCTGTGAATCCGAGGGTCTGAATTAGGATAGGCAGTGAGTGGCAATGTAGGATGGAGAAAAGCACCGCGGGGTGGTCAGCATGGGGAGGTCAGGGAACATGCAGTGGCAATGTAGGATAGGTTTCTGAAATACATCGCGGGGTGGTGCGCATTGTATGGGTGTGTGTTACATTACATTCACAAGTAGGAGTGAGAAAAGCATCACGGGGTGGTGCGCGTTGTATGGGTGTGTGTTACATTACATTCACTAGTAGAAGTGAGAAAAACATCACGGGGTGGTGTGAATCGGAGGGTCTGAATTAGGATAGGCAGTGAGTGGCAATGTAGGATGGAGAAAAGCACCGCGTGTTGGTCAGCATGGGGAGGTCAGGGAACATGCAGTGGCAATGTAGGATAGGTTTCTGAAAAACATCGCGGGGTTTTGCGCATTGTATGGTTGTGTGTTACATTACATTCACTAGTAGGAGTGAGAAAAACATCACGGGGTGGTGCTCGTTGTATGGGTGTGTGTTACATTACATTCACTAGTAGGAGTGAGAAAAACATCACGGGGTGGTGCGCATTGTATGGGTGTTTGTTACATTACATTCACAAGTAGGAGTGAGAAAAGCATCACGGGGTGGTGCGCGTTGTATGGGTGTGTGTTACATTACATTCACTAGTAGGAGTGAGAAAAACATCACGGGGTGGTGTGAATCGGAGGGTCTGAATTAGGATAGGCAGTCAGTGGCAATGTAGGATGGAGAAAAGCACCGCGGGGTGGTCAGCATGGGGAGGTCAGGGAACATGCAGTGGCAATGTAGGATAGGTTTCTGAAAAACATCGCGGGGTGGTGTGCATTGTATGGGTGTGTGTTACATTACATTCACTAGTACGAGTGAGAAAAACATCGCGGGGTGGTGCGCATTGTATGGGTGTGTGTTACATTACATTCACTAGTAGCAGTGAGAAAAACATCACGGGGTGGTGCGCATTGTATGGGTGTGTGTTACATTACATTCAGTAGTAGGAGTGAGAAAAACATCACGGGGTGGTGTGAATCGGAGGGTCTGAATTAGGATTGTCAGTGAGTGGCAATGTAGGATGGAGAAAAGCACCGCGGGGTGGTCAGCATGGGGAGGTCAGGGAACATGCAGTGGCAATGTAGGATAGGTTTCTGAAAATCATCGCGGGGTGGTGCGCATTGTATGGGTGTGTGTTACATTACACTCACTAGTAGGAGTGAGAAAAACATCACGGGGTGGTGCGCATTGTATGGGTGTGTGTTACATTACATTCACTAGTAGGAGTGAGAAAAACATCAAGGGGTGGTGTGAATCGGAGGGTCTGAATTAGGATAGGCAGTGAGGCAATGTAGGATGGAGAAAAGCACCGCGGGGTGGTCAGCATCGGAGGTCAGGGAACAGGCAGTGGCAATGTAGGTTTCTGAAAAACATCGCGGGGTGGTACGCATTGTATGGGTGTGTGTTACATTACATTCACTAGTAGGAGTGAGAAAAACATCACGGGATGGTGTGAATCGGAGGGCCTGAATTAGGATAGGCAGTGAGTGGCAATGTAGGATGGAGAAAAGCACCGCGGGGTGGTCAGCATGGGGAGGTCAGGGAACATGCAGTGGCAATGTAGGATAGGTTTCTGAAAAACATCGCGGGGTGGTGCGCATTGTATGGGTGTGTGTTACATTACATTCACAAGTAGGAGTGAGAAAAGCATCACGGGGTGGTGCGCGTTGTATGGGTGTGTGTTACATTACATTCACTAGTAGGAGTGAGAAAAACATCACGGGGTGGTGTGAATCGGAGGGTCTGAATTAGGATAGGCAGTCAGTGGCAATGTAGGATGGAGAAAAGCACCGCGGGGTGGTCAGCATGGGGAGGTCAGGGAACATGCAGTGGCAATGTAGGATAGGTTTCTGAAAAACATCGCGGGGTGGTGCGCATTGTATGGGTGTGTGTTACATTGCATTCACTAGTAGGAGTGAGAAAAACATCACGGGGTGGTGCTCGTTGTATGGGTGTGTGTTACATTACATTCACTAGTAGGAGTGAGAAAAACATCACGGGGTGGTGCGCATTGTATGGGTGTTTGTTACATTACATTCACAAGTAGGAGTGAGAAAAGCATCACGGGGTGGTGCGCGTTGTATGGGTGTGTGTTACATTACATTCACTAGTAGGAGTGAGAAAAACATCACGGGGTGGTGTGAATCAGAGGGTCTGAATTAGGATAGGCAGTCAGTGGCAATGTAGGATGGAGAAAAGCACCGCGGGGTGGTCAGCATGGGGAGGTCAGGGAACATGCAGTGGCAATGTAGGATAGGTTTCTGAAAAACATCGCGGGGTGGTGCGCATTGTATGGGTGTGTGTTACATTACATTCACTAGTACGAGTGAGAAAAACATCGCGGGGTGGTGCGCATTGTATGGGTGTGTGTTACATTACATTCACTAGTAGCAGTGAGAAAAACATCACGGGGTGGTGCGCATTGTATGGGTGTGTGTTACATTACATTCATTAGTAGGAGTGAGAAAAACATCACGGGGTGGTGTGAATCGGAGGGTCTGAATTAGGATTGTCAGTGAGTGGCAATGTAGGATGGAGAAAAGCACCGCGGGGTGGTCAGCATGGGGAGGTCAGGGAACATGCAGTGGCAATGTAGGATAGGTTTCTGAAAAACATTGCGGGGTGGTGCGCATTGTATGGGTGTGTGTTACATTACATTCAATAGTAGGAGTGAGAAAAACATCATGGGGTGGTACGCATTGTATGGGTGTGTGTTACATTACATTCACTAGTAGGAGTGAGAAAAACATCACGGGGTGGTGTGAATCGGAGGGTCTGAATTAGGATAGGCAGTGAGTGGCAATGTAGGATGGAGAAAAGCACCACGGGGTGGTCAGCATGGGGAGGTCAGGGAACATGCAGTGGCAATGTAGGATAGGTTTCTGAAAAACATCGCGGGGTGGTGCGCATTGTATGGGTGTGTGTTACATTACATTCACTAGTAGGAGTGAGAAAAACATCACGGTGTGGTGCGCATTGTATGGGTGTGTGTTACATTACATTCACTAGTAGGAGTGAGAAAAACATCACGGGGTGGTGTGAATCGGAGGGCCTGAATTCGGATAGGCAGTGAGTGGCAATGTAGGATGGAGAAAAGCACCGCGGGGTGGTTAGCATGGGGAGGTCAGGGAACATGCAATGGCAATGTAGGATAGGTTTCTGAAAAACATCGCGGGGTGGTTCGCATTGTATGGGTGTGTGTTACATTACATTCACAAGTAGGAGTGAGAAAAGCATCACGGGGTGGTGCGCGTTGTATGGGTGTGTGTTACATTACATTCACTAGTAGGAGTGAGAAAATCATCACGGGGTGGTGTGAATCGGAGGGTGTGAATTAGGATAGGCAGTGATTGGCCATGTAGGATGGAGAAAAGCACCGCAGGGTGGTCAGCATGGGGAGGTCAAGGAACATGCAGTGGCAATGTAGGATAGGTTTCTGAAAAACATCGCGGGGTGGTGCGCATTGTATGGGTGTGTGTTACATTACATTCACTAGTAGGAGTGAGAAAAATATCGCGGGGTGGTGCGCATTGTATGGGTGTGTGTTACATTGCATTCACTAGTAGCAGTGAGAAAAACATCACTGGGTGGTGCGCATTGTATGGGTGTGTGTTACATTACATTCACTATTAGGAGTGAGAAAAACATCACGGGGTGGTGTGAATCGGAGGGTCTGAATTAGGATAGGCAGTGAGTGGCAATGTAGGATGGAGAAAAGCACCGCGGGTTGGTCAGCATGGGCAGGTCACGGAACATGCAGTGGCAATGTAGGATAGGTTTCTGAAAAACATCGCGGGGTGGTGCGCATTGTATGGGTGTGTGTTACATTACATTCACTAGTAGGAGTGAGAAAAATATCACGGGGTGGTGCGCATTGTATGGGTGTGTGTTACATTACATTCACTAGTAGGAGTGAGAAAAACATCACGGGGTGCTGTGAATCCGAGGGTCTGAATTAGGATAGGCAGTGAGTGGCAATGTAGGATGGAGAAAAGCACCGCGGGGTGGTCAGCATGGGGAGGTCAGGGAACATGCAGTGGCAATGTAGGATAGGTTTCTGAAATACATCGCGGGGTGGTGCGCATTGTATGGGTGTGTGTTACATTACATTCACAAGTAGGAGTGAGAAAAGCATCACGGGGTGGTGCGCGTTGTATGGGTGTGTGTTACATTACATTCACTAGTAGAAGTGAGAAAAACATCACGGGGTGGTGTGAATCGGAGGGTCTGAATTAGGATAGGCAGTGAGTGGCAATGTAGGATGGAGAAAAGCACCGCGTGTTGGTCAGCATGGGGAGGTCAGGGAACATGCAGTGGCAATGTAGGATAGGTTTCTGAAAAACATCGCGGGGTTTTGCGCATTGTATGGGTGTGTGTTACATTACATTCACTAGTAGGAGTGAGAAAAACATCACGGGGTGGTGCTCGTTGTATGGGTGTGTGTTACATTACATTCACTAGTAGGAGTGAGAAAAACATCACGGGGTGGTGCGCATTGTATGGGTGTTTGTTACATTACATTCACAAGTAGGAGTGAGAAAAGCATCACGGGGTGGTGCGCGTTGTATGGGTGTGTGTTACATTACATTCACTAGTAGGAGTGAGAAAAACATCACGGGGTGGTGTGAATCGGAGGGTCTGAATTAGGATAGGCAGTCAGTGGCAATGTAGGATGGAGAAAAGCACCGCGGGGTGGTCAGCATGGGGAGGTCAGGGAACATGCAGTGGCAATGTAGGATAGGTTTCTGAAAAACATCGCGGGGTGGTGTGCATTGTATGGGTGTGTGTTACATTACATTCACTAGTACGAGTGAGAAAAACATCGCGGGGTGGTGCGCATTGTATGGGTGTGTGTTACATTACATTCACTAGTAGCAGTGAGAAAAACATCACGGGGTGGTGCGCATTGTATGGGTGTGTGTTACATTACATTCAGTAGTAGGAGTGAGAAAAACATCACGGGGTGGTGTGAATCGGAAGGTCTGAATTAGGATTGTCAGTGAGTGGCAATGTAGGATGGAGAAAAGCACCGCGGGGTGGTCAGCATGGGGAGGTCAGGGAACATGCAGTGGCAATGTAGGATAGGTTTCTGAAAATCATCGCGGGGTGGTGCGCATTGTATGGGTGTGTGTTACATTACACTCACTAGTAGGAGTGAGAAAAACATCACGGGGTGGTGCGCATTGTATGGGTGTGTGTTACATTACATTCACTAGTAGGAGTGAGAAAAACATCAAGGGGTGGTGTGAATCGGAGGGTCTGAATTAGGATAGGCAGTGAGGCAATGTAGGATGGAGAAAAGCACCGCGGGGTGGTCAGCATCGGAGGTCAGGGAACAGGCAGTGGCAATGTAGGTTTCTGAAAAACATCGCGGGGTGGTACGCATTGTATGGGTGTGTGTTACATTACATTCACTAGTAGGAGTGAGAAAAACATCACGGGGTGGTGTGAATCGGAGGGCCTGAATTAGGATAGGCAGTGAGTGGCAATGTAGGATGGAGAAAAGCACCGCGGGGTGGTCAGCATGGGGAGGTCAGGGAACATGCAGTGGCAATGTAGGATAGGTTTCTGAAAAACATCGCGGGGTGGTGCGCATTGTATGGGTGTGTGTTACATTACATTCACAAGTAGGAGTGAGAAAAGCATCACGGGGTGGTGCGCGTTGTATGGGTGTGTGTTACATTACATTCACTAGTAGGAGTGAGAAAAACATCACGGGGTGGTGTGAATCGGAGGGTCTGAATTAGGATAGGCAGTCAGTGGCAATGTAGGATGGAGAAAAGCACCGCGGGGTGGTCAGCATGGGGAGGTCAGGGAACATGCAGTGGCAATGTAGGATAGGTGTCTGAAAAACATCGCGGGGTGGTGCGCATTGTATGGGTGTGTGTTACATTGCATTCACTAGTAGGAGTGAGAAAAACATCACGGGGTGGTGCTCGTTGTATGGGTGTGTGTTACATTACATTCACTAGTAGGAGTGAGAAAAACATCACGGGGTGGTGCGCATTGTATGGGTGTTTGTTACATTACATTCACAAGTAGGAGTGAGAAAAGCATCACGGGGTGGTGCGCGTTGTATGGGTGTGTGTTACATTACATTCACTAGTAGGAGTGAGAAAAACATCACGGGGTGGTGTGAATCAGAGGGTCTGAATTAGGATAGGCAGTCAGTGGCAATGTAGGATGGAGAAAAGCACCGCGGGGTGGTCAGCATGGGGAGGTCAGGGAACATGCAGTGGCAATGTAGGATAGGTTTCTGAAAAACATCGCGGGGTGGTGCGCATTGTATGGGTGTGTGTTACATTACATTCACTAGTACGAGTGAGAAAAACATCGCGGGGTGGTGCGCATTGTATGGGTGTGTGTTACATTACATTCACTAGTAGCAGTGAGAAAAACATCACGGGGTGGTGCGCATTGTATGGGTGTGTGTTACATTACATTCATTAGTAGGAGTGAGAAAAACATCACGGGGTGGTGTGAATCGGAGGGTCTGAATTAGGATTGTCAGTGAGTGGCAATGTAGGATGGAGAAAAGCACCGCGGGGTGGTCAGCATGGGGAGGTCAGGGAACATGCAGTGGCAATGTAGGATAGGTTTCTGAAAATCATCGCGGGGTGGTGCGCATTGTATGGGTGTGTGTTACATTACACTCACTAGTAGGAGTGAGAAAAACATCACGGGGTGGTGCGCATTGTATGGGTGTGTGTTACATTACATTCACTAGTAGGAGTGAGAAAAACATCAAGGGGTGGTGTGAATCGGAGGGTCTGAATTAGGATAGGCAGTGAGGCAATGTAGGATGGAGAAAAGCACCGCGGGGTGGTCAGCATCGGAGGTCAGGGAACAGGCAGTGGCAATGTAGGTTTCTGAAAAACATCGCGGGGTGGTACGCATTGTATGGGTGTGTGTTACATTACATTCACTAGTAGGAGTGAGAAAAACATCACGGGGTGGTGCGCATTGTATGGGTGTGTGTTACATTACATTCACTAGTAGGAGTGAGAAAAACATCACGGGGTGGTGTGAATCGGAGGATCTGAATTAGGATAGGCAGTGAGTGGCAATGTAGGATGGAGAAAAGCACCGCGGGTTGGTCAGCATGGGGAGGTCAGGGAACATACAGTGGCAATGTAGGATAGGTTTCTGAAAAACATCGCGGGGTGGTGCGCATTGTATGGGTGTGTGTTACATTATATTCACTAGTAGGAGTGAGAAAAACATCACGGGGTGGTGCGCATTGTATGGGTGTGTGTTACATTACATTCACTAATAGGAGTGAGAAAAACATCACGGGGTGGTGCGCATTGTATGGGTGTGTGTTACATTACATTCACTAGTAGGAGTGAGAAAAACATCACGGGGTGGTGTGAATCGGAGGGTCTGAATTAGGATAGGCAGTGAGTGGCAATGTAGGATGGAGAAAAGCACCGCGGGTTGGTCAGCATGGGGAGGACAGGGAACATGCAGTGGCAATGTAGGATAGGTTTCTGTAAAACATCGCAGGGTGGTGCGCATTGTATGGGTGTGTGTTACATTATATTCACTAGTAGGAGTGAGAAAAACATCACGGGGTGGTGCGCATTGTATGGGTGTGTGTTATATTACATTCACTAGTAGGAGTGAGAAAAACATCACGGGGTCGTGCGCATTGTATGGGTGTGTGTTACATTACATTCACTAGTAGGAGTGAGAAAAACATCACGGGGTGGTGTGAATCGGAGGGTCTGAATTAGGATAGGCAGTGAGTGTCAATGTAGGATGGAGAAAAGCACCGCGGGGTGGTCAGCATGGGGAGGTCAGGGAACATGCAGTGGCAATGTAGGATATGTTTCTGAAAAACATCGCGGGGTGGTGCGCATTGTATGGGTGTGTGTTACATTATATTCACAAGTAGGAGTGAGAAAAGCATCACGGAGTGGTGCGCGTTGTATGGGTGTGTGTTACATTACATTCACTAGTAGGAGTGAGAAAAACATCACGGGGTGGTGTGAATCGGAGGGTCTGAATTAGGATAGGCAGTGAGTGGCAATGTAAGATGGAGAAAAGCACCGCTGGTTGGTCAGCATGGGGAGGTCAGCGAACATGCAGTGGCAATGTAGGATAGGTTTCTGAAAAACATCGCGGGGTGGTGCGCATTGTCTGGGTGTGTGTTACATTACATTCACTAGTAGCAGTGAGAAAAACATCACGGGGTGGTGCGCATTGTATGGGTGTGTTACATTACATTCACTAGTAGGAGTTAGAAAAACATCACGGGGTGCTGTGAATCCGAGGGTCTGAATTAAGATAGGCAATGAGTGGCAATGTAGGATGGAGAAAAGCACCGCGGGGTGGTCAGCATGGGGAGGTCAGGGAACATGCAGTGGCAATGTAGGATAGGTTTCTGAAAAACATCGCGGGGTGGTGCGCATTGTCTGGGTGTGTGTTACATTACATTCACTAGTAGCAGTGAGAAAAACATCACGGGGTGGTATGAATCCGAGGGTCTGAATTAGGATAGGCAGTGAGTGGCAATGTAGGATGGAGAAAAGCACCGCGGGGTGGTCAGCATGGGGAGGTCAGGGAACATGCAGTGGTAATGTAGGATAGGTTTCTGAAAAACATCGCGGGGTGGTGCGCATTGTATGGGTGTGTGTTACATTACATTCACTAGTAGGAGTGAGAAAAACATCACGGGGTGGTGTGAATCGGAGGGTCTGAATTAGGATTGGCAGTGAGTGGCAATGTAGGATGGAGAAAAGCACCGCGGGGTGGTCAGCATGGGGAGGTCAGGGAACATGCAGTGGCAATGTAGGATAGGTTTCTGAAAAACATTGCGGGGTGGTGCGCATTGTATGGGTGTGTGTTACATTACATTCAATAGTAGGAGTGAGAAAAACATGATGGGGTGGTACGCATTGTATGGGTGTGTGTTACATTACATTCACTAGTAGGAGTGAGAAAAACATCACGGGGTGGTGTGAATCGGAGGGTCTGAATTAGGATAGGCAGTGAGTGGCAATGTAGGATGGAGAAAAGCACCGCGGGTTGGTCAGCATGGGCAGGTCAGGGAACATGCAGTGGCAATGTAGGATAGGTTTCTGAAAAACATCGCGGGGTGGTGCGCTTTGTATGGGTGTGTGTTACATTACATTCACTAGTAGGAGTGAGAAATACATCACGGGGTGGTGCGCATTGTATGGGTGTGTGTTACATTACATTCACTAGTAGGAGTGAGAAAACATCACGGGGTGCTGTGAATCCGAGGGTCTGAATTAGGATAGGCAGTGAGTGGCAATGTAGGATGGAGAAAAGCACCGCGGGGTGGTCAGCATGGGGAGGTCAGGGAACATGCAGTGGCAATGTAGGATAGGTTTCTGAAATACATCGCGGGGTGGTGCGCATTGTATGGGTGTGTGTTACATTACATTCACAAGTAGGAGTGAGAAAAGCATCATGGGGTGGTGCGCGTTGTATGGGTGTGTGTTACATTACATTCACTAGTAGGAGTGAGAAAAACATCACGGGGTGGTGCTCATTGTATGGGTGTGTGTTACATTACATTCACTAGTAGGAGTGAGAAAAACATCACGGGGTGGTGCGCATTGTATGGGTGTTTGTTACATTACATTCACAAGTAGGAGTGAGAAAAGCATCACGGGGTGGTGCGCGTTGTATGGGTGTGTGTTACATTACATTCACTAGTAGGAGTGAGAAAAACATCACGGGGTGGTGTGAATCGGAGGGTCTGAATTAGGATAGGCAGTCAGTGGCAATGTAGGATGGAGAAAAGCACCGCGGGGTGGTCAGCATGGGGAGGTCAGGGAACATGCAGTGGCAATGTAGGATAGGTTTCTGAAAAACATCGCGGGGTGGTGTGCATTGTATGGGTGTGTGTTACATTACATTCACTAGTACGAGTGAGAAAAACATCGCGGGGTGGTGCGCATTGTATGGGTGTGTGTTACATTACATTCACTAGTAGCAGTGAGAAAAACATCACGGGGTGGTGCGCATTGTATGGGTGTGTGTTACATTACATTCAGTAGTAGGAGTGAGAAAAACATCACGGGGTGGTGTGAATCGGAGGGTCTGAATTAGGATTGTCAGTGAGTGGCAATGTAGGATGGAGAAAAGCACCGCGGGGTGGTCAGCATGGGGAGGTCAGGGAACATGCAGTGGCAATGTAGGATAGGTTTCTGAAAATCATCGCGGGGTGGTGCGCATTGTATGGGTGTGTGTTACATTACACTCACTAGTAGGAGTGAGAAAAACATCACGGGGTGGTGCGCATTGTATGGGTGTGTGTTACATTACATTCACTAGTAGAAGTGAGAAAAACATCAAGGGGTGGTGTGAATCGGAGGGTCTGAATTAGGATAGGCAGTGAGGCAATGTAGGATGGAGAAAAGCACCGCGGGGTGGTCAGCATCGGAGGTCAGGGAACAGGCAGTGGCAATGTAGGTTTCTGAAAAACATCGCGGGGTGGTACGCATTGTATGGGTGTGTGTTACATTACATTCACTAGTAGGAGTGAGAAAAACATCACGGGGTGGTGTGAATCGGAGGGCCTGAATTAGGATAGGCAGTGAGTGGCAATGTAGGATGGAGAAAAGCACCGCGGGGTGGTCAGCATGGGGAGGTCAGGGAACATGCAGTGGCAATGTAGGATAGGTTTCTGAAAAACATCGCGGGGTGGTGCGCATTGTATGGGTGTGTGTTACATTACATTCACAAGTAGGAGTGAGAAAAGCATCACGGGGTGGTGCGCGTTGTATGGGTGTGTGTTACATTACATTCACTAGTAGGAGTGAGAAAAACATCACGGGGTGGTGTGAATCGGAGGGTCTGAATTAGGATAGGCAGTCAGTGGCAATGTAGGATGGAGAAAAGCACCGCGGGGTGGTCAGCATGGGGAGGTCAGGGAACATGCAGTGGCAATGTAGGATAGGTTTCTGAAAAACATCGCGGGGTGGTGCGCATTGTATGGGTGTGTGTTACATTGCATTCACTAGTAGGAGTGAGAAAAACATCACGGGGTGGTGCTCGTTGTATGGGTGTGTGTTACATTACATTCACTAGTAGGAGTGAGAAAAACATCACGGGGTGGTGCGCATTGTATGGGTGTTTGTTACATTACATTCACAAGTAGGAGTGAGAAAAGCATCACGGGGTGGTGCGCGTTGTATGGGTGTGTGTTACATTACATTCACTAGTAGGAGTGAGAAAAACATCACGGGGTGGTGTGAATCGGAGGGTCTGAATTAGGATAGGCAGTCAGTGGCAATGTAGGATGGAGAAAAGCACCGCGGGGTGGTCAGCATGGGGAGGTCAGGGAACATGCAGTGGCAATGTAGGATAGGTTTCTGAAAAACATCGCGGGGTGGTGCGCATTGTATGGGTGTGTGTTACATTACATTCACTAGTACGAGTGAGAAAAATATCGCGGGGTGGTGCGCATTGTATGGGTGTGTGTTACATTACATTCACTAGTAGCAGTGAGAAAAACATCACGGGGTGGTGCGCATTGTATGGGTGTGTGTTACATTACATTCATTAGTAGGAGTGAGAAAAACATCACGGGGTGGTGTGAATCGGAGGGTCTGAATTAGGATTGTCAGTGAGTGGCAATGTAGGATGGAGAAAAGCACCGCGGGGTGGTCAGCATGGGGAGGTCAGGGAACATGCAGTGGCAATGTAGGATAGGTTTCTGAAAATCATCGCGGGGTGGTGCGCATTGTATGGGTGTGTGTTACATTACACTCACTAGTAGGAGTGAGAAAAACATCACGGGGTGGTGCGCATTGTATGGGTGTGTGTTACATTACATTCACTAGTAGGAGTGAGAAAAACATCACGGGGTGGTGTAAATCGGAGGGTCTGAATTAGGATAGGCAGTGAGGCAATGTAGGATGGAGAAAAGCACCGCGGGGTGGTCAGCATCGGAGGTCAGGGAACAGGCAGTGGCAATGTAGGTTTCTGAAAAACATCGCGGGTTGGTACGCATTGTATGGGTGTGTGTTACATTACATTCACTAGTAGGAGTGAGAAAAACATCACGGGGTGGTGCGCATTGTATGGGTGTGTGTTACATTACATTCACTAGTAGGAGTGAGAAAAACATCACGGGGTGGTGTGAATCGGAGGGTCTGAATTAGGATAGGCAGTGAGTGGCAATGTAGGATGGAGAAAAGCACCGCGGGTTGGTCAGCATGGGGAGGTCAGGGAACATACAGTGGCAATGTAGGATAGGTTTCTGAAAAACATCGCGGGGTGGTGCGCATTGTATGGGTGTGTGTTACATTATATTCACTAGTAGGAGTGAGAAAAACATCACGGGGTGGTGCGCATTGTATGGGTGTGTGTTACATTACATTCACTAGTAGGAGTGAGAAAAACATCACGGGGTGGTGCGCATTGTATGGGTGTGTGTTACATTACATTCACTAGTAGGAGTGAGAAAAACATCACGGGGTGGTGTGAATCGGAGGGTCTGAATTAGGATAGGCAGTGAGTGGCAATGTAGGATGGAGAAAAGCACCGCGGGTTGGTCAGCATGGGGAGGACAGGGAACATGCAGTGGCAATGTAGGATAGGTTTCTGAAAAACATCGCAGGGTGGTGCGCATTGTATGGGTGTGTGTTACATTATATTCACTAGTAGGAGTGAGAAAAACATCACTGGGTGGTGCGCATTGTATGGGTGTGTGTTATATTACATTCACTAGTAGGAGTGAGAAAAACATCACGGGGTCGTGCGCATTGTATGGGTGTGTGTTACATTACATTCACTAGTAGGAGTGAGAAAAACATCACGGGGTGGTGTGAATCGGAGGGTCTGAATTAGGATAGGCAGTGAGTGTCAATGTAGGATGGAGAAAAGCACCGCGGGGTGGTCAGCATGGGGAGGTCAGGGAACATGCAGTGGCAATGTAGGATAGGTTTCTGAAAAACATCGCGGGGTGGTGCGCATTGTATGGGTGTGTGTTACATTACATTCACAAGTAGGAGTGAGAAAAGCATCACGGAGTGGTGCGCGTTGTATGGGTGTGTGTTACATTACATTCACTAGTAGGAGTGAGAAAAACATCACGGGGTGGTGTGAATCGGAGGGTCTGAATTAGGATAGGCAGTGAGTGGCAATGTAAGATGGAGAAAAGCACCGCGGGTTGGTCAGCATGGGGAGGTCAGGGAACATGCAGTGGCAATGTAGGATAGGTTTCTGAAAAACATCGCGGGGTGGTGCGCATTGTCTGGGTGTGTGTTACATTACATTCACTAGTAGCAGTGAGAAAAACATCACGGGGTGGTGCGCATTGTATGGGTGTGTGTTACATTACATTCACTAGTAGGAGTTAGAAAAACATCACGGGGTGCTGTGAATCCGAGGGTCTGAATTAAGATAGGCAATGAGTGGCAATGTAGGATGGAGAAAAGCACCGCGGGGTGGTCAGCATGGGGAGGTCAGGGAACATGCAGTGGCAATGTAGGATAGGTTTCTGAAAAACATCGCGGGGTGGTGCGCATTGTCTGGGTGTGTGTTACATTACATTCACTAGTAGCAGTGAGAAAAACATCACGGGGTGGTATGAATCCGAGGGTCTGAATTAGGATAGGCAGTGAGTGGCAATGTAGGATGGAGAAAAGCACCGCGGGGTGGTCAGCATGGGGAGGTCAGGGAACATGCAGTGGTAATGTAGGATAGGTTTCTGAAAAACATCGCGGGGTGGTGCGCATTGTATGGGTGTGTGTTACATTACATTCACTAGTAGGAGTGAGAAAAACATCACGGGGTGGTGTGAATCGGAGGGTCTGAATTAGGATTGGCAGTGAGTGGCAATGTAGGATGGAGAAAAGCACCGCGGGGTGGTCAGCATGGGGAGGTCAGGGAACATGCAGTGGCAATGTAGGATAGGTTTCTGAAAAACATTGCGGGGTGGTGCGCATTGTATGGGTGTGTGTTACATTACATTCAATAGTAGGAGTGAGAAAAACATCATGGGGTGGTACGCATTGTATGGGTGTGTGTTACATTACATTCACTAGTAGGAGTGAGAAAAACATCACGGGGTGGTGTGAATCGGAGGGTCTGAATTAGGATAGGCAGTGAGTGGCAATGTAGGATGGAGAAAAGCACCACGGGGTGGTCAGCATGGGGAGGTCAGGGAACATGCAGTGGCAATGTAGGATAGGTTTCTGAAAAACATCGCGGGGTGGTGCGCATTGTATGGGTGTGCGTTACATTACATTCACTAGTAGGAGTGAGAAAAACATCACGGTGTGGTGCGCATTGTATGGGTGTGTGTTACATTACATTCACTAGTAGGAGTGAGAAAAACATCACGTGGTGGTGTGAATCGGAGGGCCTGAATTCGGATAGGCAGTGAGTGGCAATGTAGGATGGAGAAAAGCACCGCGGGGTGGTTAGCATGGGGAGGTCAGGGAACATGCAGTGGCAATGTAGGATAGGTTTCTGAAAAACATCGCGGGGTGGTTCGCATTGTATGGGTGTGTGTTACATTACATTCACAAGTAGGAGTGAGAAAAGCATCACGGGGTGGTGCGCGTTGTATGGGTGTGTGTTACATTACATTCACTAGTAGGAGTGAGAAAATCATCACGGGGTGGTGTGAATCGGAGGGTGTGAATTAGGATAGGCAGTGATTGGCCATGTAGGATGGAGAAAAGCACCGCAGGGTGGTCAGCATGGGGAGGTCAAGGAACATGCAGTGGCAATGTAGGATAGGTTTCTGAAAAACATCGCGGGGTGGTGCGCATTGTATGGGTGTGTGTTACATTACATTCACTAGTAGGAGTGAGAAAAACATCGCGGGGTGGTGCGCATTGTATGGGTGTGTGTTACATTGCATTCACTAGTAGCCGTGAGAAAAACATCACGGGGTGGTGCGCATTGTATGGGTGTGTGTTATATTACATTCACTAGTAGGAGTGAGAAAAACATCACGGGGTGGTGTGAATCGGAGGGTCTGAATTAGGATAGGCAGTGAGTGGCAATGTAGGATGGAGAAAAGCACCGCGGGTTGGTCAGCACTGGCAGGTCAGGGAACATGCAGTGGCAATGTAGGATAGGTTTCTGAAAAACATCGCGGGGTGGTGCGCATTGTATGGGTGTGTGTTACATTACATTCACTAGTAGGAGTGAGAAAAACATCACGGGGTGGTGCGCATTGTATGGGTGTGTGTTACATTACATTCACTAGTAGGAGTGAGAAAAACATCACGGGGTGCTGTGAATCCGAGGGTCTGAATTAGGATAGGCAGTGAGTGGCAATGTAGGATGGAGAAAAGCACCGCGGGGTGGTCAGCATGGGGAGGTCAGGGAACATGCAGTGGCAATGTAGGATAGGTTTCTGAAATACATCGCGGGGTGGTGCGCATTGTATGGGTGTGTGTTACATTACATTCACAAGTAGGAGTGAGAAAAGCATCACGGGGTGGTGCGCGTTGTATGGGTGTGTGTTACATTACATTCACTAGTAGGAGTGAGAAAAACATCACGGGGTGGTGTGAATCGGAGGGTCTGAATTAGGATAGGCAGTGAGTGGCAATGTAGGATGGAGAAAAGCACCGCGTGTTGGTCAGCATGGGGAGGTCAGGGAACATGCAGTGGCAATGTAGGATAGGTTTCTGAAAAACATCGCGGGGTGGTGCGCATTGTATGGGTGTGTGTTACATTACATTCACTAGTAGGAGTGAGAAAAACATCACGGGGTGGTGCTCGTTGTATGGGTGTGTGTTACATTACATTCACTAGTAGGAGTGAGAAAAACATCACGGGGTGGTGCGCATTGTATGGGTGTTTGTTACATTACATTCAGAAGTAGGAGTGAGAAAAGCATCACGGGGTGGTGCGCGTTGTATGGGTGTGTGTTACATTACATTCACTAGTAGGAGTGAGAAAAACATCACGGGGTGGTGTGAATCGGAGGGTCTGAATTAGGATAGGCAGTCAGTGGCAATGTAGGATGGAGAAAAGCACCGCGGGGTGGTCAGCATGGGGAGGTCAGGGAACATGCAGTGGCAATGTAGGATAGGTTTCTGAAAAACATCGCGGGGTGGTGCGCATTGTATGGGTGTGTGTTACATTACATTCACTAGTACGAGTGAGAAAAACAACGCGGGGTGGTGCGCATTGTATGGGTGTGTGTTACATTACATTCACTAGTAGGAGTGAGAAAAACATCACGGGGTGGTGCGCATTGTATGGGTGTGTGTTACATTACATTCACTAGTAGGAGTGAGAAAAACATCACGGGGTGGTGTGAATCGGAGGGTCTGAATTAGGATAGGCAGTGAGTGGCAATGTAGGATGGAGAAAAGCACCGCGGGTTGGTCAGCATGGGGAGGACAGGGAACATGCAGTGGCAATGTAGGATAGGTTTCTGAAAAACATCGCGGGGTGGTGCGCATTGTATGGGTGTGTGTTACATTATATTCACTAGTAGGAGTGAGAAAAACATCACGGGGTGGTGCGCATTGTATGGGTGTGTGTTACATTACATTCACTAGTAGGAGTGAGAAAAACATCACGGGGTGGTGCGAATTGTATGGGTGTGTGTTACATTACATTCACTAGTAGGAGTGAGAAAAACATCACGGGGTGGTGTGAATCGGAGGGTCTGAATTAGGATAGGCAGTGAGTGGCAATGTAGGATGGAGAAAAGCACCGCGGGTTGGTCAGCATGGGGAGGTCAGGGAACATGCAGTGGCAATGTAGGATAGGTTTCTGAAAAACATCGCGGGGTGGTGCGCATTGTCTGGGTGTGTGTTACATTACATTCACTAGTAGCAGTGAGAAAAACATCACGGGGTGGTGCGCATTGTATGGGTGTGTGTTACATTACATTCACTAGTAGGAGTTAGAAAAACATCACGGGGTGCTGTGAATCCGAGGGTCTGAATTAAGATAGGCAATGAGTGGCAATGTAGGATGGAGAAAAGCACCGCGGGGTGGTCAGCATGGGGAGGTCAGGGAACATGCAGTGGCAATGTAGGATAGGTTTCTGAAAAACATCGCGGGGTGGTGCGCATTGTCTGGGTGTGTGTTACATTACATTCACTAGTAGCAGTGAGAAAAACATCACGGGGTGGTATGAATCCGAGGGTCTGAATTAGGATAGGCAGTGAGTGGCAATGTAGGATGGAGAAAAGCACCGCGGGGTGGTCAGCATGGGGAGGTCCGGGAACATGCAGTGGTAATGTAGGATAGGTTTCTGAAAAACATCGCGGGGTGGTGCGCATTATATGGGTGTGTGTTACATTACATTCACTAGTAGGAGTGAGAAAAACATCACGGGGTGGTGTGAATCGGAGGGTCTGAATTAGGATTGGCAGTGAGTGGCAATGTAGGATGGAGAAAAGCACCGCGGGGTGGTCAGCATGGGGAGGTCAGGGAACATGCAGTGGCAATGTAGGATAGGTTTCTGAAAAACATTGCGGGGTGGTGCGCATTGTATGGGTGTGTGTTACATTACATTCAATAGTAGGAGTGAGAAAAACATCATGGGGTGGTACGCATTGTATGGGTGTGTGTTACATTACATTCACTAGTAGGAGTGAGAAAAACATCACGGGGTGGTATGAATCGGAGGGTCTGAATTAGGATAGGCAGTGAGTGGCAATGTAGGATGGAGAAAAGCACCACGGGGTGGTCAGCATGGGGAGGTCAAGGAACATGCAGTGGCAATGTAGGATAGGTTTCTGAAAAACATCGCGGGGTGGTGCACATTGTATGGGTGTGTGTTACATTACATTCACTAGTAGGAGTGAGAAAAACATCACGGTGTGGTGCCCATTGTATGGGTGTGTGTTACATTACATTCACTAGTAGGAGTGAGAAAAACATCACGGGGTGGTGTGAATCGGAGGGCCTGAATTCGGATAGGCAGTGAGTGGCAATGTAGGATGGAGAAAAGCACCGCGGGGTGGTTAGCATGGGGAGGTCAGGGAACATGCAGTGGCAATGTAGGATAGGTTTCTGAAAAACATCGCGGGGTGGTTCGCATTGTATGGGTGTGTGTTACATTACATTCACAAGTAGGAGTGAGAAAAGCATCACGGGGTGGTGCGCGTTGTATGGGTGTGTGTTACATTTCATTCACTAGTAGGAGTGAGAAAATCATCACGGGGTGGTGTGAATCGGAGGGTGTGAATTAGGATAGGCAGTGATTGGCCATGTAGGATGGAGAAAAGCACCGCAGGGTGGTCAGCATGGGGAGGTCAAGGAACATGCAGTGGCAATGTAGGATAGGTTTCTGAAAAACATCGCGGGGTGGTGCGCATTGTATGGGTGTGTGTTACATTACATTCACTAGTAGGAGTGAGAAAAACATCGCGGGGTGGTGCGCATTGTATGGGTGTGTGTTACATTGCATTCACTAGTAGCAGTGAGAAAAACATCACGGGGTGGTGCGCATTGTATGGGTGTGTGTTACATTACATTCACTAGTAGGAGTGAGAAAAACATCACGGGGTGGTGTGAATCGGAGGGTCTGAATTAGGATAGGCAGTGAGTGGCAATGTAGGATGGAGAAAAGCACCGCGGGTTGGTCAGCATGGGCAGGTCAGGGAACATGCAGTGGCAATGTAGGATAGGTTTCTGAAAAACATCGCGGGGTGGTGCGCATTGTATGGGTGTGTGTTACATTACATTCACTAGTAGGAGTGAGAAAAACATCACGGGGTGGTGCGCATTGTATGGGTGTGTGTTACATTACATTCACTAGTAGGAGTGAGAAAAACATCACGGGGTGCTGTGAATCCGAGGGTCTGAATTAGGATAGGCAGTGGGTGGCAATGTAGGATGGAGAAAAGCACCGCGGGGTGGTCAGCATGGGGAGGTCAGGGAACATGCAGTGGCAATGTAGGATAGGTTTCTGAAATACATCGCGGGGTGGTGCGCATTGTATGGGTGTGTGTTACATTACATTCACAAGTAGGAGTGAGAAAAGCATCACGGGGTGGTGCGCGTTGTATGGGTGTGTGTTACATTACATTCAATAGTAGGAGTGAGAAAAACATCACGGGGTGGTGTGAATCGGAGGGTCTGAATTAGGATAGGCAGTGAGTGGCAATGTAGGATGGAGAAAAGCACCGCGTGTTGGTCAGCATGGGGAGGTCAGGGAACATGCAGTGGCAATGTAGGATAGGTTTCTGAAAAACATCGCGGGGTGGTGCGCATTGTATGGGTGTGTGTTACATTACATTCACTAGTAGGAGTGAGAAAAACATCACGGGGTTGTGCTCGTTGTATGGGTGTGTGTTACATTACATTCACTAGTAGGAGTGAGAAAAACATCACGGGGTGGTGCGCATTGTATGGGTGTTTGTTACATTACATTCACAAGTAGGAGTGAGAAAAGCATCACGGGGTGGTGCGCGTTGTATGGGTGTGTGTTACATTACATTCACTAGTAGGAGTGAGAAAAACATCACGGGGTGGTGTGAATCGGAGGGTCTGAATTAGGATAGGCAGTCAGTGGCAATGTAGGATGGAGAAAAGCACCGCGGGTTGGTCAGCATGGGGAGGTCAGGGAACATGCAGTGGCAATGTAGGATAGGTTTCTGAAAAACATCGCGGGGTGGTGCGCATTGTATGGGTGTGTGTTACATTACATTCACTAGTACGAGTGAGAAAAACATCGCGGGGTGGTGCGCATTGTATGGGTGTGTGTTACATTACATTCACTAGTAGGAGTGAGAAAAACATCACGGGGTGGTGCGCATTGTATGGGTGTGTGTTACATTACATTCACTAGTAGGAGTGAGAAAAACATCACGGGGTGGTGCGCGTTGTATGGGTGTGTGTTACATTACATTCACTAGTAGGAGTGAGAAAAACATCACGGGGTGGTGCGCATTGTATGGGTGTGTGTTACATTACATTCACTAGTAGGAGTGAGAAAAACATCACGGGGTGGTGCTCGTTGTATGGGTGTGTGTTACATTACATTCACTAGTAGGAGTGAGAAAAACATCACGGGGTGGTGCGCATTGTATGGGTGTTTGTTACATTACATTCACAAGTAGGAGTGAGAAAAGCATCACGGGGTGGTGCGCGTTGTATGGGTGTGTGTTACATTACATTCACTAGTAGGAGTGAGAAAAACATCACGGGGTGGTGTGAATCGGAGGGTCTGAATTAGGATAGGCAGTCAGTGGCAATGTAGGATGGAGAAAAGCACCGCGGGGTGGTCAGCATGGGGAGGTCAGGGAACATGCAGTGGCAATGTAGGATAGGTTTCTGAAAAACATCGCGGGGTGGTGCGCATTGTATGGGTGTGTGTTACATTACATTCACTAGTACGAGTGAGAAAAACATCGCGGGGTGGTGCGCATTGTATGGGTGTGTGTTACATTACATTCACTAGTAGGAGTGAGAAAAACATCACGGGGTGGTGCGCATTGTATGGGTGTGTGTTACATTACATTCACTAGTAGGAGTGAGAAAAACATCACGGGGTGGTGTGAATCGGAGGGTCTGAATTAGGATAGGCAGTGAGTGGCAATGTAGGATGGAGAAAAGCACCGCGGGTTGGTCAGCATGGGGAGGACAGGGAACATGCAGTGGCAATGTAGGATAGGTTTCTGAAAAACATCGCGGGGTGGTGCGCATTGTATGGGTGTGTGTTACATTATATTCACTAGTAGGAGTGAGAAAAACATCACGGGGTGGTGCGCATTGTATGGGTGTGTGTTACATTACATTCACTAGTAGGAGTGAGAAAAACATCACGGGGTGGTGCGAATTGTATGGGTGTGTGTTACATTACATTCACTAGTAGGAGTGAGAAAAACATCACGGGGTGGTGTGAATCGGAGGGTCTGAATTAGGATAGGCAGTGAGTGGCAATGTAGGATGGAGAAAAGCACCGCGGGTTGGTCAGCATGGGGAGGTCAGGGAACATGCAGTGGCAATGTAGGATAGGTTTCTGAAAAACATCGCGGGGTGGTGCGCATTGTCTGGGTGTGTGTTACATTACATTCACTAGTAGCAGTGAGAAAAACATCACGGGGTGGTGCGCATTGTATGGGTGTGTGTTACATTACATTCACTAGTAGGAGTTAGAAAAACATCACGGGGTGCTGTGAATCCGAGGGTCTGAATTAAGATAGGCAATGAGTGGCAATGTAGGATGGAGAAAAGCACCGCGGGGTGGTCAGCATGGGGAGGTCAGGGAACATGCAGTGGCAATGTAGGATAGGTTTCTGAAAAACATCGCGGGGTGGTGCGCATTGTCTGGGTGTGTGTTACATTACATTCACTAGTAGCAGTGAGAAAAACATCACGGGGTGGTATGAATCCGAGGGTCTGAATTAGGATAGGCAGTGAGTGGCAATGTAGGATGGAGAAAAGCACCGCGGGGTGGTCAGCATGGGGAGGTCCGGGAACATGCAGTGGTAATGTAGGATAGGTTTCTGAAAAACATCGCGGGGTGGTGCGCATTATATGGGTGTGTGTTACATTACATTCACTAGTAGGAGTGAGAAAAACATCACGGGGTGGTGTGAATCGGAGGGTCTGAATTAGGATTGGCAGTGAGTGGCAATGTAGGATGGAGAAAAGCACCGCGGGGTGGTCAGCATGGGGAGGTCAGGGAACATGCAGTGGCAATGTAGGATAGGTTTCTGAAAAACATTGCGGGGTGGTGCGCATTGTATGGGTGTGTGTTACATTACATTCAATAGTAGGAGTGAGAAAAACATCATGGGGTGGTACGCATTGTATGGGTGTGTGTTACATTACATTCACTAGTAGGAGTGAGAAAAACATCACGGGGTGGTATGAATCGGAGGGTCTGAATTAGGATAGGCAGTGAGTGGCAATGTAGGATGGAGAAAAGCACCACGGGGTGGTCAGCATGGGGAGGTCAAGGAACATGCAGTGGCAATGTAGGATAGGTTTCTGAAAAACATCGCGGGGTGGTGCACATTGTATGGGTGTGTGTTACATTACATTCACTAGTAGGAGTGAGAAAAACATCACGGTGTGGTGCCCATTGTATGGGTGTGTGTTACATTACATTCACTAGTAGGAGTGAGAAAAACATCACGGGGTGGTGTGAATCGGAAGGCCTGAATTCGGATAGGCAGTGAGTGGCAATGTAGGATGGAGAAAAGCACCGCGGGGTGGTTAGCATGGGGAGGTCAGGGAACATGCAGTGGCAATGTAGGATAGGTTTCTGAAAAACTTCGCGGGGTGGTTCGCATTGTATGGGTGTGTGTTACATTACATTCACAAGTAGGAGTGAGAAAAGCATCACGGGGTGGTGCGCGTTGTATGGGTGTGTGTTACATTACATTCACTAGTAGGAGTGAGAAAATCATCACGGGGTGGTGTGAATCGGAGGGTGTGAATTAGGATAGGCAGTGATTGGCCATGTAGGATGGAGAAAAGCACCGCAGGTTGGTCAGCATGGGGAGGTCAAGGAACATGCAGTGGCAATGTAGGATAGGTTTCTGAAAAACATCGCGGGGTGGTGCGCATTGTATGGGTGTGTGTTACATTACATTCACTAGTAGGAGTGAGAAAAACATCGCGGGGTGGTGCGCATTGTATGGGTGTGTGTTACATTGCATTCACTAGTAGCAGTGAGAAAAACATCACGGGGTGGTGCGCATTGTATGGGTGTGTGTTACATTACATTCACTAGTAGGAGTGAGAAAAACATCACGGGGAGGTGTGAATCGGAGGGTCTGAATTAGGATAGGCAGTGAGTGGCAATGTAGGATGGAGAAAAGCACCGCGGGTTGGTCAGCATGGGCAGGTCAGGGAACATGCAGTGGCAATGTAGGATAGGTTTCTGAAAAACATCGCGGGGTGGTGCGCATTGTATGGGTGTGTGTTACATTACATTCACTAGTAGGAGTGAGAAAAACATCACGGGGTGGTGCGCATTGTATGGGTGTGTGTTACATTACATTCACTAGTAGGAGTGAGAAAAACATCACGGGGTGCTGTGAATCCGAGGGTCTGAATTAGGATAGGCAGTGGGTGGCAATGTAGGATGGAGAAAAGCACCGCGGGGTGGTCAGCATGGGGAGGTCAGGGAACATGCAGTGGCAATGTAGGATAGGTTTCTGAAATACATCGCGGGGTGGTGCGCATTGTATGGGTGTGTGTTACATTACATTCACAAGTAGGAGTGAGAAAAGCATCACGGGGTGGTGCGCGTTGTATGGGTGTGTGTTACATTACATTCAATAGTAGGAGTGAGAAAAACATCACGGGGTGGTGTGAATCGGAGGGTCTGAATTAGGATAGGCAGTGAGTGGCAATGTAGGATGGAGAAAAGCACCGCGTGTTGGTCAGCATGGGGAGGTCAGGGAACATGCACTGGCAATGTAGGATAGGTTTCTGAAAAACATCGCGGGGTGGTGCGCATTGTATGGGTGTGTGTTACATTACATTCACTAGTAGGAGTGAGAAAAACATCACGGGGTGGTGCTCGTTGTATGGGTGTGTGTTACATTACATTCACTAGTAGGAGTGAGAAAAACATCACGGGGTGGTGCGCATTGTATGGGTGTTTGTTACATTACATTCACAAGTAGGAGTGAGAAAAGCATCACGGGGTGGTGCGCGTTGTATGGGTGTGTGTTACATTACATTCACTAGTAGGAGTGAGAAAAACATCACGGGGTGGTGTGAATCGGAGGGTCTGAATTAGGATAGGCAGTCAGTGGCAATGTAGGATGGAGAAAAGCACCGCGGGGTGGTCAGCATGGGGAGGTCAGGGAACATGCAGTGGCAATGTAGGATAGGTTTCTGAAAAACATCGCGGGGTGGTGCGCATTGTATGGGTGTGTGTTACATTACATTCACTAGTACGAGTGAGAAAAACATCGCGGGGTGGTGCGCATTGTATGGGTGTGTGTTACATTACATTCACTAGTAGGAGTGAGAAAAACATCACGGGGTGGTGCGCATTGTATGGGTGTGTGTTACATTACATTCACTAGTAGGAGTGAGAAAAACATCACGGGGTGGTGTGAATCGGAGGGTCTGAATTAGGATAGGCAGTGAGTGGCAATGTAGGATGGAGAAAAGCACCGCGGGTTGGTCAGCATGGGCAGGTCAGGGAACATGCAGTGGCAATGTAGGATAGGTTTCTGAAAAACATCGCGGGGTGGTGCGCATTGTATTGGTGTGTGTTACATTATATTCACTAGTAGGAGTGAGAAAAACATCACGGGGTGGTGCGCATTGTATGGGTGTGTGTTACATTACATTCAATAGTAGGAGTGAGAAAAACATCACGGGGTCGTGCGCATTGTATGGGTGTGTGTTACATTACATTCACTAGTAGGAGTGAGAAAAACATCACGGGGTGGTGTGAACTGAGGGTCTGAATTAGGATAGGCAGTGAGTGTCAATGTAGGATGGAGAAAAGCACCGCGGGGTGGTCAGCATGGGGAGGTCAGGGAACATGCAGTGGCAATGTAGGATAGGTTTCTGAAAAAAATCGCGGGGTGGTGCGCATTGTATGGGTGTGTGTTACATTACATTCACAAGTAGGAGTGAGAAAAGCATCACGGGGTGGTGCGCGTTGTATGGGTGTGTGTTACATTACATTCACTAGTAGGAGTGAGAAAAACATCACGGGGTGGTGTGAATCGGAGGGTCTGAATTAGGATAGGCAGTGAGTGGCAATGTAGGATGGAGAAAAGCACCGCAGGTTGGTCAGCTTGGGGAGGTCAGGGAACATGCAGTGGCAATGTAGGATAGGTTTCTGAAAAACATCGCGGGGTGGTGCGCATTGTCTGGGTGTGTGTTACATTACATTCACTAGTAGCAGTGAGAAAAACATCACGGGGTGGTGCGCATTGTATGGGTGTGTGTTACATTACATTCACTAGTAGGAGTTAGAAAAACATCACGGGGTGCTGTGAATCCGAGGGTCTGAATTAAGATAGGCAATGAGTGGCAATGTAGGATGGAGAAAAGCACCGCGGGGTGGTCAGCATGGGGAGGTCAGGGAACATGCAGTGGCAATGTAGGATAGGTTTCTGAAAAACATCGCGGGGTGGTGCGCATTGTCTGGGTGTGTGTTACATTACATTCACTAGTAGCAGTGAGAAAAACATAACGGGGTGGTGCGCATTGTATGGGTGTGTGTTACATTAGATTGACTAGTAGGAGTGAAAAAACATCACGGGGTGGTATGAATCCGAGGGTCTGAATTAGGATAGGCAGTGAGTGGCAATGTAGGATGGAGAAAAGCACCGCGGGGTGGTCATCATGGGGAGGTCAGGGAACATGCAGTGGTAATGTAGGATAGGTTTCTGAAAAACATCGCGGGGTGGTGCGCATTGTATGGGTGTGTGTTACATTACATTCACTAGTAGGAGTGAGAAAAACATCACGGGGTGGTGTGAATCGGAGGGTCTGAATTAGGATTGGCAGTGAGTGGCAATCTAGGATGGAGAAAAGCACCGCGGGGTGGTCAGCATGGGGAGGTCAGGGAACATGCAGTGGCAATGTAGGATAGGTTTCTGAAAAACATTGCGGGGTGGTGCGCATTGTATGGGTGTGTGTTACATTACATTCAATAGTAGGAGTGAGAAAAACATCATGGGGTGGTACGCATTGTATGGGTGTGTGTTACATTACATTCACTAGTAGGAGTGAGAAAAACATCACGGGGTGGTGTGAATCGGAGGGTCTGAATTAGGATAGGCAGTGAGTGGCAATGTAGGATGGAGAAAAGCACCGCGGGGTGGTCAGCATGGGGAGGTCAGGGAACATGCAGTGGCAATGTAGGATAGGTTTCTGAAAAACATCGCGGGGTGGTGCGCATTGTATGGGTGTGTGTTACATTACATTCACTAGTAGGAGTGAGAAAAACATCACGGTGTGGTGCGCATTGTATGGGTGTGTGTTACATTACATTCACTAGTAGGAGTGAGAAAAACATCACGGGGTGGTGTGAATCGGAGGGCCTGAATTCGGATAGGCAGTGAGTGGCAATGTAGGATGGAGAAAAGCACCGCGGGGTGGTCAGCATGGGGAGGTCAGGGAACATGCAGTGGCAATGTAGGATAGGTTTCTGAAAAACATCGCGGGGTGGTTCGCATTGTATGGGTTTGTGTTAAATTACATTCACAAGTAGGAGTGAGAAAAGCATCACGGGGTGGTGCGCGTTGTAGGGGTGTGTGTTACATTACATTCACTAGTAGGAGTGAGAAAATCATCACGGGGTGGTGTGAATCGGAGGGTGTGAATTAAGATAGGCAGTGATTGGCCATGTAGGATGGAGAAAAGCACCGCAGGGTGGTCAGCATGGGGAGGTCAAGGAACATGCAGTGGCAATGTAGGATAGGTTTCTGAAAAACATCGCGGGGTGGTGCGCATTGTATGGGTGTGTGTTACATTACATTCACTAGTAGGAGTGAGAAAAACATCGCGGGGTGGTGCGCATTGTATGGGTGTGTGTTACATTGCATTCACTAGTAGCAGTGAGAAAAACATCACGGGGTGGTGCGCATTGTATGGGTGTGTGTTACATTACATTCACTAGTAGGAGTGAGAAAAACATCACGGGGTGGTGTGAATCGGAGGGTCTGAATTAGGATAGGCAGTGAGTGGCAATGTAGGATGGAGAAAAGCACCGCGGGTTGGTCAGCATGGGCAGGTCAGGGAACATGCAGTGGCAATGTAGGATAGGTTTCTGAAAAACATCGCGGGGTGGTGTGCATTGTATGGGTGTGTGTTACATTACATTCACTAGTAGGAGTGAGAAAAACATCACGGGGTGGTGCGCATTGTATGGGTGTGTGTTACATTACATCCACTAGTAGGAGTGAGAAAAACAACACGGGGTGCTGTGAATCCGAGGGTCTGAATTAGGATAGGCAGTGAGTGGCAATGTAGGATGGAGAAAAGCACCGCGGGGTGGTCTGCATGGGGAGGTCAGGGAACATGCAGTGGCAATGTAGGATAGGTTTCTGAAAAACATCGCGGGGTGGTGCGCATTGTATGGGTGTGTGTTACATTACATTCACTAGTAGGAGTGACAAAAACATCACGGCGTGGTGCGCATCGTATGGGTGTGTGTCACATTACATTCACTAGTAGGAGTGAGAAAAACATCACGGGGTGGTGTGAATCCGAGGGTCTGAATTAGGATAGGCAGTGAGTGGCAATGTAGGATGGAGAAAAGCACCGCGGGGTGGTCAGCATGGGGAGGTTATGGAACATGCAGTGGTAATGTAGGATAGGTTTCTGAAAATCATCGCGGGGTGGTGCGCATTGTATGGGTGTGTGTTACATTACATTAACTAGTAGGAGTGAGAAAAACATCACGGGTTGGTGTGAATCGGAGGGTCTGAATTAGGATAGGCAGTGAGTGGCAATGTAGGATGGAGAAAAGCACCGCGGGGTGGTCAGCATGGGGAGGTCAGGGAACATGCAGAGGCAATGTAGGATAGGTTTCTGAAAAACATTGCAGGGTGGTGCGCATTGTATGCGTGTGTGTTACATTACATTCAATAGTAGGAGTGAGAAAAACATCACAGGGTGGTGCGCATTGTATGGGTGTGTGTTACATTACATTCACTAGTAGGAGTGAGAAAAACATCACGGGGTGGTGTGAATCGGAGGGTCTGAATTAGGATAGGCAGTGAGTGGCAATGTAGGATGGAGAAAAGCACAGCGGGGTGGTCAGCATGGGGAGGTCAGGGAACATGCAGTGGCAATGTAGGATAGGTTTCTGAAAAACAACGCGGGGTGGTGCGCATTGTATGGGTGTGTGTTACTTTACATTCACTAGTAGGTGTGAGAAAAACATCACGGGGTGGTGCGCATTGTATGGGTGTGTGTTACATTACATTCACTAGTAGGAGTGAGAAAAACATCACGGGGTGGTGTGAATCGGAGGGCCTGAATTAGGATAGGCAGTGAGTGGCAATGTAGGATGGAGAAAAGCACCGCGGGGTGGTCAGCATGGGGAGGTCAGGGACCATGCAGTGGCAATGTAGGATAGGTTTCTGAAAAACATCGCGGGGTGGTGCGCATTGTATGGGTGTGTGTTACATTACATTCACAAGTAGGAGTGAGAAAAGCATCACGGGGTGGTGCGCGTTGTATGGGTGTGTGTTACATTACATTCACTAGTAGGAGTGAGAAAAACATCACGGGGTGGTGTGAATCGGAGGGTGTGAATTAGGATAGGCAGTGAGTGGCAATGTAGGATGGAGAAAAGCACCGCGGGGTGGTCAGCATGGGGAGGTCAGGGGACACGCAGTGGCAATGTAGGATAGGTTTCTGAAAAACATCGCGGGGTGGTGCGCATTGTATGGGTGTGTGTTACATTACATTCAATAGTAGGAGTGAGAAAAACATCGCGGGGTGGTGCGCATTGTATGGGTGTGTGTTACATTACATTCACTAGTAGCAGTGAGAAAAACATCGCGGGGTGGTGCGCATTGTATGGGTGTGTGTTACATTACGTTCACTAGTAGGAGTGCGAAAAACATCACGGGGTGGTGTGAATCGGAGGGTCTGAATTAGGATAGGCAGTGAGTGGCAATGTAGGATGGAGAAAAGCACCGCGGGGTGGTCAGCATGGGGAAGTCAGGGAACATGCAGTGGCAATGTAGGATAGGTTTCTGAAAAACATTGAGGGGTGGTGCGCGTTGTATGGTTGTGTGTTACATTACATTCACTAGTAGGAGTGAGAAAAACATCATGGGGTGGTGTGAATCGGAGGGTCTGAATTAGGATAGGCAGTGAGTGGCAATTTAGGATGGAGAAAAGCACCGCGGGGTGGTCAGCATGGGGAGGTCAGGGAACATGCAGTGGCAATGTAGGATAGGTTTCTGAAAAACATCGCGGGGCGGTGCGCATTGTATGGGTGTGTGTTACATTACATTCACTAGTAGGAGTGAGAAAAAAATCACGGGGTGGTGCGCATTGTATGGGTGTGTGTTACATTACATTCACTAGTAGGAGTGAGAAAAACATCACGGGGTGGTGCGCATTGTATGGGTGTGTGTTACATTACATCCACTAGTAGGAGTGAGAAATACATCACCGGGTTGTGCGCATTGTATGGGTGTGTGTTACATTACATTCACTAGTAGGAGTGAGAAAAACAACACGGGGTGGTGTGAATCGGAGGGTCTGAATTAGGATAGGCAGTGAGTGGCAATGTAGGATGGAGAAAAGCACCGCGGAGTGGTCAGCATGGGGAGGTCAGGAACATGCAGTGGCAATGTAGGAAAGGTTTCTGAAAAACATCGCGGGGTGGTGCGCATTGAATGGGTGTGTGTTACATTACATTCACTAGTAGGAGTGAGAAAAACATCATGGGGTGGTGCGCATTGTATGGGTGTGTGTTACATTACATTCACTAGTAGGAGTGAGAAAAACATCACGGGGTGGTGTGAATCGGAGGGCCTGAATTAGGATAGGCAGTGAGTGGCAATGTAGGATGGAGAAAAGCACCGCGGGGTGGTCAGCATGGGGAGGTCAGGGAACATGCAGTGGCAATGTAGGATAGGTTTCTGAAAAACATCGCGGGGTGGTGCGCATTGTGTGGGTGTGTGTTACATTACATTCACAAGTAGGAGTGAGAAAAGCATCACGGGGTGGTGCGCGTTGTATGGGTGTGTGTTACATTACATTCACTAGTAGGAGTGAGAAAAACATCACGGGGTGGTGTGAATCGGAGGGTGTGAATTAGGATAGGCAGTGAGTGGCAATGTAGGATGGAGAAAAGCACCGCCGGGTGGTCAGCATTGGGAGGTCAGGGGACATGCAGTGGCAAAGTAGGATAGGTTTCTGAAAAACATCGCGGGGTGGTGCGCATTGTATGGGTGTGTGTTACATTACATTCAATAGTAGGAGTGAGAAAAACATCGCGGGGTGGTGCGCATTGTATGGGTGTGTGTTACATTACATTCACTAGTAGCAGTGAGAAAATCATCACGGGGTGGTGCGCATTGTATGGGTGTGTGTTACATTACGTTCACTAGTAGGAGTGAGAAAAACATCACGGGGTGGTGTGAATCGGAGGGTCTGAATTAGGATAGGCAGTGAGTGGCAATGTAGGATGGAGAAAAGCACCGCGCGGTGGTCAGCATGGGGAAGTCAGGGAACATGCAGTGGCAATGTAGGATAGGTTTCTGAAAAACATTGAGGGGTGGTGCGCGTTGTATGGTTGTGTGTTACATTACATTCACTAGTAGGAGTGAGAAAAACATCATGGGGTGGTGTGAATCGGAGGGTCTGAATTAGGATAGGCAGTGAGTGGCAATTTAGGATGGAGAAAAGCACCGCGGGGTGGTCAGCCTTGGGAGTTCAGGAAACATGCAGTGGCAATGTAGGATAGGTTTCTGAAAAATATCGCGGGGCGGTGCGCATTGTATGGGTGTGTGTTACATTACATTCACTAGTAGGAGTGAGAAAAAAATCACGGGGTGGTGCGCATTGTATGGGTGTGTGTTACATTACATTCACTAGTAGGAGTGAGAAAAACATCACGGGGTGGTGCGCATTGTATGGGTGTGTGTTACATTACATTCACTAGTAGGAGTGAGAAAAACATCACGGGGTGGTGCGCGTTGTATGGGTGTGTGTTACATTACATTCACTAGTAGGAGTGAGAAAAACATCACGGGGTGGTGTGAATCGGAGGGTCTGAATTAGGATAGGCAGTGAGTGGCAATGTAGGATGGAGAAGAGCACCGCGGGGTGGTCAGCATGGGGAGGTCAGGGAACATGCAGTGGCAATGTAGGATAGGTTTCTGAAAAACATCACGGGGTGGTGCGCATTGTATGGGTGTGTGTTACATTACATTCACTAGTACGAGTGAGAAAAACATCGCGGGGTGGTGCGCATTGTATGGGTGTGTGTTACATTACATTCACTAGTAGGAGTGAGAAAAACATCACGGGGAGGTGCGCATTGTATGGGTGTGTGTTACATTACATTCACTAGTAGGAGTGAGAAAAACATCACGGGGTGGTGTGAATCGGAGGGTCTGAATTAGGATTGGCAGTGAGTGGCAATGTAGGATGGAGAAAAGCACCGCGGGGTGGTCAGCATGGGGAGGTCAGGGAACATGCAGTGGCAATGTAGGATAGGTCTCTGAAAAACATCGCGGGGTGGTGCGCATTGTATGGGTGTGTGTTACATTACATTCACTAGTAGGTGTGAGAAAAACATCACGGGGTGGTGCGCATTGTATGGGTGTGTGTTACATTACATTCACTAGTAGGAGTGAGAAAAACGTCACGGGGTGGTGTGAATCGGAGGGCCTGAATTAGGATAGGCAGTGAGTGGCAATGTAGGATGGAGAAAAGCACCGCGGGGTGGTCAGCATGGGGAGGTCAGGGAACATGCAGTGGTAATGTAGGATAGGTTTCTGAAAAACATCGCGGGGTGGTGCGCATTGTATGGGTGTGTGTTACATTACATTCACAAGTAGGAGTGAGAAAAGCATCACGGGGTGGTGCGCGTTGTATGGGTGTGTGTTACATTACATTCACTAGTAGGAGTGAGAAAAACATCACGGGGTGGTGTGAATCGGAGGGTCTGAATTAGGATAGGCATTGAGTGGCAATGTAGGATGGAGAAAAGCACCGCGGGGTGGTCAGCATGGGGAGGTCAGGGAACATGCAGTGGTAATGTAGGGTAGGTTTCTGAAAAACATCGCGGGGTGGTTCGCATTGTATGGCTGTGTGTTACATTACATTCACTAGTAGGAGTGAGAAAAACATCACGGGGTGGTGTGAATCGGAGGGTCTGAATTAGGATAGGCAGTGAGTGGCAATGTAGGATGGAGAAAAGCACCGCGGGGTGGTCAGCATGGGGAAGTCAGGGAACATGCAGTGGCAATGTAGGATAGGTGTCTGAAAAACATTGAGGGGTGGTGCGCGTTGTATGGTTGTGTGTTACATTACATTCACTAGTAGGAGTGAGAAAAACATCACGGGGTGGTGCGCATTGTATGGGTGTGTGTTACATTACATCCACTAGTAGGAGTGAGAAATACATCACCGGGTTGTGCGCATTGTATGGGTGTGTGTTACATTACATTCACTAGTAGGAGTGAGAAAAACAACACGGGGTGGTGTGAATCGGAGGGTCTGAATTAGGATAGGCAGTGAGTGGCAATGTAGGATGGAGAAAAGCACCGCGGAGTGGTCAGCATGGGGAGGTCAGGAACATGCAGTGGCAATGTAGGAAAGGTTTCTGAAAAACATCGCGGGGTGGTGCGCATTGAATGGGTGTGTGTTACATTACATTCACTAGTAGGAGTGAGAAAAACATCACGGGGTGGTGCGCATTGTATGGGTGTGTGTTACATTACATTCACTAGTAGGAGTGAGAAAAACATCACGGGGTGGTGTGAATGGGAGGGTCTGAATTAGGATAGGCAGTGAGTGGCAATGTAGGATGGAGAAAAGCACTGCGGGGTGGTCAGCATGGAGAGGTCAGGGAACATGCAGTGGCAATGTAGGATAGGTTTCTGAAAAACATCGCGGGGTGGTGCGCATTGTATGGGTGTGTGTTACATTACATTCACAATTAGGAGTGAGAAAAGCATCACAGGGTGGTGCGCGTTGTATGGGTGTGTGTTACATTACATTCACTAGTAGGAGTGAGAAAAACATCACGGGGTGGTGTGAATCGGAGGGTCTGAATTAGGATAGGCAGTGAGTGGCAATGTAGGATGGAGAAAAGCACCGCGGGTTGGTCAGCATGGGGAGGTCAGGGAACATGCAGTGGCAATGTAGGATAGGTTTCTGAAAAACATCGCGGGGTGGTGCGCATTGTATGGGTGTGTGTTACATTACATTCACTAGTAGGAGTGAGAAAAACATCACGGGGTGGTGCGCATTGTATGGGTGTGTGTTACATTACATTCACTAGTAGGAGTGGGAAAAACATCACGGGGTGGTGTGAATCGGAGGGTCTGAATTAGGGTAGGCAGTGAGTGGCAATGTAGGATGGAGAAAAGCACAGCGGGGTGGTCAGCATGGGGAGGTCAGGGAACATGCAGTGGCAATGTAGGATAGGTTTCTGAAAAACATCGCGGGGTGGTGCGCATTGTATGGGTGTGTGTTACATTACATTCACTAGTAGGTGTGAGAAAAACATCACGGGGTGGTGCGCATTGTATGGGTGTGTGTTACATTACATTCACTAGTAGGAGTGAGAAAAACGTCACGGGGTGGTGTGAATCGGAGGGCCTGAATTAGGATAGGCAGTGAGTGGCAATGTAGGATGGAGAAAAGCACCGCGGGGTGGTCAGCATGGGGAGGTCAGGGAACATGCAGTGGCAATGTAGGATAGGTTTCTGAAAAACATCGCGGGGTGGTGCGCATTGTATGGGTATTTGTTACATTACATTCACAAGTAGGAGTGAGAAAAGCATCACGGGGTGGTGCGCGTTGTATGGGTGTGTGTTACATTACATTCACTAGTAGGAGTGAGAAAAACATCACGGGGTGGTGTGAATCGGAGGGTCTGAATTAGGATAGGCAGTGAGTGGCAATCTAGGATGGAGAAAAGCACCGCCGGGTGGTCAGCATGGGGAGGTCAGGGAACATGCAGTGGCAATGGAGGATAGGTTTCTGAAAAACATCGCGGGGTGGTGCGCATTGTATGGGTGTGTGCTACATTACATTCACTAGTAGGAGTGAGAAAAACATCACGGGGTGGTGCGCGTTGTATGGGTGTGTGTTACATTACATTCACTAGTAGGAGTGAGAAAAAGATCACGGGGTGGTGCGCATTGTATGGGTGTGTGTTACATTACATTCACAAGTAGGAGTGAGAAAAGCATCAAGGGGTGGTGCGCGTTGTATGGGTGTGTGTTACATTACATTCACTAGTAGGAGTGAGAAAAACATCACGGGGTGGTGTGAATCGGAGGGTCTGAATTAGGATAGGCAGTGAGTGGCAATGTAGGATGGAGAAGAGCACCGCGGGGTGGTCAGCATGGGGAGGTCAGGGAACATGCAGTGGCAATGTAGGATAGGTTTCTGAAAAACATCGCGGGGTGGTGCGCATTGTATGGGTGTGTGTTACATTACATTCACTAGTACGAGTGAGAAAAACATCGCGGGGTGGTGCGCATTGTATGGGTGTGTGTTACATTACATTCACTTGTAGGACTGAGAAAAACATCAGGGGGTGGTGTGAATCGGAGGGTCTGAATTAGGATAGGCAGTGAGGCAATGTAGGATGGAGAAAAGCACCGCGGTGTGGTCAGCATCGGAGGTCAGGGAACAGGCAGTGGCAATGTAGGTTTCTGAAAAACATCGCGGGGTGGTGCGCATTGTATGGGTGTGTGTTACATTACATTCACAAGTAGGAGTGAGAAAAGCATCAAGGGGTGGTGCGCGTTGTATGGGAGTGTGTTACATTACATTCACTAGTAGGAGTGAGAAAAACATCACGGGGTCGTGCGCATTTTATGGGTGTGTGTTACATTACATTCACTAGTAGGAGTGAGAAAAACATCACGGGGTGGTGTGAATCGGAGGGTCTGAATTAGGATAGGCAGTGAGTGTCAATGTAGGATGGAGAAAAGCAACGCGGGGTGGTGAGCATGGGGAGGTCAGGGAACATGCAGTGGCAATGTAGGATAGGTTTCTGAAAAACATCGCGGGGTGGTTCGCATTGTATGGGTGTGTGTTACATTACATTCACAAGTAGGAGTGAGAAAAGCATCACGGGGTGGTGCGCGTTGTATGGGTGTATGTTACATTACATTCACTAGTAGGAGTGAGAAAAACATCACGGGGTGGTGCGCATTGTATGGGTGTGTGTTACATTACATTCACTAGTAGGAGTGAGAAAAACATCACGGGGTGGTGCGCATTGTATGGGTGTGTGTTACATTACATTCACTAGTAGGAGTGAGAAAATCATCACGGGGTGGTGTGAATCGGAGGGTGTGAATTAGGATAGGCAGTGATTGGCCATGTAGGATGGAGAAAAGCACCGCAGGGTGGTCAGCATGGGGAGGTCAAGGAACATGCAGTGGCAATGTAGGATAGGTTTCTGAAAAACATCGCGGGGTGGTGCGCATTGTATGGGTGTGTGTTACATTACATTCACTAGTAGGAGTGAGAAAAACATCGCGGGGTGGTGCGCATTGTATGGGTGTGTGTTACATTGCATTCACTAGTAGCAGTGAGAAAAACATCACGGGGTGGTGCGCATTGTATGGGTGTGTGTTACATTACATTCACTAGTAGGAGTGAGAAAAACATCACGGGGTGGTGTGAATCGGAGGGTCTGAATTAGGATAGGCAGTGAGTGGCAATGTAGGATGGAGAAAAGCACCGCGGGTTGGTCAGCATGGGCAGGTCAGGGAACATGCAGTGGCAATGTAGGATAGGTTTCTGAAAAACATCGCGGGGTGGTGCGCATTGTATGGGTGTGTGTTACATTACATTCACTAGTAGGAGTGAGAAAAACATCACGGGGTGGTGCGCATTTTATGGGTGTGTGTTACATTACATTCACGAGTAGGAGTGAGAAAAACATCACGGGGTGCTGTGAATCCGAGGGTCTGAATTAGGATAGGCAGTGAGTGGCAATGTAGGATGGAGAAAAGCACCGCGGGGTGGTCTGCATGGGGAGGTCAGGGAACATGCAGTGGCAATGTAGGATAGGTTTCTGAAAAACATCGCGGGGTGGTGCGCATTGTATGGGTGTGTGTTACATTACATTCACTAGTAGGAGTGACAAAAACATCACGGCGTGGTGCGCATCGTATGGGTGTGTGTCACATTACATTCACTAGTAGGAGTGAGAAAAACATCACGGGGTGGTGTGAATCCGAGGGTCTGAATTAGGATAGGCAGTGAGTGGCAATGTAGGATGGAGAAAAGCACCGCGGGGTGGTCAGCATGGGGAGGTCATGGAACATGCAGTGGTAATGTAGGATAGGTTTCTGAAAATCATCGCGGGGTGGTGCGCATTGTATGGGTGTGTGTTACATTACATTCACTAGTAGGAGTGAGAAAAACATCACGGGGTGGTGTGAATCGGAGGGTCTGAATTAGGATAGGCAGTGAGTGGCAATGTAGGATGGAGAAAAGCACCGCGGGGTGGTCAGCATGGGGAGGTCAGGGAACATGCAGTGGCAATGTAGGATAGGTTTCTGAAAAACATTGCAGGGTGGTGCGCATTGTATGGGTGTGTGTTACATTACATTCAATAGTAGGAGTGAGAAAAACATCACGGGGTGGTGCGCATTGTATGGGTGTGTGTTACATTACATTCACTAGTAGGAGTGAGAAAAACATCACGGGGTGGTGTGAATCGGAGGGCCTGAATTAGGATAGGCAGTGAGTGGCAATGTAGGATGGAGAAAAGCACCGCGGGGTGGTCAGCATGGGGAGGTCAGGGAACATGCAGTGGCAATGTAGGATAGGTTTCTGAAAAACATCGCGGGGTGGTGCGCATTGTATGGGTATTTGTTACATTACATTCACAAGTAGGAGTGAGAAAAGCATCACGGGGTGGTGCGCGTTGTATGGGTGTGTGTTACATTACATTCACTAGTAGGAGTGAGAAAAACATCACGGGGTGGTGTGAATCGGAGGGTCTGAATTAGGATAGGCAGTGAGTGGCAATCTAGGATGGAGAAAAGCACCGCCGGGTGGTCAGCATGGGGAGGTCAGGGAACATGCAGTGGCAATGGAGGATAGGTTTCTGAAAAACATCGCGGGGTGGTGCGCATTGTATGGGTGTGTGCTACATTACATTCACTAGTAGGAGTGAGAAAAACATCACGGGGTGGTGCGCGTTGTATGGGTGTGTGTTACATTACATTCACTAGTAGGAGTGAGAAAAAGATCACGGGGTGGTGCGCATTGTATGGGTGTGTGTTACATTACATTCACAAGTAGGAGTGAGAAAAGCATCAAGGGGTGGTGCGCGTTGTATGGGTGTGTGTTACATTACATTCACTAGTAGGAGTGAGAAAAACATCACGGGGTGGTGTGAATCGGAGGGTCTGAATTAGGATAGGCAGTGAGTGGCAATGTAGGATGGAGAAGAGCACCGCGGGGTGGTCAGCATGGGGAGGTCAGGGAACATGCAGTGGCAATGTAGGATAGGTTTCTGAAAAACATCGCGGGGTGGTGCGCATTGTATGGGTGTGTGTTACATTACATTCACTAGTACGAGTGAGAAAAACATCGCGGGGTGGTGCGCATTGTATGGGTGTGTGTTACATTACATTCACTTGTAGGACTGAGAAAAACATCAGGGGGTGGTGTGAATCGGAGGGTCTGAATTAGGATAGGCAGTGAGGCAATGTAGGATGGAGAAAAGCACCGCGGTGTGGTCAGCATCGGAAGTCAGGGAACAGGCAGTGGCAATGTAGGTTTCTGAAAAACATCGCGGGGTGGTGCGCATTGTATGGGTGTGTGTTACATTACATTCACAAGTAGGAGTGAGAAAAGCATCAAGGGGTGGTGCGCGTTGTATGGGAGTGTGTTACATTACATTCACTAGTAGGAGTGAGAAAAACATCACGGGGTGGTGTGAATCGGAGGGTCTGAATTAGGATAGGCAGTGAGTGGCAATGTAGGATGGAGAAAAGCACCGCGGGGTGGTCAGCATCGGGAGGTCAAGGAACATGCAGTGGCAATGTAGGATAGGTTTCTGAAAAACATCGCGGGGTGGTGCGCATTGTATGGTTGTGTGTTACATTACATTCACTAGTAGGAGTGAGAAAAACATCACGGGGTGGTGCGCATTGTATGGGTGTGTGTTACATTACATTCACTAGTAGGAGTGAGAAAAACATCACGGGGTCGTGCGCATTGTATGGGTGTGTGTTACATTACATTCACTAGTAGGAGTGAGAAAAACATCACGGGGTGGTGTGAATCGGAGGGTCTGAATTAGGATAGGCAGTGAGTGTCAATGTAGGATGGAGAAAAGCACCGCGGGGTGGTGAGCATGGGGAGGTCAGGGAACATGCAGTGGCAATGTAGGATAGGTTTCTGAAAAACATCGCGGGGTGGTTCGCATTGTATGGGTGTGTGTTACATTACATTCACAAGTAGGAGTGAGAAAAGCATCACGGGGTGGTGCGCGTTGTATGGGTGTATGTTACATTACATTCACTAGTAGGAGTGAGAAAAACATCACGGGGTGGTGCGCATTGTATGGGTGTGTGTTACATTACATTCACTAGTAGGAGTGAGAAAAACATCACGGGGTGGTGCGCATTGTATGGGTGTGTGTTACATTACATTCACTAGTAGGAGTGAGAAAATCATCACGGGGTGGTGTGAATCGGAGGGTGTGAATTAGGATAGGCAGTGATTGGCCATGTAGGATGGAGAAAAGCACCGCAGGGTGGTCAGCATGGGGAGGTCAAGGAACATGCAGTGGCAATGTAGGATAGGTTTCTGAAAAACATCGCGGGGTGGTGCGCATTGTATGGGTGTGTGTTACATTACATTCACTAGTAGGAGTGAGAAAAACATCGCGGGGTGGTGCGCATTGTATGGGTGTGTGTTACATTGCATTCACTAGTAGCAGTGAGAAAAACATCACGGGGTGGTGCGCATTGTATGGGTGTGTGTTACATTACATTCACTAGTAGGAGTGAGAAAAACATCACGGGGTGGTGTGAATCGGAGGGTCTGAATTAGGATAGGCAGTGAGTGGCAATGTAGGATGGAGAAAAGCACCGCGGGTTGGTCAGCATGGGCAGGTCAGGGAACATGCAGTGGCAATGTAGGATAGGTTTCTGAAAAACATCGCGGGGTGGTGCGCATTGTATGGGTGTGTGTTACATTACATTCACTAGTAGGAGTGAGAAAAACATCACGGGGTGGTGCGCATTTTATGGGTGTGTGTTACATTACATTCACGAGTAGGAGTGAGAAAAACATCACGGGGTGCTGTGAATCCGAGGGTCTGAATTAGGATAGGCAGTGAGTGGCAATGTCGGATGGAGAAAAGCACCGCGGGGTGGTCTGCATGGGGAGGTCAGGGAACATGCAGTGGCAATGTAGGATAGGTTTCTGAAAAACATCGCGGGGTGGTGCGCATTGTATGGGTGTGTGTTACATTACATTCACTAGTAGGAGTGACAAAAACATCACGGCGTGGTGCGCATCGTATGGGTGTGTGTCACATTACATTCACTAGTAGGAGTGAGAAAAACATCACGGGGTGGTGTGAATCCGAGGGTCTGAATTAGGATAGGCAGTGAGTGGCAATGTAGGATGGAGAAAAGCACCGCGGGGTGGTCAGCATGGGGAGGTCATGGAACATGCAGTGGTAATGTAGGATAGGTTTCTGAAAATCATCGCGGGGTGGTGCGCATTGTATGGGTGTGTGTTACATTACATTCACTAGTAGGAGTGAGAAAAACATCACGGGGTGGTGTGAATCGGAGGGTCTGAATTAGGATAGGCAGTGAGTGGCAATGTAGGATGGAGAAAAGCACCGCGGGGTGGTCAGCATGGGGAGGTCAGGGAACATGCAGTGGCAATGTAGGATAGGTTTCTGAAAAACATTGCAGGGTGGTGCGCATTGTATGGGTGTGTGTTACATTACATTCAATAGTAGGAGTGAGAAAAACATCACGGGGTGGTGCGCATTGTATGGGTGTGTGTTACATTACATTCACTAGTAGGAGTGAGAAAAACATCACGGGGTGGTGTGAATCGGAGGGTCTGAATTAGGATAGGCAGTGAGTGGCAATGTAGGATGGAGAAAAGCACAGCGGAGTGGTCAGCATGGGGAGGTCAGGGAACATGCAGTGGCAATGTAGGATAGGTTTCTGAAAAACATCGCGGGGTGGTGCGCATTGTATGGGTGTGTGTTACATTACATTCACTAGTAGGAGTGAGAAAAACATCACGGGGTGGTGCGCATTGTATGGGTGTGTGTTACATTACATTCACTAGTAGGAGTGGGAAAAACATCACGGGGTGGTGTGAATCGGAGGGTCTGAATTAGGGTAGGCAGTGAGTGGCAATGTAGGATGGAGAAAAGCACAGCGGGGTGGTCAGCATGGGGAGGTCAGGGAACATGCAGTGGCAATGTAGGATAGGTTTCTGAAAAACATCGCGGGGTGGTGCGCATTGTATGGGTGTGTGTTACATTACATTCACTAGTAGGTGTGAGAAAAACATCACGGGGTGGTGCGCATTGTATGGGTGTGTGTTACATTACATTCACTAGTAGGAGTGAGAAAAACGTCACGGGGTGGTGTGAATCGGAGGGCCTGAATTAGGATAGGCAGTGAGTGGCAATGTAGGATGGAGAAAAGCACCGCGGGGTGGTCAGCATGGGGAGGTCAGGGAACATGCAGTGGCAATGTAGGATAGGTTTCTGAAAAACATCGCGGGGTGGTGCGCATTGTATGGGTATTTGTTACATTACATTCACAAGTAGGAGTGAGAAAAGCATCACGGGGTGGTGCGCGTTGTATGGGTGTGTGTTACATTACATTCACTAGTAGGAGTGAGAAAAACATCACGGGGTGGTGTGAATCGGAGGGTCTGAATTAGGATAGGCAGTGAGTGGCAATCTAGGATGGAGAAAAGCACCGCCGGGTGGTCAGCATGGGGAGGTCAGGGAACATGCAGTGGCAATGGAGGATAGGTTTCTGAAAAACATCGCGGGGTGGTGCGCATTGTATGGGTGTGTGCTACATTACATTCACTAGTAGGAGTGAGAAAAACATCACGGGGTGGTGCGCGTTGTATGGGTGTGTGTTACATTACATTCACTAGTAGGAGTGAGAAAAAGATCACGGGGTGGTGCGCATTGTATGGGTGTGTGTTACATTACATTCACAAGTAGGAGTGAGAAAAGCATCAAGGGGTGGTGCGCGTTGTATGGGTGTGTGTTACATTACATTCACTAGTAGGAGTGAGAAAAACATCACGGGGTGGTGTGAATCGGAGGGTCTGAATTAGGATAGGCAGTGAGTGGCAATGTAGGATGGAGAAGAGCACCGCGGGGTGGTCAGCATGGGGAGGTCAGGGAACATGCAGTGGCAATGTAGGATAGGTTTCTGAAAAACATCGCGGGGTGGTGCGCATTGTATGGGTGTGTGTTACATTACATTCACTAGTACGAGTGAGAAAAACATCGCGGGGTGGTGCGCATTGTATGGGTGTGTGTTACATTACATTCACTTGTAGGACTGAGAAAAACATCAGGGGGTGGTGTGAATCGGAGGGTCTGAATTAGGATAGGCAGTGAGGCAATGTAGGATGGAGAAAAGCACCGCGGTGTGGTCAGCATCGGAGGTCAGGGAACAGGCAGTGGCAATGTAGGTTTCTGAAAAACATCGCGGGGTGGTGCGCATTGTATGGGTGTGTGTTACATTACATTCACAAGTAGGAGTGAGAAAAGCATCAAGGGGTGGTGCGCGTTGTATGGGAGTGTGTTACATTACATTCACTAGTAGGAGTGAGAAAAACATCACGGGGTCGTGCGCATTTTATGGGTGTGTGTTACATTACATTCACTAGTAGGAGTGAGAAAAACATCACGGGGTGGTGTGAATCGGAGGGTCTGAATTAGGATAGGCAGTGAGTGTCAATGTAGGATGGAGAAAAGCAACGCGGGGTGGTGAGCATGGGGAGGTCAGGGAACATGCAGTGGCAATGTAGGATAGGTTTCTGAAAAACATCGCGGGGTGGTTCGCATTGTATGGGTGTGTGTTACATTACATTCACAAGTAGGAGTGAGAAAAGCATCACGGGGTGGTGCGCGTTGTATGGGTGTATGTTACATTACATTCACTAGTAGGAGTGAGAAAAACATCACGGGGTGGTGCGCATTGTATGGGTGTGTGTTACATTACATTCACTAGTAGGAGTGAGAAAAACATCACGGGGTGGAGCGCATTGTATGGGTGTGTGTTACATTACATTCACTAGTAGGAGTGAGAAAATCATCACGGGGTGGTGTGAATCGGAGGGTGTGAATTAGGATAGGCAGTGATTGGCCATGTAGGATGGAGAAAAGCACCGCAGGGTGGTCAGCATGGGGAGGTCAAGGAACATGCAGTGGCAATGTAGGATAGGTTTCTGAAAAACATCGCGGGGTGGTGCGCATTGTATGGGTGTGTGTTACATTACATTCACTAGTAGGAGTGAGAAAAACATCGCGGGGTGGTGCGCATTGTATGGGTGTGTGTTACATTGCATTCACTAGTAGCAGTGAGAAAAACATCACGGGGTGGTGCGCATTGTATGGGTGTGTGTTACATTACATTCACTAGTAGGAGTGAGAAAAACATCACGGGGTGGTGTGAATCGGAGGGTCTGAATTAGGATAGGCAGTGAGTGGCAATGTAGGATGGAGAAAAGCACCGCGGGTTGGTCAGCATGGGCAGGTCAGGGAACATGCAGTGGCAATGTAGGATAGGTTTCTGAAAAACATCGCGGGGTGGTGCGCATTGTATGGGTGTGTGTTACATTACATTCACTAGTAGGAGTGAGAAAAACATCACGGGGTGGTGCGCATTTTATGGGTGTGTGTTACATTACATTCACGAGTAGGAGTGAGAAAAACATCACGGGGTGCTGTGAATCCGAGGGTCTGAATTAGGATAGGCAGTGAGTGGCAATGTAGGATGGAGAAAAGCACCGCGGGGTGGTCTGCATGGGGAGGTCAGGGAACATGCAGTGGCAATGTAGGATAGGTTTCTGAAAAACATCGCGGGGTGGTGCGCATTGTATGGGTGTGTGTTACATTACATTCACTAGTAGGAGTGACAAAAACATCACGGCGTGGTGCGCATCGTATGGGTGTGTGTCACATTACATTCACTAGTAGGAGTGAGAAAAACATCACGGGGTGGTGTGAATCCGAGGGTCTGAATTAGGATAGGCAGTGAGTGGCAATGTAGGATGGAGAAAAGCACCGCGGGGTGGTCAGCATGGGGAGGTCATGGAACATGCAGTGGTAATGTAGGATAGGTTTCTGAAAATCATCGCGGGGTGGTGCGCATTGTATGGGTGTGTGTTACATTACATTCACTAGTAGGAGTGAGAAAAACATCACGGGGTGGTGTGAATCGGAGGGTCTGAATTAGGATAGGCAGTGAGTGGCAATGTAGGATGGAGAAAAGCACCGCGGGGTGGTCAGCATGGGGAGGTCAGGGAACATGCAGTGGCAATGTAGGATAGGTTTCTGAAAAACATTGCAGGGTGGTGCGCATTGTATGGGTGTGTGTTACATTACATTCAATAGTAGGAGTGAGAAAAACATCACGGGGTGGTGCGCATTGTATGGGTGTGTGTTACATTACATTCACTAGTAGGAGTGAGAAAAACATCACGGGGTGGTGTGAATCGGAGGGTCTGAATTAGGATAGGCAGTGAGTGGCAATGTAGGATGGAGAAAAGCACAGCGGAGTGGTCAGCATGGGGAGGTCAGGGAACATGCAGTGGCAATGTAGGATAGGTTTCTGAAAAACATCGCGGGGTGGTGCGCATTGTATGGGTGTGTGTTACATTACATTCACTAGTAGGAGTGAGAAAAACATCACGGGGTGGTGCGCATTGTATGGGTGTGTGTTACATTACATTCACTAGTAGGAGTGGGAAAAACATCACGGGGTGGTGTGAATCGGAGGGTCTGAATTAGGGTAGGCAGTGAGTGGCAATGTAGGATGGAGAAAAGCACAGCGGGGTGGTCAGCATGGGGAGGTCAGGGAACATGCAGTGGCAATGTAGGATAGGTTTCTGAAAAACATCGCGGGGTGGTGCGCATTGTATGGGTGTGTGTTACATTACATTCACTAGTAGGTGTGAGAAAAACATCACGGGGTGGTGCGCATTGTATGGGTGTGTGTTACATTACATTCACTAGTAGGAGTGAGAAAAACGTCACGGGGTGGTGTGAATCGGAGGGCCTGAATTAGGATAGGCAGTGAGTGGCAATGTAGGATGGAGAAAAGCACCGCGGGGTGGTCAGCATGGGGAGGTCAGGGAACATGCAGTGGCAATGTAGGATAGGTTTCTGAAAAACATCGCGGGGTGGTGCGCATTGTATGGGTATTTGTTACATTACATTCACAAGTAGGAGTGAGAAAAGCATCACGGGGTGGTGCGCGTTGTATGGGTGTGTGTTACATTACATTCACTAGTAGGAGTGAGAAAAACATCACGGGGTGGTGTGAATCGGAGGGTCTGAATTAGGATAGGCAGTGAGTGGCAATCTAGGATGGAGAAAAGCACCGCCGGGTGGTCAGCATGGGGAGGTCAGGGAACATGCAGTGGCAATGGAGGATAGGTTTCTGAAAAACATCGCGGGGTGGTGCGCATTGTATGGGTGTGTGCTACATTACATTCACTAGTAGGAGTGAGAAAAACATCACGGGGTGGTGCGCGTTGTATGGGTGTGTGTTACATTACATTCACTAGTAGGAGTGAGAAAAAGATCACGGGGTGGTGCGCATTGTATGGGTGTGTGTTACATTACATTCACAAGTAGGAGTGAGAAAAGCATCAAGGGGTGGTGCGCGTTGTATGGGTGTGTGTTACATTACATTCACTAGTAGGAGTGAGAAAAACATCACGGGGTGGTGTGAATCGGAGGGTCTGAATTAGGATAGGCAGTGAGTGGCAATGTAGGATGGAGAAGAGCACCGCGGGGTGGTCAGCATGGGGAGGTCAGGGAACATGCAGTGGCAATGTAGGATAGGTTTCTGAAAAACATCGCGGGGTGGTGCGCATTGTATGGGTGTGTGTTACATTACATTCACTAGTACGAGTGAGAAAAACATCGCGGGGTGGTGCGCATTGTATGGGTGTGTGTTACATTACATTCACTTGTAGGACTGAGAAAAACATCAGGGGGTGGTGTGAATCGGAGGGTCTGAATTAGGATAGGCAGTGAGGCAATGTAGGATGGAGAAAAGCACCGCGGTGTGGTCAGCATCGGAGGTCAGGGAACAGGCAGTGGCAATGTAGGTTTCTGAAAAACATCGCGGGGTGGTGCGCATTGTATGGGTGTGTGTTACATTACATTCACAAGTAGGAGTGAGAAAAGCATCAAGGGGTGGTGCGCGTTGTATGGGAGTGTGTTACATTACATTCACTAGTAGGAGTGAGAAAAACATCACGGGGTCGTGCGCATTTTATGGGTGTGTGTTACATTACATTCACTAGTAGGAGTGAGAAAAACATCACGGGGTGGTGTGAATCGGAGGGTCTGAATTAGGATAGGCAGTGAGTGTCAATGTAGGATGGAGAAAAGCAACGCGGGGTGGTGAGCATGGGGAGGTCAGGGAACATGCAGTGGCAATGTAGGATAGGTTTCTGAAAAACATCGCGGGGTGGTTCGCATTGTATGGGTGTGTGTTACATTACATTCACAAGTAGGAGTGAGAAAAGCATCACGGGGTGGTGCGCGTTGTATGGGTGTATGTTACATTACATTCACTAGTAGGAGTGAGAAAAACATCACGGGGTGGTGCGCATTGTATGGGTGTGTGTTACATTACATTCACTAGTAGGAGTGAGAAAAACATCACGGGGTGGTGCGCATTGTATGGGTGTGTGTTACATTACATTCACTAGTAGGAGTGAGAAAATCATCACGGGGTGGTGTGAATCGGAGGGTGTGAATTAGGATAGGCAGTGATTGGCCATGTAGGATGGAGAAAAGCACCGCAGGGTGGTCAGCATGGGGAGGTCAAGGAACATGCAGTGGCAATGTAGGATAGGTTTCTGAAAAACATCGCGGGGTGGTGCGCATTGTATGGGTGTGTGTTACATTACATTCACTAGTAGGAGTGAGAAAAACATCGCGGGGTGGTGCGCATTGTATGGGTGTGTGTTACATTGCATTCACTAGTAGCAGTGAGAAAAACATCACGGGGTGGTGCGCATTGTATGGGTGTGTGTTACATTACATTCACTAGTAGGAGTGAGAAAAACATCACGGGGTGGTGTGAATCGGAGGGTCTGAATTAGGATAGGCAGTGAGTGGCAATGTAGGATGGAGAAAAGCACCGCGGGTTGGTCAGCATGGGCAGGTCAGGGAACATGCAGTGGCAATGTAGGATAGGTTTCTGAAAAACATCGCGGGGTGGTGCGCATTGTATGGGTGTGTGTTACATTACATTCACTAGTAGGAGTGAGAAAAACATCACGGGGTGGTGCGCATTTTATGGGTGTGTGTTACATTACATTCACGAGTAGGAGTGAGAAAAACATCACGGGGTGCTGTGAATCCGAGGGTCTGAATTAGGATAGGCAGTGAGTGGCAATGTAGGATGGAGAAAAGCACCGCGGGGTGGTCTGCATGGGGAGGTCAGGGAACATGCAGTGGCAATGTAGGATAGGTTTCTGAAAAACATCGCGGGGTGGTGCGCATTGTATGGGTGTGTGTTACATTACATTCACTAGTAGGAGTGACAAAAACATCACGGCGTGGTGCGCATCGTATGGGTGTGTGTCACATTACATTCACTAGTAGGAGTGAGAAAAACATCACGGGGTGGTGTGAATCCGAGGGTCTGAATTAGGATAGGCAGTGAGTGGCAATGTAGGATGGAGAAAAGCACCGCGGGGTGGTCAGCATGGGGAGGTCATGGAACATGCAGTGGTAATGTAGGATAGGTTTCTGAAAATCATCGCGGGGTGGTGCGCATTGTATGGGTGTGTGTTACATTACATTCACTAGTAGGAGTGAGAAAAACATCACGGGGTGGTGTGAATCGGAGGGTCTGAATTAGGATAGGCAGTGAGTGGCAATGTAGGATGGAGAAAAGCACCGCGGGGTGGTCAGCATGGGGAGGTCAGGGAACATGCAGTGGCAATGTAGGATAGGTTTCTGAAAAACATTGCAGGGTGGTGCGCATTGTATGGGTGTGTGTTACATTACATTCAATAGTAGGAGTGAGAAAAACATCACGGGGTGGTGCGCATTGTATGGGTGTGTGTTACATTACATTCACTAGTAGGAGTGAGAAAAACATCACGGGGTCGTGCGCATTGTATGGGTGTGTGTTACATTACATTCACTAGTAGGAGTGAGAAAAACATCACGGGGTGGTGTGAATCGGAGGGTCTGAATTAGGATAGGCAGTGAGTGTCAATGTAGGATGGAGAAAAGCACCGCGGGGTGGTGAGCATGGGGAGGTCAGGGAACATGCAGTGGCAATGTAGGATAGGTTTCTGAAAAACATCGCGGGGTGGTTCGCATTGTATGGGTGTGTGTTACATTACATTCACAAGTAGGAGTGAGAAAAGCATCACGGGGTGGTGCGCGTTGTATGGGTGTATGTTACATTACATTCACTAGTAGGAGTGAGAAAAACATCACGGGGTGGTGCGCATTGTATGGGTGTGTGTTACATTACATTCACTAGTAGGAGTGAGAAAAACATCACGGGGTGGTGCGCATTGTATGGGTGTGTGTTACATTACATTCACTAGTAGGAGTGAGAAAATCATCACGGGGTGGTGTGAATCGGAGGGTGTGAATTAGGATAGGCAGTGATTGGCCATGTAGGATGGAGAAAAGCACCGCAGGGTGGTCAGCATGGGGAGGTCAAGGAACATGCAGTGGCAATGTAGGATAGGTTTCTGAAAAACATCGCGGGGTGGTGCGCATTGTATGGGTGTGTGTTACATTACATTCACTAGTAGGAGTGAGAAAAACATCGCGGGGTGGTGCGCATTGTATGGGTGTGTGTTACATTGCATTCACTAGTAGCAGTGAGAAAAACATCACGGGGTGGTGCGCATTGTATGGGTGTGTGTTACATTACATTCACTAGTAGGAGTGAGAAAAACATCACGGGGTGGTGTGAATCGGAGGGTCTGAATTAGGATAGGCAGTGAGTGGCAATGTAGGATGGAGAAAAGCACCGCGGGTTGGTCAGCATGGGCAGGTCAGGGAACATGCAGTGGCAATGTAGGATAGGTTTCTGAAAAACATCGCGGGGTGGTGCGCATTGTATGGGTGTGTGTTACATTACATTCACTAGTAGGAGTGAGAAAAACATCACGGGGTGGTGCGCATTTTATGGGTGTGTGTTACATTACATTCACGAGTAGGAGTGAGAAAAACATCACGGGGTGCTGTGAATCCGAGGGTCTGAATTAGGATAGGCAGTGAGTGGCAATGTAGGATGGAGAAAAGCACCGCGGGGTGGTCTGCATGGGGAGGTCAGGGAACATGCAGTGGCAATGTAGGATAGGTTTCTGAAAAACATCGCGGGGTGGTGCGCATTGTATGGGTGTGTGTTACATTACATTCACTAGTAGGAGTGACAAAAACATCACGGCGTGGTGCGCATCGTATGGGTGTGTGTCACATTACATTCACTAGTAGGAGTGAGAAAAACATCACGGGGTGGTGTGAATCCGAGGGTCTGAATTAGGATAGGCAGTGAGTGGCAATGTAGGATGGAGAAAAGCACCGCGGGGTGGTCAGCATGGGGAGGTCATGGAACATGCAGTGGTAATGTAGGATAGGTTTCTGAAAATCATCGCGGGGTGGTGCGCATTGTATGGGTGTGTGTTACATTACATTCACTAGTAGGAGTGAGAAAAACATCACGGGGTGGTGTGAATCGGAGGGTCTGAATTAGGATAGGCAGTGAGTGGCAATGTAGGATGGAGAAAAGCACCGCGGGGTGGTCAGCATGGGGAGGTCAGGGAACATGCAGTGGCAATGTAGGATAGGTTTCTGAAAAACATTGCAGGGTGGTGCGCATTGTATGGGTGTGTGTTACATTACATTCAATAGTAGGAGTGAGAAAAACATCACGGGGTGGTGCGCATTGTATGGGTGTGTGTTACATTACATTCACTAGTAGGAGTGAGAAAAACATCACGGGGTGGTGTGAATCGGAGGGTCTGAATTAGGATAGGCAGTGAGTGGCAATGTAGGATGGAGAAAAGCACAGCGGAGTGGTCAGCATGGGGAGGTCAGGGAACATGCAGTGGCAATGTAGGATAGGTTTCTGAAAAACAACGCGGGGTGGTGCGCATTGTATGGGTGTGTGTTACTTTACATTCACTAGTAGGTGTGAGAAAAACATCACGGGGTGGTGCGCATTGTATGGGTGTGTGTTACATTACATTCACTAGTAGGAGTGAGAAAAACATCACGGGGTGGTGTGAATCGGAGGGCCTGAATTAGGATAGGCAGTGAGTGGCAATGTAGGATGGAGAAAAGCACCACGGGGTGGTCAGCATGGGGAGGTCAGGGAACATGCAGTGGCAATGTAGGATAGGTTTCTGAAAAACATCGCGGGGTGGTGCGCATTGTATGGGTGTGTGTTACATTACATTCACAAGTAGGAGTGAGAAAAGCATCACGGGGTGGTGCGCGTTGTATGGGTGTGTGTTACATTACATTCACTAGTAGGAGTGAGAAAAACATCACGGGGTGGTGTGAATCGGAGGGTGTGAATTAGGATAGGCAGTGAGTGGCAATGTAGGATTGAGAAAAGCACCGCGGGGTGGTCAGCATGGGGAGGTCGGGGGACATGCAGTGGCAATGTAGGATAGGTTTCTGAAAAACATCGCGGGGTGGTGCGCATTGTATGGGTGTGTGTTACATTACATTCAATAGTAGGAGTGAGAAAAACATCGCGGGGTGGTGCGCATTGTATGGGTGTGTGTTACATTACATTCACTAGTAGCAGTGAGAAAATCATCACGGAGTGGTGCGCATTGTATGGGTGTGTGTTACATTACGTTCACTAGTAGGAGTGAGAAAAACATCACGGGGTGGTGTGAATCGGAGGGTCTGAATTAGGATAGGCAGTGAGTGGCAATGTAGGATGGAGAAAAGCACCGCGGGGTGGTCAGCATGGGGAAGTCAGGGAACATGCAGTGGCAATGTAGGATAGGTTTCTGAAAAACATTGAGGGGTGGTGCGCGTTGTATGGTTGTGTGTTACATTACATTCACTAGTAGGAGTGAGAAAAACATCATGGGGTGGTGTGAATCGGAGGGTCTGAATTAGGATAGGCAGTGAGTGGCAATTTAGGATGGAGAAAAGCACCGCGGGGTGGTCAGCATGGGGAGGTCAGGGAACATGCAGTGGCAATGTAGGATAGGTTTCTGAAAAACATCGCGGGGCGGTGCGCATTGTATGGGTGTGTGTTACATTACATTCACTAGTAGGAGTGAGAAAAAAATCACGGGGTGGTGCGCATTGTATGGATGTGTGTTACATTACATTCACTAGTAGGAGTGAGAAAAACATCACGGGGTGGTGCGCATTGTATGGGTGTGTGTTACATTACATCCACTAGTAGGAGTGAGAAATACATCACCGGGTTGTGCGCATTGTATGGGTGTGTGTTACATTACATTCACTAGTAGGAGTGAGAAAAACAACACGGGGTGGTGTGAATCGGAGGGTCTGAATTAGGATAGGCAGTGAGTGGCAATGTAGGATGGAGAAAAGCACCGCGGAGTGGTCAGCATGGGGAGGTCAGGAACATGCAGTGGCAATGTAGGAAAGGTTTCTGAAAAACATCGCGGGGTGGTGCGCATTGAATGGGTGTGTGTTACATTACATTCACTAGTAGGAGTGAGAAAAACATCATGGGGTGGTGCGCATTGTATGGGTGTGTGTTACATTACATTCACTAGTAGGAGTGAGAAAAACATCACCGGGTGCTGTGAATCGGAGGGCCTGAATTAGGATAGGCAGTGAGTGGCAATGTAGGATGGAGAAAAGCACCGCGGGGTGGTCAGCATGGGGAGGTCAGGGAACATGCAGTGGCAATGTAGGATAGGTTTCTGAAAAACATCGCGGGGTGGTGCGCATTGTGTGGGTGTGTGTTACATTACATTCACAAGTAGGAGTGAGAAAAGCATCACGGGGTTGTGCGCGTTGTATGGGTGTGTGTTACATTACATTCACTAGTAGGAGTGAGAAAAATATCACGGGGTGGTGTGAATCGGAGGGTGTGAATTAGGATAGGCAGTGAGTGGCAATGTAGGATGGAGAAAAGCACCGCCGGGTGGTCAGCATGGGGAGGTCAGGGGACATGCAGTGGCAATGTAGGATAGGTTTCTGAAAAACATCGCGGGGTGGTGCGCATTGTATGGGTGTGTGTTACATTACATTCAATAGTAGGAGTGAGAAAAACATCGCGGGGTGGTGCGCATTGTATGGGTGTGTGTTACATTACATTCACTAGTAGCAGTGAGAAAATCATCACGGGGTGGTGCGCATTGTATGGGTGTGTGTTACATTACGTTCACTAGTAGGAGTGAGAAATACATCATGGGGTGGTGCGCGTTGTATGGGTGTGTGTTACATTACATTCACTAGTAGGAGTGAGAAAAAGATCACGGGGTGGTGCGCATTGTATGGGTGTGTGTTACATTACATTCACAAGTAGGAGTGAGAAAAGCATCAAGGGGTGGTGCGCGTTGTATGGGTGTGTGTTACATTACATTCACTAGTAGGAGTGAGAAAAACATCACCGGGTGGTGTGAATCGGAGGGCCTGAATTAGGATAGGCAGTGAGTGGCAATGTAGGATGGAGAAAAGCACCGCGGTGTGGTCAGCATCGGAGGTCAGGGAACAGGCAGTGGCAATGTAGGTTTCTGAAAAACATCGCGGGGTGGTGCGCAATGTATGGGTGTGTGTTACATTACATTCACTAGTAGGAGTGAGAAAAACATCACGGGGTGGTGCGCATTGTATGGGACTGTGTTACATTACATTCACTAGTAGGAGTGAGAAAAACATCACGGGGTGGTGTGAATCGGAGGGTCTGAATTAGGATAGGCAGTGAGTGGCAATGTAGGATGGAGAAAAGCACCGCGGGGTGGTCAGCATCGGGAGGTCAGGGAACATGCAGTGGCAATGTAGGATAGGTTTCTGAAAAACATTGCGGGGTGGTGCGCATTGTATGGGTGTGTGTTACATTACATTCACTAGTAGGAGTGAGAAAAACATCACGGGGTGGTGCGCATTGTATGGGTGTGTGTTACATTACATTCACTAGTAGGAGTGAGAAAAACATCACGGGGTCGTGCGCATTGTATGGGTGTGTGTTACATTACATTCACTAGTAGGAGTGAGAAAAACATCACGGGGTGGTGTGAATCGGAGGGTCTGAATTAGGATAGGCAGTGAGTGTCAATGTAGGATGGAGAAAAGCACCGCGGGGTGGTGAGCATGGGGAGGTCAGGGAACATGCAGTGGCAATGTAGGATAGGTTTCTGAAAAACATCGCGGGGTGGTTCGCATTGTATGGGTGTGTGTTACATTACATTCACAAGTAGGAGTGAGAAAAGCATCACGGGGTGGTGCGCGTTGTATGGGTGTGTGTTACATTACATTCACTAGTAGGAGTGAGAAAAACATCACGGGGTGGTGCGCATTGTATGGGTGTGTGTTACATTACATTCACTAGTAGGAGTGAGAAAAACATCACGGGGTGGTGCGCATTGTATGGGTGTGTGTTACATTACATTCACTAGTAGGAGTGAGAAAAACATCACGGGGTGGTGTGAATGGGAGGGTCTGAATTAGGATAGGCAGTGAGTGGCAATGTAGGATGGAGAAAAGCACTGCGGGGTGGTCAGCATGGGGAGGTCAGGGAACATGCAGTGGCAATGTAGGATAGGTTTCTGAAAAACATCGCGGGGTGGTGCGCATTGTATGGGTGTGTGTTACATTACATTCACTAGTAGGAATTAGAAAAACATCACGGTGTGGTGCGCATTGTATGGGTGTGTGTTACATTACATTCACTAGTAGGAGTGAGAAAAACATCACGGGGTGCTGTGAATCCGAGGGTCTGAATTAGGATAGGCAGTGAGTGGCAATGTAGGATGGAGAAAAGCACCGCGGGGTGGTCAGCATGGGGAGGTCAGGGAACATGCAGTGGCAATGTAGGATAGGTTTCTGAAAAACATCGCGGGGTGGTGCGCATTGTATGGGTGTGTGTTACATTACATTCACCAGTAGGAGTGACAAAAACATCACGGCGTGGTGCGCATCGTATGGGTGTGTGTTACATTACATTCACTAGTAGGTGTGAGAAAAACATCACGGGGTGGTGCGCATTGTATGGGTGTGTGTTACATTACATTCACAAGTAGGAGTGAGAAAAGCATCACGGGGTGGTGCGCGTTGTATGGGTGTGGGTTACATTACATTCACTAGTAGGAGTGAGAAAAACATCACGGGGTGGTGTGAATCGGAGGGTGTGAATTAGGATAGGCAGTGAGTGGCAATGTAGGATGGAGAAAAGCACCGCCGGGTGGTCAGCATGGGGAGGTCAGGGAACATGCAGTGGCAATGTAGGATAGGTTTCTGAAAAACATCGCGGGGTGGTGCGCATTGTATGGGTGTGTGTTACATTACATTCAATAGTAGGAGTGAGAAAAACATCGCGGGGTGGTGCGCATTGTATGGGTGTGTTTACATTACATTCACTAGTAGCAGTGAGAAAATCATCACGGGGTGGTGCACATTGTATGGGTGTGTGTTACATTACATTCACTAGTAGGAGTGAGAAAAACATCACGGGGTGGTGTGAATGGGAGGGTCTGAATTAGGATAGGCAGTGAGTGGCAATGTAGGATGGAGAAAAGCACCGCGGGGTGGTCAGCATGGGGAGGTCAGGGAACATGCAGTGGCAATGTAGGATAGGTTTCTGAAAAACATCGAGGGGTGGTGCGCGTTTTATGGGTGTGTGTTACATTACATACACTAGTAGGAGTGAGAAAAACATCATGGGGTGGTGTGAATCGGAGGGTCTGAATTAGGATATTCAGTGAGTGGCAATTTAGGATGGAGAAAAGCACCGCAGGGTGGTCAGCATGTGGAGGTTAGGAAACATGCAGTGGCAATGTAGGATAGGTTTCTGAAAATCATCACGGGGCGGTGCGCATTGTATGGGTGTGTGTTACATTACATTCACTAGTAGGAGTGAGAAAAAAATCACGGGGTGTTGCGCATTGTATGGGTGTGTGTTACATTACATTCACTAGTAGGAGTGAGAAAAACATCATGGGGTTGTGCGCATTGTATGGGTGTGTGTTACATTACATCCACTAGTAGGAGTGAGAAATACATCACCGGGTTGTGCGCATTGTATGGGTGTGTGTTACATTACATTCACTAGTAGGAGTGAGAAAAACCACACGGGGTGGTGTGAATCGGAGGGTCTGAATTAGGATAGGCAGTGAGTGGCAATGTAGGATGGAGAAAAGCACCGCGGGGTGGTCAGCATGGGGAGGTCAGGAACATGCAGTGGCAATGTAGGATAGGTTTCTGAAAAACATCGCGGAGTGGTGCGCATTGTATGGGTGTGTGTTACATTACATTCACTAGTAGGAGTGAGAAAAACATCACGGGGTGGTGCGCATTGTATGGGTGTGTGTTACATTACATTCACTAGTAGGAGTGAGAAAAACATCACGGGGTGGTGTGAATGGGAGGGTCTGAATTAGGATAGGCAGTGAGTGGCAATGTAGGATGGAGAAAAGCACTGCGGGGTGGTCAGCATGGAGAGGTCAGGGAACATGCAGTGGCAATGTAGGATAGGTTTCTGAAAAACATCGCGGGGTGGTGCGCATTGTATGGGTGTGTGTTACATTACATTCACAATTAGGAGTGAGAAAAGCATCACGGGGTGGTGCGCGTTGTATGGGTGTGTGTTATATTACATTCACTAGTAGGAGTGAGAAAAACATCACGGGGTGGTGTGAATCGGAGGGTCTGAATTAGGATAGGCAGTGAGTGGCAATGTAGGATGGAGAAAAGCACCGCGGGTTGGTCAGCATGGGGAGGTCAGGGAATATGCAGTGGCAATGTAGGATAGGTTTCTGAAAAACATCGCAGGGTGGTGCGCATTGTATGGGTGTGTGTTACATTACATTCACTAGTAGGAGTGAGAAAAACATCACGGGGTGGTGCGCGTTGTATGGGTATGTGTTACATTACATTCACTAGTAGGAGTGAGAAAAAGATCACGGGGTGGTGCGCATTGTATGGGTGTGTGTTACATTACATTCACAAGTAGGAGTGAGAAAAGCATCACGGGGTGGTGCGCGTTGTATGGGTGTGTGTTACATTACATTCACTAGTAGGAGTGAGAAAAACATCACGGGGTGGTGTGAATCGGAGGGTCTGAATTAGGATTGCAGTGAGTGGCAATGTAGGATGGAGAAAAGCACCGCGGGGTGGTCAGCATGGGTAGGTCAGGGAACATGCAGTGGCAATGTAGGATAGGTTTCTGAAAATCATCGCGGGGTGGTGCGCATTGTATGGGTGTGTGTTACATTACACTCACTAGTAGGAGTGAGAAAAACATCACGGGGTGGTGCGCATTGTATGGGTGTGTGTTACATTACATTCACTAGTAGGAGTGAGAAAAACATCAAGGGGTGGTGTGAATCGGAGGGTCTGAATTAGGATAGGCAGTGAGGCAATGTAGGATGGAGAAAAGCCCCGCGGGGTGGTCAGCATCGGAGGTCAGGAACAGGCAGTGGCAATGTAGGTTTCTGAAAAACATCGCGGGGTGGTGCGCATTGTATGGGTGTGTGTTACATTACATTCACTAGTAGGAGTGAGAAAAACATCACGGGGTGGTGCGCATTGTATGGGTGTGTGTTACATGACGTTCACTAGTAGGAGTGAGAAAAACATCACGGGGTGGTGTGAATCCGAGGGTCTGAATTAGGATAGGCAGTGAATGGCAATGTAGGATGGAGAAAAGCACCGCGGGGTGGTCAGCATGGGGAGGTCAGGGAACATGCAGTGGTAATGTAGGATAGGTTTCTGAAAAACATCGCGGGGTGGTGCGCATTGTATGGGTATGTGTTACATTACATTCACTAGTAGGAGTGAGAAAAACATCACGGGGTGGTGTGAATCGAAGGGTCTGAATTAGGATTGGCAGTGAGTGGCAATGTAGGATGAAGAAAAGCACTGCGGGCTGGTCAGCATGGGGAGGTCAGGGAACATGCAGTGGCAATGTAGGATAGGTTTCTGAAAAACATCGCGGGGTGGTGCGCATTGTATGGGTGTGTGTTACATTACATTCAATAGTAGGAGTGAGAAAAACATCATGGGGTGGTACGCATTGTATGGGTGTGTGTTACATTACATTCACTAGTAGGAGTGAGAAAAACATCACGGGGTGGAGTGAATCGGAGGGTCTGAATTAGGATAGGCAGTGAGTGGCAATGTAGGATGGAGAAAAGCACCGCGGGGTGGTCAGCATGGGGAGGTCAGGGAACATGCAGTGGCAATGTAGGATAGGTTTCTGAAAAACATCGCTGGGTGGTGCGCATTGTATGGGTGTCTGTTACATTACATTCACTAGTAGGAGTGAGAAAAACATCGCGGGGTGGTGCGCATTGTATGGGTGTGTGTTACATTACATTCACTAGTAGCAGTGAGAAAAACATCACGGGGTGGTGCGCATTGTATGGGTGTGTGTTACATTACATTCACTAGTAGGAGTGAGAAAAACATCACGGGGTGGTGTGAATGGGAGGGTGTGAATTAGGATAGGCAGTGAGTGGCAATGTAGGATGGAGAAAAGCACCGCCGGGTGGTCAGCATGGGGAGGTCAGGGAACATGCAGTGGCAATGTAGGATAGGTTTCTGAAAAACATCGCGGGGTGGTGCGCATTGTATGGGTGTGTGTTACATTACATTCAATAGTAGGAGTGAGAAAAACATCGCGGGGTGGTGCGCATTGTATGGGTGTGTTTACATTACATTCACTAGTAGCAGTGAGAAAATCATCACGGGGTGGTGCACATTGTATGGGTGTGTGTTACATTACATTCACTAGTAGGAGTGAGAAAAACATCACGGGGTGGTGTGAATGGGCGGGTCTGAATTAGGATAGGCAGTGAGTGGCAATGTAGGATGGAGAAAAGCACCGCGGGGTGGTCAGCATGGGGAGGTCAGGGAACATGCAGTGGCAATGTAGGATAGGTTTCTGAAAAACATCGAGGGGTGGTGCGCGTTTTATGGGTGTGTGTTACATTACATACACTAGTAGGAGTGAGAAAAACATCATGGGGTGGTGTGAATCGGAGGGTCTGAATTAGGATATTCAGTGAGTGGCAATTTAGGATGGAGAAAAGCACCGCGGGGTGGTCAGCATGTGGAGGTTAGGAAACATGCAGTGGCAATGTAGGATAGGTTTCTGAAAATCATCACGGGGCTGTGCGCATTGTATGGGTGTGTGTTACATTACATTCACTAGTAGGAGTGAGAAAAAAATCACGGGGTGTTGCGCATTGTATGGGTGTGTGTTACATTACATTCACTAGTAGGAGTGAGAAAAACATCATGGGGTTGTGCGCATTGTATGGGTGTGTGTTACATTACATCCACTAGTAGGAGTGAGAAATACATCACCGGGTTGTGCGCATTGTATGGGTGTGTGTTACATTACATTCACTAGTAGGAGTGAGAAAAACCACACGGGGTGGTGTGAATCGGAGGGTCTGAATTAGGATAGGCAGTGAGTGGCAATGTAGGATGGAGAAAAGCACCGCGGGGTGGTCAGCATGGGGAGGTCAGGAACATGCAGTGGCAATGTAGGATAGGTTTCTGAAAAACATCGCGGAGTGGTGCGCATTGTATGGGTGTGTGTTACATTACATTCACTAGTAGGAGTGAGAAAAACATCACGGGGTGGTGCGCATTGTATGGGTGTGTGTTACATTACATTCACTAGTAGGAGTGAGAAAAACATCACGGGGTGGTGTGAATGGGAGGGTCTGAATTAGGATAGGCAGTGAGTGGCAATGTAGGATGGAGAAAAGCACTGCGGGGTGGTCAGCATGGAGAGGTCAGGGAACATGCAGTGGCAATGTAGGATAGGTTTCTGAAAAACATCGCGGGGTGGTGCGCATTGTAT